>NC_140297.1:116055130-117255130 GCF_964211825.1 Aythya ferina
TGTAACGAGCCCTCACAGGCTGATTTCTCTCCCCCCACCCCTAATTTTTAACAAGGAGTTGCATCTTCAGGGCGTCCTAAGCCACAACACCCACGTCCTAAATCCAGATAATCCTTGTTTTTATATACACCTATGTAAATAACTGCGTTATCCGCGCACGCCCCCTTACTGCTGGTGTTCAGGTGATGTCCGCGTTGTGCAGGGAAACTTGTGACTTCATAGTCCGGATGGCCATGGCCTGTCAGTTGTTTTCACTTAATAAGGTGATGAATCATGATGTCAGAGATTGGCAATATGAGGTTGGTGTTGGGAACTGAAAGCACAGCATAGAGTTTAATGAATAGTAAATATACCCGAAACGAAAGAGGATTTTTTTTTCCTCCGTTTAAAATATGTTTATACTTCATTTCATTCTGAAATGGAAAGATAATACCATCTTCCAAGTACAGTGTCACGGTGGCGCAGAAATCAACGCACACTTTGAATGAGATATTCAGCCTTTTAACTAAGAGGTGGCTACTCTTAATGACTTAACAGTAGCAAGAAAAAATAATACATTATCTAAAATATTTAACAATGTGCTCCCTTAGCATTAATGCAGAGGATTGTTTATATCTTCATGTAAGAGGTACCTCAATGATTTAACTTCAGAAATGCTCTGCCTTCTTTTATTATCTCTAGCTAGCTGCCTCTGTTAGTGTTTTGTCGTGCTTATCACCTTGCTCTCTAACCGATTCTCACTCCTAAACCCCACAATAAAAAACAAACACCAGCGTTTCGCAAGGTGAACTGTTGCTGAGGTGCTGCTGTTACAGCTGGCGTGTACCCTCTGCATTTCAATATTCAAAACCATCGACTTTAAAAATGCAAAACCCGCCACCGACTTGTTAGTCAAGATTCTGCACGCCACCTGGGGCATGCCGGGGCTCCTGTCCTGGTGGATTGCTGAGATACCAGCCTGCTTGGTTCAGTGAAGATACCTTCCAGCTTCACTGGTCCATATCATTTGAAGGATATGTAGTGGTGTTCTGACCACTGAATGCTTACAAGTGTCATGGATGCTGCAAGAATCTGATACTCTGGTGCTGGAAGCTGGCTTTTCGTAAGCGGGAGCGCACATAAAAGGAGCGTACTTGAGACCTAGATTAGATTCAAAGTTGCATTTACTTAATAGCTTATGGGGGAGTCCAAATATCACCATTATTTTTGTCATAGGTCTGCACGTATGTGCAGATAATAGTATTTCAGGAGACCCTTAACAGCGAGAGATGGTAACACGCCATCACCTTTGCAACTTCAGCATGTGTTCAATGGCAGCATTGTCACTGGCTTCTGGTGATTGAGTTCTTTGGTGTTGTTGAAATTGAAGGGAAAGCATGCAGATTTCTTTTCTTTGTAAACAGGCATTAGAACTCACTCAAAATGTTAGAATGTTGGAGATGTTGAAATACTCTGTGATACAAACTATAATTGGTATATTTTAATTTAAGGTCCTGGGAATTTGTAAAGGTCACGAAGGCCCATTTTGAATCGTAATCATTTTAAGATTTAGTCAGGCTGCCGAAAGGTACAAACACCTTCTTAAGCATGACTGAAAAAAAAAAAAAAACAAAAAAAAGCATACCCAGGACGATAGAAATTTCCTAAATTGTGTTTCGTCTTACCCATGGTGTCTCTAAAGCTGCAATTCTGACAGGTTGACATTCAGTAAAATTTTATTTTAGGAAAGAAAATCTGCAAAGAGTTTCTTGAGTTACTAATTTGCAGAAACAAATCTTAAAAGTAACTGAACAGTTAAATACCTGTGTGAATAGATAAAAATTATTTCACAGAGAAGGACTTTTAACTCAGATTACCTGTTCTGTGAGCAATGATGACCTCGGTAATTTAGAATTTTGTTTTATGAAGTTTAATGAAAGGTCATTCACAGAAGGCTCACATATCTTTAGAAAGAGATAAATTGTTCCTCTTGTGCGGTATAATATATACTGCAGAGTACAGTATATGTTAGTGAGAAATGCAAGCAGCACGGAGCTGTAGTCACCTGCTGACAGCGTATAGAAGAAATTAGGAGAATTGCACTCAGAATGAGAATTTGCTAATAACTTTTCTGCCTTTTAAAAACTATATATATTTTTTTCAACATGCTACTTAAAAAAAAAAAAAAAGCGTACCTGTGTACGCTTTTTATTTTTTTTTATCCACAACCATTTTGGGGTACTTTGGAATTTAGCCTACTTACATTTCTTAAACAAAATGAGTGTAATGGGAAGCCTAAAGTAAGGTGATTCTCTTCTGAAGTCTAAACAGGAATAGCACTGTTATTTTATTATTTTTTTTTTCTTTAAGCTTCTTCTTTATCTGCTAAATCACATGTGCTCACCTTCCTGACAAAGACAAGTTTTTGCTATTGCCAGGGCTGAAGGACTATGGACAGTAATTTTGGATCATAATCCAGTCTGTGCACTGTGAGCAGAGTTATTCATAACGTTTGTGTTACAAGTGCAGATCCTGCAGTGCTAGGAATGCCTGGGCTGGGACCAGTGTCTGGTCTGTCTTCTGTGCTACATTTGCGGGGCTGTCAAAAAGAGCAAATGGTATTTACCTGCAGTGAGAGTGGATTTTTTTCAGAAAATTTCTGAGAAAAGGTAAATGCTTGAATGATCCCATGCAATTTTGTAAAAACTATTTTTCAAATAACAGCAACTAAATGATTGTTGTCTAAAAACTTGAGGATAACATTCCCAACTTCTGAACCTTGCCATATACTCCTGAGTTTAGGACTTCCTCATGGGAGATGGGTATTTCAGTTCTCATCTGGAATTTAATCAGGTGTTTAAGCAAGTTAGTAATTCTGTTGACTTTGCTCTCCCCTTCTTGGGGTTATGCTGGAGCTTTCTGGCTTCTGTGATTTTCACCTAAAATAGGCCTCAGCATGTAAGCTGCTGTAAAAGCTTCCTGAGGCATGGTCAGTTATGACATAAGATGAAGAAATTCCAGTTGACTTCAGCATAAAACAAATTGGGCCCATTATGGTGACCCCGAACATAGGACTGAAATGATTTTGGCTAAGCCTGAAAGACAAGGGTAACTCTATGCTGTGACATGTTTTCTGTAGTTCTGAGAAGAAAAGGCATTTAGAGAGAACGTTCATCTTCTAGTTATTTATTTGACTCTCAGGACATCACTGGAATACTGAGTTGATTAAAATGTCTCTGTGGTTTATTGTGCAATACTATATATTTTGTATAATACACTCTATATGTTTTCAATTTTTGAAAAGTTCTGGGTTAGAGCATTACAATGTTGCTGGAAAGAATTTCACTTTAAAAGATGAGTGAGCTAATGAGAAGTATTATTGCTTCAATGTTTACTTGCAACAATGAAAATGGCTAAAAACACATCTCTGGTGTGAAGTGCCTAGTTTTTACCTTTAATTTTATTTGTGCTAATGTATAATATAGCTGTAGACAGAAAATGGAGAATTATAGAAAAAATATTAAAATTACAGAGCTTATCATTAACTGTTTTATATAAACATTGTTGCTTTCTTATAGAACATTGTGATGATTTTATGGTTTTTCTTGCCTGTAACTATTTATAATTTTTTCTGTTTCAGACAGACACAATAAGGTACTCTGGGAGGGAAGAGGCAGCCTGTTATGGCCAAGGAGTTGTTTATCAGTCGCAGAACACATGCAACTCCTATTGAAATCAATAGGAATTTGGGCAGGTTAGCTCCTGTATGGATTTGCAGGAAGAGCAGCAGAGAGATGTTCGTATAGCTAGATCAGGTGACTGAAGGCAGAGGAGAGTGGTGAGAGTAAAACTGAGAGGGAGGCGAAATACAGAAAAAGAAAGAAATTAAGATACCCCAGGGGAGAAACAGGTCCTAAGTAAAGGAAGAAAGAAAGTACAAATGAGGGAGGGAAGAATGGAGAGAAGTACAGCTGGAAAGGAAGAAAGAATAGCATACCAAGCAGGAAAACAGGGAACTGGGGAGGAGAAAAAAAAGGCAAATAAAAGACAAGAGTGGTTGAAACAGAAGAAGAAGGAAAAAAAAAAAAAAAAACTAATTCTTGGCAGGAACAGCAGCTGTTGTCAATAACAGCTGAGTATTTTAGTTTCTGGAAAACCTATTTCAGATGTGGGGGAGGAAAAATGGATGGGGATAAACCAACTGACCTGAGATGGAAAAAGTCATAGGCAGGAAATATGGAATTAGAGAGTGAAAGAGAAAGGAGGAAAATAAAAAGACAAAGGGATAAGAAGGCTAAGCCTTGACCGTGCTGTCTGTTTTCTGGGTTCAGTGAAGTCCCAGAATGTACAGACCCAGCTGTTTTTCTATACTTTTGTTCCCTGAGTTACTAGACCTTCAAGAGATTAAAAGTGTGAATTCTGATCCTACTGAAGCTGATTGTAGGGGTTTGTATTTTTCTTTTAATTTCAGCAGAGAGAGGGTGTCATCCAGACTGTTTTGTATTTTGTCGTATTAGTGAAAATGTCAGGGAAATTAAACTGACAGGGGATGAAGACAGTATGACCAGTTTTCACTCAGTAGAAGGGTGGTCACTGTTGATGAAGAGGGAAAACGTAAAGTGAAGAACAGCATGAGACAGTAGCGTTTACGCGGAAGACACATATACCCAGTCTGTTTTTACTTTCTACAGAGGGGAGATTAAAAATCTGAAGAAACTGGTTGTCTCTTGGCAACTAAATAATTTCCTTCTTGAATGCACTATTGTCTGCATGTTTTATAGTTCAATTTGACTTCTTTTCCTGCTAAGATTTTCGACAGATCTCATTGGGTGTATTTGCTGGTTGTAAAAAAAAATAAAAATAAAATAGCTTGTTTGTTTCCCTGAAATACATTGTCATGTATTCTGGTAAGTAGCCACCTGACTAGATCCCTTTGTGATGCTAATGCCAATATTTGATTTTTTAACTAATACTTGTTCTCGTGGTTTACTGCAAATGAGAAATATTTCAGACTCCAAATTAATGTCTGGATAAAAACCACACCTTAAAATGTACTCAAATTACTACCGTTTGCATCACAGTGTGAATGAAGTGAACACGAGGCCCGGGTTTATTTCAGTGGGCTTTGGATCAGGTCTTATGTGCCTGAATTAATATCAGTAAATTGTTCCTGTGCCAGGACTCTCTCAGCTGAGCTGCAGAAAGGAGACTGACACATTAGAGGCTGCAGGGAAGTGAACCACAGAACTGTAGTCAGTTTAATCCTAGTTAGTCTCACCTACTTGCCTTACTTGCCTTACGTGCATTCATTTGCCTTTGCAGCCAGGCTAGTGCTGAAGTGCAAGTGGAGAGATGTCTGAATATCCAGCAGGAGGGAGGACTGGAGCCCAGGTGACTGGTAGAGGCAGCACTGTTGCCCTAAGACCACTGCTGTGGGTCAGTCCTTTGGAGCCTTCCTAATGGCATGTGTAATCCTCAAGAGCTGCGGTGGCACTGGGGAGAGCCACTTTCTTGGCCCAGTTACAGTACTTGTTAGGAGAAGGGTAATTTATAAAGTGTTTAATGGTCTCTCTTATGGGCAATTGTCTTTCCAGCAGCTGTAGATGAAGAAGGGGTGCCAAGTGTCATGTGAGCCCGTGTTCTGGTCAGAGGTACCTAGCTAGAGTAATCTCCTCTGGAAACTGCAAGCCCCTCCTGATTTAGTTCCTTGGGCAACACGTAGTCCCAATATCTTTATATCCTTTCCCCATCTCCTGCCCTCTTCTGCACCAGAATTTCAATTGCCTTAAAATCCCCTGCTTCAAAGTCTCCTGAACCTCCAAACTACTCATTTTCCCTTACCAGTCCCCCTCATAGGCTCCTCCTTGCTCCCACACCGCTCTGCCAGGTAGGACACCTCCCCACATCCATCCTACCTGAGCTTCACCTCCTGCCCCATCTCTTGAATCCTTTGCTGCCGTGCTCCCCAGCCCCTCCGTGCACCTTCCACCAGGCTCCCTACTTCTCACAGACTGATGCTGTCTCCTCCACACTTCTCCACTCAGATCTCCGGAGGCTGCTACAGCTGGTTGGGCTGTGCTGCTCCTTGGCTTTCCTTCACCCTGCTCCTTGCGGCTTCCTCCCCCTTTCTGGCTGCTGTCCTTCTCCTTGGGGTCCTCCTGCAGGAGTGCTGCCTGTGTTTGTTTCTTGCAGGGGGGACGGAAATGCAGGCACAGGCTGCATTTATTAGAATTCACCTGACAGAAATCTGAAGGCAGAGCAGTAGAAGATGGAAACCCCGGCCTGGTGCTATTTGCACCCTTTTCTGTATACATTGACGTATGTGTATAGATATATCTTCTGCCTAAACGTTTTCCAATAGGGGTAATAATTCACTGGAATTATATAGTCAGGGGAAATCTTCCAAACCCCCTTGTTTTAGAGGGAAAATTAAGTTAATTTAGGAAAAAAAAAAAAAAAAAAGTCTTACTAAGCCACTCAAACTGAGGATAAAATGATGGAGAAAAGGGGAGCTTCCTGTACTTTAAAAATAAATTAATTAATTAAAAGTGTCCCTTTACCACCATGTGCAAATCCTATGGATCCCTGAAAGAGTAGAGTTGTCTCTCATGAGGTACAGTGCTGTTCTTGTCCAAGCTTTGGCAACACAGTCCAGGACTGTTGTGTCAGGGAGAACATGAGCCACAAAAGGTGTAGAGACTTCTAAATAAGAGCATTCCCTATCAAAACCCTTGTAGTATGATTTGATTGTACTATTTACAAATTGGGTGCTGTAGGATCAAGATGAACATCATACACACCTGTCTCTCAGCTGCCTGCATGCCCTCTCTGAAGGTTTTCTGTCCTCTTTTCCTTACATGCGTCCCCCTCACATGGAGAGGGGAGACACAGAGGAGAGGGTCAGGCAGACCCTGTCTGCATTCAGTCTGTGAAGGCATTTTGTTGCCTTGGATTACTGTAGTTTCTCCTTAGAGTGGAAGAATACTGAGGTTCTGAGTCTGTAGCTACTGACCAGTAAATGAAGCAGAGGTGGAACAGTGTAATTATTTCAGTTTACACTCAAAGAGAAAGTACAACAAGCCTTGAGGGCAAGGGAAACAAGGAGAGCAAATACAGAGCACAAAGTCAAGGCAAAGTATTTTTCTAGCGGGGAAAAAAAAAAAAAAAAAAAAAAGTTTTGATTCTGTTAAACATACCCTATGGAAAAAAAATCTTCATAATCTGTAGAAACACCACTTTATCTTTTCACACTACTGTTATGTTTTAAAAATCAAAGCAGTTTCATAGCTAGCAAAGTTAGTTGTTATACTTTTGCAAAGTATGATCTGAAAATATTAAACATCAGAGTTAACTCGGATCCTAAATAAAAGTTTTGGGTTGTCCTCCACTGCTCTGTAAGCTTTTCTTTCTGTTGTTGATGTTGTTGAAGAATATCCTGCCTGGGATTACAGGCTCACCAAACTACCATCTAAAGAAATAAGAGAATATGGGAAGCTGAAATTTGTTATTAGACACTTTCTGGCATCATTTTTCATATTTGCTGGCTTCCTGAAATTTTCTTTAAAGACCGTCATGCCTATTGCCATTAGTAGTCAAGACTTCTTGCTGTATTCTTGGAAAGCAGACAATGAACTTTGAGCAAATACTATCAGCTGCCAAGTTCAGTGGAAACAGACGGTTTGCACTGAAGCTGGAAGCAAATAGAGGTTGATGCCACAGTGGGTTCTTCTCATCTTCCCCTGACTGCTGCCTCCTTTCAGGAAGAAAAAAAAAAGAAAAAAAAAAAAAAGAAAAGGTAACCCATCATAGTTATGTGAGGCAGCAGCAGGTTCTGCTGCTTCTCCTCAGCTTCCTAAAGAAAAGGAGGCTCAGCTGGGGAGAACACAGCCTCTGATGCAAAGACCTGCTGTAGCCATAGACATCTAAGACAGAATCAAACAAAAAAGGGACTTTCCGACTTTTCACAGTCATGTGAAATTGCATGTCAGTAAAAAAACTTGACTGAAATTTTCTAGGAAAAAAATGCAGAGTTGACCACCCTATAAACATTTATATTATTTAAACATTGACCATTCTATAAACATTTCAATTTTACCACTTTAGTCTAAAAAAATTATAAAAAAAAAAAGAGGAGGGGAAATCAAATTTCAAAAGTATTTAGCTTTGATGTTTTCTTTGGTTTTATTTTTTAAAATATTCAGAATGAAGCAAGTTTCTTTAGGATTCTTCAGAACTGCCAACAGTATGGTAAATCAGTTGTCTGCATAGTTTTGCCAATACAATTCATGACATGGGAGACTTTGTGACTCAAGTGCCAGGATAAGATTTGCTATTAAAATTACTGTGATTTCTGTCCCTTATAATGCTTCAGATATTCACTGAGTTCCTAGTAAGGTTATCTTCAGCATTCGGATCTCAGTGAATTTAAAGATGCCTTCAGCTGATCTCTGTGTGTGGATATCATCGCTATAGGAGGTACAGAAGGAAATTAGGCCTGCAACTGCAATGCTGGAGCAAGGGTTCACAATAAACTTCCACACAAAGAGAGTTGGTTGCAACATAACTGTGATGCAAAGGGAGTGATACCTTTGATAAAGGAAATGTTCAGGGAGATAAGCTTATCACACAGAGGATGCATCCATTAAAGCCTGTCTCAAGCTGTAAGGAACAATGGTGCTGGGTAGGGATACAGCAACCTTGGCAAAACTCCACACGGGAAAGCTGCTGCAAACCTTTCTGAGGAAGCAGTACCAATCTCCTGTCAACATGAAGAATAGGCTGGTGATACAGGGAGACAGAGATGAAAAGGACATTCCTCTGGGTTCCTCCCAAAGAAATACTGATGATAGATGCCACTCTTCCAGCAAAATGGCCCGCCCCTAAGACAGCTAGTGGATCAGAAGATCTTACTCCAAAATGAGGAGACGTTCACTTTAAATATTTTCCAGCTTAAAAAAATTACCCTAACTCTTTGAGATGTACTTAGAGACCCGTCTAAATTAGTAACAGCAATGGGATTAGATTCACAAAGAAAAATCAGGTATTCAGAGCTCTAAACACTTTGTAAGTTATTTTAGTGCAAGGAATGGAAAAATGCTTAGCAACTGTAGATATAAAGGCATTAAAGGAAACCTTAACTTGCCATGTAACTTTTCAGCAGTTCAATATGGCTTGTCAGATATAAGATTCACTTATGTGTAGACTTCTGCTTTTTAGTTGGAGACAAAAAAAAAAAAAAAAAAAAGAGAGAGATCGGCTTTTGGAGTTACCAGTGACTCTCCTTCTTTTCCATGCAGTTATTTTTAAATCAATAAAATGTATTGTTAAGAATAATAATAAAAGAACCATTTGAGTAGATTCAGAGGAAAAAAGAAAATAAGAGAGCCATGTCCACATCCCAACTTAGTATTTATGCTCCTAAAATTTGGTCTGTTGTCAGTCAGCAGGGCTTTGAAATACATAGAAAACAGTCAGGAGATCAGGTGGGTCTTGGGCATCACCAAATAATGCTTAGTTGATGTCACTGAGAGCTACAATGCTACAATGAAAACATGTACTCTGGGTTTTCTGTTAAGCAGGCTTATAAACAGAATGAAAAGATGAAAGCAAGAATCTTCGTGGCACTAAAGTGAATGGTCAGACTGGCTTCAAGGAATTATATTAATAGTGTGTTTTTTCACATTCCTTCAGGTGGGCCTTAGCAATAGATGAGCCTTAGAAGAGTAAGAAAATTCAATTCATAAAGAAAGTTATTTTCAATGTATTTCTGAAAATATTTTGAACCTAAGAGCTAAATAATTTCTTGGTCATGGTTTGCAAAGAGACCTAGGTAATCCTCAGTATGCTTTAGGTCCTGATAAAACTGAGATGTTCTTTTAGGTCTGTCCATTGCCCACAAGAAGAAGGATATTCCCCATGGGTCAGAGTTGAGGCAGGACTTGGTCTGACAACTGTGGAAACTTAGGTCCTTGCCCTAGCAGTGCTGTGGGGTTGGGAGAATATTCTGGATGCCTACTCACCTATAGGTTGCAATGTTCATTAATTCATAGACGTGCTAAAAAAAAAAAAAAAAAAAACACTAAATTTCTCTGTCCAAAATAAAGCTTACATTGTGTCTTACAGTTTTCATCAAGTTCATAGTTAAACTCCTGGATAATGATATTTTCTGTCTATTAAACATGTGTTGCTAATCATGGCTATCTTTGCAGTCAACTGCGAAAGCCAAAATCCATTGAAAGAAGCAGTTTTCATAAGATGCTGTTGTTGTACTGAAATGCCTACCCAGGAGTGAGGAAGATAATTGCTGAAGATCTCACAACATGTTCTGTGATGGCAAAACAGTTTCCTCAGTCACGGGCAAATGCATGTCTGCATCATCAGTTCAGATTTGCAGACAGCGACTGGCCTTTCCATTATGTTTTTGTTGGACACAAAATTCCTTCAGAGGCCTTTTTGGAAGAAAAAATTTGCAGAGGACCATCCTGGTTTCTGAAGGTTAAATTAAGCCTTTAGTGTTAACACAGAAAAGGTTGGTAACCGAAATGCTAATTGGGACTGCTTACTTACCTGTTTATTATGTTGAGGTTGGTTTCCAAACATATACTTCATCTCTGCAAACTAACACAGACCAGTTTTCCTAAGGTTCTTGCTATTTGTTTTGACAGTATCACAATGTGTTATCCTCCAGTTTCTCAAATCCTTTGGCCTGTTGAGATTTGTGGGCATGCTTTAAATTCGCCACCCATTCTTGCTGAATGTGAGCTGGTCTTTTGGCAGTTGCACTCAAGCCCCTGTTTAATGAGAAAACATCTACAATTTGGTTTGGCTCTGCTGCATAAAAGATCAGAGCTCAAGCAGGAGCAAGGCAACCCATGTATGTGAATTTCCTGGTCCTAAGAGTCACCTGGCTCAAGCCATGGTGGCAGCCTATATTCAAAGAGCATGAATGGTCCAGGTGTTTGTAGTCTCGAGTTAACAGGAAAGTAGACTTCAAATAGTCTTCATATTTTTCATGGATTACCAGTATCACCTTCATGTCTAAGATGCGTTTTTCTTTTTGGTGTAGCACTACACAGAAGGAATGAAGAACCACATTTTCCTCTCTTGCGTTCTATTCTCTGTGCAGGCAGCAATGCAGAAAGGGGAGCTTTACTGTATGGTTTAAAAAATTTAAAGAATCTGGAGCAAAGCTGTCATGGGTGGGGCTTGTTTTGTTGCCTGCCTTTGCAGAATGAACTTCAACTAAGTGCCCTAGATGAGGAAAACCCAGCAGTGCAAGATTGATGGATATGCTAATAAAGAAAAACAATGTACAAGAAGAATATTTCCCATTAATGCGTTTTCCATTAACATGAAGCTATCAAGGTTGCAAAAGAGCTTTGGGTGGACAAGGCTGTCAGGATTATTGAGATCTGTCACTGTCTTCTCTACCGATTCTTCATAAGATGATAAATTCCCTTGGGCTCAGCATTTTGTCCAGTGTATTTGCAGTTAGTTTAGACTGTAGAATAAGTGACCTGAATTTTAGAGCTGATGCACATCTCCTGTGACCTTGGAAATCAGCAGCATTTAGGTATGTTGATGGGTATTCAACATCTCTGACAGCAAAGTCATTTACCTGAGTTAAATTCCTAGGTTTGTGTGCTTTAATGAAACCATACAAGTTGGAAAATGTTGACTTTAAAATATATTTTGTTTTACAGCCTTCTAAGTAGACAAATTTCACACCACATGGGGTACCCAGAAACTTAATTAAGGTGAATTAAGTGTTCTAAAATCTTTGCAGAACAAAACCTGCAAAGTGTGTGCAGAATAATAACGTGTATGTACCCCAACGAGAACCAGAGTTTTGCGTTCTTGGTAGAAGAAATACTTAAATACTTTTGGGTTAAGATATCAATAAGTGTTTCTCAGCTTTTCGTGTGTCATCAGCCTGCATGTTCATGGTTAACATTATTTTAGCCTTCCCTGACTGAAACCTGCTACTGTTAATTGAACACAAGATGATCATAATAGCTTTGCTAGGGACACCGTGAACCACAGTATGTGACCAAGCTGTATATTACACTGTGAAGTAAGGACTATCAAAAGAGAGTGTTTCAGATACAACACCAAGTGTTTGACAGGGCAAGATCGAGGTATCCAAACAGCAAATATGTAATAATGCAAGAAGGGGAGAAAGTTTATCTTACACGTATTTTTTAGTTCTGCATTTATCTTACTGTTTCACTGAATTACATTTTTTATTAATGTTTGGAAAAGGCTTCTGCATATGAGCAGTGATCATTTCCATGCCTTTCATATTTTAATATGTGTGTTAAGATGTATACTAAGATTTAACAGGACTGCTCAGTGTGTTATCAAACACAGACATAATGGAATGTAATAGAGAAATTTTTATTTCAAAACCTAAAGTGTAGGCATTCACATCAAAACTTAAAAAGCAGAATTGGTTCCAAGGAAATGCATCAATTTAAAACATGCATAGCTTGTCACCATATTATTTTTACGTGGCTCACTGGAAAAGCTCTTGATAGAGATTAGCTAGATACTGTACGTTTCTGAGTGAGACAACTCATCTCTGGTTCGTAATGTGAGAATTCCCGGTGCTTTTGGTAGAGACTATGCTAGCTATTAATTTCATATCAAACTTTAATTAAGGACTTCTGTTCATGCTACTTCCCACGATAAATATTTAAAAATATTAAGTATTTCTAAACATTCCCATATAGCAGTGCCAATCCTTCTCAGGGCATAGCAGATTCTCAGATTGTTTAGCTGAGAAAGTAATGTTAAGGATAGTTGCAGCTGCCAAAGTCTGGAAACTCAGAGTTACATCTGACATTTCATTCTTCACCTTAACTATTGAGCCTTGGCCATTCATTGGTTTTTCACAGTGCTTTGGAGTTAGAAGGGAGTTTCACAGATGAAAGATGAAAATCAAAATAAACTCCTTTATCAAGTAAACCTTGCAAGGGCATTCTGGATTTTACAATACGCAGGGAGTTGATTGTGATATAACGTACAACACAAGGGGGTTGGAATAAACAATTTATTCTCTATCGTTAGGGATGGCCATGCATAACTGAGTTATGGCCCTGGTTTGCTCCGCCACTTGTTACATGTGCAGCCATCCCTAACTCGTACCAAAAATAGTTTATCATGCTCCTGTGTTGCGTAGTTTTTATCAAATGCTCTCTCATTAAAAACTTTACTGAGGAGATTGAACGTTTCAAGAGGCTGGCAGTGTTTGTGAAAGCTTTCCCCAGAGCTTGGTCTCAGTGCGTTGAGTCCGTGCTGACAGCAATCGCGAGACAGCTCCCGATCCCATACCCAGACATAGTCTGGTGGGCAGGTAACAGTCATCATCTGACAGCAAGTAGCAGCTTTAGTACCGAGGTCAGAGGCTGGCTTGTCGGGAAGGCTGAAGGGCTGCAGGGGCTCCCTGCAAGCCAGGGACGAGGTGTGGGGACAGCATTGGAGAGCACTGCAGTGCCACTGCCTGTGCAGTGTGACACCTGCCTGCCACATGAGGGCCTCCACTTCCCCCACGGCCAGTTCGGGACCTTCTGTGAGCCCTAAATTCGTTTAAAAACAAATAAGGCCATCTGCCAGAGAATTCCCTGGCCATCCTTGTGATAGATGGAGCTGCAGTCTGTCTCTGTCCTTTGCAGAGCCATTTGAAAGGTTTCATTCCTCAGCATCGTCTGGGTCAGATATCCAAGCTGCGTGCTCCCTTCCTGAATTAAGGTCATTTTGTGTGGCTGCACGCCTCTAAAGCACAACTCAGTTCATTTCAGTGCTGGTACAGACATGGATTAGTCTGTCGCTGGTGCCCTTTCTCAGCAGTAAGTGGCACTGAGCCGCTGGTATGTCTCGGTGGCCGAGCATCCTCTCCTGAGTGCGCTGCTGAGACTGCAGCGCCCGAGCACCACGCAAGGCTGTGCTCATGGCTTTGCTCAGTGGCCTTCTCCAGCCTTCTTTGACCAGGAAGGTTTCCTACACACTGAGGTACAGATCACTGCGGTGATGTTGCTCTGACTGGAAAAATGTTGGTGTTTGGCGAGGGTGCTTTCCACCAAGTGCACGGTCCTCCTGCACGTTCATTTGTATTGGTGCAAATTTTCCAGGCTACGACACCTTCCTACACAGCAGGAACGCTTTGAGCCTACACCTTTATTTCAGTGTTACCACTCTCAAGCTCAGTATTACTGATGAAAGTTCAATTGTATGTGAAGTGACTATTAAAGCACCGGGACTCATCCGGGGGTCTGGGCCTGCCCTCCCCTTTTTGCTTCCAATTGTGCTCAATCCCTTAATGTTGCAAAGAAATCGCACATTCATCAGGTAGAGTGTTGGAGGCCAGGGTGCAGATAACCGCTTTTACTGCATATGAGACATTGCAGTCCTGTTCTTAAGAACTGCCAGGCAGATTGGGAATCACGGTCACGGTTAATAGCAGCGAATTGCCAGCTCTTGATGGGTGGGTAGTCACTCCTTTCAGTGGTTGCCCCCTGGGGGAGAAGGTAGAAAAACAGAGGGAGGGAATTAGAGTGACTTTGCACAGTTGAGCAGGTTCATGCCGCTGGATCAGTGGCAAGCATTGGCAGGGCTCCACTCTGGGGAGGCTCACAACAACATCACAGTCTCATTTTTACCAATTGGTGTTGCTATAGCCAGTGGTGCACAGGGGGAGAGCATGGGGAAGGGGGGGAGAGGTGGGGGAGAGGGAAAGCAAGAGCCTGGACTAAATTAAACAAACAAAAGTGCTTGTAAGGAGCATTTAACCCGTAACTGTTAGCCCAGTGCTGCTAATTGTGCTAAACTACGTATCCGAAGTTCAGCGTGTGATTAAAGAGTTGGCTCACAAACTCTCTGCATAACCTTAATTTTTTCAAGGTTCTTTGAGTGTAGAATGGCTTATAATAATGATTTTGACTAATACGATTTTTGACATGCAACTTTAATGCTTAACCTTAGTACAACTCCAGAGCATTTCATGTGTATTCAGCTGTAAAGAGTGATGATTTAAAGGGATAATATAAGAAAAAGGTCGTTCTAGAATGAACCTCTAACAAATTGCATAAAGGAAGCTTATTATTCCGTGAGTAGAGAGATATGCAGCTTTTCTGATCATTTTTCTGCTTGGTTCAAAAAATTGTTAAGATACGATTGGGGAAAGAAACACAAAAAATGAAATAGGAAACTGCAAGCAGTGAACATTCTTTTGATGGTTATGATTTTGTTGCCACTAAAAATACTCTTCAGTAATGTGGTTGTTCATCTTTCCTCTTGTTTTGGGTGAAGAATTCGTTCCAATAAGAAAATGCTGTTATTGGTTGGAGGATTGCCTCCCGGACCTGACCGGCTACCCAGCAATTTGGTTCAGTATTATGATGATGAAAAGAAGACGTGGAAAATACTGACAAGTAAGTGGTTTATTTTTGTGCAGTTGTCTTGATGAATTTAAAAACATGGTTAATCAAATTAGACACTTTATTGATTTGTTTCTCTTCAGAGATTTGTTTATGTATCACAAGGGGCTTCACAATGGAGCAATAAATTGAGATTGCAGAAGATGCTAATTTTATAATAGGATAGGCCTAAATTAACATTGGCTTAAAATCATTCCAGTAAGTTTTTTAAGTAAACTTGTAAGTCTTTCATCCTGCAACATGAATACATGCATATTTATGTATATGTGAATAAAATCTAGTTTAGGAAAAAAAAAAAAAGACAATTCTTGGACCGTTTTCTCTGTCAGATCTGTGGTAAGCCATCATACTAGAGCACATCTTCAGTTCTCCTCTGCATCTTCATTTCCTTCTTCCAGCTTTATCTGTTGTCCACAGTCATTAAAGAAAGGTTTCTTCTCTACTGCTCTGAATCCACTGCTGACAGAAGCATTGGTGGAATATGTCAGCTACAGGAAACAGTGCATGGAGGCTTTTATCACAAAATTCCTTCCCACCTTCTTTTAAAGGTTGGTTGTGTTTTAGAGCAAGTATTTTGCCTCGAGCATTGAGATTTGGAACTTAGTGTTTTGTTGGTTGCGATTCCCAGTCTAACTTGGTCATGGAATCAAATCATCACTTCTTGAGTGCAGCAGGCTATGTGTGCATTAGTCCCCTTGTGGCTAAACTGGCTGCATTGGTCAATAAAACTAAATTTTAACTGTCAAAATTGCCCAAAGCAGTATAGATAAAATAATAAATGAGCAATTTTGATCCATAAATCAAAGCCATACTTCTAAAACTGGACAACTGGTAAAACCTGTTTTTTCTGATAGACCTCCTTTTTTTTCCCCAATAAAATACCTTTTACAGAATTCTGTTCTTCATCACTTATCTTAAACCTCTTAACTGGATACATCCACCTTTATATTATATGCACAGGTTAGGATGAAAAAGAATTAAGATCGGTGTGATGCAGGACTTGAAATAATGCCTCTGCAAATTGCCTTCTCCCACAGAAAATTTAGGAGCCTTTCTCAAAATGCTTCAACATAAAGACCTCTTTGATATAGATGCCAGGATTAATAGTTGAGGGTATAATGTAAGAATGGCAATTATAAAAGTTTGTATGAACTATTAGAAAAGTCTATAGCATCTATACTGTGGGATATGCTACACTTCACATTTTTCAGAATCATGAAATAGGATGCTTACCTATGTACACTACTGTAAGAAAATTCTAAAAATGGTCAGTGAAAAATGAGTAATATTATGTAGGACCAAAGTGTTTTGTAGTTTTGAATTTGTTGTGTCTAATCCAGTGGTTCACCCTCATAGGCAAGAGAAATGCAACTCTTGCTTCAAGACCTGAACCCTCCACTGAATTAAAGAAATAACTTTATTCTGAATTAGATATCTATAGATATGTAAGATTTTGTAAGAAATAACTTTATTCAGTTCTTGGTTACTTACAATGTGATGCTGTCTCCAAAACTGTGGCAAAACCTACCTGGAAACGTGATACCTAAATGTGCTTAAAAATAATGACTCGAATTCACAGAATTCAAGTTTCAAGAATTCATTGAATTCATTGTATTTGAATAACACAACCATTTATTGTTATAAGTGTTAAAAGGTGTTTGTGAACCATTTTATATAATTTTATCAAAATAATGCAGTCTTTTCTAGTTTACTGTAACAGATAGTAAACAACAATTCTCTTTCCATCTTGGTTTTTGTACGTTACTTTCTGTGCTGTTATTAAAAGGTATTGCATCTGTTACAGTTCATGTTCAAGCTCATGTTCAAGCACTTGTTGCTCAGCCCCGGATCTTTCTCAGTATTGGCCAACACAATGACTGTCAAATACACAGCCCTTTGGTGACACAAACAATTATGTTTTTACCAAAAAAATATCTAGGAAGGATGCCCTATTTGCCTGGGCTAGTATTGTAGATACACTGAGAAGAATGCATTTCTTTTCACACTGAAAAAGACTCAGTGTTAACAAGCACGATTTTCTGGAAAATATTAATATTTGCCAAATAGTAGCAATAATTATTTTTTTTAAAGATGAATTAAGAGTTTCAAGTATGGAGATTTTGTATTCTCCTGCTTTATTTTCTAATTTACCATAAAGGAGGATGGGAAGCAGGGACAAGCTGGCATAGAACTTCTGTCCTGTCCTTTCCATAAGACATTGAATGACTCTATAGTGTCAGAGTGCTTGGACTTAAAGATATGAACTGTGATTGAGCTGTTTTAGGGAAGACTAGAACCTAGTCACAGTATACCATGGTAACAGTATAGTGCACTCTTGGTATTAAATCTACGTACTGTGACATTTAGTTGATATGTGGGAATTTGGGGACATAATGCTATCTTTGGTTTTGATGTAATTTTGAAGAAGTACATTAATGTCCACCCTTTATCCTTTTACTGTTAGCTCTGTCCCAGTCAACAGTTTTGGAAATTGATCTGTTTGTCTTTATCCTATTCTATCCTACAGTCAGCAGTGAGGGAGGGAAAGGGTTTTTTGTTTGTTTGTTTCTTTTTCACTTGTTTAGGCATTGCTGTTGGTCCTGAGGTTGCAGATCACTCCCCACTCTTCAGGGTAAGTGAGGAGTTTCTTCCTGGTGAACAGGGAAAGCCATGTAGAAACCATGTCCTGCTCGTGAGGCTCTGTGATGAAAAGAAGTCCTTGTAGTCTGGTACTGCAGGGTGTTTGTATCTCATTATCACCTGAGGTGTATTTCATTTCCTCGTGTACGAGCAAACATTTCCTCTTCCATCTGCATTACTTATGTTCTGCTCTTTGTGCCAGTGGCATTTAGGGGCAGTGAAAGTGGGAAAGAAGCTCACAGGCTTAGTCCTGGGTGCAGCAGCAGAGCCACTGAGGAGGAGATTCGATCTCCTCTCATCACTCTCCACTGAGAGGAGCTCCAGAAGTTACTCATCAGGAACTGCAAACTAGTGTGAAAGGGAGCTGCTTGCCTGCTGTGTTTTTTCCTTTCTTCTCCATGTGGATGGTGGCTGTTGAAATGAGAGTGGCTCATTTGCTTAGGGCTCTGTGCCCTGCCTTGTGTGATGCACAGGGAACACGAGAACATCAGCCACCAGAGCTACTGCCTCCATGTAAGCCATGGCTCTGCACTCAGAGCCGTACAGGTGGAACAGCACAAGCTATTGAGTATGACAGCTCAGCAGAGTAGCAATCTCATTTTGTTCCCACTGCGAGACTAGATCTATTGGCAGAGGATACTGCCCACCTCTCTCTGCCTGGCTACCCAAAGCACCAAACGCATCAATACTAATGGGCGTAATTCTAAAGGAATCAGGAAAACAACTTGCCTTGTTCATAGATCCAGAAGAGGAGGGGAAGCGCGCAGCCATTTCCAATTTTTTAATGTCATCATCTATAGGCAAGAATGCTATGGCTCAAGGGATCAGTAGATTTTTCACAGTCTAGTATTACTGTGTATTTTTCCTGTCTGGTGTTTCTCATGGAGTTATTTTTTCAATGTTGGCAACAAAGGATAGAGACAGAATAAAGAAAAAAAAAAAAAAAAGAGAGAGAAAAAGAGAGAGAAAGCAAGTGGCATTTCACAAGCCTAATTTTATTTGATGGGGTCACAGTCCTAACCTAAGATTCATAAGGTGCACATGGCTGTACAAGTTGAAAGATTTCTTACTGCACAGTCATGCCTGAGCAAAGTAGAGAATTTTATAGACTCTATGGCCAAGTAGAGTGAACAGCTCTTTACTGCGTGATTTCTTTTCAGTCTTGCTTACACATACACAAGCCCCAGTTCATTTTTTAACTGGGTGCTACCTATGTCACATAACAGCACCAGGATGCTACTGGCAGTGACACAAACTGAAGCTGATGGGTCTGTATTAACAGTGAAAGTTCTGCTCTGTTAAGGGATTTTCATTATTCCATGATGTTTTGCAGTCCTCAAAACTACTTATTGGATTTGGAACAGCTGGGGTGTCTCCATGTCACAACCTCATCCCTCCCTGGCCAGAACCAGCTATTGCTACTTCTCTTTTAATTTTGAGTTACAGTTCTGCCAGGAGTCCTTGTTTAATCATGGAGCTCCTTTGGTTGTTTGCTTTACTTACAACGTTTAAGATTAATTAAAGAAGTGAAACAATGTTTTGTTTGTTAGAATTATTCTGTAATCTTTGCAAGTTTCGAAATTCAGAGCCTATAAAGATTTTTTGTGCTCAGAATTGCATAGCTCTCCCAAAAACCCTACTGCTAAGGCAATGATGTATTACTTTCACTTTCATTATATGTTTTTAATCAGAGCGTGACTTCACACTAGACAAAGCGATGCTTTATGCATGGTCTCACTTGTTTTTTGCTAAAATCTTCTGACATGATTAATTTTACTTTAATGCTTTTGTCTTGTTGTAATAGTAAAGATGATGGGTATAAACCAGGGCAAAAAATACATGCTTTTCTGTCATAATGCCTCTGAGCATTTAAAAATATATTAAATGAAAGAAAAAAATATCACAAGAGACTGATCCAACTGGAATTAAATTTCTTGCTACCTGAACAGAGAATGAAAGAAATAAATAAAAATGATGCAGTCATTGTTTTATTTGGAGGTTGTTTTTTTTTTTTTTTTTTTTTCCTTTTCCTTTTTGGTATTTTTTTTCCATCACAATGTATCCATCTGTCTGATTATAGGTGTTAAGTAGGAGAAAAATTGTCTCTTACAGATTTCTAGGTATATAGTGAATCTTCCTCTCAATGCAGAACTTTTCTTCTATCTAAAGCACAAAGGGGTAAAATACTTGGAAATGTTACTGAGCTCTTACATGGCATGTTCATCATGTGAAGCTGCAGCAGTTCTTTCTTCCATATCAGTACTTTGTTTTTTAAGAAGATGCTAATTGTAACATTCCTTAACCTCCCTAGATATAACCACATCATCTGTGTAAACCATGAAGAGGATACAATAAGCATCAAAATACATTTATAGGTGATAATATATTCATGCTTAGGTATTGCATTAGATTTGGATTTTAAACCAATGTAAAAACCAATGTCATTATCTAATGAGAAGTATAGCATAGGTGATATATTTGGTTAGGAATGAAGGGGAAATGTCTTGAAGGTCACCAAACTTAAAAGTTTTGTCAAAATAACTAGCACTCACTTCTGGTTACCTCCTTTCCTAGTTATCCTGTAATCTTATTTTAATCATCTTGAATTTTGTGAACTCCCTGCTCTTTACTAGGTCTGTTTCAGTATGCTGTGTTTGGTCAATGTGTAAGGACAAACAGTGAATCGGGCACTTCAATTTCCTTCTCCACCTTTCTCCATGCCAGCAGCAACCACAAAGTGGTTGACACATCAAGGTGTTGTCAGTTGCGGGTCTTCCTCCGACTGATTGTAACAAGTAGCCAGTAACCTTTTCATGCATGATGCCCTCACAAAGGTTGTCCATCTTCCTTCCCCGAGTTAGCTGTGTTTCCGTTTTCACACGAGGCAGTCCCCACTTCAGGCAGTCTTATCAACATTATTTTTGCTTCTGTCATTTCGACTTTTCAAATTTCCCTTGAATGTGTTCTGTGACAGTGCAACCTCATGGACAACAGTCCTCCATCTTCAGTAACACCATTTTGAATGTCAATCAGAACTTACACGTGCTGGTGGTTCTACAAAACCTTTCAGAGCTGCACAAGCATTATTTTTTACACATTCTACATACAGAGAAGTCAAATGATAGAAAGGTTAAGTGGTATGCTGGTTTGCTTCATGTCATAACATCAGAGAACTTGGGTCACCCCCTTCCCAGCCCACACCATTTCTGCAGGGATAGGTGGTATTTTCTTCTTTCCTGCTTCCTCTGGCAATTCTGTAACACCTGGTTGTGTCAGCCATTCCTATGCAGAATGGTGCCCTGTCCTTCTTGGGCATGTTCATAACAAAACCTTTGCTCTGCTGTTTTCCTGAAACAGCTTTGGCATCACTAAGAGTTCCTTGGTCCTTCCCGTGTTTGAGTGCTTTAAACCAGTTTTCCCTTCTTTTCGAAGAAAATACCACAAGACAGATACTACAAGAAAATACTACAAGACAGACAGTATGATTTATATGCATACATCAGAGGTTCTTGGGAGACATTTTCAAAAGCATAAATGTTAGTTTATGTACCGCTAGATGCCTAGCATATATTTTGGCTTTGGAAATGTTTAATTCTTTTAAGTACGAAATTCATCCACTGTAGAGGTTTTACTTTTTAAAAGAAGGTTAGTGTGTTAGAAGCAGGAGTTTCCTCCTTCAATTTGTCTCTAATCAATAGGCAAACTGTGTAAAAGAAGTGGTATTTGCAAAAAGTGAGTTGAGTCAGATGGACTGGTTAAATCTCTTGACATATGCCAGTTATAATCTCTTCACCCTCTTTTGTCACCTGTGAAAATAGTACACACTTACGTTAATCAAAAATGTGTCTTGATGAACAGTTCTTGGCAGCCCTAATAAATTTCCTCCCTCTTACTCCATTTATCCAGCAGTCTGGAATGCTGCAGCTTCTCCTTTAGTGCTGTGTCAAGGATGGTTTCAGCACTGCATTGAAAAGCTTGAGCAAGCATTAGCATATTACTAAGGCAGAAGAAGTCTTGATATTATCTACTAGACAGATTTAATAAACGTGGCAGGTATGTGTAGAAGCTGTGCAAGTACATATACACGTATGCACATGCTCATATTTATTCTACTTTTTAGATGCACGTATTGCATTAAAAGATAATTTTAAACATAAATTCTATTGGTATTTTCCGTCCCCATATTTATCCCCATTTAAAAAGTTAAAGAACAGGAAATAAGGTCACAACGTTGACTGACTGGTACAACTATCCAACATTAAGGCTGGATTTAGGAGATTTATTCAATGTGATCAGACACACTGCCAATAAGATACATGATCTTCACATACAGGGAAGTATGAGAGCACAGTGGCGAGCAGAAATTTAGTAAAGAATATTTTTTGTATGTGACATAGTAGAGGTTAGCCGCAATTCCTGTTCTGAGGATGATGCATGGGAATTCAACCATGCAAGTGCCATTAATGATGCATGCCTGCGTATCTAAGAGCAAGACAGAGCTTTAAGAATGAGTGAAAATGTAGCATGTTCTCACAATGAATGCTGCATTTGTTAAATATTATTTTCTTGTGCAAGTTATTTGACATAACTTTCAAGAAATGTTAACCCTTTTTCTGTGTATTTTTCTTTTTCATTACAATGTTGTTAGCGTCTGCTTTTACACAGGTGTTTTTTGACTGTGTATCTTGTGATAACTTCCGTTTTCTGTGCTTGGCTTGACCAAGCAATCTGTTAACTTCATTTTGCCTTCTTTCAGCTGAAACCCTCAGGGAATGAAGGGCTAATATAAATTATTCACAATTTTTTGTGAAATTTCAATTGAGTCTTTCTGCTTATTCATAAAGCATATTATTCTGCATATCCCCCCCTTGTTTATAAGTGTGGTGCATCATAGGTAGTGGATAGCTTTCTCTTCCTATATTCCTAGTCACTTTATATTTTTCTACATGATATCTTTGAAACAGCTAGTCTTAATAAGATTATTAAATCTTATTTAGACCAGATGAAGTCTGTTTGTGCTAAAGATCTCAACAGTCTTTCAGCTTCTGTTGGCTGCCTTCTGCACTCTATTACAGATTTCTGAACACCCACCTTTCTGGAAACGTGGATGTATGAAATTGTTCATTTTCTTTTGCATATACAAAGATGCCTTTCAAGATGTTTTATTTTCTTTTGTATACACAAGCATGCCCAAATCTACTCATCTTCATCCTCAGAAACTCCACCAGCAGTTACTCTCAGGTAGCGTCCCGAACTGTTACCTGAATGTCCTGTTCCCTGCTTGTGCTAAGCAAGGACCATTTGTGGTTGAAAACCTGACTGGGACAGAAGAACAGGACACAACCCTGTTCCACCTGTTCCAAAACATCCTTAGGCAGGGGATTGAGACAGTGCAGAGATGAGGTGTGTGTCTCCAAGTTAGAAGGTGACAGGTGTAAGACAACATGAATTACCAAATGATCTGTGCCATTTCCACAGTAGATGCTGATGTCAAGCTTCTGTGGAGATGTCTTACAAAGAAAGCTGCTGATACGTGGAGATGCTGCTCCCTGCTGTATCCTTGCAAGTAAATCAAAACCTTTGACTCACAACCCTCCTCCTGGATCACAGAACTTACCTTTTTCTACCTCATCTTTCAACTTGAGTTACTCATCTTTCCAGATGGCTTGAGGATGACAGTTCCATTTTGCAGCAACTTCTACGATGAGCTCCAAAGCAAAATGAAAACAAATTCCTTCCTTTATTTATTTATTTGCAAAACCAGAATTGTATCAGAATATCCTGTCTCATATCAACACTTCTTGTGGGGCTGGGAAGAGGCAGCCAACTGAGGTTCAACTTCCTACCTTGCCCAAGATGGAACAATTTTTTTAACTTGAGTCCCTCAAATATGACCCAATGGGTATTTCACAGCCCCACCAGAGAGAGCTTTGACCACGATTTGTGCAAAGCTAGCTGTAGACCAGAAACACGGATACAAATAACAAATTACCATGCCTTTGCCAGTAAACCAGTGGGTACCAGTGGGTAGCACAGCATGTTTACCTGGGCTTAATGCAGTCCTAAAGAATCTGCAGCATTTCAAGTTATCTTAGCCTGTGGATGTGTTGTGTCTGCTATAGATGCACATGCCATGGTCCAGGTAGAGTAGAGACTGGAAGCTATGTTGTCCTGTCCTCTGACCAAAGAAAGTGCCCCATTTGGCTAGATACAGATTTCAGTGAAGTCACATCATCTGTAGTGTAAGGAAATATCACCAAAAATGTTCTCACCAGCTCTGTGTATGTCCCTTAAAGCTATTTGGCCGCTGTCTCTAAAAAATGAAATACTTGGAACAGCTACCATGCAAAATTGTGTGGCATTGTGTGAATTCAGAGCTCACTGCAAACATGGCTTTCTGTTTCTTAGATGATTTCAGGTAAAATTTATGAGTTTATTCTCATCTAGTTGCACTGGGATTTATGTAGCATTAATGGGAGCTAGGCATGTATGGAAATGAAAATGAACTCTGGTGTGTTCCTATTTGCTTACTTTAGAAAGCAATCCCTTTTCTGGTATCTACTGTGACATTTTATTTATGTACAAATGGGTTGCAAACAGGATGGCAAAAGCACCACTTGCTGGGCAAAATGTAATCATAAACAATTCTCATAGAAATCCTCTGACTTTTTGAGAAATAGATACATGCTTTGCAAATTTTCTTCTTTCAAATGTTCCTAACAGAAAAGGCAGAGTCCTTCCAAGAAGTTTTGTATACAGTTTTCTGCAATACAGATTTCAGAAACCTGCCTTAGCTTTTTCAGTTTCATAATTGGTATTAATGGGAAGAGGTGTACATTTTGCATCCTCAACTTTATTGTTTTCACTGTTGTATGTTTCAGTTGCATTGAGGTGGCTTACTGTTTGTAGGAGGTCATTCTCTTTTCAATTTTCCTCTATTTTTTTTTTCACAGCTGGATTAAGTTCTTTTCTTCCTTCCCTTCCTCCTCCCTCTTCCCTTCCCAACTTGCTTCCCTACCCTCCTGTTCCCTCTGTTAAGGACAGAAATAAAATTCATTATGGACTTGAGAGGTTTTTTTTTTCTAAGCTTTCTGTCTCTTACCAGGTGTTGTATGAGCTACTGCTTTCATTTAACTGAATGCTGGAGTAAGTATCTGCAGGAACAGACTAATATGTCTTTACAGGGATGGATTTTGCTATGTTGTTTTGTCATATTTATATATTGTGATTCTATTCTCAAATGGATATTGTGCTACTATAGGGTATGCAACTGCAAAATGACTGTTCACACTGAGCAAAAAAGTGTTAACAAATTGAATAGTAATGAATTAACCTGCAGAAAAAGCATTTTGCCCTAGTACACAGAAACCCTGCATAACTAGAGCATATAATTTTAAATGAAGCAGGCTCTAGGAATGCCTCAATGGGTGTGATGTCGACAGTAGCTCATAATTCATGGATATGAATTATGGCTGAGTATCAGGAAAAAACTTCCTGACATTGAGATCTATTAGGTTGTGGAATAATCCCCCACGGGAAATGGTGGAAATCCCATTGCTTAAAACCAGACTGAGCACTGGGGAAGGTGCAAATCCTGGCCTGGCCTCAATTGTCTGGGGAAAATTAATTAATGTTTTTAAAATATGCCTTCCTGACTACCTAGACAAGTGATGCCCTCCAGTATGCACTGAGCAGAGCAGGAGCAACAAGGACAGGTGTAGGGTGAGCTACCCTACATTGCCCCATAGCTGCCCATAGCTGCGCCCCATCTGCTAGTGAATAGATCACCCCCAGGTGTAAAAAATAAATAAATAATAATAATAATAAATAAATAGAAATAATAAAGCTTGTTGTGGCTTCAGTCCCCTCAAGAGCTGACCTGAAGAATCACTGGGTTGACTTCTCAGGGGCCTTGGCTTGGGACCTTGGGCCTGGGGCTCTGCTGTGGGAGGTGTTCAGGCCCACCCTCTGCCTGGGTCTCTTCCAGGGCTGCCCTAGGACATTTCAATGCTTTTAGGAGACATTTTAAGTCAGTGTGTGTGACACAGGGTGGGAGGGTGCTGTCACAGTCTCCCAGAGAGGTATCTATTTATTGGGCACCAAGGCAGGGTGTTGAATGCAGTACATTGTGTAACGAGAGTGTGGGCACGCGGCCTACGTAGGGAGGCAAGTGGAAGAGCCCAACATGGGGTGGCTTTGGCCATGGGGTGGTGTGTGCCAGGAGCTTACACTATTAAATCAAGCCTGTTTTCTTGTGTGTGAAAGCTACATAAATATGACTGAAGCAACTGTTTTGCAGTGATGACAATAACCAGCATCTTAATGCAAATGGGTAGTCCAATGCTTTCAGTTTCTACTTAAACCAAAAAACACAGAAGGTTAGACTTGAAAAGTTGAAACTAGGAGATGGTAAATGCTCTTCTTTGGGTTAAGCAGGAAAGGACAAAGTCAGGAAGAGCTGCACTTGAGCTTTCACTTTCACCTGGGGAGCCTCGGCAAATGATGTTAATAGAAATCATTAAAATAGAAGAAATACAATCGTTAAAATAGTAATTGTTAAAATAGATTTTAATTAAATTACCATGATAAGTGATGTACTAGCCACCTTTCTCCCCCCAGTTTTGCACGCATAAGAACCGAGCATAGGGGTCTGATCTTCACTCATCAGCAGCTGCTTGCTTACTGGTCAGGAATTATAGCTGCTATATATGCATAGCCTTAACAAGAATATGCACCATATGTAAGATATACTTTTCTGATTATTGCAATAACATGAAAGGAATGTCAAACAGTTGCCAGATGAGAAAGAACCAGATTTTTTTTTTCTACATGAATTGTTAAAGAGTAACAGAAAAGTCCAATTAAACGTCATGGAGCAGTTTTCTGCCCTCATGCATGTGAAGGGCATTGTGCAGGCATAACTAAGGCACAATTTGACTCCCAAATTAACTCATTTGCTGGATGCAAAACTGAAAGAAAATCCTTATGACCAGCTTATAAGCGTATATAATGAAAAATTACAACAGCAGAAAAATGTATTCGTGTCATATCTCTAATTCAGCAAAGTATTAATCACACTGATGTTCAGCAGTGTGTTTAAATACATGCTTAAGTACTTTACTAAGTACCGTCTGTAAACATCTCTATACGACTGCGCATTATCATAGGACAGAGATTATCTATCTACTATCTCCAGAAGACTAATATTGTTTTAAGAGCTGTGGCAGACAGGAGTACAGAGCTGTGTCCACAGCCCAGCCTTCTGGCCGGTCCCTGTGCAGCCCTCATCTCTCAGCTGAAGGACCACTGATGTCTGCACAAGCTCATTTCAACTCAGTTTTATTCAGCAGAATCACAGCTGCTGGGATTGGCTGTGCATTTACTGGCTCCCAGTAACTTCAGCTCCAAGAAAGAAGGACATGTCCAGGGCACAGGTGTGCCCTATAAGGGTTTATATAGTGCTCAAGCCTCCAGCTTAGGTCTTGTTTCAAGGGGTTTTCTGCACCAGAGCCAGTTTCACACAGCAAATTTGGAGCCACTGTTCTCCTACCAACTCATGGGCAGTCTCCAGCGCACACACAGGGAAATAATCATTTAAAGCACTCGGAAGTTTGATTTTTCTTAACTGCAAAGATTTACAACAGCAATAAAGTCCTTCTCCTGAAGGAAAGATTCAGCTTCACCCCAACTGCTTCATTTTATCAGCCTGGCCTCTTCTCACAGAGGAAGGGCTGCCATGGAAAGGGTTTTCCCCCAGGTAAAACACCACTAGTGCCTTCCTTAAGTAGTTGCAGCCACTTGAGGGCTTTCATTTGAAATTTTTAATATTAGAAAACAATTCATTGTGCTCAGAGAAAATAACTGGTTCCTTAGAGACTAGAACTCTAGTTTTACACAGGCACAAAACAGCAGTGTTCAACAGAAATGAAGATACATCTTTAAATAACAGAATAATTTGTTTGAATAATGCTAAACTTGCTGTTTCATGAGAAAACATTTTTATACAGAAAACTTCAATTGATCTATCTGCTTCTATTGATTTTGACCAAAAAAAAAAAACATGTTCAGGGCTGGCCATTTAAACATAAAGCACCATGGTTATTTGTCTCTTCTTCTGAAATCACTAACTACCTTTTTGCACTACACAAAATGCACTCCCCAGTGCTATGAATTCCTCCTTGGCACTCATGAGAAGGCTCAGAAAAGGATGCTCTGTGGGAGGCTGGTGGCAACAAGGAAGGAGCAGTGTCCTGCAGTTGTCCATGGGTGCTCGTGTGCCTGTGGCTTGCCTGGGACCCCATTACTGGTACAGGTGCAGAAAGTCTCTTCCTCTTTGCAGAAAGAAGGCTGTAAAGGTAGCACCAAAGCACTGAAAGATTGCTGACAGTATTTCTGGGTACAAGGAACCTCCATCAAATGTAGAGGCATGATACTAGTCCTTGGCTGATTTCATGCCCCAAGGAGGGCAGATCCCAGAGCCTCCTTCTGAGTCCCCAGCTGGAATTACTCAGGATAGGCAGTATAGACTGGTACAAAAATAACATGCAAGTGAAAAAAGCACAAGCACAAGAGAGTCTGAGCTTCTGGAGGTAATAAAAGTAAACTGTATGCACCAAATTCATACTGCTGAGTGAAATCTGTGAATGAAAAATACCTGATGATTTGTAGTCATCCTCTGGAGCAACCCGCAGACAGATACTAAAAATCTAGAAAGAAGTACTTGATTTGCCCATCTGTTGATTGTTTCTATATGCCTTTGTAGCATGTTGTTTTCTGCCACCTGTGGCCTCTATTAATTAAACTTGGGACCTGGACTGACTGGGACCTTAAAACAACGAAGAACCTGGGAGTACACTGGTTAGAGCTAAGTCAGTCACACGGAATTTCTTCAGATAAGCTATACCGTAACAATTTCAGTACTCACAGTTCTACCCTGGGAGCATCCCCTCACAGAGCAACAATAATACTGCCCTTTGTCATGAGTCTAAATAAAGCCGGAGAGCCTAATTCTGATTATTTAAAGGAAGTTGCAGCTGAGTTAAATTAGCAGCATTGCCAACAGTTTTATCTCTGATCTTGCACATTTAGTGTATTAAGACAAAGCTTTGCAATTCAACTGATTGTTTTTGAAATGGGAGGCTTTGATCTTATGGTTGAAAATTGAAAGTAAATTGAAAGTAAATTGAAGGGGTATCAAGCATCTGTAGTGTCTTGCATTTAGTGATCTGGATTGTAATTTTTGAAAATGTTCTGAGTTATCAGCACTTGTACCATAGAGTAAAGAGCAAATGATTAAGCCCACAAGATTTGTGATGTGATTTGAAGACAAAATTCTTGCAAAAAATGCATATTAATCATGTTTATCAAACCTGTATATACCCTAGGTAGTGCAATAGGAATAAATGTGTTTTTGAACCTTCAGTGACACTGATGTCAGCAAGTGTCCCAGATGGGCTTTTGTAATTGCTCACATATTTTGTAATTGTTTCTTGGGATATGTTAGTGTAAAATTCCAGTGGTTTTGCATTGTAGAAATGCTGTACACTGGCATGAGGAATAGGCTGATTTCACTAGCTCATTTTCAGAGTATTTGCTATTACTGCTTGTTTGTTATCTGTGGATTTTTTCTGAGTCTAAATCCTTTGATAATTATATTATCATCAAAGGATTGCAGGAGATCCATCTCACCTATTTTTCTTCAAGGTAGCAGCCACTAGTTGAGCCACAATGCCTGTTAGTACTCATGCTCCTAGGTGGTTACAAATGTAAGGTAAAATGTGCTCTTTTAAACAATCTAATCAGAGCTTTAAGGTAGTTTAAGCTAGTGTCTTTTTCTAATTGTTAGAGTCTAGAAGCAATTACTGCAGTTCAGCTGGTAAATGCTGACTTTCACAAGCATTATGCTAAACCAAAGCAGTTGCACTGATCATCTTGTTATACTCTGTAAGATGAATCAAAACCATTTGTATCAGTGGTAACCTAATTCTTGTAAAAATATTTATTTTAGCCAGATACGGACCAATGGCCATGTGAACATATAATCCCAAATGCACAGTATTTGGGATTATATCCTGGTTTTAGTAATTCATGGGAAAACTGCAGACTTCTCAGGGTCAGTCTGCTTTAATATCTGATAATGATGCACGTGCGTTTTGTCAGTGTTTTTGCAACAAATTGAAATAAAAGAATTCAAGCGCACTTTTTTATTGTATTTCCTTTGTGGTTCTTCTTCTGCCCAATTTTTCATTTGTTCCTCTTTGTAAAAATCCAAGTTCATCAGGGATGAAGCTTGAGTTGAGTTTTCACTTGCAGGGCATGTGGAAGAGGACATGCTGTTGGACAGCACAAATCTGCTCATGCGCATATCCCAGAACACAGCTACGGTGCAATCCTGCTCTTAAAGTGCTGTGTTGCTACCTGGGTGTGCACCTTTGTGTGGCTCTTTAAAGATTGCTTTTGAGACACTAGCATGGATCTGGGACAGCACAGGGCCACCTGTGCCAGGATGAAAAATGCAAGTTATCCTACCACTGGGGTCAAGAGAAGAACCGAGGGTGTGCTTACCCCCGTCCCTACTGCAGCTGTGTGGTAGAGACCCCAGTAGCTGCCCTCTGGTACATGTAGCCTTCCTCTGCTGAGTGGGAAGAGGAAGAAAAAGAAAAGACTGGCTTCAAAATAAGCATGGCTTTTTGTTCCTCTTCTCTTGACCATGCAGAAGATGGGTCTGCAGGAGCTTGCAGGGCTAGCCTGGGATATGGTGCCGAATGTGGGATCCAGGATACCTGCATTTTCAGTGCGTGCACAAGAAAATACCATTCCTTTTCCACATTCCTTATGGAACAGGCACACTTCAGCTTTTGAGTGCCTTAGCAGAAATGTTCTTAAGGGAGATGAGAATATAGGTGTAATATGGCTACCTTTATGCAATCCAGTTTGGGATTAACCTTCAGGACAGCTCCATGTTTCATTTGGAAAGGAGTGACTGTCTTAGAGGGGTGGGTTTTGTGTGTTGGTTTTTTTGTTTGTTTGTTTTGTTTTGTTTTGTTTTTTCCCCCAGCAATTCAGCAGGTTACTTTTTTTGTCTCACAATCTCCTTTACAGCCTCTTTCCCCTTCCTTACTCTTACAATGAGGAAGCACCCTCTTTGTCAAAAGCAAGCATGTTGTTTTACCCGGCTTCCAGATCATTATTAAAAGAGAGAGAGAGGGAGAGAGATTTGGCGGTGTATTGGCAGGGAAGGGAACTGTGCCTGCTATATTTCACTGGGACTGGTGTGTGGAGTAGAAAAGCAGATGTGTGTGGACTGCCAGAGAAATCGCTGACTGATTCTCATGCAGTCTGGGTTCGGGGAGCTGAGACAAGACGAGGCAAAGCAGGTATGACTGATAACTGTGCCAAAGCCTGAGTGCTGCTGAGCACTCCCAGTGCCCATTGCAGCCAGTGGCAGTGGAAGGACTCAGCATCTATCAGGATCGATGCGCAAAGCATTTGTTGTTTTTTTTGTCTGTACTCCATTTGATTTCTTCCCTTTCACAATGAACATGAGGAACAAACAGAAGTTAACTGCTTGGGAGGAAGCTGGCTATGTCTTTTTTTTGTGCTGTGTTTCACCTCTTTGTTTTTGGTTGGCTGTGAAACCTAAAGCCAAAATATGATGGAAATGCTTTCCCAGGGGGAGGGGGAAGGCGAGAACAGTGCACACCATCTAGTGGCATAGCATACAACTACCGGCCTGAAGGGAGGCAGGAAAGAAATGTGACAGGAGGAGGAGGGCTCCTGCAACTCTTGCTGTGAACTAGGTAGGCATTAGGTGGGTATCCAGAAAAGCTGGAGCAGCTGCAGGATACAGAAGGAGTCAGCTGTCTGTCAAACCAAGGGTGTATCACACACAAATGACTTGCACTGAGCACTGGTGGCTTGAAATGAACATGAGAAAGCCGGTGACATCGAGCCCTCTGGAGTTAGGAAATGTGAGAATTAAGCAGCTTCTGCAACCTCAATTCAGCCTCTGTTTGCATAAGCATTAAGATACAATCTCTGCTGATAACACACAGTATTCTTGGTCATGTGTCAGTGCACAGAAGGGACCGTGCTGAGTTTCTGCTCTCAGTGTTTCTTCTCTGTTGTTCAGCAAGTAGATCCAGTCTATCACATGCAACTAAAATCTTCTGAAGACAGATTTTCTTCCCAAGGTTTCCTTTCCAGTGTTCACAACAACAGGGTCTGACTGCTTCACTGGCACTTGTTACTGTATTTTGGCATCATCCTCTTTGTATAGTCTGTCACTGTTTCCATTTTGCAGACAAGGAGCAGAGGTGCACTGATGTCCAATTCAAAGGTATCCATTATTTTGGGGGAGCAATTCAAAACCCCCTCAGACCTTGCTTTCTAAGTTGCCTCTCCCACCTACTTCACGGAGTACCTCAGCATACCAGACACAAGGATCAGACGCACACAGTGGGTGTTCTCAGAAGAAGGGAAGCTGGTTGTTATGGGAAAAGTCCACTTATGGGACTTGTCTAGCACCGCAGTAAGAATATGTGGCAAGGGACATAGTCCCATCCCTTCAGAAGTGAAGCAACATCTTTCAGTCAGAAGTCTTCTTCAGTATTACCTGGTTCATTCATAAGGTAGCCCCATCCCTTGCACATGGGCTGTGGTTATATGGTAGATAAAGCTGTTGCTGTTTCTACTTTCTTTGCACTCAAACCCCATCCCGTGATCCTGTCTCCTCCGCGTCAGTGCTGGAACTTGTTCAACTCCTGTGTGAGCCTGCTTAGGGCATTAAACCAAAACGAAAATATACTCTCTTGTTTTCTGGGATATTTTTCTACCAGATTATTGCTTTGACAGGGCTCACTGAGGGGCGCCAAGGAGAAACTGTGCTGGCATGAGGAAGGCCTTAGATTGCTTGGGCTGTGAGAAAGACAGGACCACAACAACACTGGGTGAGGTCCATTTGAAAGGTTTGGTATTGTGTGATGAGGCTGGAGTTTCACATAGTTTTGTCTTTCCCTTCTTCTCATGGCCTCACTGCTGCTCTGGTGCCTCCTTGTCCAGTTTGTCAGGCCAGGCAGGGAAAATTATTGGGAAACAGATCTGTGTTAAACTCCATGCACCTTAATAAAAAGATGTGGTTTCCTGCTTGTTTACTGCTTAGCTGCATACATGCATTAACTACAGGAGAGAGGTACAGTATGTGGGGTCAGGGAACAAGAGAGGACAAGAATGTTTCTTGTAGTGGCAGTTTCTGCAGCTTCTGCATGTCTCTGGTGTTTGTGGGACTGAGTCCTCGGCAAGATGGGCAACTGGGGGGTATCACAGTCCTCTTCAAGGACTGTATCAGCATAAATAGAGAGGTACTGGAGGAAATGTGCATTGCAGCCTCTCATAATGGGTCAGTAACTTGACGGCCCCACATCTCCTCAGCATGTATGTAGGCCTGAAGGTGAAATTGCCTTCTCAGTGTATGCTGAGGAACAGGTGCACCATATAGGCTGGTTTTGTAGATCTTCTGTACACACCTCTGGTTTCTGATTTGAGGCTGTTACCTGTGACAGTGGATGGATGCTATATGCCCTGAAAACCAGAGAATGCAAGCAACACAAGTTTTCCCCAAGAGTTGCTGACAGCAGAGGAGGGTCTGGAGTCCAGGATCGGGTACTCTGTCTCAGTACCTGCAGCTGTGTTTGCAGATATGCCATCTCTTCTTTTGGTCCTGGTCCCTTTTGCCACATGCCCTCCAACCTGCCTTCACCCTTCCCTTTCTGTTCTTTTCAATTTCATTCATTTCTTGAGTTTCATCTCAGTCTCTGCCAGCACCTAGTCCAAGCCATGATTATCAGCGACTGAGTCCTGGTTTCATTCCTGCAGTCTCTGTGTCTCAGTCCTCTCTTCCCTTCACCAGACTAACTAAAAATCATAGCTTTATGAACAAGTTTGCAAAATGAGCTTCTTCAACATGGAATGTAAGCCACATGAGGATCCTTAGCTATGTATTTTTCAAGTATTTGTGATTAATCACAGCAAATGACTTTAATTTACTATACTGTGTGTGTCCAATCCTGCAGTCCCAGCATGGTCAGTGATTTAAATTAACCTAACCTTTTATCCTATTTGTCAACAGTCCGTGACCATGCACTAGTGTGTGATTTGTGAATTATTGGTGATTCTATGTGAACATGGTTCAGTCCATGAATTTTGACACCACTTGATTTAAATAGCAGCTACTTGTGCTGTGATATTCAGCCTTGGTATTTAATTTTAAGAAACCTTGTTTTGCTTGTTTCCTGACTGGAAGATTTCTAAATCCATTCAGAGTCTTTGAGGTGACAGAGCACAATTTCTGGAATGAATGCTTATATGCAATGAATTTTTCTAATCTTCACAATTAGGCATCACAACACATTTTTATAGCAGTTTTTCTGAAAATGTTAAACAGTGCTGTTATTATAGAAAGCAAAATAAAGTTAACATAAATTTAGTCAGAATCTGTTCATGGATTTTTTCAGATATACATTCTCATTTCACATTCTCTTTTACAAAATAAGTGGACTCAGCCAATTTTATCTAAATGAATTTGCTACCCATGTCGAATTTCCTTCTCTGAATTATCCATGGGTCTGCCATTTTGCCATCCTTTGGATCCCATCTGGGGGGAGAGGTCTAGGAGAGCAACATTTCTACCTGTTTTCTGTTGGAGAAAAGTCTTTCACATTCCCTGAAGGTGGGTTGATTCCTGTACATCATTCTATATTTAGTACAATTTAGAGTGGGCTCTTTTATCCATCCTGAACAAGAAGAATATTAAAAATTATATTTATTTCTGTCTGACATGAAAAAGTGTCAACAGTAAGATGCTCATTTTCAGGTGTTTGAACCTGATTTTGATGGTGATGAGGATGTTAGGTTCTTCCAGAGCCTTGTTTTTTCATGGTGTGAGTAGGGATGTGCAGAACCAGGAGGTCTGTGCTGCAGTCCTTGCTCAGACTGGAAGACTTCTGCTTAGGGGGTACGTGTCAGGGTGCAGCGAGGGCTGGTGGCTCCATGAGGACAAGCCACAACATGAGTCCAATCCACACAGGAGACAAGGCTAAACACGGAACTGGAGACAGGCTACAACGTCTACCTACACAGGGTCCATCCAGGACATGGGCTACCTACAGCATAGGTCTGAGGTCCATCCAGGAGACTGGAAGCAAGCACTCTGACTGCGAGGCCCAGGTCAGATCTGTGTGCCCAGACCTGGGTTGAAATGGGGCTCCTCGGCCCATGGGCAGCCATGTTAGTGGAGACCCCAGGCTGTTCAGGGCCAGTAAGTCCAATCGGTGCCCTCAGCACCCTAACAGTATGTTGTCTGAGTAGCCTGCCCATTAAAGATAAACTCAGAGTATTCCTGTGAGCTGCTGGCAGGGATTCCTGAACTTTTTTTTTAGGCAGCCTAGATACATTAACTTGAAGCTACATAGATGTTTCTGCTTTTGCATACTGTGCTTAGGCATGCGGGAAGTTGACAGTTTCAGACTTTGCTTCAGATACCTGTAGGTATCTGACTTCCCAAAATTCTTAGCAGTGTTGTTCTGAAGATTTCGAACTGTGATGAATGAAATAAAGTGTATGAAAAACACAGTGCTAATATGATAAAACAGCAGCATGCCCCTCTCCCATGTCCTCTTCTCTTAGAATAACTTCAAGATCTAGCAGAAAGAAGAAAATGTAGGGTCTTCCAGAAAATGTGTTAGTAGAAAGTAAGTGGAGAATAGGATAGGACATACAGAGACAGAGGAGAAAATAGTAAACGATTTGACTTTTGGGACAGTGGAGGCTGAGTAAGGTCTTTCTGCATGTAATGAGTTCCTTTGAAGACATAGGTCCAAGAACAGCACTGACAGGATCCCCCTAGGAAAACACTAGGAGTGGCTGTGGTTGTTCTGAGCTTGGAACAATACCTTCAGAGGAAACTAGGAGTATGTATGTATCTCAAGGTCAGATAGAAATTGAGGCACAAACAGATGAAACCAGACACAAGCAGTTGGGCAATAAGCTGCCACTCATGGTCAAGGTCTTTCTTTCTGTGGCACTGCTAGAAAAGTGAGTGCATGTCCTTGAGCAGCTATCTTGGAGTATCTGAAAGCTTCCAGTGGGACAAAATAGTATTTCTTTCTGGAGCTTTCTCGCAACTCTGCTGTGGTTTTATCCCATCAGGGACTATTCATCATTTCCTCCAGGAGGAGATTTTGTTGTGCGAAATGTCACACATGAATGTTTCATCATGAGACTATTACGATGTGACGAGATGTCATTTCCCAGTAATATATGTTGGGCTCTACTTCAGAGACCATAAATCCAGGCCTGAGTAAGTATACAGCATATTCTATTGGGGAACAACCGTCACTGAGGTAACATTGCATAACTCATTGTGGTGGACAAAAAGTGTCGTGTGATAAACTGCCTGCCGCCAGGCTGCATGAGTCAGTGAGGGGACTTGGGTGGCCACAGGCAGCCTTCAGCAGGTCAGCACGTAAGTAGGGGATAACAAAGCAAGAGGAACTTCTCATGGTTCCTAAAACTGTCATTTTTAACGTTCCCGCAGGACTGTACGTTATATCCCACCGCTCCACTTCATGACAAGAAGTGTGGTGTATTGGTTTACGTGTGCTTCTCAGATGCCGCATCGGTGGTTCAGCTGCAGGGATGTACTTCATTCCAGAGGGAGCAGAGGGGCACTGCCTCTGCAGGCATTTGGTAAATGCTGCACAGCAAGGATTGTGTACAGGAACAGTTACTAAGGTGGAGGTGCAGTATTTTCCTACTTTCTCCAGACTGTTTTGATCCAAGTAGACAGCTTTACTTTATTATTCAAATGAAATACAAATAAATGCTTGCAGCTTTCAAAATATATGGATAAAACTTGCTCTTCCAAACAATCAAATATATGTGCTGCTGAAAACCCAGCAAACCTTTTTGCTGTAGGACTCAGTGGACATAGACAGGTCTGTGCCCAGAACTTGCATCCAGGTAACTTTAAAACAATCTGCTTTTTTGGGAACTGTACATGATGCTATGAGCTATTCCTGATATTATGTTTGCCTGATCTGGTGCTTCAATATGAATGTGTCTTGTTTTAGATGCTCACTTAAGAAAGATTTACTCTATTAAAGCCATTAAACTGAGAACCCTACTGAAGAAGCCTGGCTAGTATTATTCCAAAGAAAGTATCAAAATTATAACCTGAAATTTGCATGAAAAAAGTTTTCATTAATGTGGAATAACTTTATAATATGAAATATCTTTGTTAATATGAAATATCATTCACTATGTTGAGAATGGTTCAGAGGACTTCCACCCACTCAGATAACTTTTTCTTCATCCTTATGTTATCTTGAGTTGAAGGTAGGTTTGAGTAGCATTTTACCTTTGCTTACTTGCAGCCTCAGTTGGACTAGGGGCTGTATCCTAGATGAACTGGCCTCTGCCCATTTTACCTGTGATGGTTTGAGAGCAGTTGGCTCAGAACCAGCATGGGTATGAAGAGGTTGTGAAGTGTCTAGCTGAACTGATGGAGCTCTCTATGGTACAGCTGGACCATAGCTATTCCTGTTAGTTACCCTAGAAAGTGACTTTGAGGCACAGTGCTTCCTGATCCTGATGATCTTAGGATTTCTGCTTTTGGTGGCTGCTGTTGGATTGTCCCAGGCTTCCTCCACTGAGTTAAGCTCAGACTCAAGGTTGACACCGCTGTGTGACTAGAAGAAATACTTACAGCTATTTGCTTCAGAAAATACCAGTGGGTGAAAACCCGATACCTTTAAAATCAGTTCACTGAGGCTAGAATTTCGTACTTATTGTGGTCAGTCTTTCCCCACAGTTATTAAATAACCAGCAATTGAAGTGAACAATTCTCAGAGGAATTCTAGCATTTATTTATATAACCCCCTTGGTGAGTAATAACAAGTAACATGCAGTAGTAAATGTATAGACTTTGTGCAAATGATTTATGAACCAAAGACGAGGCAAACAATATCTGATACTCTGCTTACAGCAAATAATTGGACAAACTGTACTCTGGCTAACATTTTGGGGAGACGGTTGGAAATGAAATGTCTCTGCCCTGAGCAAATCAGTCTTCCAAAGTGGGTTTGTAGGTGCCTTCTGTACTGGAATGAAATGTCTTCTCATGTTACCCTGCCCACTGAAGAGCTGTGGAAATACCCAGGTTTTAAGCAGTAGTAGTTGAATATTATGTTGCCAACAAGTTAGGCAGCTAATATTGTGGAAGGTCATTATTGTTTCCTTATATCTTCTGGTAATGACATCCTGGTCCTGGAAACACACTTCTCTTGTGTCATCTGCACAGGTCATTAGAGATGGTAAGCGTGACTTCTTGGTGTGTGCTGAGTCTTGAAGGAGCTATACTCAGCTTTGCAGTAGTTTAGAAAGAGATTTCCTGGCTTTCATCACAGTACCTCCTGTATCCCAAGCAGCTGAACATTTGAAGGCAGTGAAAAATCTATGGATTTTATTTTTTTTAACTTTGAACAGAAGAATCAAATACAGTTTCTGAAAGGAGTTTTCAGCAGAGCGGGGGAATGGCTGTGGACCGTATCACAACTTTCAGATCTCCTGGGACCAGAGCTAATCCTTCTTTCTGTCTCAAGAAATGCCGTTCCTGTACTCTCTTCTCCCCTGCTAGTTAGTGTTACAGTGAGGATAGACAGGAGAAGGTGAATTGTAGGGAGACGAGGCAATCAGTGACCCCTTGGGTAATGTATGGAGAACAAACAGGTGCCATTTCCTAAATGTGCAATTGTTGGCAGAAACTAAATAAAAATAGATAAGGCAAACTGTGTGCATTATTGTTTGTTAGCTAAGTGAGGTATGTCACTGTCCTTGCCACTCAGAAGCTGGAGGTGCCTTTGGAGCATCATTGCATCTGGCTGACCTCACAGCCATTATGGCTGAGAGGGTTTTTTCATGGCTATAAGCTGTAGACTCTATTTTTGAAAGTAGGTCCCAGGACATTATCTGGTGCCTTTTATTAACTAAGGTTTGGCATATGCAAGGAGTTTTTGCCCAGGAAGGCTATCCTTCTGTGCAGAGTGCTGCTGTGGGAAGGGGGCTGGTGGAGACAGTGTCTTTTCTAGGAATGCTTGGACTTTTTTCTGCTCTTGGTCCAGGAAAGCACAAGTTTGTCAACCGCAGGCCTCCAGCTTTGGAAGGTGTGTGAGGGGCAGGGGCTTAGGAGAGGTGGTTTCTGCCTAGTCCTGCTAATCCATGTAGGCAGTCTGTCTCAAGGAATTCTCTGGCGCCTATCACCTTGGTGGCTAAGCATGTTTCTCAGATGACCATGGCTTTTTTTTCATCATTTCCTCTGTTTAATAGTCTTCTCTTCTTCTTTTTAAATCGGTCTTTAATAAAGTTGAGAATTCTTGCACAGGGTTTTATAAACATGTGTTATTAAATTTTAAATCTGTTTTGAAAGTGCCTCTATCCTACTCCCTCCTAGTAAAGTGACCTTTTTAAATGGAGGGAAGTGGGTTTAGATGACAGTCATGATAAATGCGGTCATGTTCACTCAATAAAATAAGGCCCAGTGCATTTGAGGATAAATCAGTGAAATGTACAGCCCCACCTGTCTGTCTCCATCATTCATTTCCACTGTCACTTTCACAGTGGCTGATGGATCACAGTTGCTGTAAAATTAGACAGCCTTTAATCTCATTTCATCCTGATTAGCTTCTCCTTACCCTTTCCCTCTAACTCACTGACTGACACGCTAAAAACTCACACTGGGCTGTGTCTGAGCATGGCGTACAAACTTCTCTTCAAATACCCTTTTTGCGGGGCAGGCAGGTGTTCCACGGGCTGGGAATCGAAAAATGAGAGGATGTGATTTTCACATGATTAAAGCAAAACAGCAGACAAAGGCTCATATAAAATTAATGGAAGCAGCAATCTGGGCAGCCTGCATGATGGGCCAAATTCTGCCCGTTACACCCTGGCAAGCCCAGGGAGCCTGTGAAGATTGTCACTAGGAGAAGCTGAATTTAGCATGCTCATTGCCATGTAATTTTGACTGTAGCTATGAAAAGGTAGATCCTGTACAGATGTGTGTTAATAGGGAATTATGACTTACAACAGAAGTTTTCAGGCACTTTCATTTTATAGCAGTCTTGTTCACTCCCATAGTTTTGATTGCTGTGTGTAATTCATGATTGCGAGGGACCCTGAAAATGATCAAGGGGAAAGGCTGTGCCGTTGATGACTTCACTATTTCAATGCAGAAACTGCCTCTTAGGTGCTCACGGCATTGCTCTGTCCTCTCTGCTTTGCCCAGCTCCCTCCAACCCGTCGGTGGTGGGCAGATTCATGAGACTGAGAACAGAGCTTTGCCCAAAGCTTTCTGAGAAGCAGAGGTCGTGATAAAGGTCTGCAGGATTTTATTGCAGTCACCCTCCTTCTCAGGCCCAAATACTACCATCCTGCCTTGGGCAAGCTTCCCTTTAGCTTCCCTGTGAGGTACGGGTGGTGGTTCAGGACATTTGGGCCCCATCCCTTATCAGTGGGAACATTGCCATCAAGTTAAGTAGGAGCCAGGATTAAGCCCTTAGTTTTTGAGGTTTAATTATCATCATAAGTGTGAGAGTCTTATTGCATAGTTCATATGCATGGGAACAGCAGAAAAGCTTAAAATATAATTTCTTCCTCTGCTGGCCCTGTTTGTGTCAATATGGAAGATAAATAAAAGTATTTGCAAAAAATGGAGACACAGCATGTGGAAAATATGCATGTGTGCTGTCTCTGCACAGTTCTTTGCTATAAGCTGTCTCTTCAAATCGGCTAAGGGAAGAGCCTGGCTGTGGGTTCAACCACTGTCTTGGACCTGATTTGAAAATGTAATATAGCATTGGATTAGGTAAGAACTGAAGATGCTGCAGACTGATCCTGGGGAACCTCTTTGTCAAAGGAGGGGTCCCAGAAGGCATCAAAGGAAGACAGCAGATTTCTTGTGGAAGACCCACGTGTATTCTGTAGTCCAAGCTTCCACATAATCAAGGGAAATTCAGTGGTCAAGAGAAATTTCAAGATGGGAAAATGTTTGAGATTAAAGACTGAGAGAAATGTTCTGTGGGGGCTTGAAGATAAAAAATCTTCTTCATTCTTTGATCCCATTGTAGGAATCTGTAGGTAGTGTAAATTCTTATGCATTGCCTAGTATAGGATTACTTCCCGGTTATGTAAAGTTTACTGGTAACAAATAACTGTAATTAATGAACTTCCATTGTACCTGGCTGCTCAATTTAAGAATTGCTTCACTTACGTGACTTATAAGAGCACAGACTATGAAAATGATATTCGACCTTTACTAAAAACGAACCTTACTTATTCATCATTGCCTTGGCAAAAACTTCAGTAAGAAGCTTAAATGAGCCCACTTGATCTTTAAGAAAATGTGTCCTAAATAACAAAGCTATGCGTATTTCTTCTTATTATTATTTGCATATGCTATACTGCACAACTGCATTCTGAGAAAAATAAAAGATAATAAAACAAATGAAATGAGAGATATATCACCCAAAATAATCCAAGTGTGAGATAGGCTGCCTTTTTTTTTTTTTTTTTTTTTTTTTTTTTGGCATTGGCAAAAGAGCACAAAGTAAGAGCTGGCCCTGAGTCATATTGATTTCCCACTGCACTGGTTTCCTAAGTGCTCTGTTGATCCGTGTCAAGCAATAAGTTCCCTGCCTGTACATGCACATCACCTCCCCATTTGTCCTCACCTAGATTTAAGGTGCCCATATGATGAGCTGAACAAGGACATCATTTTTCCTACTGGTGTCACTGGGCCAAAACTACTGTATGTGGTATGATAACTAATGCTGTGTAAGTTTACATTTACCATATAACATCACAATGGTGCTGTATGGCACAGCACAATAAGAAGTGCATGCTCTGTATACAAAAGCCCTTATTTTTGTGTTTTAATACTTGCAGTGGGAAATGTAAATTAAAAAAGAATAGATTATTGCAACTGTGGTTGGTCTATAGTAATCCCAACACCTCCAAAAAAAAAGGATATTGCAAACCTAATGCCACACTTTTGATCTTTGTTAACAAAGGATTTCCTGATTAGATGAATAGAAAATGTGTGATTGTGCTGCTAATGACATTGTACAGGAAATTAAGCGTATACATTTGGAAAAGGCATTAAATCAGCAGGACCTTAATTTAAAAACTTAAAACTGTATGGAAATGCAGCTTGTTCATTGCTGTGTTGTAGAAAGCTACTGAACACACTGACTCTTCTTGTGGAAACATTACCAACAGAACAAAGCTGGGCTGAGTTTTTTTTTTAATGTTTCCTAGCCTGCTAGGATCCCTAGCATCTGCTTATTCTCAGGAAAATATGAGACAACTTCACCCATTTTTACAAGTTCTTTTTAGAGCAACATATATGCCAGTTGTTCTGGGGGGCACTGAAGGACTGGAATTCCAGCTTTTTTCCTCAAATACCTGCAAGGTCAAATAATGTGAAATTACTAGTAAGTGGATTTTTCTGCTGTTAATTCACTGGGTATACATGCTTGGGGTGATGCATTCCCCTGTTATTTCATACAGATTTAATGCCAGTGTTGTGTTTTGTACCTTTGAATTTTTTTGTGGAATCGGTGCCCTGAGCTGATAAAGAATTCTTGCTTTGCTTGCAGTTATGCCATACAACAGTGCCCATCATTGTGTTGTGGAAGTGGAAAACTTTTTGTTTGTGCTTGGAGGAGAAGACCAATGGAACCCTAATGGTAAGTATAGAATATTTAAAGGCGTGGGCAGCATCTTCCTTCCTGTGTCTGTCTGTCAAGTCAGCTGATGTGGTCATTAGTAAGTGATTTTGAGGACCTGTAGCCTAATTGTTGAACTACCAAAGGCTACTTTTACATATTGATGTAATAAATATCTGGTACTTCAGCATTAACATCTCCGTCATTCATCAGCTCCCACATCCCTTGAGAAATGCCACAGGCAGCAGAACAGACTCTTTCAAGTGCATGCACCAGGCAGCAGCTGTTAAGAATTTTAACCTTCATTTCCAGTCTCCTTCCAGTCATAATATAATAATGCAATTGCAGTAGATGAATGCTTCCTTTCTGTTTTCAAACCAGATACTTGCAGCTAAAGTTGTTAATGTGTTAATTATCTAGACTGAGATTCTTAAACTGGTCCTTTTTTTAGTCTTGTGCAAGAGCTTCTCATATAGATTATCTGCTGCTACCTTCTTTGATTTGATTACTTCATAAATTTACCGCAAAGAGAAATTAAACAATTTAACAGGCTTCTGAGCAAAGCAAAAGGAGAATACCATGTCTTGCAAAATTCACAGAATTGTCAAGACATTGTTAAAAAGCTTGCACACGAAGAAAGAGTTGTAGTTGTAGCAGTCTGTGTAACAGAGATAATTATGACTGAGAAACCATAAAACAGCTTGCAGGTACACATTTTTACTTTAAAACACTAGAGGATCCAGCTGAAATTACATATACTGCATATATTTTATTGTGAATGCCCCATTTCAGCATCTGCACTAAACCAAATTATAGAAAATTGTTACATCTGTTCACTTCCTAAAACCTGAGACAAACAATCCAGTCCACCCTATAAGCATATTTCCGGTGTGGTTAAAAATATCACTAAATGTCTTAGGAGAAGAGCCTTTCAGTTCTGTTTTTTGAACCTCCTTTATATTAAGCAGGAGGTAGCATGGTATCATTAATGACAATTAGCAGTAGTAGTATCAGCCGCAGCCAGCAACTGAGGGCTCCTGTTGTGCTTGGTGGTAGGCGCATAGATAATAAGAGGCAGACCTTGTTCCAGGCAGTTTATAATTAAATAGCCATGTCATATGAAGGATGAAAGAAATAAGAAGTATAATTATCCACGATTGAAAGATGTGGAAACTGAGTCACAAGCTAACGGAGAGACGTAAGGGTTGAATACCCTGTGACCAAGACAGGACTTGAGCACAACAGTTCATGACGTGGACTGGGCTTTAATTCTGAGGCTGCTTAGATCAGCTCCTGAGCTGAACACATTTGCACCAGACATCAAACAGCTTCCTTGATCTGTGAATACCAGAGAGCTGTGGTTTGTCTGTAGAGAAGATATGAATGAAAGAGGTAGGAGCGTTACCGATACTGATCGCTTTACAGATTGGCCCCAAGTGAAATGGATCCTACTTGTCATAAAAAGCGGACCTGAAAATCATAAACTACATTCTGTGTTGGAATAGTTCTTTCTTGAAACTGATTTGCTCTAAATCTGCAGCTACACGGAAACTACTCACACATACTCACTTATATTTCTGTAAAGGCCCTTGCCTGCTGTCCTTGCAGTAAAGAAGGGACTTCAAATGGACCTAACTGGAGCTGTTTTGCAAACACATTTCAAAGATTACAACTTGAATGAAAATGTGACAAGTGTTTTCTTGTCAGTGAAAAGGATTATCTTTGAGATGGGGGCATGGAAGGAGCATTACGCATTTCTTTGGGGATTGTGCTGATTCTCAAAAAGCCAAGTCGACCACAAGGTGTGCCCAGGCACACTCCGTGCTGCTCCTTTGCCTTCCTGACAACCCAGAGAGCATGGGAGACATTTTTTCTCATTTTTAACATCCTCTTATGACTTTTCCTTTCCAGTCACAAGGGATTCCTGAATGAGTAAATATTGATGAGAGCAGGTTGCAGAACACTGGCATGGATTTAGGACAAACTTTCATAACCTTCAGAGCCCTTCACCTTTTTGGCATGGGTGCAGAGACTTTCTTGCAGAGAGCAGAGCAGCATCTGCTTCCTTTTCTCCCATTATCTTGATTTGCTAATCCTGATTTTTATTTGCTTCTCACATTTCCTACATTCTGACAAGTGCTTTATAACATGTGCAACCTTCCTGACTGATGAGCAAGGCAAAATAATAGATACAGTTGTCTTTTAAACTGAATTCCAAAATGAGATTGGAATAAAACCAGTTATACCAGGCAGCTTAAGGAGGTAATCAGGTCCTTTCCCTGCCATCACAGGCATCATATAGTCCCATTTTGTAAATTTTCTAAGCTCCATTTGAAAAGCAGTTGGATTTTTAGCCCCCTCTACTCCTGTTGGAAAGCTGTTACAGAATCCAATTGCTCCCAGTGACTAGGAGCCTTATTCTACTTTCCAGTAAGATGTATTCTTTGACTGTCTAAATCACCTTGTTCTCATGCCAAAACTGGCCTTTAGCTTAATAGTTTTTTCCCTCCTGGATATTTGTTCCTCTCATGTATTATATGCAGCATTTATGTCCCCTTTCAGGTTTTGTTTTGCTGGGTGCAACAAGACAAGTTCTTTGTCTCCTGCAATAAGACAACCTTTTTGTTCTTCCCATCATCCTAGCAGCTCTTCTTTGTGCCTGTTCTAGTCTGATTTCATCTCCCTTCCTGTGAAGTGACCAGATCTGTATCCTGTTTTCCCACCCTGTTCCCACTAACATCTTCACTTTCTACACCATGCTATACAATCTTCTACACACATATTTGTAGCAAAGATGTGTATTATGCACACTATGTTGGGTCACCACAGTCCTCAGATTAGAGGTTTGTGAGACACCAGTGAAGAAGCTGCCATGTAACCAATGACCTCTGAAGCCCCAAGTAACTCTGAAGATGCAGAAAATACAGCAGCATTAAAACCATCTTGTAGAAGTCCAAACTTTTGATCAATACTGGCATTGCTTTGTAATCCTGATTTTTACAGTTGAAATAGGTTAATAAATGTCCTAAACAGTGATACCCAGAGCTGGTCAGTTGCCCTCTGTTTTACTGTGTATTGAATTTCTAGCTACCAATGCCGGTTCTTCTAAATTGTTGTTATATATTAAAAGAATTCAGATAGGGACCAAGAGCAAAGTCAGGCTTCTCTAAACCCAGTGCAAAATGCCCAGTTGCCCTTAGCATTTGGGGCTCTCACCCTGTGTCTTGAGATGTGTTTGAGCAGTGCTGATCATGCAGGGATTTCAGTCCTCATTAGGCACCACACTGGATTTGGAACGTGCTTACACATGGCAAGAGAATGAGTTTGTTTCCAGACAGAGTGGTCAATGGTTTCTTTCTTTGCTTTCTTGTAAAGCATGATCTTAAATTTTTATGAATACAAATTCTAGCTATATCTTTTTTTTTTCTTCTCTCCAGTCTTGATGGTCTATTTATACATGCTGAATTAAGTGTAGAATGAAACAAGCAAAGCGAGCCAATCCAACAGAGGCTTTTCTGATGCAAAAATATTCACCTTGTACAATATCCAGTGACCATCTGTAGAACTGTGACATATGCAGTTGGGTTACTCTGCTGTCCTTTGAAGCCTCTAATTCAATTTTTTAGTCACACTTACATAAACAAAGGTTTCTTTTTCCGAGGTCCTCATCTGTTGAAGTCTCAGGTGTTACAGGAAATTGCCATACACTCTCTTGCTTCAGTTTTCTTGCTTTGTTGTCAATCTGCATGTAAAATAAGATGAAATCTTAATATCGTGAAGACATGAATACAGTTCTTGGGCTTGACAGCATGGATAAGCTAGTTAGCTGATGTATGTTGCTCATGTTTCATATTTTAGGTAACACACTTGGAATAAGACTCTTAAGAGTGTATTCCCCCTTCGATGCACATGTGTAACTCCTCCTAACTTGCACTGAAAGTATATGGTAGAATAAGCCATCTAGTGCAAATACAGCATACCCCATGCTGATGGCTTATGCAGCTTCTGATTGTTTGCACGTTTTTTACTGTGTTCACCTAGAGATGAAGTGAAGAGAAAGAAATGCACAGGTTCTCCCTGTGATTTTTTTACGTGACAGAAAATGCTCTAGCCATAAAAGTACTGCAGGGAAGCCCTGTTTTGGGCAGTAATTTTGTTTAGTGCTATGATTTATTGTGGCTGTGAAAGTTCCACAGCATCTATAAGTAAATTTAAATACACATTTTCAAGATCTTATTACAGAGAGCAAGAATAATCTCTATCCGCTTTTACTGCTAACAATTGCTAATTCAAACCTTGTAGTGCCCCATTTGTTGAATTATTACTGTACACATAGCGTAATCATACATTGTTGTAAAAGGGGGAACCCTTCATAAAAGCTGTCAACTTGTGAAATATATGTAATATATATTACAATCATGATGTTAAATACATGAAACAAACAGCTGAGTGTCAAAATAATCTATCTTTACAGGGAAACACAGTACAAACTTTGTTAGCCGATACGATCCCAGGTTTAACAGCTGGATACAACTTCCACCCATGCAAGAGAGGTAAAAACCTACTATGTGTTTTTCAATGTATGTTTTATCATCCTAGGAACAAAAGTTTGGGTTAGTTTTGGGAGTAAGAAGGCCTACAGAAGCATTGGAAATACTGAGCTAAAACTGCACCGTATTGTTGCTTCCCGTTTGTCTCCTAATTTTTTTAAACATTCCAAATTCAAAACTCCACACGCCAAACCCTGCAGTGCTAACTCATGCAAAATAACCATGGACTTTGTGCAATTACTGGTTGCCTGAGCGCGGTTTGAAGGATTTTTTGAAGTCTCCATAGTATCCTGTCATGTTACACTGTAGCGTCATGATGAATTTGCAGTAAACAGGCAGTAATTATAGTCAGGTATCTTACAGAGAACTGAAGCCTCCACATGTTGACTCCAACCTGTTTCACCACACCAGCCATGAAAAGCTCCCCTCAACATGACTTATCTTGTCAGAGGACTCATAATTCTAGGTGGTCTTCGAATGAAGTTGCTGTCAGCCAATGCGAATTAGAGTAGCACACGTTTTAATCCTGCTGTGTATCAAAGAGCACAGCTGCATGTGAACTGCAATGACCTGTAAAGATGGCATAAACTTAACTCTGGATCCCAAGTCCGACCCTGAAAGGAAAAAAGCCCCCCAAACCTGAACTGAATGATGTGTGTTTCATAGGAAGAGTCTCACAGGCAGAAGGTACAAGTCCTGTTATTTTTATGAAAAAATGTTCAAAGGACTGTCCGTCCTTCAGTTCAGCATCCACCTTTTTGTGGATCCAATGTACAAGATATCTGACACTGCTTCCCTGAGACACTCTCCTGATACCCTTTTCTGCCTGTATTGTCCCTTTTTTGTCATCTGCCTACAGTATTCAGGTGTCTGGCAGTCATAAATGTATTAAACTCAGTGCGACCCAGTGAAGGAGGTGTGCGTTAGGAGATGCATAGAAATGTGACTGTTTTTTCAAATTTTCAGAGGCAAAATACGAGTCTGTAGAGTTTTTGAAAGACCCGTTTCCAGGATTCAGTTTGGTTGACATAGGTCCATGTGCAGACCTGTGCATGATGCTCGTCACCAAGTGCTGCATTGTACCAGCACTTGGAGAAGCCCAAGTGCATGGAGAAGCCCAAGTGGGACAGATGTGAGTCAGTGCCTTGTTAGAGCAGAGAGAACTGATAAAATTAGCCATATAAACAGAGACAGAAAAGACGTTCACAGTTCATTATAGTCTGCTTTCATTAACAGCATCATCCTTTAAAAATCCTGCATTAAAATACTTCTTACTTTTTTAGTCAATAGCAGGGCTAGGCCAATAGCAAGCTCTTGCTATTGAGTTAGCCAGGCTTTGGCAGCCCCCACACTGTTCCCTCCCTACTGCCAGCACTGCAGGGCAACCCCACAACCAGGCCATTTACCTAAAAACACAAGGGCACCTCTGGTTCAGCTCCCCAAACTGAGTCACTGCCAGCCCAGCCATTGGCACGGGGGGAGCAGGAAGTATGGGAGAAATTGCATATTGCTATGTAGGTCTTCTTCAGTGAACCAGGGGGCCTGACTAGTGGTTTTATGGAGGCTGATGCTCTTCTGGAGCTTAATCTGTGTCTTGATTAGGCTCTATGATTATCTGCAAGCAAAACTCTCAAGGGACATGTGTGGCTGGATGAACAGTTGGGTTTGTTTGGCTGACAAAGCTCAGCAGGCAGAAGTAGGTGGTTGAGGATTGGAGAAAGCAGACAGTAGAATTTTTTTCACCTCTGCATTGGCCAGTTGTGTTGTACTGGAAAATACAGTTTATAATCCCAGGTGCTGAATACAGCTTGTTTCTGGTGGAAGCTGCCGCCTTCAGCCAAGAGTTAGAAAGTCTGCTGAGCTTTATGATTGCTTAGCAGCTGCCCAACAATAAACTGTAATGTATTAACATCTTGGCACATTACGGTTTTATTTCATTGTAATGGTCCGCTTGTACATAGTTCCTTCAGCTAGAGGCCTTCCTATGGCAACATAAGTTGTCACCTCTTCTGTTCAGGATACATAGCTCATAGACTTGCCCATTATTTTTCTATAAAGGCTCCTAATTATAGGGGTTGTTTTTGGAAAACAGGGATTTTCAAAATTCTGAAATGTTTTTAAAGGTTTATTTGCTCATCCCTAGTGACTTCCTTAGCATTGCTGCAGCCTTTAGATGTAGGGTCTGGCCCATACAGTTTTAAGAAGATCATACAAACAAGAGGGAGCTTTTATGCAGTCTCTTTTCCCAGCTCCTTAGTCAAAGTTTCCATTGAAGTCAATAGGCTACTTCCCCCCTCAGGAGTACAGGGTCACGCCCTGTATCTGCTGGTAAAATGCAGGCACCATTGACAAGACAGACTGTTTAATGGGTTCTTCTGAGTCATTATGGTCCATCAAGTCAAAACCCACTTAGGAATTTTAGTCTGAGAATAATTGGCTGGATAGACTGTAATAGCTCCTTTGAAATGACTGTCAGGTAAATGTGGGTCTCATTCACAGGCAGTATATTCTCAAGTTGAAAATCTGTATGAAATATTTGATGAGTAAACTTTTATCTCGTAGGGTAAAATCCATATCTGATTGATTTTACTGTTTGAGCTATAAAGAAAAGACTAATCCCATTATGGATTCAGAGCCGTCAGCGTATTTTTCTTTAAAGCCAAATTTGGCTTCTTTTGGTTTGAAGCACATCTCAAAAATAGTCATCTTGGATAAGTTTGTACTGTTTTCAGATGTGTGTCATTTAGAGAAACAACAAATGACTTACCAGGTATTGAAATACTTACCAGCCTAACCATGCAACAGTGCTGCTGCTGTTAACAGTGGGATGGTTTTTAAAGCAGCTCAGTTAGACCAACATCCCTACTAAATGATTGATCCTTGTAGGAGACATACCTGAACTTCTGGAGTGAGCTGTAGCTAGACACCTCCATCCAGTACTGTCCCATCACAACGGGCCAGCCCAGAGCTGGACAAGGGATGCAGAACATTTATATGTTTCTGTTTTTTCTTACATTCCAATTTAAAAGGTTTTATTTAAAGACCTGCAAAAAATACTGCATTGCACCAGGGCATGAACAAGCACAAGTGGATCTGAGCAGGCCACCATCTTTACTGAAGCTGATTGAACTGATAAAAGAAGCCACAAGAAAAGAGATAAAACAATTTCATATTTTATTTTATCCTCTATTATTTAATGATAACATTAACCTTTATTAAGATGACTTCAGGTTTTTAAAAGCAGAATGAGCACTCTAACAGTGATCCCTTTAATAAGGTCCAGACACCATAATGATCACTGGTAGCATTCACAGTTTTAAACCTCAGACTGGTATTTCATGTTTCACGGCATAAGTTCATTTTCTGTGGAAATTAGAAAGAAATGTTAGAAATGTTTCCCATTTCGTTTATATATGAGAGAGTTAGGTAGGTTGATTACTGAGTGAGGGGTGGTGAAGGAAAAGTATTTCAGAGACCAGTAAATGTCAAATACTTACATGCTCTGAAGAAAATCCAAAAGTAATTGTCTTATTGTCTATATTCACATCCTAAGGTGCATTCCTGCTATCTAATTAGAATGGAGAGTCTCTTCCCAGTTCTGTGGGAAAAGTTGCCATGTGAGGCCTCTTACATTTTAATCTGAATCATATTTTACAGCAATTTAAAAGGTTTTCACTTAACAGCACATCCCTCACACACTGTATCACTGAAAAGTTAAAAACCAAAAACCTTAAAATATTTGCGGCAGGAGCTACTGGGTAAATAGCCATGTCCAAGCAGAAGAGTGAAGGATGCTGACGCTTTCATTTTTGCTCCTTATAGTGACACTGTGTGGATGAAACCAGGAGTACACATACAGAGTAATGTTAACAGAATCATAGTTAAAATAGCAGTGTCTGTCAGTTGTATCTATCTCTGTTTATTAAACTTGAACTAAAAAATTAAATAAAAGAGAGAAATTGATATTCATATAAAATAGTATATATCTTTTTAATACAGTTGAGTTTGGTTTTGAAAATTCGTTGGTTTTTTTTTGCACATTTTATTAGGTTTATTACTGGAAATGTGACTAAAATATGTCAGGAGTTGTTAAAATTTGAAACCCTCAAAACTGGCAGCAAACACCTCCTATTCCACATTGCACACAGCCCAGTAAAGCTGTTAAATGATGCTGTGCTGCAGGTTGGGAAAAGAAGGGGCTCCTAGTGAGGTGTTCACTGGTCAGCAGCATTGAGGAAAGACCAAATAGTTGTGCTGAGAGCAGTTTGCTCACGGGTTTGCAAGAGGAGGTGGGTAAGGACAGACAAGTGGACAAGTGAGCAGCCCAACTATCACCACCAGGCGCCCTGCAGGTTTGTGCTGGGTGTGGGAGGGTCAGAGGAGATGTGAGCTCTGGCTGAGCATTTCTCAGCATGTGCAGGCTCTCTGATGTGACCTCTGCAGCTTTTCCTCCTTTGTGAACAAATGCAAGTTATGTTGCCTGTCATGTACTCTCAGGAAGCATATAGACACTTGTTTGCCTCTAACACTTTTACCCGCCGTCAAATTAGAGTGAAATCAGCCAGCAGGTTTTTGTTGAGAGAACAACACTCAGACAGACATGGATGCACATACAGTGTAATCAAATAAGCTTTGTTTCCATAGAAAATCGGGCTAAAAACATAGATGCACAATTTGCTGCCCGACCATGCAGAGCAATATATGTCATCAGCTTCTATCTACCCATTGACAGATAAATTAAATGATCTTATTTAATTCGTCAGTTTAGTTGGAGGCATTTAGCAGCTTTCCTGTCCTCCTGTTTGCATCTTTTCTTCCTGTAGCCTTGTTCCTGGGGCAGTGTTTCTATTCCTGCTCAACAAGGTCTGCCACCCTGTTCTATCCACTTTGTCTGTATACAGCCAAGGTGAAAGCAAAAAGACAGGAGGTGCTCAGTGACGCAGCTCCTCACCAGCCAGGGCCCTGTCAGGTATGCACTGAATCTAGAAATAAGACCAGAAATAGGTAGCATCGCATCAGATCTGCTCCTTGAACACCCACGAAAATGCATGCCTTGCTAGGTAGCACATTAGAGATACAGCACACCAGGCTTCTTTAGCTGACCCGGCCATGGTATGACTGTAGGGAAGCCTGTGAAGAAGCTGGGACACACAGGAGTTGTTCATTGCTGGGTGTTGTGCTCTGTACATCCACTGCTCATCCTCCGAGCCTTGAGCAGTCTTCCCGTTCAAGCCCTTGGCAGTGCAAGTGACTATCAAGACCCTGAGATTTGCCCAGCATGATTCAGGAGATGGCTGGTGCAATATTCAGAGGTTCCCCACTTCAAACTTGGGTGCCTGAGCAGGAACTAGAGAACACTGTGTTAGCTACAGAGGTGGGCTTGGGAGGTGTCAGACCTGACCTGCCTGCCAGGCTCTGGGCTCACACACAAATCACGTTTTGCCCAGGCAAGAATTTTAGGTTTGGGACCAACAATTCTGCACCTCCAACACTGTGTTCAGTTTTGGGCCCAGATACTGAGTTGCTGGAAGGCATTCAGCGAAGAGCAACAAAGCTGGTGATGGGACTGGAAAACAAGACTTATGAGGAGTGACTGAGAGAATTGGGGTTGTTTAGCCCAGAGAAGAGGAGGCTGAGGTGAGGCCCCACTACTCTCTACAAGGAGATTGCAGTGAGGTGGGTGTTGGTCTCTTTTCTCAGGTGACAAGTGATAGGACATGAGGAAACAGCCTTAATTGAGGGTAGGAAGGCTCTGCAGGAGGATCTGGATAGGCTGCACCGATGGGCTGAGGTCAACTGCATGAAGTTCAACAAGGCCAAGTGCCGGGTCCTGCACCTGGGGTGCAATAACCCCAAGCAGAGCTACAGGCTGGGAGATGAGTGGTTGGAAAGCTGCCAGGCAGAGAAGGACCTGGGAGTGATGGTGGATAGTCGGCTGAATATGAGCCAGCAGTGTGCTCAGGTGGCCAAGAAGGCCAACAGCATCCTGGCTTGCATAAGAAGCAGTGTGACCAGCAGGGCTAGGGAAGTGATCGTCCCCCCGTACTCGGCTCTGGTGAGGCCGCACCTCGAGTACTGTGCTCAGTTTTGGGCCCCTCGCTACAAGAAGGACATGGAGGTGCTCGAGTGAGTCCAGAGAAGGGCGATGAAGCTGGTGAGGGGCCTGGAGAACAAGTCCTACGAGGAGCGGCTGAGGGAGCTGGGCTTGTTCAGCCTGGAGAAGAGGAGGCTCAGGGGCAACCTTATTGCTCTCTACAGATACCTTAAAGGAGGCTGTAGAGAGGTGGGGGTTGATCTGTTCTCCCACGTGCCTGGTGACAGGACGAGGGGGAATGGGCTTAAGTTGAGCCAGGGGAGTTTTAGGTTGGATGTTAGGAAGAACTTCTTTACTGAAAGGGTTGTGAGGCATTGGAACAGGCTGCCCAGGGAAGTGGTAGAGTCTCCATCCCTGGAGGTCTTTAAAAGACGTTTAGATGTAGAGCTTAGGGATATGGTTTAGTGGGGACTGTTAGTGTTAGGTCAGAGGTTGGACTCGATGATCTTGAGATCTCTTCCAACCTAGAAATTCTGTGATTCTGTGATTCTGTGATTAAGTTGTGCTGGGGGCAGGGTATTACTCTAGATATCGGGAAGAATTTCTTCACAAAAAGGATGGTTAAGCACTGGAACAGGCTGCCCAGGGAAGTGGGAGTCACCGGCCCTGGAGGTATTTAAGAGGCATGTGGATGTGACGCTTAGGAACATGGTTTAGTGGTGGACTTGGTTATGTTAGTTGATGTTTGGACTTGGTGATCTTAAGGGTCTTTTCCAGAACAGATGATTCTGTGATTCTATTCTGATTTTTGTCACTCAGCATTTTGTACATGTCTTCATCTAGTTGTGCTCTTTTTCAGTCTTCTTCTTATAGTATCACAACTTAAAATTAAAGGCCTCTACCCTAGGAAATCTTCCTACCACTGAATAATTGGGGGAGCACTCCCTGACCATGGATTACACCAAGCAGTGTCTCTCAACCAATTAGGCTCTCTCAAAACCATTTTCTGCTCTATTTTTACTTCAGTAACAGACACCAGTAATTTTGGAGTCACAAGAAAGACAAGGTGTTGTGTGTCTAGTAATGTTTACCAGAAAAAGTAAAAATTTCCCCACATACCTAAGTTGCATGTGAAAACAAACAGGTGGCTCAAACTTTCCATAGTTAGCTGAATGAAGCTAGACCTTTTTTTTTTTTTTTTTTTTTTTGAGTTAAAGGGCAGAAATGTAATATTGCGCCTAGCTTAAGGAAAGTTGTTCTATTTGCAGTACTGCAGAAAGAAGAAAAAAATGATAATTGAAGAAAAATTTTGATGATGTGGTTCTCTTAGTAAATTGGGAACAATGACCCTTGAAGGACCATAAAGAAAGTGAATGTCAAGATAATTTATTATTGTTACATTATCTACCTCATTTTTCACTTTGTCTTACTGAGTTGTTATATCCCTTACAAGGTAATACCCCAAACATTAATGAGCACCTTTTTATCTTTCACGGGTGTGAAAAAGCAACAAACGGCTTTGAAAAAAGGTTTTTTTCTGCCAGAGTTATGTGTGCTTAATCGTTCTGACACCAAAAATGAAGTATTCATTTGATGTAGAACATGTATTTGATTAGCAAAGCAGACAGTCTTTAGGATAGATGTAAGCTTGTGAAGCTTCTGGAGACTTCTGTCTAAAGTAGCATTTGGAGTAGCAGCCGTCCTAGTTTAGGGAGTTTGCTGCATTTTAAAAAATGGTTGAAGTGGCTAATTGTTTGTTGTTGGCTCGTTTTGTTTTCTTTCACCCTGTCCTTCAGGAGAGCAAGTTTCTACGCCTGCCGCCTGGACAAGAACTTATATGTAATTGGTGGAAGAAACGAAACTGGCTATTTGTCCAGTGTGGAATGCTATAACCTGGAGACAAATGAATGGCGTTACGTGTCTTCCTTACCACAACCTTTGGCAGCCCATGCAGGAGCCGTTCACAATGGCAAGATATACATTTCAGGCCAGTGTCTTATAATTCCTGCTATATATTGTACATACAAGTATATTTAAAACAAACAAACAAACAAACAAACAAACAAAAACAACATGGAGCTAAATTCCTGCTGCAGAGCAGTGTCTTTATTTACATTACTTAACAGAGGTACATTTACTTTGCAGGAGGTGTTCATAATGGAGAGTATGTCCCCTGGCTGTACTGCTATGACCCTGTGATGGACGTCTGGGCCCGAAAACAGGACATGAACACAAAGCGAGCAATCCACACTTTGGCTGTAATGAATGATCGACTGTATGCAATTGGAGGAAACCATTTGAAAGGTCACATTTTTAATAGCGAAAAAGCATTTCAGTGTCCCCCATCTCCTGATAAAGAATATTTTTGTTAGACAGTCATTGTTAAATACATTAAAAACCAGGCAACACAATTTAACAGGACACTTGAGCCAGCAATTTTAAAAACATTTTATGCAAATTATTTTAAAATTATAACAGTACATTAAATATATGAGTAATGAATGCTTTAGATAATAAAAATGGGAGCTTCCATTACTCAAAGGCATGGACAATTTGTCATTACCAAGAATTCAATGAAACAAACAGATTATTCTTTGACCCGAAAGTACCAGCAATATTTTCCTCTGTAAATCATTTTCCAAAATGTGCAGTTAGAGAGAGCTTTATTCAGAGCAATGCACAAAAACAAGCTCCCTATTTAATGAAATATTAAAAGAAAAAAAAAAAAGCCATTAAATATTAGGACTAGACCCTTTAGATCCCTTTTTAATATTAAGTATAGCTTGTTAATTATAATTCTTTTTAGAGGTCTCTTATTTTCATCTTCTGAAAAGGTCTCATATTAAAATAACTACTGCTTAGGCACCTGGTATTTTTGTCTTAATACTTACATGCTGTTGCTATTCCTGCTAAAGTAAAGAGATTTTGTTTAATCCAGCCAGTTAGGCAAAAAACACAGCTCCTGCTTCTTTGTCCTCTGATAATATTTGACAGGTTATATTCTTTTTTTATTTTTTTTTCTTTCTTAAAAAAAAAAAAAGCCTCACAACAACAAAAGAGAAAATTGTAATGCAAAAGGAAGAGTGATGTTAACTGATACCATGCCATGTGCCTGAATGATTCTGGCACCCAAATCCCAAATGAAACTCTGAAATGTTGTTCTGCCTTTGAAGATCAGAGTGTCCAAGGTGCTTATAAGGGACAAAGTCTCAGATGTCAAGTTGCCTTGTTGAATAGCACTGGGGCATAAACCCTTGCAGCTGGGCTGCTGTGCCTCCATCCTCCACACCCAATTGTGATGGGTGTTCCTGGGTGTTCAAACAGAGAAGAGGGTAAAAGCTGCTGACAGAACATCTGCAAATTTTGTAGAGGTTGCAGAGCACCATAGTGTTGGCTTCTTCTCTTACTAAAGTAACAAATTTTCCACGTTACAGCTCTCTGATAGGTAAAGCACATGCCTTGGTTTGCATAGGCTTGAATTGCTTCCATCCTGCATTCTCCTTTATTCACCCAGTTTCACCTAACATCCTCTGGGAAAGAAGGGACTTCTAATAAGCATTGCATTTTTGCCTCTGAAGCACTTGCTGTTGTGAGAGGTATTTAATTAACATCTAGACTACCGGAAAGTCTTCTGTTCTCTGAAAGAAGGGCTGTCTGGGAAACTAGTTTCTTCTGTAAAGTGAAGCAAAGAGAGGAACTGCAAGTTAAGTGAGCAGAGAGGGGACCGAAGTGCAGATGAAGTAGTAAATTCTCCACCAGGTGGGAACAGCAGGCCTCTCTGATGGCTCTATGGCCAAGGTCTCCTTTGTGAAGCTGTGTCTGTATGCCAGTGTCAGCAGTGCATTTGCTGCAACACAACTAGTCATCTGTACACTGTAGTTTATTACAGAGCTCATTGACAGATTCTGGGCATGCAGCAGTGGCCTCTCTATGGCCCCTTGAAAACTTTCCAGCAACAAAAAATTATTTCATCACAGCTATTCATTCCCATCGTAAATAATACTCTTACAAGCGGCTTCATTTCGAAGTACCAATATCACCAAATGCCCTTTTGCAGAAAATCGAACTTCTCTTTTCCATTTTGACCTTGATGAAGAAGACACTAATGTCAAGTAAAGCATCACAGCAGATTAAGAAAGCCATAATCTTCTTGGAGTGCTCTGATAAGAGATAGAGAAATGTCTAAATATTTGAGCAGGAACCAGGACTCAACGGTTCTGTGTCTATGTTGAGCTCACTTACTTTTCACTGAGTGACACAGTTTGAGGGACTTCAGACGTATCTACCCTTTGGTGATTACAAAGCAGCTGTTGCTTGGAGCCATTTTCTGTCTCAGACAGGGAATATTGTCACCACTGTTCTTTTGATTACATTTCTGTTGCCATAAGGATGTTGTCACATCACAGTTGCGTGCTTAGGGTACACCTTAAACAGCTTGAAAACTGAAATTGGTCCTGAACATCACATACATCATGCTAAGCACCATGTCCCTCTGGAACCGAGTGGCACCAGCTGTCTAAACTCCACCTGGACTTGGGAGACATTGATTTCTAAATGAGATTTAATCTGTTGACTTTTGGATAGATTAGGTCTGCTGACCTTTGAGAAAGACTGCCAGGACAGCCTGTTCCTACATGTTCAAACTCATATTAGCACCGATATATGAGGAATACAGCTTGAATCTGCTTTCTTCATTGTTAGGGTATTACTGACTGTTACTGTCTGATCTGTTCGACTTTTATATGGACTTGTATTTATGATTTGTAGAGAATCATAGAACTAATGGTAAAAGCTTTTAATAGATTTATTTGAACTGAAATAATGGGATATTAACTTTACAGAAGATGGCTTAAGCGTATATGGTGATATTTTCTAGAAGAAACCTTAACAACGATGTTATATTTGTAATAATGTAATTTTTACTGTAGGTTAATAAATTTAACAGTAAAACAAATCATAAAATACCATTAATTGGTATGCCATAATGCACATTCTCCTTTCTCGATGCCATTACTCAGGTTTCTCTCATCTCGATGTAATGCTGGTGGAATGCTACGATCCAAAAGGTGACCAGTGGAATATCCTCCAGACTCCTATTCTGGAGGGCCGCAGTGGCCCTGGCTGTGCAGTCCTTGATGACAGTATTTACCTTGTAGGAGGCTACAGCTGGAGTATGGTGCGTACCTGCTCTCTGCAGCGACCCTTCCATTCCTTCTAAGCTCTTGCAGCCACTGTGTATGTTACTCAGGTGGGACAGAGGATGAAGTAGTAAGGGATGAAATAGCTGTAGGGGCAGGCTTTGGTTTGGTTTTCAACTTGTGGAGAACACGTAGTATTTTTTTTACCTTTGTGCTTCTCTATTTAGATGAGTTATTATCAGATTGCACTCACCGTTAAGGGGTAATATATAAATTAGATGCAATTTGGCCAAAGTGATTGATGGTACTGTATGCCCATAGCTTTGCTGATCAGGTACTTTGTAAAGGAGCCTGATATGCAGAGGCTGGGTGCTCTGCCTCTATGAAAATCAAACCTCTTTAAGGGCTCTTAAATCAGGGCCCAAAGCCATGAGTTACTTGTGAAAAGAAGTGGCTTTTCATCTTTAGTGCTGATGGGTGACTTGAGCTTCACTTTTAACATGAGCCAATTTTAACATGACTTTTCTCTTTTTGTTACAGGGGGCCTACAAATCTTCCACTATTTGCTATAGTCCTGAGAAAGGGACTTGGACAGAACTAGAAGGAGATGTTGCTGAGCCACTTGCAGGTCCTGCTTGTTCAACTGTCATACTGCCAGCCTGTGTACCGTACAACAAGTGATAGTCAAGGAGCACTGACATGAACACTGATTGCATTTGGGAAAACAATGACGGGTGACGTAAATATTTTATTAGAACAGGATTCCTGTTAAAACAAAGCTACCATAATTGACCCCTTATCCCACACTAATGCTTTAGGAGCAAAGTAAAAGAGAACAAAAACGAAGTGTTGTCCCATCTCAGATAGATGCCGGTGTCTTATGAAGCAAGTAGCTAAAACACACCGAATATTACATGCTGACAGACTGCCATTTCAGACTGATTTTAACTTTTTCCTGCTGCAGAAAGATTCCTCACATCAAATTTAACTTCAAAAAAAATGAAGGCTACATGTTCAAACACAGCCTGAAGAGACAAGATCAGTATTGTGCATTGTATCTACCTGCATGTGATCTGTGTTGAAGTCATGAGGATGTTGTTGTCATGAATGCTTCAGAATTCAGATAGTGAAAAGCTCACTTTGCATTGCAGAATTGTCTCCTCCTCTGTAATCCTAACCTACAGCTACTTCACATGCTCTGCAAGCAACCCAGGATCAGAAGATGATAAAAGGTAAAGAAATACCATTCATTTTTTGCACAGCTTGGCATCTAATACACTCTGCCTTCAAAGTCCCCCACATGTAAGTGTAGCAAAGAGTGGACTACAATGAAATCCGTGTTTCACAGAGCACTTCTTGCAATAGCAGTTCAGGGTTTAGGATCAAATTCTTCTAGTCACACTTTTGTAACGTCAAAGTAGTTTCACTGAAATATGGTCCTACACCATAAATTCTGGGTTCATACAGTAAGTTATTTCTATGACCATTTAACGAAGCACCAGAACCCTTCCTTACTTTTCACTCACCTGTTAGGTAGAGGCACATGTGCTAGTTGCTTCCAAAGACAAGAAGGCTGCACTTAACTGTAAATGTATTACTTTGGACTCTTAAACGATTGCATACAATTTTGGAGAGACACTGTTAAGTAGTTAAAGTACTCTTGTGTGACTGATCTTAAAATGTAGTGTGAAAGATTTTTAATACTGATCCAAAGTAATATGAGGCTAGACTTTCCACTGCCTTACAGCTTGTGTAATTATTTACACAATGCAAAGTGAGTTCAGAATGCTACCACGTGGGACCGGTTGCGTTTAGGATTCTCTTTATGAACTCATAGTTGCTTGCACAAATCAGGTTGTCCATGTTTTAAGCTTATGTCTTTCTGTGCTGGCATTGCAGAAGCAGTGACAAAATCTGAAGCCTGATTCATCACCACCTTGTATTTAACATAGTTGTCTACACTCCAGCAAACTATATGCAGAATTCTTCCATTGTGGTTTACTTGTGCTGCATTCATTACCCTCAGGACCGTCTTTTTTGCCGGAGTCATTGCTCCATTGAAGCCAACGAGCTTCAGTGTACTTCTGGCTTATGTCAGCTAAGAATCAGGCCTTTAATTTGCTTAGTTGTAACTGGCTGCACCAGATAAAAGGCACAGCAGAATCAGATCCTGTATTTTCAAGCTTGCGCATATCTTTTATGTTAGGACTTAATGCTAGTGCATTAAGCAAGGAGGAGAAGACTACTGGAGGTTGGTTTCTACTGCAGAGGCAGTAGATGGGAGGAAGAATTCATTATTTGCTTTGCAAAATAGAAAGAGGACGAATGTACTCAGAAATTACACTATATATTGAAGCTTGAGAGCAATATAAATAATGGAGAGCAAATACCATGGGACTGTTTCTCCCTGGCATCAGTCCAGTTTTATTGCAGTACAACTCCTGTGCTTGCAGCAGAATTACACAGTTATAAAACTGGAGTAATGCAGTAAAGACTGATACCATACAAATGCAATAAACCAATTGATGGGGTAGCTGCACGTGGGGAAAAAAAAATGTTTTAAAAAAATAATCATCTGAAGATGCTAATATTTGAATGTGTCGTTGGGGAGTTTTCCAGTGAGCATCACTAAGGAACTCATAAAGGTGGAGTGTATATCCTGAAATCTCAATCCATTTCTACTATATAGTGCAATCTTAGTTGGTTTTGTATTTATTTATATTGTTCAGATCCAAGGGATCCCTTGTAAAATATATTTGGTGCAATCATGACTTTTTTTTTCCTGTTGAAAGTATATAAATATAAATATATATAAAAAGGAAACTGTTAAGATACTAAATGAGGAAAATTCGACTGACATTTAAGATCAGGATAAGGTCTGCCATTGAACACTGACTGTCACTCGTCTACTAAAACGTACCATTTTTAAAGGATATTTGTTGTCCTTTTAAATGGTTCTTTTTTTTTTTTTTTTTTTTTTTTACCAAGATAATTTAAAGATTTATGAGGACTGTATGTAAATCTTTCTATCTTTCAGGAAGGCATGACCAAGGAAAGTGCAAACTGAATAAGTCACACAAAGAATGTAAATTTTGTACAGTATTAGGCTGTGTAAATGAAGCTTGCTCGTAGGGGGGAAACTTTAAATAAAACTTTATGTACTAATTCAACTGTCTGCCATATTCCTACTTATAAAGTGTATGTATAAATAATATCTACATTAAATTCTTTGGAACTTTTTTTATCATGTAGACGTGTAAACTTCCTTTGTTCTGTGGCCGTACATAACAGCCTGTTTGTTCTCCAGGTGTCATTACTTTGTGCGTGGTATTGCAGGGGCGCAGTGGCAATGGAGTGGAGCAGCATCCTCCCCTGGGCACGGGCAGGGGCAGACCTCAGGGCTGCAGGTGTTGCTGTGTGCCTGTGGGGAGCACCACATGCCCTGCTCTGCCTGTGGAAAGGACGCTGCCTGGTCAAACGCAGTCATACTTTGGGGGGATAATGCTAGTCATGGTGGAGGAGACAAAGGTAAAGGCATTTAGCAGCAAGTGGGACATTATCAGCTGTGCTGAACGCGTGTATCTTTGCCATGGGCCACAGCCCTCCTGTGCAGACCAAGCAGGTAGACTGAGCAAACACAAAGGCAGTCCTGACGCCCTTGTTTGTAGCAGGTAAGACGTGCTGGGGCATGGCTGGAGACGTAATGAAGGAGTTTGAAGTGTCTGCACTAAAGAGAGGGGATCAACCCAGTTCAGATCTCTTAAGGGGAAGGGAGAGGCAAGCCAGCAGCAACTACAGTAAGGCAGCACAGTGAATGGGCCTTTCTTTAATGAATTTATTAAAGAAGGAAGAAAGATCAGTGCTTATGTTTTAAAGTAATGTGGGAGAAAAAGGAAGGGGAGAAGCTAGAAGCACCGGGCAGAGATATGATTTACAAAGGGAGGGAATTACGTGAGAAAGAAGAGGTAAGAATGAAGGTTAGAAAACGAGTGTGTAAGAGGAGAAGTGGGAAGTTCTTGTGGAGTGCCCTGAGTCTGTGGTGCTCAGGGTGAGATGAGCACCCAGCTAAAGCCAGCATCTGTGGCAAGGGAGGAGAGCTCCCTCTGGTAGGAAGACACAAGAAGAGCAGATGTGTCTCAAGTCCGGCTCTCAACTGGGCTGGAGGGGAACATCTTTTCCACTTTTGGTTCACAGCTGAGAGTCTTCTCTGGGAGTTAAACACCTGGTTTGCTCCTCTTGTGCTCCTCCTGCTCTGTCACCACTCCTGCCAAGCATTGATCTTCTCTTCCTCCTCAGCATGACAAACTTGCCTAAGTACTTTTGTGGAGCTGGGTTTTTCTAAACCATAAGCTAGTGAATGGAGCTGTCTCCCTGTGCCCGGCTCTGAGTGCTGCTCCCATCCACAGCCCAAGAAGCGTCAGAAGGTCAGGTTGCTGCTGACTCCGAATCCATGCACCTATCCTTAAGGAGGGCAGAGATTCAGAAATAGGCTTTTCGGTGATGATAGCATTGTCTTCAGAGGCACTGTGCCCCCCACCTCCCAAAAGCTGGCATTGTTTTCCTTCCTGTTTGTCCTCTTCCCTGCTTTTAATACAATGATAGATTATGCTAAACTGCATTTGGGAGCCAATTTATGAGAAAAATCCACGCCAGACCTCATTATATTTACCCCTTTATATTATATTGTAATCACTCACCAGTAGAATACCACAGTTGCCTTGTTTCTAAGGCACAGACCGTGTTTCAGCTTCCTATTTACACTGAGCTTTCCAGGTACAGACAAAGGAGGCAGAAATCACAAAGACATGACTGCTGAAGAGGGCAAGGTGGTAATTTTCATGAACTCTTGAGCACTGTGAGACACGCGTCCTCATTTCTGTCGCCAGTGCAGCAGCAGCAAAGCGTCAGTGTTCCAGTCCCGGACATTCAGCCTGGGGAAGGAGCGATGGCAGCACTGGAGGTCAGAGTGGTTAGCGGGAAGGGAAAGTACACTAATGAATTCTGGAGGGGTTGTAATGCCATAAAAGATTCAGTTAATCTGCAGCATAGATGTTGATCAGCGAAACTGAACCTAACTCTCTGAACCTTGTCAGATGTATTCTGTGCATGTCAGTGTTCCACACCAATTACAGATTTTAGAAGATGCTCTCATGCAAAACTATATGCCCTAATATATAAGCCAGCTCAGATGTAACTAAAATTAAAATCTGACTGTGGCAAATCTCTGTGATCCTGATATATGAAAATCCAAATAAATGATTTGTTCCCAGAAATGAAAAATAACTTCAGCAGGAAATTTCAAAATTACTTATGCAGGATTAATCCAGTTCAATGAATGCATCTTGCGTTGATTAATAAAGCATTCCTGAATTGCAAAGTAAAACGAGAGGAGACTTCTGGTGCTGATATTTTTGTGTATTTCTGAAGCTGGAGAGAAATGTGCGCTTACAAGAGATGTGGTCAACCAGTGTAAACAGAAATTGAATACAAATAGTGATTTTCTAATTGTCTGTTTTCTCCCTGCAGCAGAGAACTACCTTCGTGTCATTGATCCCTTCTTGAAGAACACAGGTACTGTGTTACCTGCTACGATATTGAACGAGAACAGGGCATCTAACACGATTCTACAGTGACTCCAATTAGCATCCAACTGACACCTGCAGCTTTACTGAGCACAGAAAAGCAAAACTTGAGCTATTTTTTCCCAAATTTCTTGCCACACAGCGTGCGGTCGCTATGGTCAGGGTCTTGGTCAGGTAGCATTTGCTTCTGTGATCCGTTGCATTTGAATTTAATTGTCCCTACAAGTGAATAGATACAGGGAACCTATTTAGAAAGTAAAAACAATGGAAGGAGATTTAAACAAAGGTAGAATTTTCCCATTTTTTTCTTTCCCTTCACCATACACACACACGCACGCACACAGAAAATCAGTTGGATTTATTTAAAGTGGCATCGTCACTTAATCCAAAAAAAATGTTCTTCTGTTTGGAAAACTCTTCAATCATTGCCGTGTTTTCAAAAGGAATATTTATTAAAGGCTGAGGTAAGATGTACTTTGCAAAATACCCTCATAGTCCTTACGGTTTCGTCTTTAACAAATGGTCCCTTTTGTAGCACCCTTAAACATCTTTGAGAAAACTGTGCTGGAAGAATCATGTTTGTAAAGCTGGCTTTGTATCTCAGGCTCTCCTGTGGTATTTTACGATTCTTTGCAAGCTGCTTTCCATTTTTGTGTGCATTTGTGCAAAGCAACTCAGTTTAAAAAAGAAAAAAAAAAAAAAAAAAAGACTTTGGCTGATTAAGAATATTTTATATGAAAGGAGTATGTCTCCTTTAAGCATATTTCACTGTGAATAGTGAATACCTAAACTGGTACTCACTGTCCATAGCATAAACAGTAACAAAAGATCGTTTGTTCCTGTGTATTTAGGGGTCTGTAGGTCTGGAGAGAGGTGTATAAATGAACACCTAAAAATGTCAAATTCATAGGCCATAGTCAGGACTGCTATCGTTAGTATTGTGCCATTGTTTTCACTAAAACTGTAAACTTGGTAACAGCCCTGCAACTTGGATCTTTTTCTTTAAAAATCACCTCTTTAACTGCAGAGATCCCATTAGTCACAGCAGGGAGCATAACCAGAAGGAGGACGGCTGTAACTATAGCGAGGGGGCACATTAAGCTGTAGGTCAAAATCACGACTGAGTGATTGCCTTCAGGGTGGAAGTAAATCTTTGGACTTGCCAAAGCGATAGGGAAAGGAGCGGCTGGGGCTCGCCGAGGTCTCCCCACGCCACGGTGGGGTCGGCGATACCCGGAGCAGCCCCGGCAGACGTTTGCTGACTCGCCAGCCTCTGTAGCGATGTGTGACAGGATACAGGCGGCGTCATCGTTAGAAAATGCTTCCTAATGTCTGGCTTTAATGTCTCATTAGTTTAAAGAGATGATTCCAGGAAAACACTAAAAGAGAAGACAACTATTTTCAAAAAAAAAAAAAAAAATCAAGCACACAATTAAATCATCTAAAACTTGCACAAATGGCACAACTTTCAAAGCTACTTTAGCTCAGTGGATGAGGAAACTTATTCCAACTCTTCTTGCAATAGCTTTTTTTTGCAAACCTGAGGACTACCAGACCTTGCTTTTCTCTAGACTTTCCTTTTCTCTGTGATTCAGTCTCTGCTCCCCGATTATGAATTTTACATCTGAGAGCAGTCTGATTTTTCCCTTTTTAGATGATGTCCTGCTGGCCCACACCTTCAGCTGCGCTTTGGCCAGAAGGTTTCTGTCTCACTGACAGTGCAGAGCTGTGATGGGTTGCAGCTTTGCAGTGAGGGCTTTCTTTGCTTTAGCAGTGAGTCTCCCTGTAACTCACCTGGGTCAGAGCTGATCAGAAGGATATGGTGGCACTGAAGAACATCCTCTTCTTAAGAGCATTTCTACTGGTGATGAGGGTGAAAGCCATCATCTGGCTGTGCAGGATTCAGGAACAGAGTCCAGCATGATAAGCTTAATGCATGGTGTTTACGTACAGGACTGCACAAAGATTGATTCACCTGCTGCGGGGAAGTGTGGCACTTTCATCAGTGGCTGGGCACTTAGCAAAAAAATACTGGCACTTAGCAAAAAATACTGCTGTCTTTTGAGCTCTTCTGCTTCTTTTAGTGGAAAAAATATGAAAAACATTTGTGAAGAAGTATGTCTGGCACGCCACCACCTCTTGTGAAATACTCTCCAAGGATTCACTTTTGCCATGATACATTCTTCATCTGTTTCAAGAGCTTCTGAGCACTGTCAATGCTGAAATGAAAAGACAGAAAGTTTTCCCGACAGCAGTCTACTTTGGCAAGCACAAGGCTGCCATTCTCTGGGTTCTTTCTTTTTATTTTTAGATTGGGTCTCGAGTGAGAACAAGTCTTGTAGCCATATGGATTTATGCTTCTGATCACAAAAATACCAGTTGTCCTGCTTGTTCTGTGGAAAACATCATTGGACGTTGATCCCACTGTGGTTGCTTATTCATTTACCAGTTCTGTGTCCATCCCAAGTTCCTCCCATCAAATGTAAACTATTGCTGTTCGAAGGAAATGGTGCCTGATGCCAGCAGAGCCTCACGCACATACCTGCCAACGCTTGCATTGCTCTCCATTCCCTTCCCAAGGTCTGGCAGGGAAAGGCAGCCGTCCTTCTCCAAGGGACAGCTTTATTTCAGATAAAGCAAAGCCCAGCCCTGCTCAAGCTGGGTCAGACCAAAGTACATTTGTAGTTGCTGAGTTACTGTACTAGAGAAAAATGGAGTTACATGTAACCAAGATGCTGAATCATATTTTATTCTTATTTGCTTTTTTTTTCCTGTTTTCCCTTCTCTGTTCATCCCTTGTTTTACCATGTGTGAACTTCTTGACCTGCCAATAGCAAGACCAGATACATCTGCCTCAGTGCATGTTTCGTGTTGGCAACTACCATGCGCCATCCCTGCAGTTCAAAGTATAACAAAAGACTTTTGTCACAGCCCTTAGAGATACTGACTGTAGTTACAGACCCTTTGCATTCAGGGTTGCAGCACTTCCCATTCCTCTAGCAGTGGGTAGTAGCAATAAAGGGTTGTAGTGAATGGTTTATCAAACTCCATTTCCAGTCCAGCCCGAAATGCTGACAAATGAAGTCTCAGACTCGTACATCCCAGTCACTATGACCCTTACCTTCCTATACTAGCACTGAAGGCAAGTGGGTACCTCACAGCTTCCCTCTCCCCTCCCTCCTCCACTTCCTGGAAATGTGCAGCTCTCCCCAGTGCCCCACGTGGTGTGACCCCTGCTTGAGGTGTTCCCTGGGCCAGAGGACAGGTATTGACAGCTACAGAGAGGACTCAAAAATATCATGTTTGAGATCTGGAAGAACATTTGATAGATGAGAAAAAGAGTCTTCATTCTCTACTCATTGGTTCCAATTAGAGGATGAACTGTCCTCTATTTTCCAAAGCATGGTCTAATTTTGAATGGGTTTCTCATGGGCAGTGGGCTACCACAGGCAAATCTCATTTTGACAAGTACTAATTATGGACAGCACAGTGGCAGACTGTAATCTCTGTCATGAGAGCTATCAACAGGGATGCAGTGAAGGCTTTAGCAGTGGGTGGCAGTACTCTGGGTCAAATTAATCACTACCATAATGACAGTGAAATCAGTAGAGCTTTGGGATGTTAAGTTTGATAAAAGAAGCCATTCTGTTCACTGTCTGGCTATTTACGTTACAGCCTGGCCTCAGCTTGAGCTAATCTTTTGTTAGAGTTTCCAGGAGCTGTTTTTTTTTGGAGGGGGGCATAGAGGACAGATAACAAAAAGCAGCCTCTCTTGCAGAAGCAATGCTTTCATATCTAAATCTGAGCTGCTTGCATGTGGATTAAGTAAGTGTGAAGCAGGCCCCCCATGTCTGCATGGGCAGTTATTCTGTGGCACATGAAAAGACACTAATAAATACACTAATAAAAAGTTGCATTTTGTGTCATGCAACCTTGGAAGTGCTAATGTATATGGTGAGCTCCATTTGGCTTTACCTTTTGCCAAAGAGCTTTAGGAACATCTCTTCCACTCTTTGCCTCCTTTGACCATGGCCACAGGGTGTGAACAAGACCCCTGTTATCACAGGATGTAGCAATATCTGCCAGAGACCTGCAGTGAGCGCAGCTGCAGCGACAGGCAGAGGTTTCTGCGAACAGCCAGGTGAGCAGAGCTGCACGTAATGATGCCACATGAAGCTGTGTCAAATTTAAGCCCAAGTCAGCCTTGCCCTATAGCTATGGGCTCACTCTCTGCTTCATTCTGCTTTAGACACACGTTTCATGCTCTGCTGCTAATGGCAGTTTCTGTAACACCGAGCCCTGGAACATTTCTCAGCTCCCACCCTGTCAGGGCCCCAGGGTGCTCCCATGAAGGGCACGTGCAGGAGCTGGGCAGGAGTTGCCACCTCCCCAGCAGCTCTTCAGCATCATCCAGCACATCCCACCAGGTCTGTGCGGACATGGATACATTGAGAGGCTTTGCAGCTTGTGTGCTGGTGGGGCACGAACATAAAGCACCTCCACTTCTTGCCACGCAGGCCTCCTCCATCCTGTCCCCTAGCCCATTAGATAATATTTCCCCATATCCTCTGCATCTGACAACTTATTAAATCACAGAATCACAGAATCATAGCATCATTAAAGTTGGAAAAGACATCCAAGATCATCTGGTCCAACCAAACAGTGCTTTTGATGAGGATGGTGCAGCCCAGCTTTTTGTTTGAGGCTAGAGTGGAGACTTTTTATTTCTACATCTGCAGTCCCATATATTAGGAAGAATCAAATGTAAAGCAATGTCTTTCCACTCACCTGGTTAAAACCAGATTGGTCGCAAAAATATCTGTCTTAAATTCCAGATAAAGCACCAGCCAGTGTTTTGGATCCATTTTGTGACTGTGCAGAATAATCTACTCTTCACTAGAACAGTTAAAGGAGATTTAGAGGGAGGAAAGAGCATGGTGACTTCCAAGGGAAGAGTGAGTGATTCAGTGCAAAAAGGGTAAATTTCATCTGCACATTCTTAACTGCGAGGACATTCTGCACATCTCAGGAGTGCACTAAGTGGTGCAGTAAACCAGTAAATTAGAAGAATGTAAATTCTTTAGTAGGAATTGCACGCAAGGGAAAAATGCTTCCTCATGCTCATATTTGTTTTCATGAAAATAATGTACACTCTTCCTAAAATCATACTGGCACAGAGCTGAGTAAGACATCAAAACCAGTAATAGATATTACACTGGACTAAGAAATGGCAATGACACAATTATCTTTCATGTTTCTGATGATCACTGTGATAAAGCGAGGAGCTAGCATATTTAGAGCCTGGCACTGAGCACGGAGCATTGTAGCTCCTTTCCCCTCTCACTCTGTCTGTCTTATTTATCTCTCATTAAACTAAATTGTATTCTTATTGGCTGACTGACCTCTGATATTGTTATTAATTGATTTATATAGTGCCTTTTGCAAGCCTCAAGGCACTTCAGAGAATTGCAAAAATATATGGGGATCACTTCGCCAGTCACCTAAGTGCAGCCACCTTTAGGATGGGAACAGTAGCCATTACAACGGCACTGGAAATATTTGGGGTTAGGAGGCAAAGAAGACTGATGGAGCCCTCATTCCTGCAATCCTACTGCCCAGTAGCTGTCTCAAAATCAGACTGGAAGTACAGGAAATCTTTAAGAAAAATGACCAATTCTGGCAAATGATGAGTGACAGAACACAAGCAAAACCAAGCGTGAGGCAGAATATTTTGCTAGTGAATTCGGTGCCTATTGGAGCTCTGGTGAGGCCTTCATTTTCTTCTGGGGGTCCTGATGGCCACAGAAACCTCACAGGCATTGTTCCCACAGAGCTGCACAGTGTAAATATTCCTCACAGCACTGTCTGACTGCCCAGCCCATGCAGAGACACAGCTTTCATCCCAAAAGGTGTCCTTCTGCCAACCCCACCAGGAAGCAGGCCTACTGCAGGTGCTGGCACAAGCAAACACCACTTGCAGGTGTGATGGCCGAAGAGGTGCTAAGAGCTGGGCCCACAGTTTTGCGTGCAGGTGCCTCCTCCCGTCTCCATGCCAGAAGCTTGGAAAACTGACAGAGATTTCTGTCTGGATACCGTGTTTAGTTCAAGCATTGACAGTGTGTGATGGCTGCTAGTGCCATTTAGTAGTGGGTTTATGTGGCAACGTTTTGGTAGCAGGGGGGCCATGGGGGTGGCTTCTGTGAGAAGAATCCAGAAGCTGCCCCGTGTTGGGTAAGGGCCCTGCTGCTGGCTGGAGCTGAAGCAATAAGTGATGTTATTTGTGCCTCTGTGAAGGTAGATTTAAGAAAGAAAAAACAAAAAAGCTGGTGAACAGCAGCCGAGAGAGAGGAGTGAGAAGCAGCCCTGCAGGCCCCCAGCTCAGTGCAGCAGGAGGGCAGGAGGTGCTCCAGGCATGCAGCAGCAGTTCCCCTGTGGGCTGTGGAGAGGCCCCTGGTGGAGCAGGCTGTCCCCCTGCAGCCCATGGGTCCCACATGGAGCAGATCTCCACACTGCAGCCCGTGGAGGAGCCCCCGGTGGAGCAGGTGGATGTGACCTGGAGGAGGCTGCGGCCCATGGAGAGCCCCCGCAGGAGCAGGCCCCAGGCCGGAGCTGCAGCCCGTAGAGAGGAGCCCACGCAGGAGCAGGGGTCTGGGGGGAGCTGCCGCCCACCCGTGGGGGACCCGTGCTGGAGCAGTTTGCTCCTAGGGGATGGACCCCATGGTACGGAGCCGTGTGGGAGCAGTGCTTGAAGAGCTGCTTCCTGTGGGCAGTCCCCGCAGGCTCAGTTTGGGAAGGACGGCATCCCATAGGAGGGACCCCACGGGGAGCAGGGGCAGAGAGGGACCGTGAGGGAGTGGTGGAGATGAAGCGTTAGGAACTGACCACAGCCCCCAATCCCCATTCCCTTGCACTGCTTGGGTGGAGGAGATGGAAGAGGGTGTATGAGGGGAAGGCATTTTTGGTTTCTTTCCTTTGTTTCTCACTTCTCTAGCTTGTTAGTAATAGGCAAACATCTTACTGTCTCCCTGCTCTGAGTTTGTTTTGCCGGTCACAATAATTGTTGAGTGTTTTCCCCGTCCTTATCTCACCCCTTGAGCCCTTTGCATTGTATTTTCTCCCCCTTTCCCTTTGATGATGGGGAGTGAGAGAGTGGCTGTAGTGGAGCTTGGCTTCCCACCCGAGTAAAACCACGACACATTTATATGTTTTCTTGATCCCCACACCATTACAAGTGTTTTCTTGGCTGCATTAGCCACAGTACCACCAGCAGGTCCAGAGAGGTGACCCTTCTCCTCCTCTCAGCACTGGAGTATTGTGTCCAGTTACGGGCTCTCCAATACAGGAGAGACATTATGCTACTGGAGGGAGTCCATTGGAGGCCATGAAGATGATGAAGGGATGACAGCAATTCTCCTATGAGGAGAGGCTGACAGAACTGGGACTGCTCAGCCTGGAGAAGAGAAGGCTCAGGGGGGAGCTTACCCCCTTAGTCTGTAAATACCTGAAGGAAGGTGCCAAGAGGACAGAGACAGGTTCTGTTCAGTGGTACCCAGTGCCAAGACAAGAGGCCATGGGCACAAACTGGCCCACAGGAGGCTCCCTCTGAACACCAGGCAGCACTTTAAGTGTGGGTGATGGAGCAATGGCACAGGTTGCCCAGAGAGGCTGTGGATCTCCTCCTTGGAGACTTTCAAAAGCCGCCTGGACATGGGTCTAGGCACCCTGCTCTGGGTGGCCATGACTGAGCAGGGGGGTGGACCAGATGACCTCCAGAGGTCCCTTCCAACCTCAGCCGTTCTGAGATTCTGTGAGCGATGAAGAGAAAGTTTACAATAGGCTAACATGCATGTAGTGGTAGTGGGTGGCCACCAAGAAAGGATGGATCTCACACACCAAAAAAAACAGCACCAACCTCCTCCACAGAAGGACAACCCAATCCTCCCTGTGGGGGTGGCACTCAGCACCTTTCCTCACTCGGCACCATGACCATACCACGGCTTCAGTCCCTGCACACATCAGTGCCACTTTTTCAAATGTGGGGAGACAGCACTTATGCAGCATAAGGTCTTGAGCATTCACAATAAACATTTTTAAGATTTTTGAGTCAATTATGGATGAGAGGGCTCTGTGTTTTTTCAGATATTATAGTTTTGTCTTCATTTGAAACATTTGAATGCCTCTAATTAAAAAAAAAAAAAAAAAAAAAAAAAAAGGAAGTCTTTCTGAAGGTGCAAACAGCAAAGAATATCAGAAATATCTTTGTAATGTTAAGTCATTAAAGACACTTAGACCTGAGTGAAATGCACTGTATGTATCTGAAGGTTTTGTACCCTTTCCCATTAAAATGAACCCTGAATATGAAAAAGTGCACCCCTCTTCAAAACAGAATTAATTTCACCGGCTACATTAACAAGCAGGTCTGCACTCGTCTTATCTTTCAAGAATTGTATGCCTGATTGCATTTATGTTCTCATTTAGCATCTCAAAATGGGCACTTTCTTTCAAGAAGGGTTAGTGCATGACTCACCCGCTTAGTTAATCTGACTAATTAGCATACTGTCGCCCATTAACAGCATTAGAACAACAACTGTAGCTCTCACTACCTCAGTGTCTGGAAAACAGACCTCTTCTAGTTTGCAAGGACATTTGTTGCTCCCTGTCTTTTGTTAACCATAGGGTTATTTATCACACCAACATAGGATTTGTTTATAACTTTGGAAGGAGTGATATAATTCTTAATATCCTGCAAGACCTCACAGCTCATAATCTTTCCTGGTGACTTATTGGAAATTATTCTAAAATTAAGTCCTCGACTCTGCAAGAAACCTCTCTGGAATCCAAGCTGCTCTCATGCATCTCTTCAAACTCCACTGAAAAAAAAAAATGATGGTGGAAATTAAAGAAGTTATTCTTATGTGTGGTGATTTCCAGTAAGTGTATTGATATTAAAATCTTTTGTACTTCAACCAGACACTGTGGTCCTGAACTCATTTCCCACTGATATTCTAGGTGTACCAAGCCATATTCAGAGGCATCCACATAAGGATGGAAGTAAGATTTGTTGGTCTTTAGAAGAGCAGCCCTCAGGGAAGCATGCACTGCAAGGCAGGAACATTTTTATTCAAGGAGGTGATGCTGGGAACAGCAGGTTAAAAGACTGAATGAGTGAGGCCAAGATAGCGACTGCCAAAGCTCCTTAGGACAAGTGCTGAGTGCCCAAGGTGCTCTAGGAGATTTACACACCTAATTTCCCACTCTCCCATTGAGCCTGCCTCCAAATAGGCTGAAAAAATGTAGGACCAAGATAGGTGTGAATTTCTATTATTTATCTCCAAGGGTTGTTCTCAGGAAGCCTAATTATGACCACTTAAATGCCAGGACAGTTAATCATTTCACTGCGGATCACCATCCCAGAAATACCTATCTAGCTGCTTCCCCAGTGTCACCAGCAGGCAAGTGAAAGACTCCAGTACAACAAGGGAAATATTTCATCTCCCTTGGTCTTAGCATGCAGCTATCTCCTTTCTGTTACTCGGGAATTGCACAGAGCCAAAGCTGATGATGGCCTTGCTCTGCCTTAGAGCCAGTGCCAGCAGGGTGTGGTCAGAGGTATTACAGGTAAGCTCTCACCTCCTCCTTGCCACCAGTGAGGATAAACGGATGTAATACATTAAAATGAAGGCGTACATAATACTGCAGGCCTTAGTGACCTGAAGTATTAGGGGGTTTTTCCTGAGATAGAGACACTGCTGTTTGATGACAGCAAATCCATTATTTAGAGAGGCTTGTGGTGGACAACTGCAGAGCTCACTCTGAACAAAGCTCCCACCTGCTCTGAGCAGAAGCTGAGCAACAAATCCCCTGACCAAAAGCCTCCTGCAGAGTGTGGGTGCCCACTCCAGTGGCGTTGCCATGCCACAGCCACTGCTGCAACTGGTGCTAAAAAGAGAGAGCTCCTAGCAGAGACAGAACAGCACCAGCACAGCTCGGGAAGCCCAGCCTGGCTTCCAAAGCACCCCTGATGGGATAGACAATGATTTTGTACAACTTACATTAGCAGCTAAACTAGTTTCAGGACCAGTGGAGAGCAATATTGCTTTGGCTTCCTAGAATAGGAGGAGCCAGGCACCAGCTAGGACGCTGAGCTGCTGTGCACAGGGCAAAGCCCTTACTCTGGGCACAGGATGACTCCTTTTGCTCCACAAAAACAGTCCCCAGGGTGTAGATAGTTGGAGCACCACCACCGCCTTGTGAAGTGCCTTGTTCCTCAGGCATCAGCTTGCTGTAGAAACTGATAATTTTGTTTAGGGATCATCACCCCAGAACGGTGCAAAGGGAAAGACAGAGGTGGAAGCAGCCACAGGATGAAGAAGTCTCTGTGCACCAGCTGCATTGTCCCCACCCAGCCATGCCACAAAACAGCAGTGCTACATCCTCATTATCATTTACCCCCAGTCTTTACTGTAAGTAAAAGTAAAGTTTTACTACAAAGGAACAATAGAGAGGACTCTTCCTCTTTACTACTTTTGTTATTTTCCTCATTATGAACTTGACTCAGCACTTAAAATTTTCCCAGTTCTACATTTAGCACAAGTTCAAGTCTAAATAACTAGATAAAAGAGATCAAAATAGTGGTTGTTAGACTGTGTTTTATCAAAATAAAGTCTTGTTAATGCAGGAGCTGATGTGCTTCTCCTGGACTTGAGCTAACTGTTCAGAAGGTGGAGTCACCAAACTCTCAATGGTAACAGGTGACTTAAAAACTTGCCCTGGATTAAATAGCTCCTTAGACTCCTTTCATAATATTAATCCCTTACTTTAGCATTAAGAAGGAATGTTTGTATTTTGTGTTGCCTTTCTTTGCAATTTTGAACCAATTTCACAGCAATACGATTCATTCTGCTTAATTTGTCTCTCCTGCTTGAGATTTTGATTCATTAAGTGCTTCCCTGGAAAGAACAGCTTTGAACTTGTGCTCAGCGAAGAGCTGTGGTGTTGCTCCTTCTCCTACCTTTTGCATAGGTGGAAAGTGATGGCTGATAATTAGCACCCGCAGAGCAGGTGATCGCTGGGTGCCTGCTGCCTGCCTGATGTAGGAGGCATGGTGATTGATAGAAGAAGAGCAATGGGGTTGAAGGCTCCTGCAGACAGAGGCAGCAAGGAGGTTCTACAAACAAGGAGCACAGCTGGGGTGCCAGAGGACTGAGGGCAAATTAAAGCCCAGCAGGGGTTACAGGTGGGGGAGCAGTGAGTGTTTTCCCTTCCTCTCCCCACTCACCTCCTGCTGCTCTCTCCTTGCCCTGTCCTGCTCCCATCATATCTGGTGGGACTGCAGCCACCACGGGCTCCTCATGGCCCTCCAGAAGGCACCAGCAGCAAGCACTGATGTGTCCTGCCATCCAGCGTGCCCGGGTGCAGAGCTGCCAGGAGAAATGTATCATGCTATTAGTTACTTAGCACGTGATCTGGGTCTGCTGGAAGGAATACTGCTCAAGAGCTGGACTCTTGGGTATGAAGCATGCACCTCAGATCATCTTTGAATCGTGGACTGTATGTGTTCAACCTTGTATTTATGTGGAACAGAATTTATTTACACAGCACATAAAATGATAGAAGATGGGAACTGAATACTGGAGAGGCTTAACGTGCTCTTGGGGTTCTTTTTGCATGAGTGAAGCATCTATATTATTTACATATAATTATTAATGATGGGACAGCCACAAAGATAAGTGACTCAGTGGAGGCCGAGCAATTTCTCAAAAGCAATGGATTGATAGAAAATATCTCCACTTCATCTTTAGCATGTGACTGTAAAGCACAGGTTGGCAATGTGACAGTCATTCCTCTTATTGATCCATTACATATCCATCTTTCTCAGAGAGTTTTGATGTTAGAAATATTATCCACAGCTTTAGTGAAAACCTGAAATGTTTAATCACCAAGTAGGTACTTCAAAAACTTAAAATTTATTCGGGCTTTAAACTCTTTGTCTTGTGATTCCACCAGGGAACCACTAGAACCATGAGCTTCGGATCCCTTTTTTATCCCTCTTTGCAATACTCTGACCCAAGGAATCCCATATTACTGCAATACAAACATGAACCATGTTTGTGGCTACAGAAGAGAGGAGAGAACTCTGCTGAAAAGCCTGCACTTTATTTAGAGATGAGAGGTGTTCAGATCACAGCTTAGTGATGCTAGACTTTAAGTAAATTTACTGTACGTATGAAGACTTGCACCTCTGACCAAAAGGGGAAGTGCAAAGGGGCTATATGGCTATACGACTGTTGACACATTACAGGGCACAAGAACGTGCTTACCTTATTGTACTGACACCTGTCAGTGTCCCTTCTAAATCCCTGCCTGTCCATCCACTTAAGACCACATATGTGCCAACAGCTCTGGAAAAGTCAGGTTAAGCATGCAGGCAGGAGTTTGCAGTCTAACTCATCTGTGAAAAACTGAGAAGGAAGATATTATTCTCTTCTATTACACTTAGTGTTACATTACCAAAAATATTGAATTAGAACTTTATTTAGATAGAATTATTAATTGTCACATGGGTCTTCAGCTCATTATATCAGTGCATCCAATTATCTTCAATTCACAATCCAGTTGGCTTATAACAGATGATCACAAGGACTTCATTATACATCCTCAAATTCTCTCTTGAGATGTCTGTATTCCCCAGACAAAGGTGACTTTAGCTAAAGAATTACTAAAATTTGGGCTTTTGAGATAGTCACAGAAAGTTTACTGGGACTGGTATCGCTCTCTTCTGCAAGGATGGCACAGGCTCAATAGGGTGAGCAAAATGCAAGCACATTTCTACTCCTGCCTCAGAAAAAATAAAATAAAATAAAGGGAAAGAACAGGGCAGTGCTGGATTGGAGCCAAGGTGTTGCCACTCTCTCTTCTTCCAGAGGATAGAGATGGTGCTCCTGGAAAGGTTTCTTCACCTCAACATGAGCTTGGTCTAATGATCTCACACTTTCCAACCTGACTTTTGAGGCATAAGCAGGACACAGGGCAGGACTGTGCTGTTTTGCTGGTCTCAGTGATCTGATGGTTTAGACAGGCCCTTATGCCAAGGGCCAGTCCTGACCTGCTTTGTTGAGGACCCGAAAGAACAACATTGAAATTGGGATGCTGAAATCTTATTATCACATCTGTTGGCTGAAGACTATTTTGAGTTGCTTTTATTACACTGATATTTAATCCAACACATTTATAGGGTCATAGTACACAGGAAGGGATTTGGAAAGGCCATCTATCCACTCATCAGCTATACCTAATCTTTCCTGAGCAGTTTCTAACCAGGCCCTAACCCCTACAATGATGATGCCAGCATCTGCCTAGATAATGTATAATATTGGCTCATTGCTGTAGCTCTCAGACATTTCCTAACACTGAAAGTAAATCTCTCATGATGCATTGTAGACTCTTTACTACTTGTTGACAGGTTATGTTTGACCTCTTTGAGGTTATTCCTGCCCGCTTTGCTATTTATGTTTCTAAAAATGGTTAATTTGTCTGCTTTCATTTCTCTACTCTTTAGATTGAACAAGCCCAGTTCATTTGTCAGTGAGTCCAGATGAGCGAAAAGGAAAATGGCTGGATCCAGCTCACTTCACCTGCATCTTTCTATAAGGGCTTGAAGTGTTGAAAACATTTTGACACCATTCTCCAGCTGACACCACACCTGCACTGAGCAGAGGAAGAAAACTTCATGTATGTTGAAGACAAAATGCCTTATTTTATACGGGCCAGTACAATGTTTAACTTTTTGACTTAACTTTAGATCTTCCCCGTGGCTTTTATGCCTTGCCAGTTATTCCCTTTCTTATGGTTTTGGAGTACAATTTTTCCTTGATAAGTGTAGGGTTTTTCCTTATGAAGATATACAGTGTTTTGTTCTTATCACATTCCCCAAAATGCCAGGTACAGTCTGGATCCTAATTCTGCCCTTCAGAGTGTTTGCAGCTCCCTCAGCTTGCTGTCTGCTGCAAACTTAGCAAGTATGCTCTTTATTTCACCAACAATGTCGTTACTGAAATTTATTCTGAATGAATATTCAACTCAGTATTACCAGATCCATGACAGACCTCTGGGACATTCCCCCTTGAACCAGGCTCGAGTTTGACAGTGAACCATTAATAACCATATCCTTTAGGTTTCAAAATGGATTAGCACTGACTTATCTAAACTATATTTCCCTTATATACTCAAGGGGATTCCATATGTAGCCATTACAAAAGCTTCAGCAAAGTTGTGATTTATGGACTCTATTCCTTCTTTGCTAATACACAAGTCTTGTTATCCCGTCATAGAAGGAAATTAGGCTGGTTTAGTACAATTTGTATACTTGAATAACCCAATTTGTCTTTGCAGCTAGTTTGATTATTTGTTCTATAAGTCTCTGGCTCTTCCTTTCCCTGCTTTCTAAAGATAAACCTTGTATTTATCATTTTCCAGGCTTATCCCTTGTAACTTACCTGCTACGTGTTTCATTACTTGTTTTCATCTCTAGGTTATTTGGAAGGCGAGATTTGGTCAGCCTCTCTGCAGTACTCTTTTAAGCTGACACACTCTTATGGCCTGCATAATGTGTGTTACAAATGGCTCCAGAAGAGCTTTGAAGTGCACCCTTAGTGCTAACTACTCTTATTTCAGTGAAACCACTGTGGACAAACGCTTGTGGATAAACTACCACCATACTTGCCTCAGTCTCCACAACCACAGCACCACCATTGACTTGTCAGCAATGATTTGGTTAGCCACAACCTGAAGCAGTCTGGAGTAATTTTGTTCCTCAGCTTAAGCAGCCACAAACTCCAAATTTCAAACAAAGTCATCTCTGGGGTATGTCACTTCTCAGGTCTTGATTTAATTTAAGAAAAGTCATGTCCCTAACATAGCACAAACAACTCCAGCTTGCAAATAATAGCAGAGTGGGGTTTCACAGTTTGCTTCAGTTCTCCTTCTAACTCACAGTTGTTCCCCATATACGGTGCTGGGGAGCAGGCCTGTGTAGTGGAGAGGAAAAGCAGTGAAGCAGGACAGTGAACAGGTGACAAACCAAGTCTCAGGCAGGAAGACTGGGAATACAAAAGTACAGTCCTGCATGTAGATGTCAGTCCATAATACGCTTACCGTGAAGCCCCTGCTCATCCAGAGGAGCATGTCAGGTATCAGTACTGAGGATCCTCCCCTTCCTTCCAGCCCTTACATCACCCATCCTGGTTTCTTCCACCTTATTGGCCCTGTGAAGCACAATGTTGGCAAGATAAGCAGGGTGGAAACCCCAGGAAGGGTGTTGGGAGATGACGGATGAGGCAGCTGTGAAAACAGTGTAATCAGAGTTGTGCAGAGTAGGAAAGAGGGAATATGCACGTGACTGGACAGCACAAAAAGTAGTTCTTGGCCATTCGACTTTCGGAAAGTCCTAACAGTGACCTCAAAATTCCTGATGTGCAAATAACCACCAAAAAATAACAAAACAAACCAAAAAAAAAGTTTTTCTCTCCAAAAGCATTAGTTTGATACCATTTGAATATTCTGTGCCAATATTCAAACTTAACAGGCAAACTGCAAAGAGAAACATTTTAGAAAAACAAATTTAGTTCTTTGTTCTATGTTGAAAAGGGAAGTGAGTTTGTCATAAAGTTGCACAATCTGTGCCCCAGTGTAGGAGTTTTGCAGAACAATTCATATGGGCCTTTCTCAACGTTTTTTTTTTTGTTTTGTTTTGTTTTCTCTCCCCAAATACCATTTAATTGTTTGATCAATATTTCAAATGTTATGCAAAATCACTCTTTTGCCTTTGGGGAGGAGGGGAGGAGTAGGGGGTTGGTGCGTTGTAGACCTAGATGGAAGCTTGATTTGGTTTAACTGCAAATCAAAGCAAATGTTCTTGATTTAAAACAGAGCTTGTACTTAAGAGAGTCATGTCTTCAAGATGATGAAGCAGAGTTAGAACTGAGCATTGATCATTTTCACTTTGTGATATAAATGCATCTTCTGTTATTTGTCTCTTCAAGGGGTAATAACCATTCATTTCATATAGCTTTCCTTCCCTCAATATCTTCCCCCAACATTTTTTTTAAAACGTTTTTTTTTTTTTTTTTTTTTAGTGGGGAAGAGGAAGACATCATCTGTGTTGCTTAAGAAGCTGTAGAGGCCAAAAGACTATTTATTTATTCCTGCTTATTCTACAGTTACTGTTCTCATAGCTCATCAGAGGGTGTGAGCTACTTAATTACATTTCACCTTCATAGAGTGTTTTATTTCAAAGAACAGCATGAGAATGTTAATACTCAAAGTATGGCTAACTGGCTTATTTAGCAAATAATAAAACATGGGATAAATGCTCAAATTTTCTCAAGTTTCTTTCACCTTTGAAGGACATTTCAGACACTGTTACTCCAGATTTGCAAGAAACTGTAACCAAACTCCCAGAATTTGGGACTGTAACTACCCAGCCAAATTTCCACATTCTTCACAGAATCACAGAATTGTCTAGGTTGGAAGAGACCTCAAGATCATCGGGTCCAACCTCTGACCTAACACTAACAAGTCCTCCACTAAACCATATTGCTAAGTTCAACTTCTAAATGTCCTTTAAAGACCTCCAGGGATGGTGACTCCACCACTTCCCTGGGCAGCCCATTCCAATGCCTCACAACCCTCTCAGTAAAGAAGTTCTTCCTAATATCCAACCTAAAACACCCCTGGTGCAACTTTAGTCTGTTCCCCCTCATCCTGTCACCAGGCACGTGGGAGAATAGACCAACCCCTACCTCACTACAGCCTTCTTTAAGGTACCTGTAGAGAGCAATAAAGTTGCCCCTGAGCCTCCTTTTCTCCAGGCTGAAAAAACCCAGCTCCCTCAGCCGCTCCTCGTAGGACTTGTTCTCCAGACCCCTCACCAGCTTCATTAACCTTCTCTGGACTCGCTCGAGCACCTCGATGTCCTTCTTGTAGCAAGGGGCCCAAAACTGAACACACTACTCGAGTACTCAAGGTGCAGCCTCACCAGAGCCAAGTACAGGGGGACAATCACTTCCCTAGCCCTGCTGGCCACACTGCTTCTTATACAAGCCAGGATGCTGCTGGCCTTCTTGGCCACCTGAGCTCACTGCTGGCTCATATTCAGCCAACTATCCACCAATACTCCCAGGTCCTTCTCTGCCAGGCAGCTTTCCAACCACTCATCTCCCAGTCTGTAGCGCTGCTTGGGGTTGTTGTGCCCCAGGTGCAGAGCGCTCTCCAGAAACCTCCTAGACTGCTTTCTCTGGGCTGTGTTATGCTTCCAAGATGTATCTGAGAAGTTGAAGTCCCCCACAAGAACAAGTGCTGACAATTTCGCAACTTTTGTCAGCTGCCTGTAGAACTCCTCATCAGTCTCCTCATCCTAGTTTGGCAGTCTATAACAGACCCCCACCAGGATGCTTCCCTTGTTGGCCATTCTCACTGATCCTAACCCATAGGGACTCAACCTTATCATTCCCAGCCTCAAGTTCCACGATGTCAAAAGTGCCTCTAATATAGAGAGCCACACCGCCACCCCTTCCGTGCTGCCTGTCCCTTCTGAAGAGCCTATAGCCAGACATTTCAGCACTCCAGTCATGAGAGTGGTCCCACCACGTTTCCGCGATGGCAACCAAGTCATAGCCTGCCTGCCGCACGATGGCTTCCAGCTCCTCCTGTTTGTTACCCATGCTGCGTGCATTGGTGTAGATGCACTTCAGTTGGGCCATTGCCTTCTCTCCCAGCCTTGCCATTGTTCCCCCTGGCACAGCTCCAACAAGCCTTGTTTCAGCCCCTTCCCCCTTCTCACCTAGTTTAAAGCCCTCTCAATGAGCAACGCCAGCTCCTGGCCTAGGATCTGTTTTCCCCTTAGATATAGGGACCCGTCTGCGGCCAGCAGGCTGGGTGCCGAGTAAAGCGCCCCATTGTCAAAAAAACCCACAAAATTTCAGTGTTGGCACCAGCCTCTGAGCCACGTGTTTATCAGGTGGGCTTTCCAGGTCCTCTCTGTACTATCCATCCACTAACCATCCCAGTCCCCTAAAGTCCCATTTGATAGTCTTCACGCTTCTCTCTTCAATGTCATCACTGCCAGCCTGGACTATTAAAAGAGGATAATAGTCAGAGGGGAGAACCAGGTTGGGAAGCTTTCTGGCAATGTCCCTGAACCTGGCCCCAAGGAGGCAGCAGAGTTCCCTACGGGTAGGGTCAGGCCGACAATAGGCCTCTGTTCCCCTGAGAAGGGAGTCACCCATAACAATCACCCTTCTTTCTGTCCTGGTGGAGGCAGTCCTGAGGCATGGAGTTGACTTCCTCGCCCTAGGCATCCTCCTGGGGAGACTTTCTACCTCTTTCTCAGCTACCAGTCTCTCGAGCTCCAGGGCCTCAAACCTGTTGCATAAGGGCACCTGGGAAGGTGGGGCCAGTGGGGGGGGACATCGCCTGAGATGTCGAGCAGGGACCTGTTTCCATTCCTCCTCAACCCCTAGGTCCCCTCCCTCTGCCCGATAGCAACAGGGCAGGGGGCCCACCCCCATTTGGGGTGTCTCACCCCGGTACCTGTCCTTCAGGCCCTGCAGGGAGCTGCTCCACAAGTCTATCTCCCGCTCTCTGATAACCCTGCTCACACTCCCTGATATCCCTCAACCTCTCGACCTCCTCCTTGAGTTCTGCCATGAGGCAGACCAGGTCGTCCAGCTGCTCGCACCTCACGCACACAGTCTGTGTGCCCCCTGCAGGTGGTAGCAACAGGTTCAGGCACTCCCTGCACCCAGAGACCTGAACTGACGCAGTTTTGAGTGTGCAGTCAGTCTGGGTGTGTACAGACTTCCAGAAGAGCGCACTGTGCCTGGTGGAGACCATTGCAGCTGAGCTAGCGGTAGACTGCCTTTAGAGGAGGTGTTCAAATGGGCGGGGGGGAGCGCTCTGCCCTTCCTGCTCGCCCTGCCTGCACTAACTGCCCTCTGCTGCGCCATGCCCTGTTTGCCCGTCCTGTTCACTGCGCTCCTGGTTGCCCGCGCTCCCTAGGGGCAGCTTTTGAATGGCCAGGGAGGGGGTGATGCTGGCTCCGCCTACGCCTCGTTCACGCCTCATTTGCCTCCTTCGTGAGGGCTGCCGGGTCCTGGTGGCTCCCTCGAGTGGGCTCGATGCCGGAAAAATTAGCCCTGCCTGTCCAATCCTCTGCTCCGCTTCAGAACGTGTCTGCCCTGGAGCTGATTGCCTCGGCAAGTTCAAAAAAGTTCCAAAGCTTCCTCAAGTTCAAAGTTCAGTTCCAAAACTTCATCTAGGCCTTTCCTGGCTACTTGATTAATAATTTAAAAGCCATCTACAACAAACACTGGCTTGAAAATACTCCTGGGGAAAATATCTGCTACGAACCATCTGGGGCTCAACCTCTCTTCAACGCTGGGGTGGCCACAGGCTCGGCACGGCTGGTGAGCTCAGGCTCCTTGTCCCGTGGGTTTTGTGGCCCACCTGGGCTCCCTCTGATGGCACAGTATGGATCAAAACCCTCAGAGCACCATATTGTACAGGGATGCTCCTGCCACCTGCCCTGCCTACCGCAACGGGAGTGGTGCTGATGGCAGCTATCAGAGGCTTTGTGATTGCCTATGGATATATCTGCATGAGAGAATTTTCCCAATCCCTGCAGTAGCACCCGTGCTTCAGGACTGAGCACTTTCTTTCTGTGGGACTGCACTTCATGACCTGAGGAACGCCAAGCCTGCAGAACTGGGTTGAGACAGCTCTTTTCCCCTCGCTGACATCTGGTCCGACCATTCCCCTACTACCCATGTCACCCACTAAACCATGTCCCTAAGCACCAGGTCCAACCTTTCCTTAAATGCCCCCAGGGACTGATTTATACATATATATATAAACTTATCCACAATACTAGGTGGCCTACAGCTGTGTAAGTGAGGGCAAGCAGAAAACATGCTGCAACCACCGCGACCATCTAAGCCCTGAGGAGCACCACATGGGCCCAGCAGTCTGTGACTGGATGCAGGGCCCAGGGCCCTTCATCTTGACAGAGACTCCAACCACGAGGAAGCCCCTGCACTTTCGTTGCTCACCTGAGGTAACACAGTGTTATCCGAGCTACGTAAAGCTTCATCAGCTTTTTAAAAATTCTCGGTATATTTAAATTGCTTTTATTTTTTTTTAATTGCAACTTTAAGCTATTTCATAAGTTTTAAAAAAATCTAAGACAAGAGCTTAATATTTTGAAATTATTAATAAATATTTTACATTTTTGAAAGGCTTGAGTGCTATAATTTACTAATTTTATCTGCTTCCAAAGGTAGTCTTAAGTAAAAATTACAAAAGAATTGAATAATAACTTGAAAATCAGTAATGTTTCCCTGACAACTACCTATGACTCAAAGTTGTTTCAGTGGAAATATTATCATATATGTAATAAATAAATTGCATTCATACTAACCAGACACTGTCTCAGAAACATTGGTTATCCAAATGGTGCAGGCAATGATCACAAGGAAAAAAAAAAAAAAAAAGACTTCGAATAATCAGACTATGCCAAAGAAAACTGAGAAAGAAGAGAGACCATACCAAATTAAAAAGTAGAGAAAGACATAAGGAATGAAATATATCCCATACAAATGCCGTATTTCAAGGGCTGAAGTCCTCACATCCAGAATCTCTGCTTCAGACCAGTGAGGAATGACTGAGGGATATAACCAGGGGGTTCCAGAAGAGTTAATTTCTGTCTTTCTAGCAGATTATAATTTCATTTTTACAGAACTGTCAAATTCTTCAAATTCTTCTGTGTCGACAAAATATATTTCTGTTTAGCTGAATCATGCAGAACAATCCCAATATGTCTTCTTTTCAGGGCTGGTTTTTGCAGCCAGCGCTTTTATGGGACTTAGATGAGTTTTTGGTGATTCATAGTACTTAAACTACTCAAGAGCACTTTTTCAATTGGAAAATTCACTTGAAGTAAATGCATCATCAGCATGATTGTCCATGCATGAAAGAACTACAAGCAAAACAATGAGCACCATTTTTTAAAACCTACACTTAAGCCAAGAAAAACAGTTATCATGAACTATTAAAAGACCTTATTTTTCAGTTTCCATGAATCTCTCATGGAAAACATGGGTTATCCTTGTCTCTGCATCACTATGCTGAGAATCCTAAATTGCAAATGAAAAAAATATAATGTGCACATTGTTTTGGAGTCGTTAACATGATACATAGCAACATAAATTACATTATCTACCACAGATTTAGCTGATACTGATTTAGCCTTATTCTTACAGCATTCTTTTCTAAGAAGAACCTTGTAAGATCTAGACATTGAATACTCATATTGTTTTTTACTGTGCTTTCAGAATACTAAATAAGCTGATATTCAAAATTTAAGGAGTAATGGAAGATGCACTGCTATCTGCCAGGCTCTCTGTGGGTTTGAAGAACATGTCAGTTGGTTACTCAAATGAAAGTGGACTTCTGTGTTTTTGACATTTATCTTAAGGAAAAAATTCTGCAGGTGCTGTGTGTGCATGTGCCTATATTACATTTTCACAGATGATTTGATAGTGGTACTTCCAAAACATTTTTACTCCTAATAGCATCAATGCAATCTCTCACTCTTAGTCCATCATGGCAGTGTTTATTTATTTATTCACTTAAATAGATTTATATGATACATAATGAAGGTCTAGCCACAACTCTGTGTGCTTTTGATATACAGCAAAATATGTTCAAACTGGTGAAAACGTGTAAAAACAGCAGCATCCATTAAATCAGAAAACAGTCATCTAAAAATAAAATGAAAACTATTCCACCTTTTTTTTTCTTTGGCTGATTGTTGCCCCTCCCTCTCTCCCCCCTCCCCTTTTTTTCCCCACAAATAATGAATATTCCTGTGGCAAAGTCCTCAGCAGACATTTTCTACAAGAAAAGACTGGGATAGGATGGCTGATGTTTTTGGCTGCATAAGTAAGAACACTTTCAGATTTTGCTTCTCATAGCCAGCATTACCTGGAAGTCAGACATATGAGAATTAGCTAAAAAATAATGACACGAAGACAGGCAGTGACGCTGTTTATCAGGATACTTTCATTTACTTTCATTTAAGGAGACGTGGGAGATAAATATGGGTGGTAACTTTCAATGTGCAAGCCAAACTAATGCATAATTTTAGTCCTAAACTATCTTTTATAATACACACACATCAGCATAAACCCAAAATAAACTGAATTGCTGAAATAAATAAATTGCTGTAGTTGTTTGAGTCTAAGGGATTCACATGGTTATAAATTACTCCTACTATACCTTAAATTATTTTCTTAATTTCTCTCTGCCTCGGTTGTCTTTCACTTTGGTTACAGAAATCCTCCTGTCTTTCATTTATTCGTATTACTTCTCTTCAATCAGCTGAAATTGTCTGTCACTGTGATCACTGCAGTACTTGTTTTGAACACAATGAGGAACTCTCCCTGGTTTATCAGCTTTGACTTCTTGACTTTGCCTCCACAGAACTGGTAAGTGCCTCTAACCTGCCCTGTTCTCACAACCCTTTGCATTCTACTGCTAACAGTACTTTCTATGCAAAATATTCTCCTTTCTCCAGTTCATTAAGCCACTCACCCACCAAATCTCTCCTAAAAAAATCACTGCTTTCACTATGGCCAGAGGAATGCGTTAATAACACATGTATATTTTAATAACACTTCCCGGTCCCTCTGAAATAATCAAGGGCAAATAGCCCTTATGGCTTTCTGCTCCACTGAGCTCTCATCTCCCCTGCATCCTTCCCGCAGCCGTGTGTTGGGATGTGTCCAGCGTGCTTCGCTTGGCTCTGACCTGCTCTGCTCCTACACACACGCAGCTCTGTCTCAAATGTACCACAGCCCCTTGTCTCTGGGTTTCAGCCCGTAAACTGTATAATCACGAGAGGTGTTTATTTCTTCTCGTAGACCTGAGCACGTTCTAAGCACTGAGGAGACAATATTAATGTGCACTGCATGCCTATTACAGAACCAGACTGAATTCCTTGCGTTTAACTCTCTTAACTACTCAGATTCATTTGCCTTCCAAATAAACTGTACTTTGTAAAGTTTTGCAGCATTACTTCTGCTAGGAAGTGCCTTTTATTACTTCGGAGCCAATATAATTTATTTAACCATCTAATAAAACTGGTATTACAGAGTAAGGAATAGAGCCTGTGATCCTCCCATAAACATTCTGTGAAAACCTCAACTACTTTTCTAGCATGATACCACACAGTTTCATCAGTATTAGTTAAATAATTGTCTTTGAGTTTTCTCTTGTAGTAGTTTCCTTATTGTAGTAATCATTTTCAGGATGAATATGATCCTGGAAATACCCAAAGAAACCCTGCATCAAATGATCATGTCAGCATTTCTCTCTGAAAATGTATTTCCTCCCACAACACTAGCACTCACCAAATTTTTGAGGCCTGGTTGTTCCAAGTGAATCCTGTTGTTACTACAATATGTTTTGTTTCAAAGAGTCTCAAAATGCTTATTTGGTAATTCTTAACAAAACATTTAATTATTATTAAATACAGAGAACTGAGTGCAGACCTTAGGAGGAACAACCTAACTAACTTCCCTAGAAACTTAGATAAAACAGAAGCTGCTAACTCACATCCCATAGATGGGCAAAGTATGCATCTAAAAAAAGACTAAGAGTGAAAATGCCAAATTATAGATAATTGACACTTTCAACATCCAAAAAATGGAAATAAATATTTTTTTAGGGGTGAAAACCTAGTTTTGCCAAGGACAAGTCATATCAAACACAATTTCCTTTTCCCATTACAGTAAGTGGCCACTTGAACAGGAAAGCACCCCAGACAACACTCCTTGTATTTTTGTGTGTTTTTACATGCACTCTGATGATATTCCTGGGAGGGGAGAAAGCAAATATGATATAATATATATGAGACGTACATATATTGCTTGAGACACCTGAAAGACTTATCAGCGGTGCGGTGCGGTGTGGTGTGGGGACTCTGGAGTGTGTAATTGGAAGTGCTCACCAGGGCTGTGCAGCGGCTGCTGGAGCTGCTCACTCCTGACGATGGGCAACTGGCTGCCCTGAGACGCTGCTCCTGCTGCTCAGGGAAGCACCTGCACAGAGATAATTACTGGTAACCTAGCATATGGAAAATTTCAAACATTTCTATCTAATAAAAGTATAGCCATCTCTGGTAACTACATTTTTTAAAGAATTAGTTTCTAATAGGTTATTTTCTAAAGCTGTATGTAGGCAGCAAAATTAATTACAGAATTTCTGAGGATCCAGCAGCTTCCATTTACCATTTGTGCAGCTAGATAACTTCCTAGGTTCCTATAAATTAATTTAGAAATGTAACACTAAACAATGATTTTGAAAATCTTTTGACAGATAATTAACCCATGACCCACAGAAAGCACAGTTTAGAGTAACAGGGAAGTCCAAGCCACTCTGGAAGTAGTGTTCATATTTAAAGCTCTCACTTCTCAGGCTGTTCAATGAGCAAGGCTGACAGTGAGTAAGTGACTGACAGCTGTCCATCACTGAGACACCAGAACTGGTCAGAAGTTTCAGCTTTCACTTACCACGTCCTGATAGTTCAATATTAGAGGTGAAGCAGGCTCAAGCTAAGAAAAAAAAAAAAAAAACATTTGTGCCTCTACCTACCATAATGTTGTGATTTTTTCTGAGTGAACCTCAGGTACAATCAGGGTTTTATTAACTACACAGACAGCAGTCATTATGCTCTCCTAAAACAGCTAGTCCTTCTGCTACTCCAGATTTAAAAAAAAAAAAAAAAAAAAAAAAAAAAATCATACATTGCAAGAGGAGCTGCAGAAGGAAGAGTACTTTTTTTCTTTTTTCTTTTTTTTCTTTCTTTTTTTTTTTTTTTTTTCTAATATGGAAACTATAAAAGCAGTTCTTGAAGCTGTTATTAGCAATTCCCTAAATATCTGTAAGTAACAACTTTTGTGGGCCCAAGAAAAATGGCATTGAGTCTAGACTGAGGGCAACATTATTTTGGTCTCAGTTCTAAGTTTTTGAAGAGGTCAGGACCCCTGATGTAAGGGGGTCTTGCACTATTTTATTTTGTTCTGTTAATATCTGTCCTTATCACTAAGTCACACCTGTGACTTTGAACCAGGAGGTATCAAGAGATGGGCTAACTGAGGGTAATAAGCTAACCCAACAAGTAACGATGACTTCTGTTATTAAGGAAAATAAAATTAAAAGACCCTGCAACTCCACAACAGGACATAAGCAGCTATAAAGAACGTGTATCTCACCGTAATCACTTTTCAACAGTTTTCATCAGTAACCCAACATTCGAGTCATTCTGACTGAGAGACGTACTGTTCTCTGATGAAATCTTGAACATTATACTCCAGTTATGCTCCAGTATAAGAATGAATCCTGTCTCTTAAATAACTAAGATACTTTACAGTTTGCCCAGAAATTTAATTTAGGGATTAGTGAACCCTGTTTTGCCTAACACGAATAATTTACCTCACTTTTGTCCACTCAGAAGTGATTTTATCTTAACACTAATGAAATCAAAGAGTTTCACTTTTGTCACTTAACAGAATCTATTCAGTGAGTAATCTTGGAATGAGCAGTGACTTATAACTGAGGATTTAAAATCCAAATTAAACCTTGCTCTTTCTTCTCATTACCATTTGTATCTTAGACCTTGAGCTCAGGGAAAAGTACATGAATATGTTGCTAATTTGTTTAATTGAATTAGTATTCTAATATTACACCAAAATAATCTCAAATGGAAAATAATATTTAACCTCTTTGCAATACTTGGTAAGCTTTATTTCATTAAGGAGGCTGTGGCATCTGTAATGGTACCACTAGGTTCCTCCTTACATTCAGAGCAAGTTACAGTACTTTCTGTAACTGCAGTGAAAAGTTAGCCCACCTTTTGCGGACATTTGGCTATATTAAAAATCAGCTATTGTAACAAGTCTCTGGCTCATCATAAGAGACTGGTGTTAGTGCACATTCTGTGTAGTAGGAAACTCTAAGGCAAACTAGGAGGTGAATCCCAACATTTGTATGTAAGCATTCTGAGAATTAAAAAATACGCCAGAAGCCTGCTGTTACTATGGGAGTAAACTAAGATATTCCTAAACTGAACCTTTCCTATAAGAAACAAAGATATAAGTATCATTGTTATTAATACGAACAATTCATGAGTATTTAATGAGAAATTAAAGTGATATCATGATAATCTAACACTTTATAAAACTAATTTCTAATAATTCTAGTCATTTTTCTGTGTTAAAATGAAAAGGTCTCCCATTAAAATTCTATTAAAAAATCTGCTGATATTATTATTACTATTTATCACATTATTGGGAAGATAGCATCAAAGAAATGTATGTAACCCATCCAAAAAAAGAGATGAATGAGAGGAAAAGACATCTTTTTCCAAGAATATCTCAAAGTACATCACGGCAACTTTATTTTGTGCTTTGCACTGATTGTCTTGTAGCTGTACACTCATTATTTTCAAGTCATTAGGTTCATTAAACTAACTTTACTTATGACTAGTTCGATAAATTCAGTAACTTCATATAGTTGACGAAGATGTGGAATGTTTTATAAGGTATGAACATCTATTTTAAAAGAAATGAGATTCAATTCATTTCATGGTAGCTTTTCAAGGAGCTAACTTTTAAATTGTTTTAGTCGGTGGTAAGAGATGGAAAGACTGTCCCCTTGTGGATAGGAATGTGAGGAAAGCTATAGTGCAGTCCACTGACAGCAATGGTAACCTTGGGCATTAGGCAGTTCATTAAGAAATTAATTAGAATTCAGCCTTGTATATTGCTCATAAATCAACACTCGAAAGTGCAAAATTTCTGGAGATACTTTTTAATTTAAATAGGTTGGCATGACAGACAACACAGGGTACAGAATGAGCTAACGTAACATCACCGCTAACACCATCAGTCCACGCTACCATCTAAACCTAGCTGCTTCAGGCAGCGCAGCATTACCCTCCTCTGGAGAAGGCAGTTTTGTGGACAGCTTCAGAGCAGAGAACTGGAGAAGGCTCCACCATAAAGACAAAGTCTTCAGGTATATCTCTAAACTAATGTGCTGCACACACAGGCGTGTCATGCATCATGTCAGCGCATCAGTCTACATGGCAGAGCACTCACCACCCTTGTCCTCGCTTCTGCAGCCCCTCCAGCAGCTCTTGGCATGGCTCTGTTCAGTTATTCTTGATTCTCAGGAGGATTTGCCTGGAGACCCTTAGCACACCACTGAACCGAGGTGCTGGGTAGGCACTGATCCAGAAACCAAAGTGAAAGGCCCTACCGTCCTGCTCTTCTCGGCAGCGCTGTAGAAGAACCTTTAGTCACTCTGACCACTTAGCAGAAGAACTTGTGGTCTTAAAGATTCCTCGCTTTTGGCCAGTGCTGCTCCTGGCAAGCTATACATCTAGCACAGGTGGATTAAATTCTTCCGCTTCTGGGCAAATTTGCTCTAATGCAGCAAGGTAGTTTTACTGCAGGATGGCAGGGGAATTCCCTGCCGATCCCTGCCAGACAGGAGGTGGAGGGAGTGAAGTGGTATTGATTCATAGCTGACTAGAGACGTAGCTGGTGTTGCAAACGTTAAATTATCCACAAATCATAGAATCATGTTACAGATTCCCCATACACATCACCGTCTCTGGTCCATGAGAGCTACCAGAAGATGCTAGAACCCCACCATAGTTCAGATCTGGGACAATCAACAGCAGCTTCAAATCTCTGAATGAAGAAGCAGAACTTTACAAAACTGCTTAGATAGTAGGGGATGCTTCTCATAGGAAGTATGTTGGTTCATGAAGCCCAATTTTCCCCTATTGCTGGAAGTTATAACATCCTTTATAGGCCCATCATGTTCCGTCTACCAAGATATCTCCTGCTTACCTCAGCTGAAAGAATGTTCATTAGAAACCTCATATTTTTTAGTTCAGCCACATTCATGGTCACTGTGTATCTGCTCATTCTATTATCCTTTGTTTAAACAGCTTTTTTTTTTTTTTTTTTTTTTTTTTCTTATCCTTATTGTTTAATCCCTGATAGACAGAAATCCTGTTCTCCTCAAGTCTTCACTTTGTTGAACAAGTCATATACTTGCAGCTTTATTGCACTGCAAGAGCTCTACAAATGCTTTCATCATATGACCATGCCAGATGAAAGTATCCCATAAAGACTTTTCCCAGAAATGTCATTCAAGAATGTCTTATCAATGCACAGTATTTTTCTGTCCCCCATGGAAACACTTGGACAGATACTTTCTTTGGCAGTGGTGTTTTTTTTACACAGTCATGTCTCAGAAATGACTCCTGAAAAGACCAGCTAACTCAGCAGTTGTTTTTATCAGTCATTTCCTACTGATTATTTGCTAATCACTGCAGAAATTCTCATTCTTCTAGCAATCACAGGAACTGCACAGATCAAGAAACAAGCTGTTGCTCCCCTTTAGAAATCTGCTACCACAAAGTCCTAAAGGTTTGTGGCGAACCAGTTTGATTCTGGCTAGCAGAGATACAGGTTTGTATGTGGTTCAGAGGGGGCCGATGGGGCCTTTGATAAGAAGACTTCCCAAACTGTGCTTTATTAATTTGTGTGCTTCATTAATTTGTCCTCCACAAAAAAAAAAGTGAGTACGTTGAATCTGATGTTCAGTGGTATGTGAATTGATTGCAGGTTGCTTGAAGGGGTGAAGATGAAAATGTCTGAGGAGTTATTACAGGCTTAGATAAAGACAAATATTTGTAAACAGCACTTTTAGTCCAGAGCATGTCCCACTCCTCAGTCTATCACACCCGTGTGTGCATCAGCAAGCGGCTAAGGGCCTTGCTATTAGGACAGTGTGTATGGGAGTTAAAACATCCAGACATAAACAGCAAATCCACGTGGTCGATAGATGTTTGTTCTTTATACCACAAGCCGCCGTGACAGACAAATCAAAAGTGAAAGAGAGGAAATTCTTTAAACGTTATTTCCTCTGTCTCTAACACTAGGAAGCAAAGACAAACCAGACAGTGTACTTCTGCGCTTCATTGAGGAAGTGTTACGGGGCATTGTGAAAGTTCCTTCTTTCATCCCCTGTGATGAAACCACATGGCAAAATAAATCACAACAACTCTCCAGAATTTCATAATGCTCTCTCAAGGCTGCGTGGTACCGGCAGGAGGTTTAACACAGCCCTGCTCCACAGCCCAGCCTCGCGGTGGAGGCACCACCACCCCAATGGCCAGCACCTCGACCCGTCAGAGGAGCCCTTTGGGGGCACGGGGAGCACCCCCGACCCCTCAGCCCGACCTCCCCGCCTCTCCCGGCCCTCCTCCCGGCCCGGCTCGGCCCCCAGCCGCTGACGGGCTCGGCGGGCGGAGGGACGCCGGTGCCCGCCCCCGTGGCGGCGCCGAGCTGCGGCCGCGGCCCCCGCAGGGCCCGGCCGTGCCATGGCGGTGCTGGGGCAGGGGCAGCCGGCGCTGCTGGTCAAAGTGGTGATGGCCGGCGAGTCCTGCGTGGGGAAGACCTCCATCGTGCGGAGCTACACGGAGCCCGGCGCGCCTGCCTGCTCCTCCTCCTACCTGGCCACGATCGGTGAGTGCCCGCCCGCCCAGTTATTAAAGCGGAGCCAGCGCTGTAGGCGGCAGCAGTTGGCGCTGGTAGACCCAGGGGATTTGGGGTTGTGTCCCCATGCTACCAACCCTGCACCCCCACAGAAGCAGGGTGCCAGGAGCCATCCCCTGCCACCGTGGTCCCGGCTCACAGCGCCTGGGGAGCAGCAAAGCTGGCCCTCCTCGTGCTGCAGGTGGTCATCGGTGCGAAGGCTTGCATGGGGCTGCAGTGGTTTTGCTTTTTACAGAAATTTTACGGGTCCCTTGAGCAGGAAATTTTTGTTTTTAAAAGTCTTTGTGTCCGTATTTTATTTTTTTAACCCATTTTCTGTGCTCTTTAAGAGAAAGTGTGCACAAGAAATTGCGTCTTCCTATGTTTCAAACATCCCCAGCCCTATATATTTTTCAGTGTGGGAAGGGTTTGCTTAACTCAATAAATAATAGGTAGTATCTATGGCAGCATTTGGTCCTATTTTGTAACAGGGAATACTGGACTTACATGAAATTACTTGACTTGCCCACATGAGCACTGACGAAGCTAAACCCACCCTTTATTTTCCTGCATCTTCTTGCAAAGCATCTTCTGAAATCAACACTGACAAAACGAGAAGTATGCAACTAGCAGAAATGTAGTGAAATTGATCCTTATAATTTACAGGAGGTTTAAAAGAAAGAGTCTCACGGAACATCCATGAGAAACATCATGGACATCATAAACATCAGTTTTCTTAATCCATTTTCTATTGGAACTTAGATACGTAACCGTGAGATTGTAATTTTGATACAGATTTTTGATACATTTTGATACAGATTTTTGATTGTAATTTTGATACAGATTTTTTTTGTACTCTTAATCCAATCTATCACAGAGTCAAAAACCCCAGCATATCATGATATTAAGAATATATTTCCCCAGTTGTGGGTTGAAGGACTATAAAGAATAGCAAAGATAAAACAGCTTTGTAACCATTATGGACCAGGATTAACCTTATTTAGTTTTATAGTAATAAAACTTCTTCCTAAAACTTATTCCTGAGTTATTTAAAAACTTCTAAAGCATGCGTTTTATTTGAAATATAAATGAATCATCCAAATTTAGTATTTGTTAACTCCATGTGATTTTTCAAGTTATTTCTGAAACATGGCATCCCACTTAATTCTATTTTATGAAGCATGTTAGAGTATGGACTTTTAAAATCAATATGATTGTGGGTGAGGGCTATCGAAGTGGCGATGTTGAAGGTGGAAATTCCTTGCTCACAAGGACAGCTACGACCAAGAAAATTGAGTCTTTGCATCATGGTTGTGGTCGGTAATGGTGTAAAGGAAGAAGACTCATCGCAACATTTCAGATTTTTTTGTTCATGATGTCTTCTTCCTCTTTTTCTATGCTATCAAAATAACTGTTTTCACTTGCATGCCTGTCTCACACAAGCTCAGCCAAATGAACCCTATCTGTCATGCAGCCTGTTGAACGCTCGTCTGATGTTAATTGATATTTCACCCTACCTGTCCAGCTGGAACGTTGGTTAGAGTAGAGGGAAGATTATCCAGGCTGTTCGGTTTCTCAGCCATCTGAGTTTCCTGACAAAATCATATGTCACCTCCTTCCTGGGCAACAGAGGGTCATACTCACAGAAGTTAAAGGTTGTCTTGGAACTGCAGAGTCTCATTTCTTTGTCATCATGATTCACGGGTTTGTATTACTAGGAAGAAAAAAAAAAACAAAAACAAAAACTACTGTTACTGCAGGGAAACAAAATTACAAAATTTCTGGTAGGCTCCAGTAGTGAATTTTTCTAAAATAATGTATTTTATGAAATGAAACAAAAAATGTATCCACAGTAAATTTTCATTGAAAGCAGTTTATGTGGCACTTAAATGCTCAAGGATGGGTGCCCTTCCTCCTCCTCAATTATGCAGTTTGGGTAAATTATAAGCAGTTATAGTTTTCTAATTAAACTTATATGCACCATAAGGCAGATGCATTGTATTATGAATAGTAGGCAATGGTAGACTATAAAGAATAAATGTTTTTGTTTAAACAATGGCATTGCATATAACGGCATAGGGAAAGTTTATGAACAAAAACAAACCCTCTTGTATACAAGTGAACAGGATTGTGATCTCACCAGTTGTAAGGTTTTTATTTTGCTGGATTATAGTGGCTGTGGTCAAACAGGAAGGGAAAAACTTCTGTAGAGCTGTGAGTCACTCCAGACTTTCATAGTTGAAAGTGGTTCAACTCCCATTTTAGGATAAAAAAAAAAAAAAAAAAAAAGAAAAAGATAATTTCATTTTGAAATTTTATTCAAAACACAACTTTTGCTTATATTAAAATGCAAAATGCTCATATTAAAAAATAAAGAAATAAATAAAGATTTGTTATGCCTAAAATACAAGACCAAAGAGTGAAATTGCAAATTGAAGTGATTTATGCATTTGTTTTCAATGCACTATGACAGCCAGTTCTGACGTGTCGATACCCCAATTCTTACTTTACAAGGAAACAAAGTAGAGTTTATCAACAGAAATTAATTACATTGAAGGTAAACACGTTATGTTTATCTCAGTGGGAGCTTGGGAGTTGATACCAGCTCCTTATCTCTTCCCAGAGAAAGCTGAAGATGCTGTATGACTGGCTAGGAGCTGCACCGGGGTGTACACTGCTGTCTGTCTGAGTTGCTCAAACTCACATTTTAATCTGTATAAACGTATTTTTGTGCCTTTTATATCAGGACCTTGCCAGCTATATTGGGATGAAAAGTGTTTTGTAATTTTGTAGGCCAGCTGCAGAAGACGTCTCTGAGGAGGACTTTTGCACATGGTCAAAGACTGTTTCGTAGATGCTGAGGGAGGACATGGGCAATTCACAGCTGAATTCCTGTGTGGACAACTATTTTAATGCTTCTTAGACCTAGTTGTCTTCAAGGTCTCTCAGTCCTAATACGTCCACATTTATTATTTTGCAAGTAAAGAAAAGAAATTATTCTCATGGCTATAAAACATACGCATATAAAACTTGGAAATAACAACTAGAATTTGAGCTTGTACCCCGTGTACCCATTCTTGGTTTTATTTGACAGCTTAGAAGAAGCAAGTACAAGCTGTTGTATTCAAATAACGTTCATCTCAAGAGCAGTAATCAATGCTAGCTTCGTTATGTTGATCATATTGTATAGTACACGGGCCTAAAAGCATCTGAAATCTGTGAGCTGTCTTTGGCATTTTATTTCTCATTTTTCTTTTTTGTCTTTTCAATTTGCTAAGTTTGCATGAAATTTCATATAAAGACATGAACAATTCATGCATGCAGAACATATTGACTTCTGTTTTTCACTAACATTCATTGACCTTTTAGGTCAATAAATTTTGAAGTTGACTTAAGAAGTCAATATGCCTTATTTTAATTTAGATTAAGTTTTAGTCTGATTCAGCACTCTGCTTCCCTTTTTATAAATAATAAAAAAAAATCTTATATCAATTTATTATTAAAGTGTATGTCAAATAAAAACTGTTTCTTATGGGTGTGGGAATCCCTAGGTGGAGTGTAATTTTTTGCACCATTTGAAAGTGACTTTCCAGCCTCCCAGTAAGTGCCTTGTCCTTCTCAAGTGCTCTAACATCAATTGTAGAAAGTGATACAGATAATTAAACAAAACCATGTGAATTTCAGGAGCAAATGTTTTCTGTAACGTTTAAATTTCAACTGACATGAGCACATGAGCAAATCTGGCTTAAATTACCTTTCCAGACATTATTATTAATTCCATCAAGGAAGCTTTGTGTAATATTAATTACAGATACCAATTATATTATTTCATCTTCCCTTGCTATTGAAGCTTCAATAAAAATTCATCAAGTGAAGGACATGATTATCATAATAATTTTAAACTCTTTTGCCACATGCACATGAAAATGTTACTACCATTGGAATCTTGCATGTGAACATGTACTCTGCAAAGATTTGCACAAAATGCTTTCAGAAATAAAAAGAAGGGAACATTTCCTTCACTGCATTGATATTTTATTGCCATGAATGCTTTCCTTTTGTATTGACCTTGTGGATTCTTGGCCATGGAGAATGCAGTAGGGCCAGCTACCACAATGCTACCTTACCTTTATTTAATGTAATTGACTTAATGTAATTGCCTGAATTGCCTGGTTAATTTTCAGGGAGAAAAAAAAAAAAAAAAAAAAAAAAAAGAGAAAGAGAGAAATCAGTGAAATGTATTTCAAATTTCAGCAGGATAGTGAGGAAATACATCACTCCAAGGTAGCAGGTGATAGCAAACAGATTCTAATGTTAAGTTTGGAGCTTCAGCAAGGCACGAATCCAGGTGTGATTTCCCACACTTGTCATCCTAATTTGATAATATAATAAAGCACTATAAATTATAAGGAAAGTATCTTTGAGGAAGGATTTGTAATGTATGTAGAGATGATATTCAGCAGTGATTTCAAGTGCTAGTGGCTGATTTTAGCATTAACACTCTGGCTTTGAGATACACAGAGATAAAGACTACAGAGAAAGCAGAGACAGTTGTTGATTTGAATGAAATCCAGTGTATGCTTGTCTTTGCATTTAACTAATGCAAATAATTTCTATTCCTGTTCATGTAACCCTAGATTATTTTTTTTAGGGATTTGGGACTGAAGACTGAGAAATGGTATTGTGCGTGTAACAGCTTTGTAAGCATTTGTTGCCAACTATATATAGCCTTTTTGATGAAACTGGAAACAACTGAAATCACCAATGTATTTGCCAAGCATTACTGTGCATAAGCCATGCAACTGCTGTCCTGTCATTTGTCTAATAATGGAAATAAGCACATGTCGTTTCAGAATACCTGCACCTTTGCTTTGACCTGCCCCTCCATTGTATTTATTGGCACGTGGTTGTCTTCACCACTGAATAATTTCCTTTTACAACTTCCATTTTGAATGTATATGGTTAGTTTTTCTTCGTTTGATAGAGTTCCTTTTCACCTTCCGTTCAAAATTGCATGATAACTAGAGCTAAGAAACATTCTTCAAAAGCAAATCCATGTTACAAGAAATGTTACAGATTTTCTTCTTTCTTCTAGGCATTGATTTTAAAGTAAAGCCTATAACGCTTAATGATACAAGAGTGAAACTTCAAATATGGTAAGTTTTAATTTATATCACAAATGAAAGCCAATTAACGTGCATTACCACATGAAAAATCTCATCTGCTTTTATGTGTGTGCCTGCATTTAAGTGCAACTGTTATGTAGCAGGTCATTTTAAAATTTTAATTTCGGATAGGGGAGCATATTTTTTGCGTTAACTAAATTTTTTTTTTTTGCATTAACTTTCTTTTTAACTAAAGTAAGATAAAAAGAGTTGTTGCTAGATTGCTTTAGCAATAAAACTTTGCTGTTAACAGCATGCACACAATGCAGATCTACAAACCATATTAAGTATATTTAATTGTATGAGAACATTGAGGGAAGTGACAAAGCAAGAAAATGTTATGTTTCATTACCCAACAAATGCAGGCTCAAATGACTGAAAACTATTCAGATGAATCTTTGGGAACTTACACTCCTTTTTTGTTTGTTTGTTTTTGAGGCTTTTCTAAATGGTATATAGGAATGCAGACAGCTATGTCTACAGGCATCCAATACAGACAGTTATCTATAGTTATCAGTATTTAATTCTCAAGGAGTAACTCTGTATCTGAATTATCTGACCAGTGTTAGATATTCAGTTACTCCATCTCAGCTTCTAATACAAAAGTCTTGAAGGCTTGTTGGCAGCTTTCTCAAGGCATAATTGTGTGTAGGAATCTCTGCATCCCAGTATATTACGTTTCATTCCAAATACCTGTCTTCCATCTAAACCAGATCACTTTCTGTGTCACAGTTTACAAAGTACTAGTCAGAGTGTAGGATGTCATCTGACACCTGCAGTGCTTGTACTCCAGATTTTATTTATTTTTTTTGCCACCTGAGTTGAACTCATCTTGCTGATTAACTATGTACAAGGAAGTGAACTTGAACTGTGTATAAAGTGGTGAGCTTGAAGTTACACTCAGACTTCAGCCACTGGGTTAGCTTTCCTAGTAGGGCTGTGTTACTCAACCTAAACTTCAGTGTATTTCTTTGACTGCTAAACATACTTGAAACCTGGCACCCAGATTTCCTCCCATCCTTATATTCACTTGTTCCTTCCATACACGGTTCAAAATGTATTCAGCTCTGGAAAACAAAGTGATTTTTCTTGAAGGGAGGGGTTCTACAGTTTATTCATTGATTTTAAATTTATTTATGCATTTATTGGTGACTTTTTATGGTTTCTTTCAGGGATACTGCTGGCCAGGAACGTTTCCATACGCTTAGTACTAGCTATTTTCGTGGAGCACAAGGCTTTGTGCTTGTATATGATATCACAAATATGGACAGTTTTCAAGGCATCACAAGCTGGATGAAAGATATCCATGAGGTAAATATATTTCACAGCAGTTGACCTTTTAATGAAGGTAGTTAATGAATTACTGCAGTTAATGTTTTAAATGACTGCACAAAATTTATTGTTGTTCTTGGAGCTGTATGTTTCTAACCACAATTTCTTATATTTAATTCAGCACATGGTATGATAGTAAGCTTAATGTTATGTGAAACTGAAGGACCGTGTAGATTATCCAGAGCAACCCCTTGCTGATACAGGAGTGTTTTCTGAAGTACGTTTAAAACACATCTTCAAATCCAGTTTCACATATACTATGTTACAGTGCTCTTGTCACCGGTGTGGCTGTTCACAAGACCTACAAGCCAATCTCCGTGAGTTTCTCCCAGGATTTTAATTAGCTTCAATGTCAAAATTCCATATAATAATCAGTGATTGCCGTTTCCTAATTTCATTACTTTTTATGTCATCACCTCATCCCAAAAATCATATTAAGCAAATCAAATGAAACATCCTGTTTTTCTTTGCTGTATATTCCCATGTGAGAATGGGAGGAAATAGCAGAGAGCAGGGTCAGCCCTTTTTTGGTGCAGCAAACTGTTGGTTTAGTTCATCTGCTTGTGGTACTGCAGCCAGAAAAGTCTGTTTGCATGTGACATAGGAAGGGATTCAGCAGTGCATGACTGCCAGGCAGGGAGCATGTTCCTACAAACTTGCCTGCATGTGAAAGTTTGCTCCTGTTGTGCTGCTTCTGGAGCTTGTTAGACCCCTCTGAGCTTCACTCCACCTCACTAATGTGGTGAAAAATTAACACAGCAAAAACAGTTGTGTAGTTTTCCGCTGTGTTAGTGAGCTTAAGAGGTTCATAGAAAGGTCTGGCAGTTTATGGAGTTGTCATAAGGGAGAGGAATAGGAAGGCTGGGAGAAGAATGTGTGGGAACAAGGTCAGGAAGGAGCTAGGGAGGAAATTGTCAGGCATCAGATCACTGAGCTGCCTGTAAACCAGTGCCAGGAGCCTGTATTCATAGAATCATGGAACGCCTTGGGTTGGAAGGGACCTTAAAGATCACCTTGCTACAACTCCATTGCCATGGGCAGGGACACCTCCCAGTAGACCAGGTTGCCCAGGGCCTCATCCATCCTTGAACACTTTGAACACCTCCAGGGATGGGGCATCCACAACATTTCTAGGCAGACTGTTCCAGTGCCTCACTACCTTCTGAGTGAAGAATTTCCTCCTAATTTCCATATAATTTAAATCTTCCCTTTTTTAATTTAAAACCATTCCCCCTTTTTCTGCCATTAGCGGCCTGAATAATATTTCTCAGTCCCTCTTGATGTGTGCTGTTGGGTAGAGATAGGTCTATTTTCTATGTATTGACACAAAAAGTTTATAGTTAGTATGGCTGCGTAAGAATCCAAACAAGATAATGCTCTTTGTTGATTAAAATCAAGTAAACATTCAGGCAGGTTTTTTTATAATACTTACAGCCTCTGCAAACTGGTAGGAATATGACATGATGGATGGATGGATGGATGGATGGATGGATGGATGGATGGATGGATGGATGGATGGATGGATGGAAGAGCTCATCTTGGAAAAGCAGGCTCTGAAAGAAAAACATCGAAGACATCCTTTTCTCTTGTCACACCTTCAGTATACAGATGAATTAATGAACTATGTATGGTCATATATCCCATAATACGTACTTTGGGTATCTTATACTGTTGGTAGGACATTGCATTTACATTGCTTCAGTATTAAGAACATTACTATCTATGATGACCTAGTACAATATTATCCTTGACCTTATGGCTATCTTAGAAGTCTTACTGTCAACAGAGTGTAACTTAAATAATGTTTTACAAAGGAGACTTGATGAAAATAGCCTAAGTGGCTTGTCTGCACACAACTTCACACATGTTTTATCATTATGTTAAGGAAAGCATGTTCCCTTCTGTTAGGCAAACCAACAAAAGTAACAACTGGATGAGCTATGATTTAACTGAGCACACAATCTGACAGTAGGCTTACTGTTACCTGAAGCTGAAAGTGTAGATTATCCATATATATCCATTGATATATCTCCATGGATAGCATTGACACAGCAGTCCCAATGAGAGAGCAGCCTGGACAGCAGGCTGACCATGAGCCAGCAATGTGCCCTTGTGGTCAAGAAGGCCAATGGTATCCTGGGCTGCATTCAGAAGGTGAAGGGAGGTGATCCTGCCCCTCTACTCAGCTGTGGTGAGGTCTCACCTGGAGTATTGCATCCAGTTCTGGGCTCCCTAGTACAAGAGGGACATGGAACTGCTGAAGCAAGTCCAGAGGAGGGCTATGAAGACAATGAGAGGCCTGGAGTACCTGTTGTATGAGGACAGGCTGAGAGAACTGGGCCTGTTTAGCCTGAAAAAGAGAAGACTGAGGGCAGACCTCGTCAATGTATGTAAATATCTGAGGGGAGAATGTCGAGAGGATGGAGCCGGTCATGTGCCCAGCAACTGGATGAGAGACGATGGGCACAAACTGAAGCACAGGAAATTCTGGCTGAATATGGCAGGGCACTTCTTTGCTGTGAGGGTGACAGCACTGGAACAGATTGCCCAGAGAGGTTGTGGAGTCTCCTTCTCTGGAGATACTCAAAACCAGCATAGATGCCATCCTGCACAACGTGCTCTAGGTGATCCTGCTCAGCAGGGGTTTGGACTAGATAATCTTCAGAGGTCCCTTCCAATCTCAGCCATTCTGTGATTCTGTGATATATATACACATATATATGTATGAAATATTTATCTAACTTCATACTGCCTCCAAAGGGGTCATTTTGCCCTATCATCTTTAATACATCAACAAGATAGTTGATTCACAAGGGGAGGGAAGGATGGGAAGAGCACTTGTAGCCAGAGTCCTACAGTGGTAAAGCTTAGATCTGCTCGAATCCATCAGGAAATCACACCTGCATGAGCCTGCTTTCTGGTCATGACATGTAAAAGTTTTCATGTAAACATGCTCAAGCTATTAATAATTGCATTGTTTAATCTTACCCCCAAAATTACTTCCTTATTTTAAAATAAAAAAAAAATATATCAAACAATTTCTAGGAATGTAAATTGCACGATTGATTGTACCAATCTTAAAACTAGCAGTTAGTGAGTGTTGTAATGGAGCTAGATAATAATAAAAAATAATTTAATCATAGTGTAGTATCAATTTCTGAACTGTCTTGGTGTAAATATGTGGGACTTTTCATTGTAAAAGAAGTGTTTCTAAGCAATAACTGTTACAACATAGGGCATATCATGAAAATTAATTACTTGCTGGAGCATATCAATATTCCTTGAATTTGCTTTGGTCTGTACATGCAAACCAGTATTTAATTCCCCACAGATGCCCAGTATCAAAGTGGCTGTTACTACAGCATCCTTAAAAATAAAAATAGTAAAAAAATAAATAATAAAAAAGGAAACAGGTACAGGTTTTGTTAAAAGACAGATTGTTAGGTAAAGTTTATACCTGAACCAATCAAACAGGATTTTTGAGGTGATTCAGTTATTACAATTGCACTCTTGCTTTTTAATTCTTTTTACACAGAGCTTTTAAATTGAAGGATTTTTAAAAATCTGTTCAGTGCGCTAAGCTATTTTTATTTTCAACTGCTGTAAAAATCTAAGCAGTTTAGCATTCTTAGAAACTCCACTGATTTTAGAAAAACTGGTCAGTCAGTGCTATTGCAATCAGATTGCCAGTAATGTTATCATTGTATTTAAATTATTTTAAGTTTGGAATATGGCAACTCTCCTATTAAAAATGAATTATTGTTTAAGGAAATTCAAGACATAACTATAGTTTTGTACCTGTATTGTTCTAACATTTGTGCTCAGTACTAGAGCAGAACTAAGTAACAGGATTGTATATAAAAAGGTTACTAGAATAATATACTCACAACTGAGCATTGTAGGACTTCATTGACAAATCCAGTACAGGTATATTGGATTTGTAATGCACTCATTAGGAGCATGATCATTGCAGGAAAATTACTTTAGAACCTGCAACCATTCTTTATTCATAGGTGATACCATATTTATTGTTTTGTTTTGTTGTGTTTTTTTTTTTCCTCTAGACTGTTGAGTTCAGAAAGGCTGATTCTATTTGGCTGTTAAAAATCAAATACAAGTAACTGTGTACCAAATCCATTTGCAGAAAGCAGTTCTTTTCAGGATGTGTTGAAGAAGATCCCAGTTAACATAATGGCAAAAAAATTACTCCCAGTAGTAAATCCTTAAAAAGGTTCCCAGAGAGCATCTGGATCTCTGGAGATGTGTAAAATTCAGTTCCACAGGGCCTTGAGCAACCTCATCACATGACTTCAAAGTTGGGCCAGTTCTGAGCACGGGGTTAGACCAGATGACTTCCAGAAGTCCTTACCAACCTGAATCACTCCATGATTCACACATGGGGTATGGGTCACCAGAAACTTTGACATAGATGGCAGGCCCTGGTTTTCTTTGTGCTAGTTTCCTGATGTGGCCATGAAGATGGCATTACCAGTTCCTAACAATTACCTTTGTGCTGGAAATCATGTTCAAGAACTGGTTGATGTAATCTGGTGTTTTTATAATACACTGGCTTTCTTCTTGTGGTATCTGAAATAAGTGACCCCTCAACCAGGATATTGGATGTATGGGTGTGGTGAACAGAACCTTTTCTGGTTCTGTGCAATGCGATGCATCTGAGAGTTAGGATCTTGGAAAGTATATCTGCATCATATTTAAATAAAAGCTCCACAGCAAAATGCTTTGCAAATGTAAATTAGTTTGACTTCAAATTGCTCTGAGTTTTTCTTCTTCAGATGGGAAAGCCTGGTGCCAAAAGGATTGAATTCGTAGATGAGTTTGTTGTTACGACTCTGATTAGAACTGAAAATTTCTTGTCCTTGTCATTTTGCTAAATTGCTCTATCTCTAATCCCAGATTGGTTTGAGGATAAATTGGTTTATGTCCAATCAAGTCTAAGTTTGTTAATAGATAAACCAATTCTACCACTTGTACAATTCCACCAAAACTCAGAAATGAGGCATTTGTAACTGAGGTCAAAACATGGCCCTTGGAAAAATATGTGGAAAGAGTTATCTGTGAGAATCGTCATTTGAACACTGCAAATGATACTGTCAAAGAGAATGTGGGGACACTGTATTCTTAACAAATTATTCTTCATTAGTAGAAGGGGTAAGTTCTTTGTATCGTTGTCTATTAAGTAGGAGGAAGAAACTTCCTTGCCTTATGACCTTCCCCAGCTCTGCCTTCATCTCGCTGCATGCTGATCTCATCTTCATATCTGAAAAATTACATTAATGCTACTCATTTTCCTTACATACAAACTAGTGAAGCATTACAATAGTGTTTTTATCAGATCTGGGTTCTGTTTCACTGTTTGGACCTGCAAGCAAACTTCCATTTCCCTTTCAAGCTGTAATCAGTGATTACCAAAACAGTGCAGCCCTGTACAGCTATGCTGTGGAAACATGGTGGAAGGACAAGGTGGTGATTCTGAGAAAAAAGTAATGCTTCACCGGATAGATGCAAAGAGGAGTCTGGATGAGCTTTGGATTAATAATGCTCAGCATGCTGCAGGGGGCAGGCTGAGGCCACCCATTCACGGTAGGGTCTGTGCTCACCGTTTAAGTGCAGGGATGGTCTCCCAGTAAGCTGTAAGTACACATGTGATGCCGTTCTCTTTCCAAACAGATGTTTGTGCTACTTTTGACGTATAAATTCACAACACGTCTGTGAAAAGTTTCTCTGCAGAATGAGAAAAAGTGCAGAAAAACATCAAAGAAAAAAGAATACATACAAAAAGAATGAGCAAGGCATTCTCCATATTGCACTCTTGGTTTCTCTTACTACCTACATAGTCAAGGTGACTTAGAATATGCATTTACCAGGTTGAACACACAGGTTAGGTAAAAGTTAAGTGGTCCTGTAGTTATTTAGGGCCAGGGATGGATGGCTGCTGCTGGAGCAGGCTGCATGAGCACACGATGGTGTTACCTGATGTGAGCCGTGTTCCTAGTCTGGTCTGTGGCACCACTGAGATTGTGGCTATGGTGCTGCTCCCTCATGTGGCCACCCAACACAGCAGCTGGCAAGCAGCAGCCTGACTCCAGCTTTTGCCAAAACCTGGTAACTCCAAACTCTTCCAAACTAGTCAAAACACTTGGTTGGCCTCAATAAATCTCACAACTTCAAATTTCAAAGAAAAATAGGGTGTTGATGTAGCCTTTTTGGACATAAAATACATTTACATATATATATATATATATAGTCTAGGTTTTCTCCAAGTTCGTACTTTTTTAATTTGAATTTTCAGTGGAATATGAACTTTGAAATGTTAAAAGCAGAATAAAAACTGAGGAGAGTCAACCAAAACTCTGGATGTATTTTTGAAATACCAAGACAAAACATTTTTTTTTCACTGCTCAAAAAAAGAAATTTTCTCTTTTTTTTTTTTTTTTTTTTTTTTTTTTTGCCTTGATTAAATTTTGATAGTACTTTTCCATGACATGGGAGAAATGCTTCCTGACTCCGTTAGCTGGCTTACATAATAGCGTCTTAACAACTGTAAAATAATCATCCTCTTTTTAGCTATAGATTTTGCATTTGCAAGGCTTATTCCTACGCTATAAATAAAAGAGGATGAAAATACACAGTGAGCTTTTAGAAGCACTGAAGAGCCATATTTTTGGCCAATGGAAATCAGTGTACCTCTGCAGTTTTTATGCCAACTGAGCACATGGTCAAGCTTCTGCCTACTCATATTGAGGTATTTTTTTAAGACTTCATCTGCACAATCAGTTTTCAAAATTTAAAATTAAGGTAATTTTTGTTTATATCCTTTAGTTTTCTAAAAGGAAGAAACTTCAAGATATTAACTTAAAAAAAAATCCAGTCAAAGTGAAAATTCATAATGAAATTGTATTAATGTAGAAATACAGTTATTTATGAAAGTAAATACTGAAAGGCATGGTATTTAGACCCTTCAGATGTTTTTATTATTTGAAATTGTGTAGAAAGAACATTTCCACTTTAAAAAGTTGTGCTGTTTGTGCAGAAATACACAACAGGATGGATTTCATGTTTTTGCACAGAAAGGATGCTAGCATTTTCTTTTGACCTTTTGCTTCAGAGTGAAGTCAAATGTCACTGGTAAAACCCTCAGCTGCATACAGCCTTCTTTCAAATAAAAAGTTGATTACATGATGAGATTAAATTGTCTATTTACTCTACCCTATTTTAAGGACTGATGTATGCAATTTTATGTAGGAGAACCATTCACCTTAATGAGTAAAGCTCCAGCGCATTCTGGAACAGCCAACATTTTGGTCTATTAATCCAGGTTAGACTGATTCATTATTTTTGGCCTGTACTTTATACTCTTATGATGAGCTTACTTCATTTTAATACTGCATTGTCTTGAACATCAGCTGTGGTTATGAAATGAGATTAGCTGACTCTAAAATGAGAGTGGATTAAAAAAGTGAAATGGTGTTCCTTAATAATAAATTGTGCCCACTGCTGTACTCTTCAAATGAGGCAACTTAGTTGTAAAAGAGAGGGGAAAAAAAGACAAAAAATAACGATTCTGTCATCCTTTAATGAATAGAGATTTTTCTTTAAATTTCTCTGTCGGGGGTACTTGTGTCCATGTGCAGCTGTGAGTGCTCTGGGGAAGAGGGTTGTCTGTGCTTGTTTTTGTCTTATGGTACAGATTCTGAGAATTGTGGTTGTGAATGCTCAAAGTGTTTGGCTTCTTCTGATACCGGAATTGTAGTGCAGCTGTAATGATGAATTATCAGTGTTCTCTTGTTGCTTATTTGGAGATGAGGCATCTTCTGTCACATTGGGTAGGTGAATATACTTACATATACCTGTTCCTTTCAGTCTTTCCGCAGAAAAATTTTCAAGCTATTAGCTAGTTTTAATCCTCTCTGAAAGAGATAGAGACACCCTACGGCTTTATTAGTATTATAAAAATTAAGAATTTATTAGGGATCAGAGATTTCATCAGCATCCTTGTAGAGAGATCTGTAGCATGAGATCAAACTATCTGAATCGTCAGAGGAGCTGTGAGAGCATTTACTTTCAGAATATGTCATGGGATCAGATCACATGTGCATTGTCTCTAGACTAAGACCCTCAGCTTCCTCCATTGAAGCATCAAAAGTGGTTTTAAATACTGTGTTTTTCACAACAACTGTCAGTTTGCAATTTCCACATTCTGTTGCTGAACTGTTCCGTTTCCCTGTCATTATTCCAGTCATGTAGAGTTACAGTGGCTTATCTTAAAATAACACTGATGTAAAGCATCCAGAGTCATCATGTACGTAACTGGATTAGTGGAACGAAGGATAGAGGCAAGGTCAAAAAGCTAGATTTTTCTTCCTTCTGAAATCAATGAGGTTTTAAAATTTTTACTTCATTAAAAATCTATTGCCTTCTTCTGAGTGTCTTGGAATAATCAAACTTTTATGTTGAGTTTGAGCACCTTGAATGTAATTTTACTGTCTGTGTGCAAAAGTGAAGTACAGAGAGGTGCTCTTTCAGGTGCAGCAAATTCTTTCCTTTTTTCCCTTTGAGTGCCAGATGTAGACCTGACTAACATGCTAATCCATGAACCCGTTACTTCAGGGAGGGCAGTGTCTGCGACTTTGGGGCATTTCCAGTCACTTTAAAACCTCAAGATCAAGCATTCATCAGAAGACAGCACCCATGCACCATATACTTTATACCGCATTGAAAGATGTTCCAAATTATGCCCTGTGCTTGTAAGCGGCTTTTCTCTGCTCCGTGCAGTCTTGATGTTTTCCTCAGAATCCTGTGAACTCATGAAAAATGTTTCCACAGATGAAAAGGTCAGGACAGAATTTAGCCTTTACTTTCAAGGGAATAGTGCTGAAGGTTAGTGTGAGTTGAAGGTGAAAGGCTTACGTTGTTTGCTTTTTTCCTAACATGACACTTACTAATGCTGGTTCTCTTTCAGAAAGCAGGTGATGAAGTGGACATAATACTGTTGGGCAACAAGTGTGATAAGGAGTCTGAACGTGTAGTTCCAAAACGTAAAGGAGAAAAGGTATCATTGATCATTGGTGCTTTCTTCTGCTGAGTATCTTAGTATGTGACTATGAACTACTACACTGAAAGTGATAAAAGGCTCCTGGGTTCCAAAAACTCTGTTAGAAATAGCTCCAGAAGAACAATGTCATTCGTTGTGTTTTGTGTTTTGTTGTTTGTTTGTTTGTTTGTTTTTAAATATATGTACAGAAATTCATTAAATATCTCCTAGTTGCTCTCTTCAGAATACTGATTCTTATTTTAAAAGTTACAATGAACTTAAATAGTTTCAGGCATTATGGTAGAAATTGTATTTTTCAAATTATATTTACAAAGATTTTAGAATCTACATTTCCAGAGTACTGTTGTAATGTGGAATGCTAAAATATAATGCAAAGTACATTCTGCATCATTTTTATAGTACTTGATGTACTTATCAATGATTTTTTGCTACAGTCTGACTGTAAAGAGCTATTCTGGCAGCCTGTGCACTGTGATCTTCATTGTTTATAAATAGCTCTAAATAATACTGTACAGATACATTTAGAGGACATCCAGCTACCCTCCTAGTTCTAATTGTGTGGGCTGTACAGCTGAGATTATAGTTTAATTATAGTATAATATAGTTTAGACTATAGAAGAAGAACTGGTAAGTGGGGAGTACTGTTTTAAAGGCGATGGCAAATGACCGTCACTGAGAACCTGTCAGGAAATCCAGGAGGCATGCAGTGGCAGAAGAAACTGTGGTGCTGACTTAATGTTGCAGTTTAGCTTGGAGTATATACCAGTAATTTTTGCAGCTGAAAATTGTATGCATCTGTTGTATGTATGTTGGAACAAACCCTTCTACTATGCATTTAGGCACGGTGAGTCAGCAGGTTATACTGTGTTTGAGGAAAAGAACACTGATAATTTCTTGCCAATTATATAATTCCAGATTAAGAAACTTTAAAGAATAGCATAAGGTGTACTGTATCTGTGTACACGGAAAAAGGTTGCTGAAAAATATATGTATACTCTAACTCAAGGAATACAATGTTATAAATCTGAAGGCTCACTGGATGCATGTGCACAAGAGGGCAGTATTAGGGTTTTGCATATGGTATTAACAATGACTTTTTCTGACTTCTGCATCCTTAACGATGCAATCAAAATTTCTCTTAATGCAGTCTTTTTGTTGAGAAACAAGTCATTACCCCCTCACCACTGTGTCTGCTTTCCAGATTTCTCCTGTGTTCTGAGGCAGCTCTTCAGTTATACTATTTTTCTTTTAATGTGATGTTAAAATGCTAGAGAATCTGACTGAGCTAGCTGGAGAAAGATTGCATTAGCAGAGGGTAAGCTAATATTCTTCTCTCACTCCGAGAAAGGAAATACCATATTAAGAGGGGAAAATGGTTTAATGCAAACTCTGCCACATAATAATTCGCACTTATATATTTCTTATTGCCCTGTGAGTATAAGCTGTAAGCATTGTTCTGCTCAGAATTTTGCACAGATCAAAGGATTCTCCGGGAATCTTACCATGGATTTTGGCATTTCCGTAACAAGCTGTCATAACTGAGTGGTCATGGTATGCCCGTGTAAAAACTAATTTAATACAGAGAAATTATATTTTTAAAGCTTGTTTTTGTAATTGTATCATTTTGGTCACTCATAAGTTGACATACTTAATTTTAACACTATGAAGTATTTTCTTAGATTAATAACTTTTATTTATTCATTTTGAGAAAAGTTTGAATTCAACCTTTTTGGGGCTCCTCCTCCAATTCCCCTCTTCCCCAAACCAATAACATTATTTTTCTCATTGAAAAATAAGTAAAAAAGCTGAAGGTTACATAATTTGGTAGAATGTGCCCATTTTTCTTGTCACATCTTTCTAACAGAAATAGACAAATGTGTTTGCTTGTTTGTTTTCCTTTTTGCTCTTCATGTGCCTGACTTCAGAACTGATTTTACAGGTAAATATGCGTGAAAAAAAAATACTCCACAGTGCTAGGAATATTACAGACAAATCTCTGTGATTCAACACTAAGAAATCATAGCAGCATTTTACTAGGAATTACCATATTTTTAGTTAAAAGAAATAAACAGTTGGAATTAAACTTAGCTTTGGAAGAGATACTGGCAATTATTTATTTATTTGTTTGTTTATTTATTTTGTGAGACATGAGCTTATTTCACTTGAGATCTCCAAACTGTTCTCAAGGATGATATAAAATAATGTTTCCAAGTAGCATTATCACCACCAGTTTGGTATTTAGTTTTATTTACAGATTTATTCAAGATATTCCTGACAGTTAAAAAAAAAAAAAAAAAAAAAAAAAGGTAAAAATTCTTAGAGTGTGCCTTTCCAGGTTGTTTGAGGTAGATTAGCCAAAGCTCATACTTGCTGCTGCATTAATACTGGGCTGATGGTGTGGGTTGCTTTTTTTCATTTATGTACATTTGTAGACAACTTGCTTGCCACTATACTTAGTAGAATTGGAACAGTACATACATTAATGCATACATTTGTGGAGTCTCCCTCTTTGGAGGAGAGGCTCAAAAGCCATTTGGCTCAAAAATGTCCAAAAGCCATTTGGACATGGTCCTGTGCAACCTACTCCAGATGGCCCTGCTTCAGCAAGGAGGTTTGACCAGGTGACCTCCAGAGGTCCCTTCCAACCTCAGCCATTCTGTGATTCTCTGATTAATCTTCTCTATTCGGTGTTCTTTATTCATTCTTCTTGATTTATTAAATCCTTATCCAACCATTTAAAGGACAAGGATGTGATCTGAAATGTTCAACAGAGGGCAAATCCTGTGAGCCACCCTGATTGCCTTTTATGATACCAGGAAATGAGGATGTGGATAAGGGAATAGCAGTGGTTTTGATACATTTTGAATTTAATAAGGCTTTTGTCACTTCCTCGCATGGCATTCTCACTTGAAAGCTAGGAAATGTGGACTAGATGCAAAAGGTAGTAATTGAAGGCTGTGTAGTTGGTATTAATGAGCAGAGTACATCAGAGGTCTGTGGTGGGACTCTGGTTGTTCAACATCTACATCAGTGATCTGATGACAGAAGGAGATTCGCATGTGATATGAGATTTAGGGTTGTTACCGGCACACCAAATGGTAGAACTTCAATTCTCTAGGACCCTGATGAAATTCAGTACAGAGAAGTACAAAGGTTGCCACCTGGAAGGGAATAATCGCAGGCATCAGTACAAGCAGGGAGTGATTGCCTGAATTACAGCTCTGTTTCAGAGCACTGACAATGTACAATGAACACCAGCTCAAATATAAGTCAATGGTATCCTCGCATTGCAAAAAAGCATGCTGGACTACAGTTAGGAGGATAATGGATGGCAGATCTGGAGAAATTATTACCCCTGTCTTTTTAGTGCTGTCAAAACCACATGGAATGTTGAGTTAGTTCGGGCTGCCCCGTTTCAAGAATGATGCTGAGATAGTAGAGAAGGTCAGACAAATAACTGAGGTCCAGTGGAAGCAACGCATGAGAGCTGAGGGAGCTGGGTAAAGAGGATGCTGAGGAGCAGTTACTGGTCTACAGCAATTGACGTGTAGTTAAAAGGATGGCTGAAAAGGACTCTTCTGAATACTGGCAGACAATAAAGCAAATGGCAATGGACACAGATCCTGGCTTGGGAAGTTCAGGTTGGAGATGAGGAGAACCAATTTCACTAAAAGGGTGGTCTAGCCATGGAAGAGCGTCCCAGAAAACTTGCAGAATCTCCATCCTTGGGGGATTTCAAGGGTCAGGTAGGCAAAGCTATGGTTGACCCTATGTTATATGGGCAGTAGTCCCATTTCAAGTGGGGTTATCTTTCCAACTGATTTCTGTGATTCCGCGATTCAAACGGTGTGTGTCTATCAGAGTTTCTACATAGGTAGACTGTAGATGTCTATTACATGACACAAGAAAGAAAAAAGGAATATTTAATAGTAGAACCCATGTACTTTATAAATTATGAAGCAGTCTTCCCCATTTTATTAGCCCAGTATTTTAACTACCTGTATTTTTCCTTATGAACCATAATGAATCATTGTTTACCATTGACACTTGCTAACAGTAATGTGATCTTATTTTTTTGCTACAAGTTGCTACAGTATCTAAAACTGTTCATTGCAGTCAGCAGGAGTTTCGAATCTCTCATGAAGCAGTCTGTTTTAAGAAACAGAAATGTTCTTCATTTTCAAAATTATATTTCATTACAGTATTTTGGAAAATAAACCATTTTGCTAACCTTTTTCCACCTTTAAAATAGCCTTCATTATAACATTACTAAAATTCTGCATATCAATTCTTATGCTTTCATGCCTTATTTTTGAATTTTTTAAAGTTAGCTCTAGAGCACATTGAACACAAGTATAACTGCCAGCATTAGACTTTTTATCCTAATGAAGAACATTACAAATAAATTAAGTGGTCAGTAATTACAGGATTTTGTATACAGTATAAGCAGTAGGAGTATTTTCTTTCACTGAGATTGCCTTCTCCAGATGTGTAGTTAGAGATTTTTCATTGCAAAGGGAATAAAATAGGCCTTCTACTAAGTTTTTTTTTTATTATTATTTTATTTTTTTTTTCTGGCAAATATTCTCAACTTAGCCTCTCCCCATGGTCAACTGTTTTTCTCCATGTATTTGACAGTATAAATTAGAAGAAGTTCAGGACCTTAAAAAGCTCTGAATTTTGTAGTTCCTTTTTCCTCATGCCAATATGTATCCATCCAGCTGTAAGAGAGGTATGCTGGAATTGAGGGGACACAAAAAATAAAAATAAAAATAAAAATAAAAATAAAAATAAAAATAAAATAATTAAAAATAAATAAATAAATAAAATTAACCAACATAATATCTGTACTGTAGATTTATTCTAAGTATTTTCTTGGTTCTCCTATTACCATAATATATTTTCACATACACATCAGTTCTTTGTGTGTCTGTTATCTGTGTGCTATTCTGCCTCTTTAGTGAAATGCTACATCTCTTTTTTTATTTCATCATGACTGTTTTTATACATTTTTGTCACATTTTTATCTATCCTTTTCTGCAGGCATTCCATTAATTTCCTCTAAATAATTGCCTAGGAGATGATTCATTTTCCAAATCAGTCAAAACATTGAGAAGAGACCCACTACAGTTTGTTCTTATTTACAAGATAGATCAAAAAGTTGTTTTGAAAATAGAGAAATTTAAGAAGACTGATTTAAGACTTACCTGAAATTTATGAAATGAGAATGAATACAGTGTACTTCACTGAGCTGACATTTACTTAATATAACATTTACTTAATATAACATGACATTAAATATAACATTTATATAACATGTTAGAAACTGTCAGAAGCATTTACATATCTATTGCTATTGGTATCAGTAAATATTTTATTTTTTCCTAAAGACTCTTTATCCTGTTGCCTACATTTGTTTTTCAGCTTGCTTGGGAACATGGGATACACTTTTTTGAAACCAGTGCCAAAGATAATGTGAACATTGAGGATGCATTTTCACTCTTGACTAAGGAGATACTGGAAAAGGTAGGCTGAGCAGAAAGAAAAGGGGAGATCGGGTAAACAAGATTGTAAACACAGGATAGCTTTAGCAAAGCACAACCAGGACTGTTTTTGCATTATGTAGTTATATTTGGGGGGGATCCTGTAACTGTAGACGTATGGGGAGGATATGGGGAAGAAGAATTGTGGGAGGAGAGAACAGAAGAAGGAAACATGTATAATATTGTTCAAGGAGAAGGTGAAAATTCAGGAAATCTGCATTAGTGGTTTTCCTTCCCACAGTTTCCTTCAACAGAAGTGTTAATACTTGGGGGGGGGGGGAGTGTTACACTGTAGTTCCACTTCTGTGCCAGGAAGATTCATTTTTTTCTGTAGGTTTCCTCAGAATATGCATACTGTGAAGAGGTCACATGCAGATGGAAAGAGCAGACCTTTTATGTACAGCAATCAAATGTTTTATCCAAAGATCATAGTTGTTTGTTTGGATGATTTACACTAGTGCTTTTGAAGATCTTAGAACTTAAAGATTTGAGTTAATTAGTGGTAGAATCAATATTGTAGCTGTCAGAGTTGGCATCTCTAACCACTTAGCTTGTGTTGGTGTAAAGGTCCTTGCTACTCAGAGTTGCCATACAAAACTCTTTTGTAGGACTGAATTATTGTTAATTAGCTATGAAAATGTTTTGCATTGCAATTTATTTTTAGACAGTAGAATATTATTTTAGACATTAATGGATGTTCTTCATGCAATGCATTATCATTGCCATTCATCACCAATATTAGTTATACAAAACTAGCCTTCCATTCCGAATACTCTTGAAGGCATAATAAAGATAAATGAGCAAAATTACTGACAAAGTCACAAGTTGCAGTGTTTTGATTAAATAGCCATAGGGGATGGTCAGAATAATAGCTCAGGGCTGGACTGCTTCTAAATCAAGGTCCTGTCCTACTATACAATATACAATAACACAAGCTGTGGGTGTGTTTTTTTTTGTTTGTTTTTGTTTTTGTTTTTGTTTTTGTTTTGTTTTGTTTTTAAAATACATGATTTTGACTCCCTTAGCATGAAAATGAAACTCAACTGCCAAATATCATTTAGAAGAGGAGAATGGCAGGTCTTTGAATAGCTGAGAAAAAGTCTCAAGATAACTTTGAATTTCTTGTAAATGAAAAAGACACTTTCTACTGTAAATAAATAGTATATTTGTTAGTATGCAGCATGAAAGATACAAAGCAATAGCTATGATCATAACTGCTGCAAAGACAAATATCTGCAAAGCTAACATTTCTGCATATTGCATTTGGATAAGATCTGAGAGAGTTCTCTGCAGCATGCAGAAAAGGTGTTTGGGTATTTCTCACTCCAAGATTGTCTGCATTCATTATACTTTAGTTGTAATTTTAGTATTCCTACTAATCTTCATGAAAATCCATGGCTCTTATAGTGTGGACATGCAAACAAATTCAGACCATTGTACTCCAGCATGGCTTGAATTAGAACTGCTTGAAAATACAATTGTACAGTCTGTGTACACGTGTTTGGAAAATATGTCCATGAGAATTTGTCAAGTTTGTCTGTAGTAACATTTTGCTCCATCTAGAAATGTTTGCAATCCCTGTTGGGGCCTCACTTGCCATTACTTTGATGTGTCATTTGTTATTTGTAGTGAAAGACATTTGTTGATTTAAACAAGGACTCCTTTAGCCCAATTGGTTTTGCCACTGGCCTGATAAGAAAGAATTCACAGGGAAAAAATAAATAAATCTACCATACAGTCTCATCACGGTTTTCAGGTTCAACAAAATAATTTGCTTGTTCACACAACTGTGAAATCTGAATGTACTACTTGAATTTTAACTTCCTCTAACTGATGAAATTTTGGAGAAGGAAAAATGTGCTAGGAAGTGTGACTAGTAGCTGTGAAAAATGACATGATAGCTGCCAGTCTGAGATTTCAGTCATACATCCATTCTGCAATGCTAAAATACGTAGTTGCTGATTGTAAAAAGGAGATACATCATTGCACAGTATTTTGGCCCAAGACACATATATCTGAGGTAGCAGGGCCTTGCTTACTTCTGTGGTAGGACCATCTATCCCAGACTGATGAGATGCTTCAGTGGAAGCATGCCGTTGCTTTACCAGAAAACTTGTTTGAAGGAGCTCTCTTAAAAAGTCTAGTATGGCCATGTCTTTTGGAAGTGGGCTTAGGCCATTCAGAAGTAAGACAGGCAGACAGGCAGACAATAGACCATTTTCAGATCCATTGTAGTAGGCTACATTAATCTTGGGAAATCTAGGATTTTCTACATACATTCTTGTTCACCATCTACAATCTAGGCGTTTCTTTATTAACTAGTTATATAGCAAATACACATGTAGATGGGGAAGATCAATGTCTGGAAATGTAGAGGTCATATAGAAGTAATGAGCTTCTTTATTCTCTTGAAATTTAGAACAAGTTGCAGTTCGAAGGAGTTCCCAATTAAATGTATATATATATATACATTAAAATGTGACAGACCTAAAGGGCAGATTTATATTGTCATTATTTTGTCCTGTATTTTCCTATTTGTAGAGTGTGGATTTAAGCCTACAGACTACTTACATAAGACCATGCTATGTCTTCTTTTGAGGCTTTACTTTTATGTGGTTTAGGGGAGGGAGAAGACTTCCATGTCCCAGTGATTCATATAGCTAAAGCACTGGTCAACTTTTCAGATATTTATAATCCATGAAAAACATTCTCTGATGAGTTTCAAACCCACAGCTCTAATTTGCATGGAAAATCTCATTAAAACAATCAGATATTATTTGAAAGCTTACGTTGGTTCCAGGTGTGGAGTCATGACATATTTTTGAGAATAGTTAACTCAGTTTTCAATCATTCTCAGTTAATAAAAATAAAAACATAGAGTCATAGAAACATAGAACAGCTTGGATTGGAAGGGACCTTAAAGATCATCTAGTTCCAAACCCCAAATAATAACTGATTTGATTGTATTGGAAAGGCTGTAGTGGAAACAAATGTTAATGGCACTTACAACTTATTCCAGAGGTTTGCTTAGACACGTTGACAAATAACTTTTATTGTTATTATTCACAATTCTTGCAAGTTTAAGATTTGCCTAAACCTGTTTATTAATTGCTGACAGCTGTTCCTTAACAGTTCTTCAGGTTGCCAGTGAACTATTTGTACCTGTGAGTCAGTCCTCAAAAAACAACCAAAGCCCCGAAATACCACCCAGAATGCAGTTAGCATTTGCGCTTTTGTGTTGTTTGGTTTCATGGCTGACGAGCAGTACTCTCTTCAACTAGCTTTTAAAAAAATGTAACAAGCCTTTGTGTTTCTGTCTTTGTGGGTGTGGTGGTTGGTATTTTTCTAAACTAGGAGCAGAAGGATGGAAACTGTATTCAACAAAAAAGAAAAGAAAAAAAATGCAGTTCTTGCTCTTTTCTGAAGACTGCTATAAAACTATCCGAAACTTATGTTCTGCCTACATCCCAAAATCGATCAACTGCTAAGATTGTTTTAATGTTATATTAAATAAATACATATCTTCTGAGCACAGAACAGCCAAAACCCATTTAAGAACTTTCCTTGTGCTGTTGAGGTTAACACGGAAAGTGTAACAGTTAGATGTAATTTGAGATGAATATTCAAAGGTGGTGGGCCTCAACTCTATTCTTCCTTGATCTCTTTAGTTTCCTTTCCAAGGCAACAAGATTTTTGAGATTATACTTCCTTGAAAATAAGGTGCTGGGTGAAGGAGAGTCAGAGCACTCTGCAGAAAGAAGGTCTTCGGCAATAGTTCATACAGTATTAGACAGAGGTAACTACACAGAGAGAGACTGAAAAATGCTTTGACCAGCTACTCCAGCTGGAGCTCGCATTGTAGATATCAAATTTAATTCAGTGCAGGACACAAATCTATAGGAAATCAGGCTTCATTATTGCTGAGATTCTGGGAATTGTTAGTGTGTCCTAAAGATCCCTGTGTCTCAAGCAGTGCACATTCAGTGTTTATTTATTATCCTTAGTCATGCACGAAGCCCAAGGCTTTATTTACCCTTTATTTATCTTGTACTGACCACAGAATATTAATTTCTTTGTGAGGTTTTTCATAATGCTCTTAATGCTGTATTTGAGATCTATTTTAGATTTTTATCTTCATAACCTTCTTAGTAACAGTAGGTAGTATATTCAGCATTGCACACATGGGAACCATGGTACAGATATTAAAGCAAAAAGGATAAATGGTACCAACTCACATAGCATTGGAGCAATGTAAGGACTAATTTTGCTCTACACCTACTTTAATTCAAAAAGGTCTGTTCTGAACATTGAATGAGCCAGGTATTCTTCTGGAAACAGTAACGTGTAATTAGGTCATGTGAATCAAATGTTGAGTCTTAATCTCTGGATCTTAATCATAGTGTTTGAGCATATAGGATGAGATTCATCTTAGTGAGCAACCTTAGGCAGTTGAAATGACAAGTCTGATGTAGTCTAGAATCATAGAATCACAGAAAGGGTTGGGTTGGAAGGGACCATAAAGATCCCCTAGGTCCAACACCCCTGCCATGGGCAGGGACACCTCCCACTAGACCAGGTTGCTCAAAGGCCAAATCATCTATATTCAATGGAATGAAATACATCTTCAGATATAATTGTGTTCTGGAGGTGCCTTTCTCTCTACATTGAGGACTTTGTAGAGGACTCTGTATCACAGCCTTTATGGTTTCATATGATTGAAGTTAAATAAATTCAAGTAAACCAAAGTAAAGTTACACAGTTGGCTTACTTCTGGAATTTGTTGCTTCTGCAAGATCGTGACTTTGCAACCTGATTGCTCTCTTAAATAGGGCTTTTGAGGTTGGATGATATTAATCCTTACACAGATATCAGTAGGGTTGGGGTTTCTTAGAGTAACAGCATAGTTGTCTTCTTAAGCTTGTGAAATAATTGCAGTACAATGTTGTTAGAGTCTATGTGTTATTAACAGAAGAGGGAGATAGAGATCCACACTTTGCCAGTGGATTAGATGTGTCCTGGACATTGTGGAATAGTAGGATTTGGGAACAAGGACTTCCATTCCCATCTCTTGAAGGTGTTCTGCAGAAGTGGAATCCCATTGTGTCTTATCCTCTCTTGGTCCTCTCCTACTCCTGTCCCTGCCCCAACATTGATCACTCTCCCTGCTAACATATCTCCAGCTCTTGCTGATACTGCTTGTGCCCTTCCTGTTGGGAGATGACTGTTTTGAATTTTGAACAAGCAATTTCAAATCTAGAATTGCAGAAAAGACAGGTTAAAGAGATAGTAGGACAGATCTTAACAACTGAGCTCTCTCTTTTGGCTGTGTAGGTGCAGAAGTCCAATGAAGTTCATTGCACAAGGTCCTCTGCTATGCTTTGCCAATCTTTGTCAGAATTTCAAGAAGTTACAAGTAATAGTATCTTCAATTACAGTCCCTTCTGTGTATCACAGAATCACAGAATCATCTAGGCTGGAAGAGACCTCCAAGCTCACTTAGTCCAACCTCTGACCTAACACTAACCAGTCCTCCACTAAACCATATCACTAAGCTCTACATCTAAACGTCTTTTAAAGACCTCCAGGGATGGTGACTCCACCACTTCCCTGGGCAGCCGATTCCAATGCCTAACAACCCTCCCAGTAAAGAAGTTTTTCTCAATATCCAACCAAACCACCCTCCCCCGCCCCGGCACAATTTTAGCCTGTTCCCCCTTGTCCTTGTTTCTCTAAAGCCAATAGTTTTCCACAGACACACTAGAGGCATTGAAATGTTGAAAAATGGTATCATTCTTCAAACCCATGGTGAACCCCGTCTCCAAAATACCTAAAAAAGCATAAAAATATCAAGAACTGTTGCCAAGAGTAGGGGAATCCAACTTGTTTTAACACTGTTAATCTGAGCAGATTTCCAGCGAGGTCAGGTACTGTAAGTCAGTGAGTGATACAACCTCTGCTTAGAGCAAGTGAGGAGAGACAGATGGCTGCGGGCAGCACCTGATTCTGCCTGATTTTCTCCACTGATTCGGCAGTGAGCTCAAAACACTTAAAGAGATGCCTGTCTGTTGGGTGAGACATGTCTGCTATGGTATTTAGCAGGAAAAACTAGTGTTTTGTACCAGTAGGTTTCAATGTCTTACTGAAATCACTGTGGAGTAGAATGGCGTCTGTTTCTTTGGTGGTATGTTCAAAAGTTTGTTCTGCCCAAGATGCTGCAGCAGAAACTTGAGCTTCTCGATACCGCTTTGGTTATTCTCACCTTTTCACTGTTTTCTGTTGTTTGTTGGCTTCCTTGTAGGGAAGTGAGTTTCAACAGGCTGAGCTGAAATGTGATCTAGGAGGATGTATTGAGAGGGAGGGAGCCCAGAGCAAGGAATGTTGCTTGCCTTGTTCTCTGAGATGGGGGAAATTTGCATACCTGCCCTCCTTAATTTCATGAGAGGAGGGTGCCGCACCTCTCACAGAGATTGACTGGATCTCAGCACTACGCAGGACTACTGTCTCTGCTTCAGCTCCTCATGCAGGACTCGTATCTCTTTGGGTTATGAATATGTACTTTTAAAATGTGTGCCTAGCATATTTGCTTAAATGAATCCCAAGCTTGTCTGCTTGATGAAGATCTTTTACGAGTCTTATCAAACTGAAGTGATCCTTAAAGTCTTCAACATTTCAATGACTTTTAAAACAAAATTGTCACCTCTTCTTTATTGGTGGAGAGGCCATTCTTGTCTTTCTGTCCTGGATAATTTGTTGATTAACTACTATCAGATAATGATTTTACAGGTGGTATGAACAATTTCATTGTGAAATAGGTTTCAACATTATTAATCACCTGAGGATCCTTGCTGTACCTATTACTGGCCACCCAAAAGTACTATCCAGCAGTACAATATTTGCAAATAAGCATTTTCAGTGTTTAAGGAATATGCAAATCACTGCCCTTTAACTGAAAGCATGAAGTTAGATATAACCCTCAACACTTCAAAATTATCTGTTTCCTCTGAAGTTAAATAAGTGAAACTTGAATAGTAGAATTGTTCAAATATTTATTTTTCTGGAACACTCTTACTACCTAGACTGATTTTTTCCTTGCAAAGAGAAAGGTGTGAAATGAAACCTCCTTAGCTTATGTCCACGGTAATCAACACTCAGCGTTACTGCTTGCTCTCAACAGAGCACATTTTAAATTTCTTTTTGTACTGTTATCTTCCAGATCTTTTTTTCTCCCTATCTTATCTCTGAACCAGAGTGGTGTCATGTTCTTGAGGTGACAAGTTTATGGTTGGTTACATTAGTTTCTGCCTTGCTCCTTCTTTTGAAAAGGATTTCATACTTTACAGTCTACACATGAAAACTCTCAAATACAGTCTCCACCTAGCACAAGACCTAATCGCCACTGTATGTATTCAAGCATCCTACATAGCAGAAAACAAACAAAAAAAAAATTATGCATCTTCTCTGGAATTTTAGTTAGTGTTAAATATTCTCAGCTATAGGGGAATAGTACTTATTTTAACATGAGGAAACTTTTATTTTCCCCTCATTTTGATTCAATTAAATAATTTTCGGTGAACTTTTCTGGATATAGTCAGCCTGCTCTGTGACACTGTATGTGGAATTTCTGGATTGTAAATCATGACTGCCATTGTCTTACATGATGCAATTTTTTTTCTTCTTCCTTTTTTTCCTGTTCTTTGAATTTCATGAATTCCAGCTCAGATATCTGTCCTTTCTGGAACCTTCTTGTTATTGTGAGAAATGGTTGTTTATGGCTGTTGAGTTTGGTTTGAGAGAGGAATGCAGTGATTCCAGTGGTTGCGCTTACTTCTCTGTATATCATTATACACTGGGTAAACCTGCCAAGAAGCATACAGCAGAATGGCAAGTAGAAAAGTTTGGACTTTTCCTTTTTCAAAGCATGTGACAGTAATCTCAATGTCTTTGTCCGTGAGTTCAGGATTCAATATTCATATTTTTAGAGTCCAAAGTTGCAACATTTACTAGTACTCTATTGCACAACTGGTTTTGATTGTTTCTCTGGTCAGCACTAATTATCTAGTTAAGTTTATTGCCGAAAGGAAGAGTGCTGGTTTTGCTGATTTTATTTTTTTAAATCTTCTTTTGCAATCTGTAAATAAATGTTTTACAAGGGTGGAGTGCTATTTTGATGCTTCTATCCTGATAAAGACTAGGTTGCTTCCATTTGGAGCCATTTCTGTTTGTGTTTTTTTTTTTTTTTTGGTTGTTTGTTTGTTTAAAAAAAAAAAACAAAAACACAAGTAACAAAGTAGAGAACTGTAGTGAATTTCACAAACCAGTTCAATACCATTTTTGACAAATAATAATCTATGCCTTTTTCTAATGAGTACTGTTGATCCATATTTCCCTATTCCTTTCAATTGGATTTTTGCACCTCATGCTCAATACTTCAAAGATTAGGGTAGTTAACACCAAATCAGTGAAAATCAGTGCAGTCATCAGAAGAACCTGTACCTCTTAAATAATTCACGTGAGTAAAAATTTACAGGATCAGCTCATATGGTATGTAGTGTCTCCTCAAAAGATGTTTTCTATCCTCTGTCACCTTCAGAATAAGAAGAGACCTTTGAGGCAGCTATAGAATTTAAATACATCGAGCTGTGACTTGCATGGGCATCAGTCTCCCTCTAATTTATTAGAAAACTCCAATCTTTTATTTAAACATTTAAAGGAAAAATATATCCAGTGACCCCATCGAGTCTTTTGCATATTAAAATATGTGAAAATTCAAGTTTTTCAACTATTGTACTGCAGTTATCTTAATTAAATGTTTGCTTTTATTTGTTTTACAGAAGTCCTGTGTATTATATGACTTAGATGTTGTGGATCTAAATGAAAGTAAGAAGAGAACCTGCTGTGCATTCTGAAATATTGTTTATTATTTCATTTCCTCTTCAGAAAATATTAACTATTGCAAAGGAACATAAAAGATTGTAAAAGGGAGCCTGTAATCACAGAACACAGTATTTAAGCATCCTTTTTATTACACAAATGTTGCTGCCAAATGTTTTGACACATTTATATTATATTTTCATAGTTTTAATATAAAGTTAAAACAATTACCTGACTTTGGAATTATTAGATGCATCTCAGGAGGACTGCATTTGCATACAAATGTTTGTACAAATGAAATCTAAGTGCACTAATTTTCTTGTATTAAAAACATTTACCTTAACATTTTTTGTGTTATTTATATCAGATTCGTAATGTAATGAACATTGACATCACACAGACAAGCTTTTGGTATAAGAACTCACTTATGCTATTCACAAGATAACATCTTTTCAGGCAGCTGATATTTAGTGTAGTCTCCTAAGATAATTTTCTGAAAATTTTTTGCTTGGCTTCTTTTCTGTCCATTTCAGAAATGTATGTGTTACTTGAAAACCCTTGAACAGGGAGACTGCAAAGATGAGGGCTGAGATAAAAGAATAAACAATTTCTATATGTTGCAGAACCTTCTTTGGAAAGCAGAAAACACGGAACAATTGAATGAATCCAGTGATAATTATCTTGCCTTATTGTTCTGTTGAATAATTTATGCAGGTTTTAGCAGCATACCTTTATTTCCAAGTTCTTTTGTCATAAATGATCACTATATTAAAAGGGTATGCAGTGTTTGTTTGATGTGAGGTATTTATGTTATTTTCGTAAAGTATAAATACATCAGGGATCTGATCCTGCTCATGTGGATCTGTGTACACTGGTGTATAATAGCTTTAATTTCAGGGGAGGATACCACATTTTAGTTAAATTTGAATGAGGGCAGAATCATGATGCCACTTTCTTTTTCTTTAATTAAAAGCAAACCGAACACAAATCAAACCTTCTGGAGACACACAAAGCAAATGCTAGCTGGGAAATCTGAAGAAGTGTTGGGATTATATTGTCTTTTTTTTTTTTTTTTTTTTTTTTGGTCTGGGAGATGTGAATCTTGATGATTATTAAATGTAATTGTTCTACCACCATTTGTGAATGGATAATACTGGTGTGCAAGGTTGTGTGGTGAGCCATCCCAGTACATCTGGGATAACAAACTCCATCGGCTTACAGTTGTGGAATGCCACTACCCTTCTGAAAGGGCTTCTTTTTTGAAGGCTGTCTTCAGATTGTCTCCAATCAAATTTGGTATCGAGACAGGGAGCTTAAATGGCAATTGCTTTCTGAAGCACATGGGATCTAGTATGCGTACTGTTAAATTACTGTGCCACCAGGCAGTTTATAGGCTTGCAGAAGGGGCATGAAAGACAAGAAGATTTACGTATTTACAGCTGCTCCTAAGACTACTCTTCATGGCCTGTCGCTAAACCTAGTATTTAGAGCAAAATCTGAAAACAAAGAACAAAGGATAATCCCTGCCTTAGTTACAGCCAGGGCAGATGAAGAAAATAGTGCTGGAAGGGATTTTGAAAGGCTGTCTAGTTCCTCCTCTTATCTCAAGTGCGGATCAGCTGTCCCTGCTGTATTGCAGGAAGATGTTTAAAGACCTGCAGTGACGGGGATTTTGGTCCCTCTGAGTAATGTACAATCCTTACTGAACTGGTTTTGCAAGCAGGAAGTTTCCTAATACCTAACCTAACTGGTAGACATGGAAAGCAAGTTCGTTCTCTCTTTCCTCTTTACGTACATGAAATACCTCTGTCTGCCCTCTCTCTCCTCTTCAGGCCAATGAACACCAGTCCCTTTGACCTTTCCTTGTAGGATGGGTTTCCTAAATCTTTTGCAATTTTTGTTGCTCTCCTCTTTATTTTCGAGCTGGTTTTCAACTATCCTGGAGTGCAGGACTGAAAACTGAGCAAACTATTCCAGTTTAAGTAACAATGGCTGGAGAGATCAAAATGATTTTTTCGTTATCTTATCTTTGATACACCTACTTCTGCATTCCAGCATCAGCATAATGTAAGACAGCCTAACGCTGCTAACTGTTCAGCTTGTGATCCGTAATCTCTCCTCGGAAGGACTGCTTTTCCATCCTGGTATTTATGCAGTTGATTATTCCTCTGGATGTGTAGAACCTTCTGTTTCTCCTTATTCAGTGGCATTTCAGCTTCTCTAATTTGCCAGCATCCGTCTGAATTGTAATGCTGTATGCCAGCATAGCTGGAGCCTCTTCCTGTAGATACAGTCTTTGCATGTGAATAAGTACATTCTGTTTAGTCATCCGAGATATTGATGAAAATGCCGTGTAGCTCTGGATTCAAGATGGATCTCCATGAAATCCCATTCAAAACATCCTTTCAGCTTGGGAGTACCAATTATTTCCCAATCATTTTGCACTCAAATGATGTATTTCTCTAAACCATTTTTTTTCCCTTTCATGTAAGAGCAACTTATATGAAACCCTATGATGCTCACTTTTTCCAGCCTATCCGTGACCATGAAGCCTGTTACCATCTGGTAGAAGTGGGCTAGATTGATCTGCTCTTGCTTGTTACTGACAAACCCATGCTGCTACTTATATCTTTATATCTTTATATCTTTATATCTTTATATCTTTATATCTTTATATCTTTATATCTTTATATCTTTATATCTTTATATCTTTATATCTTTATGTATCTAGCTTAATATTTTATAGCTTTACTTTCAGTATGCTTAAAAATGGTTGGATTGCCTGTCCAAATCAGTTTTGTTTTTGTTTGTTTCTGGAACCTCCCTCATTCTTCTTTATTCTCAGAGATAAAACAAGCTGCAGCTCTAACACTGCTTGAAACATAAGGGAATTTCATCAGGTCCAGTCTATCCAAAAAGCTTTAACTTATCTAAGTATCTTCCAGGCAGTTTCTTCATTTTCCTTGCCTAAGCTTTTAGTCCTTTGTCAATAGTGCTAGCAGTGAAATCACATCTGCTTTCTTAAATTGAAGACCAAGGTTAAAAAATAACATTAGGAATACAGGTGTCTCAGCATCATCAGTGATTGGGTGATGATGATTAAATAGATTTCTCCCTCTCTGGAATTCCAGAACAGTTTTTTCCCTGGTCTTCTCACTATGCCATTTTCCAGCTTCCTTGCTAGCTTTTAATTCCAATGGTTTAACATTTTGGGACTTTATCTTTCTGTGTTGTCTGTACATGTTCTATATGTAATTTGACCTACTTTTTACTTCTTTCATGTCACTGAAGATTGTATGATTCAGCCAAGCTAGTCTGTTATTTCACTTCCTCACCTTCCTGTGTGTTTACCAAATTGTGCAGTGTTGCCTTCAGCAGTGGACCTTTGAAAAAACTCTTACGCTGTCCTGAACTCACACAAATTTTGCTACTGATTCTCCGTGTTTAGGTCTCTATTTAATTCCTCCTCCTTTTCCTAACAGTGCAAACAAATATATAGAAGGGGGTCAGATTGATCTGTAGGGTTTTATTTGTTTGCTTTTCTGTATAATAGGAATTCCTTCTATACATTACGCCTTCTTATAGCGTTTTCTATTACTTGTGGCTTAGGTACTATCCAGTCGCTGGCCCACCTTAGGGAGGTGCAGATAGTTAGGTTCCCAGGCAACAAAAAATGTTTCCAGGATGCTCAGATCTCCTTACAATACCCTGCACAAGCAAAGATTGTTTGGATTTTACCACTAAGGCAGGAACTGCATTCTCTTTGAAAATGTGAGATGCACAGATGTCACCTGTACCAAATATATTATTTCAACTTCCCCCCTCACCTGAAAGAAAGGTAGGTATTTAGCATCTGATTCTGAAATGATCACTGCATCTCCTGTTGTTTTCCACTGGATTTGTAAATATTTATTCTGAAAATTAGACCATTCATATAAAGGCAAGTCACATATGGGAAGAAGGAATGCCAATTCATGGGGGAGTTTAAAGAAATGCTGACTAGAATGGCTTCAGATGAGGCATACTGTATAAGGCTCAGAATTTTATTTGGTGTATGCATTCTACAGTGTAAAGCAAACTAGCAGATTCATACTAAAATTACTGGTGTTTTTTGTTTTTTTTTCATACACATCCAATTCAAATGTTAGCGTAGATATGAATTGATGATGATCTGAAGTGCTTTAAAAATCATTTTATTAGCAATAGAATAAATATACTGGGGATTTTGCAGCCTGCTGCGTAAATGTGTTATTAAATCAACATGAGACCCAATCAATTCAAAATGCATTTAAGACTAGTTTTAGGAATTATTCTGAGTCCCCCTGCCTATGCTTACGCTTTTATGGCTACAATTTCCTGTAGACATTAAAAAAAAAAAGAATGCCACCTGAAACACCATGCAGAAAAATTATGATATTGCGTAACTGAGGCCCTGATCCTGAAGCAGATTTGCTAACATTAATTTCTCTAGAGGCCTGATGGCTTCATTAGTATTTTGCACAGGAGGAGACTTTAGTAAGAGATCATACTAAAGGACTGAGGCATCGCTAAACATCAGAGAAATGATTATATCTAAAGTGTTAATTATACATAAGGTACAGTTAAAGTACGAAATAGTCTGAGATTCGCATGTTCTTGTGATTTGAATACTGTGTGTGCAATAATATCTTTCAAAAAGGTTCAGCTATAGTACAGATAGGACACATTACAAAGTCAATTTAAGAGCTCAAGTGAGACATTTAAATAATAATAGGCTTTGTGATGTCTCTTTGCCTGGAAATAACTAAATGAAATTTAGGTAGGATCTAGAAATTGCACTTAAAAAAATGTGTCTTGCTCCAATGGAATGGGTTAGAGGAGGCTATCCTTCCACTGGTGAGGGAAAACACAAACAGGGTTATATTTGAAGACAGGCTTAAAAGACGTGTGACTACACCGAAGAAGAAGGAACGATTTTTTAATGAAAAATCAGCAGTAACTGTTTCAGGTGTGAAAGACATGTTTCTTCCCAGATAGCAGAACTGCATGATGCCTGGGAGCAGCATACGCCGCGAGGCCATATCTATCCTGAAATTAATGCTGGCTAAGATGGCGTTTAGAAACACATCTCGACAGACTAGTGCTCCAGGTCCTGGTGAATCCCAGTCTGACCTGATCTGCTTTACCTTGCACACTGCGTCCAGTAACCTCATCAAACCTGAACAAGTCAAAACCATTCTTTGGCTTTCCATATTTCAACAGCAGTGCTTTTAGCTATTATATCACTTTGCACTTCAATAGCTCAGTTCACTGAAGGAGTTCAAAGCATTCTGCAAACTTCATAAAGAGGAATCGACTTTGAAAAAAAAAAAAATCATCCACATTGTCTTTTAAAGCTAGCAATTCTGGTAAGTAGGATCTAACAGCACCATGACTGAGTTCAGAGCATGAAGGTTTTTCATAGGGCTGGGAAATCCCAGAGACAGACTGCATAGCTGAAGTACAGGCCCACATCAGTATGCAGTTCAAAGCAACCCAGACCCATTTAAAGCAAGCTAACTTGGGCTTGTGTCATCCTCTCCGGCTTCCACAGTCCATTTGAGGCCTGTTTGCAGCAGACCAGAACAAGAGTGGATCTGTCTTGGCCCTCCTCATGCTGGCACCCGGCGCCACAAAGCAGGCAGTGGCAGTCAGCCCCTTACTAAGGGGTATGAGGAGGCACAGGTGGCTGAAGGGCTGCTTGCCACGGCTCCTCATGAGCTCACCCAGCCATCCTGGAGAGAGGTGCCACGGGAGATGGATCCCAGAGAGAGACCTCAGCTGGGGATGCCTGCTGTCGTCTTGCAAATCACTGGGAGGCGCCGTTTCTAGTCAGTGGTACAGCCTCACCTAGAGCCATTAAATGTATACGTATGTATAGCCTTAAATACAGTGTTTTACTGCCGTGAAATAGCATTGACACAAAAGTGAATAAAGTAAACTTGAACACAGTACAGGGTAGCCACCTGTGAGTTATTCGCTCCTGTTTAAGTACCCTCGGTTTCTGCTGGGGATCCTGCATGGCAATAAAAAATGGTGACAGAGAGCGCTTTGTGAGACCTCTTCACGTAAGCCACCTTGCAAGGAGAACCAGCAGCTGGTGTTCAGTTTCCCTATGGCCTGAAGAGCATCAAATAGGGAATATGTTTAATAGTTGCACGTGCGGTAATAGTGGTACAGAGAAGCCAAAGATGCTCCTTCCTCTGTGCTTCATACCTGCAATATCCGTTTGGTTCATGGGTGAAAACTAAACTAGCAATCAAGGTTGGCTTGTGGTTGGATTTTTCTGAAGGTAGGGTGAATCTCACAGGTCAACTTCCTGCACCAGGCAGCTAAATTTCCTTAGCAGCCAGGCGACGAGGCGCAGCGCTCCTGACACGATCGCCCTGAAACGCGCTTCATCTGCTAGATGCGAGCGTGCAGGGGGCTTTCCACCAGCCCCAAGGAGGCCACGACCTGCGCTGGGATCGCCCGAAAACACTCGCACACACCCCAAAACCACCCCCACACGCACTCGCGGGGCTGCGCCTCGGGGGAGCGCCCGGAGGGTGGAGCGAGAGGGCTGGGCTGGGCTCGGCTGGGCTCAGCGCGGCGGCGGCGATCCGCGCTCCCCGCCGTGCGGCCGGGCCGGCACTTTTTCCTTTCCTTTCCCTTCCTTTCCTTTCCTTTTCGGAGCGGGGAGGAGCGGCAGCTGCGCAGGCGTTGCTCGCACCCTGTTGATTAGTCAGTGCCGGGATGGCGCTTCCTGGGCCAGGCGCGGCGGCGGCGGCGGCAGCGGGCGGCCCCAGCCGGTGCCGAGGGGCGGCGGGAGCAGCGGCAGCCGCCCGGCCGGCCTCCCCCTTCCCCTAGCCCGGCATGTCCCGCATCAAGCGGAGCTGAGCGAGGCGAGCTCCGTCCCCCCCCCACTCCCGACTCCTTTTTCCCTTCCTTCCCGTCCCGCCGGCGCTGCCCGCCCTGCTCCGGGTGGGAAGATGGACCCCGGCCCCTGCCCGGGCTTCAGCCTGAAGGACGTCAAGTGGAGCGCGGTGGCCGTGCCCTTGGACCTGCTCGTCAGCACCTACCGCCTGCCGCAGCTCGCCCGGCTGGACAGCGGTGTGTGGGGCGCCGGGGTCGGGATCGGGATCGGGATCGGGCACCGAGATGGCCGGGGGGGAGCAGCGGGGGGCAGCGGTGCCCGGCAGCCGCCGTGCTGCACGGGGGATGCTGCAGGGGGGCGGCAGATCCCGCACCGAGGGAGGCTGTAAAGCAGCAGGGGCGGCGTGAGGAGCCCCCGGGAACTTTCTGTCGGCGGTGGCGTGGCTGCCCACCTGCAGTTTCCAAGTCTGCGTGTGTCTCTCTCGCTGCTCCAGGACGTAAGCCGGCAGCCCGGGTGCTTGCTTTAGGAAGCAGCCCGGCCGGGGGACTGGGGGGGCTCTCCCCAAAAACTCAGACGGCCGCTTGGCGATAGCGCTGCGTGGCGGCTCCCCAAAACCCCTCCGGCCCTCCCGTCTTTGCGAGAAAGCTGACGATAACTCAAAACCGAGATTTTTGGCCGGGTTTGGTAATGGGGGGTACCCGATGGAGTGGCCCTGTCGGTGCCCGCTGCCGTGGGTCGGTTCCCTGATAAAGTTTTCTCTTCATTTGCAAAGTGACAGGAGAGTGTGGGCATTGTCCCCTGTTGCTGCCCGCTGTGCCAGCGAGCCCTGGGCTGGTTTATTGCCTACCTGCAGCTCCCGTCATCCGTGGGCGATCCCAGCCAGGGCTTTGGTGACTTTGTCCCTGGGTTGTGCAGTACTGGTGTTTCCTCAGAGCTGGTGCTCGGGAGCAGGTTAAAGGAAGGCGTCTTTGCCATCTCAACTGCAGCCGGCTGTTTTGGCACATCGGTGAGCTTGTGCTGTCCGGCAATAGCGGCCAAGCTGCCGTATCAAGGAGGACCTCCTGGTAAAACCTCCTGTCACTGGAAACAGCTAAGATGGCCTCCAGTCACTGCACTCAGGCTGTCAATTCGCTTGAGATTCCTGGCAGTGATTCAGGCTTTGACAGGGTGTATGTATATTGATGACTTATTAATTTGCCTCTCTGTGTCTTAGACTTCTTCCCAGTCTCCCCACTCCTCTTGAATCCCTTCATTGGGAGGGACCTGGAAGAGCCTTGTGTGGGTTTTGAGGAGAGGAATTTCTCCCCTCTGCCCCTTACATGGCCTTTTTTTTTTTTTGTTGGGGGGGGGGTGGTCTAGTGTCAGACCCAGTGAGAGGAATGTCTCTGAACCGAGACACGATGTTGCTGAGCTTGTGTATGGGCTGTTTGCTCCTGGTGTGCCACGCTTAAAGCACGCTTAGCTTTCTTTGGCTGTGTCCTGGGATGGCCAGACGGGTGGCAGCTGTTGGTGAGCTGTCCTGTGAATGAAGTTTGACCCTATGCTAAGCCCTGCTAGGATAGAGCATGGAGCTAGCGTGACATTTGGCTTTGGGCTGGAGCTGGCCGAGGTGTGGCCGGTTCAGAGCATGGGCAGAGGTTCCCGGGTCTGCTTTTACCTACTTGTACAGACATACCTTTATAACCCAAGGGACTACAGACGGCAGACAAATCAATACTTCGTAGAGAACATAGGCGCCGTGGTCTCGGTGGTGCGAAGGGGATGCTTTTCCCATTTCCAAAGGAGGCTGTCTGGCAATAAGAGGCAGCAGCCACGAGTCAGCGCATAGTGTCCCAAAGGAGACAAGTTGGGAATTGCTTGGTGCAGTACTGAAGGAAACACACGTCAAATCCATTCCAGGTGCATGTCATGCAATGCTTCAGCAGTTTAGGGCTACCCCTATTAACAAAGTAGTGTCTTCTGCGGCTTTTGTCGGGGTACAGCCCTGGTCTCCACATTGCTGAAGGCACAGCTTGCAGATAACCAACACACCTGAGTTTTAGTTGTGTGGAAGTGGCCTTGTCTGTGCTTTAAGCACTGAATTCCTGCTGAGACCAGCGGACGCTGCAAGTGTTCGGTGCTGTTGGAAGTCAAACCACCTGTAGATGTCTGTCTTCAGTCACCTTTCGGTGCTGTAGCTGGCTACCCTGTCTGCTGCAGCAGGTTGTTTCGAGACTGGTTGTTTCAGTCATGGTGAGGTTTTGTGACAGTCAGAACTTATTTCTTGTGGAGGACCAGGGTGTAGACAGGGACTGAAAAACTGGAGACATATTTTCTTAAGAAGAGGCCAGCCTTGCTGTGGTGTTTCCATACTTAACGGAGTTTAGCAGTGTAGGGGTAATGTTCTTGGATAATATGCACGCAAGATCTCAGTTTTTTCACCGTTGCCTCACCTTCAGGCCTTTCAGCTTGAAGGGGGAGGATGGGTATGATGAATGCAGTTTCATACTTCGAGTCTGGATGTGCAGCTCCTGGAAGAATGCCCTTAAGTAGTTCAGTTTGATTTCTTGACAGAATGAAGTTATGAAATATTTATGTGCACTAAATTTGGTCCTCTGCTAAGAAGGGAGGATTTTTCTTGATGATATGGGATAAGGGAGGACTGGGAGGAAGTATTCTCTTGTGCTACATGAAGGTACAGTTGGAAGTAATTAGGCAGCAGTGCCTACCTATCTGTCTATAAATGATAAATACGTGAACTGCTGTTTTTCAGGTGAAATTTTAGGACTGTACAGTTGGGTTCCAGGTTATTCGTTTGGATGCCAAGATAAGTTTCTGAGATGGCCATTTTGAAGACGGCCTTTGCCTCCAAGTTTGTTTGAATCAGCTTTGTGTTTCGCTATTTTGCTGGTGAATATCGTTATGTTAATTGGGCAAAGAGAGTACAAAATGAAAATTCTGTCACTCCTGAGAGGAAGCAAATATTTTTCCAACATATAAACAACTTAAATATTTCCAGGGGACGGCTCAAACACAAAGCTGCTGAAAGAGTACTAAGCACCATCCGAAAGAAAATGAATGAACTTTATGTAACACTGCATAATTCAGAGCGGGCTGCTGCAGATGAAAAGAAGCAAGATCCAAAGAGCGAGAGGCGAGCGAGCTTTGTGCTGTGTTTTTCCTGCCCTCTTCCCCCGGCTGCCCCGAGTTGCATTGTCACAGCGCAGTCCCACCCCAGTGACACTGAGAGGCTTGTGTCCAGGGTCAGCAGGGAAAGGATTTTGCTCTGGGATCCTGCAGCAAAAAGAGCTCTTGTCCGAGCTCTTGGCCATTGCAGGAGGGCAGAAGGTACATGTAGCTGGTCCCTGGGAAGGCATGGACGTGGGTGCAGGCTTGGGCTGGCTGTCTTCAGGTTGTCGGCAGGAAAGGCAAAAAGTGAAAACATGACTGTTTTTTGGTAATTTGTAATGCTGAAATGATGCTGGCTATGATTATCTCAAGGCTTTAAATTTCTGATGATTATTTTTCTAAGGATAACTTTGGAGGGTAAAAGAGAAATGCTATCACAGTTAAGATCTGGAAAATGTCGTTTGCACAGAGCTGACCTTCAGGCCAAACTTTTCTTTGTAAGCTCCCTGCTTCAGGCTCCAAGAGTCTGTTTTCTTGTACTTGGTGGGATTCCCTTTCACCCTGCCACTGCTGCTGTTTCTGTAAGCAGTTGAAAAGCAGACTTTGCTAGAAGATAGTTTTGACCCACAGATTGGCTACGAAGAGTTCGGGCCTTGTGTATGAAGGCTAAAGTTTATGGGATTAAGAGGGCATCCTCTGGTATTTTATTTTTTTCACAGGGCTTAAACATATTTGTACATGCCCTAAAAATGTGCTTGGGAAACCAGTGCTGTAGGGATCAGACGCTGTGGCACTCAGCTGCCTAGGGGAAGACCTCAGCTTGTGGAGAAGTGATTCCCTGCTGTGCGCTATGAAAAAATGACGGTGAATTTTTCTGGAAGGGAGACTGAGGATCACTGCAAGCCATTAAGACTCCAAAGGAAATTCTTTTCTCTGCGGCATAAATGTGTGCTTGCTTTAAGACGAAATGACAGAAATAGTGGCTATTTAAAAAAAAAGAAAAGATCTATACAATAGGTGACAATCTATTTTTTAAAAGGTGGCTTCTTTTTCTTACCCCTCACTAACCTCTTGTGAAGAGCAGTGCTGGGGTGAATAGTGAGTTTGTGCTGCTTGCCACAAAGAGATTATATTTACTGTAGGTATTCAGGTTCCCTTTTTCTCTCCTTTCACTGTGATATCTGTCTACTCCAGGCATTTTCAGTGGCTCGTTGTTCCCTGCAGCACGTTATTGTAGGGCTTATTCCAGTTCTAAATATCTTGAAACCAAGCACCCTTGCATCTTATCAAAGACATCGTACTACAGAGGACAGCTTGGCCGTGCACATAATGAAAATTTCATATTGCGTGACTCCACAAACGCGGGTTATCTGTGCAGCTGAACAATGCTTGGAAACTACAAAGAATCTTATTCTTTTAAGGTCTGGGTGCTGCTGTCCGTGCTCTGATTGTCTTGAATGACCTCCTTCTTTCGAGAAGCTGTTACCGAGTGTCTCAGTATGCCTGCTGTTGATACAAGGGGGTAGGAATCACGCCGGGGTGGGATGAGGCTTTCAAGTAGACCAAAAGAAGGTTTCAGATATGCTCAGACTTGGGGCAGATGCCACGATCTGACTTCCCACTCTGGGTATGGCTGTCTGTTATCTTGGTAGGTGACACTTCTCGTATACTGTGCAGATGGACAAAATACCTATCTGTGTGGTGGTTTTGTGTTGTTGTTGTTTGTTTTTTTTGTAGCCTTCTGATCTCACAGTATGTTTTATCCATAAGGCTCAATTTCATCCTGTTGTGCTGAGCAGCTTTGAATCTCCACCTGCTTGCTCTGTATGTTCTGCCATTAAAGCATCATTTCGGATCATCATTTTCTTGCTTTCTCTTCTTTCCTACTTTACCTTGTTGTCTGTTGTGTCTCCATCAAGACAATTGAATGAAAAAAACAGTTGACAGGTTGCCACTAACCACTGCTACTGTTTTGTTTTTTTTTTTTTTTCCTTCCCTTTTCTCCGGTTGGCAGAGATGTGTTCCAGAAACATTTTAGTGAAAAAGCTTTTAATTCATTTAAAATCTGCAGCTACCGAACGGTGTCTGAGAAAATTACCGTGCCCTCCTGGAGATGGAGTCCAGTAACTTGGCAACACCCATTCCCAGGAGTAACGCTGGCTTCCAAGTGAGGCAAACAACAATTCAGCAGCATACCTGTTTTACACCTAAAAATCTGTGGTGTTTTTTGAGATGCTTTCATGTTTGGCACTGGTTTCACGTGTACTGTGTGCTCTCTAGCCACTGTGCCATTTGCACTGCACCAGGTCTTTGGTCGTGCTGTAGGGCTGCTAAGATGCAAACAGTTGCCTTCCTCTTGTGGCAGACTTAATAAATGTCCAGATTTCTTACTGATGTGCATGATGATCTTGATATTGGCTTCCAGATTTCTGACCCAATTAGACAAAGCCTCTGCATATGTACCAGAGAAAACTCTTCCTGGACAGTTAAGCAGTTCAGGTGTTGGCTGGTGAAGCGTTGCTCTTCTTTTCCTAACTAGAGTTCAAGACCCGTGTCTTTCAATCCTTGGCTGAAGTCCTAGGGGAAGCTTAGTGTCTTGGCTTTTTGTTGTTTTTTTTTTTTTTTTTTTCAATTTAAATTACTTGTAGCTTTTAGATAAGGCACAAGACGTACATAAAATGAAAATAATTAAAGTGTCCTAAATGATTACTAAAACCCTTAATCTTAAAACAAATGTGGTGTGATGAATCATACGCTGTTGTTACAAAATAAGCTAGTGAGGAATGGTACACGGCTGGTGTAGGAGAGAAGGGCTTTGTTGTGCTTTTTTTTTTTCTTATGCTTTGTCTGTAAATGCTGTTCTGGGACTAGGTGTTCCTGCTTCAGTGATTACACGGGTTGGCACTCCCTGTAATGGCCCAGTGAAGGCATCCCAAGGGAGTATGCCAAGAAGTAGTGCTGAGAGATACTGGACAACGTGGTCTGGTGCTCCAGGATTCGATGTGACCTGGGAGGAGAGCTGCGTTGTGTTCCAGTCATTCCTGCAGTGGTTTGTCAGCAGCAAAGGGCATGGGTGTTGCTGCATTTCCTCTTGGCATTAGGAGCAGTAAGTCGGTTGGATTAGGGAAGCTTAAGTCTCTCCCCTATAGGAAAATATTCATCAGCTTAGTGTGCATTGCATATGAGTCAAAAACCAACCTCCTTAAAACGCAGTGAGCCAATATTTCACGCCTGAAATTTGGGCTTGGAATGATGCTCCCCGTTGGAATGAGTTTTATGTGGCATGTTCAGCCTGCTTTTTTCATACCATTTATAGCAGGAGCAGCCTGGGGAGCTGACTTCGCTGCACCTTCACCTGTAAGCCAAGGCTGCTCATTAGAGCAGCTGATGCTGGGATCTGAAGGCACGGTGCAGGGGCATGAAATCGAGCTGGATGAGCAGATTGAAGAGTCAGGGCCACGTCTGCCTTGCAGTCTTCGTGGTGGTGCATGCATGTCAGCATAAAACTTTTAATGCTGTGTCTCTGCCAGAGCACCTGAGCTCTTGGGTGAGGCACGGCATCAGCCAGAAGAGCTGCTCTGCCTCCAGACCTGCAGCACCCCGCGAGTGCATCTGTTACGGAGGCTGCAGGTGGTGGGGAAGAAATCCTGTATCCTACAAGATTTGGCTCTGGACCATATCCCTTGTCTGAGAAGCGATGCCTCCAAGCCCTGCAAAACACACTCAGCATCTGGATCGGGCCCCGGCACGGACCTGATGAGGTTGCTGTGAGGAGTTTTGGTGTGGCAAGGTGTGCAGTGAAGACTTGTGCTCTTTGCTCTCTGGGCTTTCTGGTGCGGAAAGGCGTGTGCCGATTGCTCTCGTGGGGCTGCCTCCGATCCCTGTTTTATTCCCCTGCGCCCAGACCTTGCTTCTGGGTACGTAGCCAAAAGGGGCAGGTTTGGTCTTGGAAGAACAACAGGGAAGGTGCTCTGGTGGTAGTGTACGGTTGCTTGGAGCTTCCTCCAAGTGCTCATCTTCAGGAAATGCAAAATTGTTTTAAAAGTGCTTGTTGTTTGTTGGGTTTATCCTTCCTGCTCTAATTTGTGCAAGATGTAATCACAGAGAGCTTGGACTTACGTGTGTTTCCGTGACCTGTGAGCATGTCATTGGGCTCCATTGAGAAGAGACATGAATCCTTGGTTCTCTTTAGAAGATTTAAACGCTGTCTCAGAGGCTGGAAATGCCTGAGAGCTCGCTTGGTTGCTGAAGTTGATCCTGGAATTGCCTCACAAGTTGGCTGAATCTCAGTGACACAAACATAGATACTATCTAAAACACAGCACGCTGCAAGAATACCTGCAAAGAGAGCAGGGGAAGCTTTAGTGGTGGCAGCGAGGGAGCTGGGGGATTTCTCTTGGCAGCCCAAATGGGGGAACCCAAGCAAACCCAGAGACCGAGATCCCTTGGGATCACGCATTGTTCCACTTTGTGTCTGCGCAGTCAGGACAAAACTTGCAACTGGTTTGGGCGAGGAAATAACTCGCTAGGCTGCAGCTTTTCCAAAAAGGACCCCGGGGCTGGGGCTGCTCGCTGGCTGAACAGCAGTTGCCCGTGCCGGGGTGCTGTGCAAGGGCATGCGGTGCCGGGTCATGGCTCCGCTCTGCAACTCAGGCAACTGGGATATTTTGGGGAGGATGTGGGCTGATCGGAGAGCATGGGGAAGTAACAGCCCTGAGCTGTTCATTCACAAGATGTTTTCTGCACTGCTGGTACAGGAAAAAAAAGAATAAACTGGTCTTTGTAGGATGGCACAGGGAACTGAGAGGGCTTTAGCTGTATTCAGATTTAGGTTAAACATTAACCACTTCTAGAAATTCTTTCAAAGTGCTAAAAGGCTGAATCCTGCTGTGCTGGGATGGTGCTCAGGGCACACATGGTGTGTTTCTCCCTCCTCCATGGAGGGGCCGAGCGCTCGGGGTGAGTCTCTGGGTGCACCCCGGGTCCTGCTCTCCCCTGGCCTCTGTCCCAGTGTTGTGAGGCCTTGAGAGTCCCAAAAAGAGAAAAGAACGTGTTTGACCATATTGTTTTTTGTTTCTTTTTTGGAGGTCTTAGGTTGCTTTTTGAGCAGCATGTAATAGGAACGTCTCAGTGATGTGATATTTAAAGGGCTGTCTGCCAAACGAAGCAGGTGAGAAAGTTGCCCGTGGTTTTCTGGACAAGTTCTCTGCTTTTAAAAAAAAAAAAAAAAAAAAAAGTAATAAAATAAAAGCCACTCCATAACTGCACAGTGGTTCTCATCCTTTAGGGCAGTTCAAGAACACTTTCTCAACTCTGTAGGAGAGTGGAGAGTGACTGGCTTCCCTGGGTAATGAGTACAGTAAATTAAACTATGCTCATTGTGGGTCACTGTGGTCCTGGATCAGATTTTTTTTTAATTATTTGTGGACGTGCCATAGTTTTGCACGTGCTGGCCTCTTTACAGGATAGTATGTCCAGAGCTCGCTGGGAATGGAATGAAGAAGTGTTCAGCCTCTGTGAACTGGAAAATCTCCTTGTACTATGAGTCCGCCTTTCAAGAACAATCGCTTTGAAACTTTGTTGGCCTCTTTCCTGAGGAGAAAGACCGTGCATGCCCAAAACTGACCTGAGAGTGTAAGTGGAGAAAGGTAGCTGTGTGTGCCTTCGGCAGCTGTTTCCAAGTTGTGCCTGCTGGCCTTATCCAGGAGCCTGTGCCCCTCACTCGGCTGCTGAGCCTGCTGCTGGGCTGCTGGACCCAAACAGAACACAGTCTCTTTACATCTAGGTTTGTAAGAATCATGTAGTCTAAATACTTAATTACTAGATTACTTCCAGGAACTATTTTAAAGTAATCCATACATCCTCAGATACCCCCTGCCATGCATTAGTTTTTCTGTTTAGCACCTTTTTATTTTTGCCTTTTTCCCCCCCCGCCAGTGGCAATTTTCACATAATTGTCCCAATAAAAGCATGCACTGAATATTTGTGTTGCTTTCTGGCACTTGAGCATTTTGAGGATGAAAGAGGGAAGGTTGTGTTTGTGGGAAGATGCCTAAAGGAAACGTTTTATTTGCAAGCAAGAACTTTTTTCCTTAATAGGTATTAAGAAAAAAAGCCATATGTGCACAGATCTTTCCTTCTTGTCCAGAGATCCTGTTGCCTCTTCTGATGGCTCCATCTCAGGGCATGGCTGGGTTCCAGGAGCTGCTGGCTTTCCTGTCAGCACCATTCAACCTATGCCTTGCGTTACTGTCCTGCACTGGTGGGCTTCCAGTAGGTGTTAGGAGATATCTGCAGGCATTTCCAGGGTTGCTGTAAGACAAAACAAGCAGTACAGTCTAGCCGTAGCAGAATGGAGCAGTGCAAGGAGCTGCTGCAGGTTTTCTGTTGCCCTCTCTTGCTTCCAGATAGGACATTCCTCCTTGTCACCTCTTCCAGCAGTACTGGTACATTGCTGTTGGTCCTGTCCTGTCCTCCAGCTTCTTACAGCTCCTGTGCAAACTCTGCTTCTTATTCCCTCTGTGCCCTCATCTTTTCCTCCAGCTTTGATAAGATCAGGGATGAGCATCCAGAACTTGTTTCTTGGCCCAGGCAGCAATATGGTGCTTGGCTGTGGGTGTACCAGGGGTGATAGCTGTGCCTGTGCTACCACAAGTGAGAAAGCGTGCAGGGAAAGTCCTTTCAGACACTGCTAGAAACTTGAAGGCTTCTAGTCCCAGTGACCAGAAATTCAACCTTCAACTGGTTGCTGTGGGAAGGAAGCAAGTATTCTGGACCTTGCAGCAGAGAGGCGGTATGTATCAGTGCAGATAACATGGGATCTCCCTTGGCTTCTACTCTTTTTCATATGTTGACCTGCTGTTTGGTGTAACGTAGTAAAGGCGATTTTGCTGGCAGGACTCAAGCATGAGTTGGAAGGTTTTGCATGTTGTGCTTCCTTTTCTCAGCCAGCACTGGCTGCTTGCTTGACCTGCAGTGAGCGAGTGGAGATAACTGTGTGTTTGTAAGAGCAGTACTAATCCTGGTCCATTTGTTATGTGGTGTGACTGGCTGGAAGGAGAATTTGGTGTGTGTAAGCCACCACTCTTCATTGCTGAGAGGCCGGTTACTAAAACATTCAATTATTCCTGCTTCTTTCCTAACAGTTCTGCTCAGGCATCTATTTAGCAAAAGGTCAAAACGCCCCTTTTGCCCTCTGCAAGAGGCTATCAACACACATACTGGCGAATTCCCGTGCTCCTATCTGAGATGGGTTTATGTCATTTGTTTTATGGTCGGACTATTCCTGCCCTTGTCTCCAAATATGGATCTGCATTATACTGATACATCCTGTGTTTTCCTGCTGTATATGTGAGTCGCAGAGCTGTTGGGGCTGTGTATGAAAATACAAAATGTGACCAGCTACATATGCATGGTGTTGCAGTCAGCGAACCCAGGATGTGGCTGCAGACAAATAGCAAAGCTGCAGTACCACTGCAGCTGAATGTAGGGCAATCCAGAGGAAAAGATCATCTTTGTTGCGTGCTTTATGGGTTGTATTGTCAAGTATCATTTGTGTTCCTGTCAATATGTAACGAAATATCTTAAGACTGTGTAGCCTGTGGGCAAAGATAAATTTATCCTCAAGGGGAAAGTGAGGCATGATGGGGTTTTCTTCGCTGTCATTTCTGTATGCTGCTTGCCAAACCTAGAAGCTTTCCCTCTTCACGGGAGGTACATTCTTTCTTTTTGTGCATTGTGAAGATGATCAAGGTATCACCAAAGGGACAGCATTCTCTTATCTCTTATGTTTTATTAAAAAAAAAAAAAAAGCATTCTTTTTATGCCTTACAGTTGGTGTAGGTTTCTCTGACACAATAAGAATTAATTGTGCTCAGGATTAGGACTGTTCTTGGCCGGGAAAGAAGGAGGTGCAGCTCTGACTGCCTTTCTCACGTTAGCGTTCCCATATCGCTCAGATACTCCTGTACCCGCACGTAACCAAAGCGAGCAGGTGGGTACCTAATTACCCTCGAACACCTACAGTCTCTGCACACGGTCAGTCCGGGTTTGAAGAGGAGGCATTGCCCTGCTGTTGGTGACTCTTGTGTTTTACCAGGAGGAGCAGGACTGACGGAGCTGAAGCACAGAGATAGAGAGCAGCCCCCAGCGAGCGGGCGCCGCGTCCGTGCCCTCGATCGATGCCCGGGGAGACGAGGCGGTCGGCTTGGAGAGCGGCCAGCGGGCAGCCCGGCTTCGGCATGGAGCTGAACTTCTTGCTTGCTTTCTTCCAGCTGGTTTTATTCCTGTCCCTAGCCCGGATGCAGAAATCGGAGGCAAATTGGAAGATGAGTTCTTTCAAAGCCAAAGCAAACTATGCATGAGCAGCTCCTGCGTTTTGGCTACTTGCTTTTTAATTGGGAGTTTGTCCAAGATGCCCGAAGTTCAAACAGGGATCACTGCCGTGCAGCACAAAGAAGTACAGTGTCTCTTTAGGGCTTGGATAGATAATGAGAGGACTGAGCATGCCTACTTGGCTAGTATTTTAAAATATCATCTAATTATAAATAACTGACAATAGGCAGCTCCCTGGCTCTCATGCTGTGCCCAGGAAAAGTCTGAATGAATAGGCTGCTTTTCTGTCTGCCAGGGCAATCTAGAATCACATTCTAGATCTTAAAGCCAAGAGGTTGGCAGGGTTAAAGGTCTCTTTGTGGGCACCCTGAACCTAGAGAGCTCTAGCCAGACTTCCCTGACGAGGCTCCAACCATCCCACCTGGGGAGAGACAGCTTCTGCAGCAGCAAAGTTGTGCAGCTGCCTTTGGTTCCTCAATTAAAGCAACCATTTTGTTGCTGTACTTGGAAATAAATAGGAAGCTAGTGAAAGCGTGTAGTGCAATGCTAAATGCTGACCTCCCACCTCTAAGTATTAAGCTTCTCCAACTAGGCAGCCGATGTTAAACAGGCACTTGGAAGTGTATCCTCCAGTGGCCCTCTCAATATTTATAGATGCTTCCGAGCAGGAGCTTTCTAGCATGAGGAGTGCTTGCCTCTAGTAAAGGAAAACCTCAGCTCTCTCAATGAGGTATTTAAAGGAGCTGCTTTGGATGGCACCGTGCTGCTCAGATGTCCCATTGCTGCCGTGCTTTGCTTTTGGTCAGGTAGTGCTGTCCTTCTCTTAACCATACTGATCAGATCGCTTGTGAAAGTTACTGTTTGGGGTCTCAATTTATAGATTGCCTGATTGCAAAGCAAATGTTTTAAATCTCCTTTCCTTTGTCAATGAGAATTAAAAAGGGAAAATAAACTAAATGTTATGTCTACGTTTAAATTCCTGTCTCCTTGTCTCTATACTAACACTAAAGTAGGCTGGAGCCTGCCTTGCATGCAGTGAAAATTGTTCAGCTTTTTCATTCTCAGTACTATGAACCTGTGAATGTTTTAAGTGTAGTTAAAGCAGGGTTCTCTGCTCTTAGTCTTACAGCTTCAGATTTGTGAAACAGAAAATTTTCTTCCGCAAGAATCTTGGTTTTCAATTAATTGGGTAATTCTCAGATCATTTTTTCCCTTCAAGTCTAAAATACAATGATAAATAGTTAGCACTCTTCACATGTTTTTGGGTATTAGAGCATTTTAAAGAATTGCTGAGGCTTTCTACAGTAGTTCATAAGTAACCAGGGTAATGGGCTGCTCTGTTGGATCAATCTTACAGCTAAATCTGTGATGCAGGTACAACAAATATACAGTTATGTTTGATGTTCAGCATTAATAAGAGTAATTACGATAGTGACAGAAAGTTACTGTGTTTTGGAATGCACATGTGAAGAAATTGTTGTTCTGAGTGTTGTTTTGTTGTTATTTTTTTCCCCCGTGTGGGGGTGGAGAGCAGGCTGTGTTGAAAGATGTGCTTTGGCTTGCTTGGCTGCAGTTCATAAAAAGTAAGGTTTCTTGTTCTGGGATGTTTGCTCTGAAGGCTTGAAACAAACGCAAACAAAACTCGGTGAGATCTGTGGTGTTACCCTTATTCTTTTTTTCCACTGGTTCTTTCTGAACACAAAGAAAGCACCATGCCAAGGTTCAATCTGTGGGAGTGATGAAGTCAGTGGAGCATTCCTCACCGGTGGCAGTGCCACCAGCATTCAGCTTTGTGTTTATTTGAAGTATTTGTGCTCCTCTTCCCCGCAGTAGGTCGAACAGGTTTTCTGAGACTCTCTGAGATGATGCCTCTCTGCATTTGCAGCTAGAGGAAAGCTTGTATTGGAACAAACTGGATTTTTCAGTGGATTAATCTGTCCCGTAGCCTTATAACAAGATTATGGTTTATGCTGATTTGTTGCAACAGTACTGGTATATCTAGTTGTTCCAATAGCAAAATGCTAATCCTGAAGAAATAAATCTGTCTTCTTGCTGGCAGGCATAAAAAGAATAGGGGGATGGGAGTCTCTGCTCTCTTTTGGGGTATTAGTGGATGATAGCCTGAGTTCAGCATCAGTTGGATTGAAGCAATTTGATTGTATCTGTCTTTTGCAGAGGGATTGGAAATTGCAGAAGCAAAGCCTTATCTCCTTTCTCTTGATTGTGAAATATTTAGTGGTCACCCAAAGCAGTGTTTGATCACAGTGCTGTGAGGCTGAGGGATTACAGAAACGCAGGAAGCGCTGCGAGAAGTGGTTGGGCAGTCTGAGGGCAAGGCTGTCCTTGCCCCTCGCTTTGCAGGTAGGGTCAGTGAGGCAAACTGGATGCCCTGTTCTTGGGATACCGCCAAAGATTGTTGCAATTTGGCCGCCTGTAGCCAGCAACAGTTGTTCCAGCCAAAGCAAAACTCCTGGGGAGCTTGTCCTAAAGCAGCAGGAAGATGCGGCGCCTGTCCTCCCACAGAGAAGCATCGCTGTGCGGTGTGCGTTCACCTTGATGCTGTGTGTTGTGGTGCTTGAAGCCGGGTTGATCCAGCATTAAGAGAGAGACAGAGAGACTTTTGTGGCCTGTTCCCAGCTGTGCTGTGGGTGCAGCCTGCCGTGGACAGCTTCGGAGCTGTCTGACCGTGCTGCAGAGGAGCGGTGTGCTGGGAGCACTGACTGACTGTGGGCCAGGCCTTGGCCTGCTGCACTCCCTCCATAGCCTCCCTGGCAGCGAGCACAGTGTTTGAGCTTTGTGGCCTTTGCTAAAATTGGGTTTGGGATTATGGATACCAGGCACTACTTGGCATTCAGCTTGTTGAGCTCTTGGCTTATTTGTGCCTTGCTTGTGAAACGAACACAGGTTCCCTTCCTCCGCCATCCGAGGCCGAGGGAAGCGTCATTGCTGGTACCGGGCCGTGCTGCTCTTGTGCTGTCAGGGGAAGCCTGGAAGAGCTGCTGGAAGATGTGGATCTGTGCAGTTGACGACACTTCAAATCAGCACTGTATTTCTTTTGAGAAAGAGGGGTTTGATAGGAATTTGAATCATGACAGAAATAGTGCTTGGTCCAGGTAACAGGAACCAGCACAAATGAATGTGCTGCTGGGATGAAACAGTTGAACAGAAACATCATCAAAACTATTCAGCAAATTAAGAAAGGAAGCTGAAGAGTGAGGTTGATTATCAACAGTCCTTGATAAAACTGCAAATTTTATTCCAGATCTCCGTGTTGCTTGCTCAGAAGGTTGTGCAGCTGGGGACAGAGACCTCTACTCCCATCCACTGTGCTCAGACACAGATGAGACCACAGTCAGGCTTCCCTAATGAATTGGCCCACTTTAAATTAAAAATTTAGTATACTACACTTTATATCCCAGAGATGATTAAATGTTAATGTGTTTTTTTGTTGTTGTTGTGTGTTTTTTTCTCCACCTTGCTCCCAGAAACTACAATATTTACCCTTCTAACTCACTGGCAGTCTGCATTAAGATTACACATGATCCACCCCCATGCACGTTGTTTTGCTTCTCTTTAAACAAAGAAGTTTATCTGATCAGCTAGATAATTCTTACTTTTTTTTTTTTTTTTTTTTTTGATGTCTGTATGGAATGACAAAGTGAGACTGATAACATGGAGAGGCTTTCAAGGAAGGTGTGTTTTTGTTTTGTTTTCCCAGTAGTAGTGTTTTCTACAATTCAGTGCTCTTTTACTTTTCTTCTATTACACATTTAATGCAACAGTAACTCTTCCAAGCCTCTGTTCAGTCATAGTGACAAAAAAAGTAACATTTTCAATCCTTGTAGATTTCCTGTTCGCTACTGTTGTTAAAAGTGGAGTTCTTCATGTACCAAAATAGTTGTGAGGTTTTCTTTCATTCCTTTGTTAAGAAAAATTAGAAGGATGTGAAATTTTTCCATACAAAACCCTATTGCTGCTTCAAAATGGAAAATTCAGACGTTGTTCTCATCCTATTGAACTTTTTTTCTCTGACCTACATTTAGACAAGTTTTATTTTTGCGGAAAGAATAGCACTGGCAGGCTGAACAGCTCATTGAGATTTGACTCAGTAACCAAATACACTGCCAAAGTTAAAGCAAGCAAACCACCCTAACTTAACACTTACTGCTCTTTGACATTGAGTTATGTCCCTATAGGTGTATTCCGAACAGATAGGCTAGAGTATGATGCAGCATGCAGAAAACAAAATGTTTGATTTCCTTCCCCAACCCTCCTTCAAAGTTCAGATAGAAGTTATTTGCCATGAGGAGTATTTCGGTGAGCAGGTTGCATGATCTGGTATTTAAATAAATATATATGTGTATGTATATGTCATTATCCTAATTTGAATATTCAGACTTAACAAGGAGTCTCTGTTTCTTCCCCTAAATGTAAAGACCAAACTCAGCATTACAAAAGAAGAAAGCTTTAACTGTAGGAGAAGAGGCACCTGTTCCAGTAAAGTAATATGACTGAGAGTTGGGGATGAAAGAATATATGCTGTGGTAGCATTGTGGTAGGTTGCAGGTTGGATTGATCTGTCCCATGTGCTGGTACAGCTTCAGTCTGTCTGAAACTGTATGACCGTGAGATGACTTCAGGTGAAGTCAGTGCTTCTGAAGCAAAGAGGACATTTGCTCACTTGTTTCTCTCCTCACCTTCATGGTCTGTTGACAGCTGCCTTCAGATCATCATGCACCACAGCACTGTAGGTATTTGGATAACCAGTAGCATGTAGTTTAGTTCGTCTTTTGAGTTGTCACGTCTCATTTCTTTTATTTTTCCTCCATTGCATGTATTTAAACCATCTTTGGAGTGGGAAGCACTGTGCTTGTGTGCTGGGAGGAGCTGCAGCTTTTACCTGCTGTGAATCTGCCAATGACTTAAAAAGAAACCAAGTTCATCTTAGGATGCTGCCTCTGTAGGAGCTATGTGACTAGCAAATATTGGCAGAAACACAAGTTGGCCTTTTCAAAAAACAAGACAACTTTTACTAGTTGACTGGCGTACAGTATTGTAGATTCTTTCTTTTGGAGTGGAAAAGCAGGGCTGGCATTTCTATTTGTGCTAGCAGTGTGACCTCCCTCTGACCTGAAACATCTCTGTGCAGAGCCATGAAGTCAATAATGGTCTCTCTCTCTTTTTTTTTTTTTTTTTAATAACAATGGATTATAATTTCATTTTATCCTGGCTGGAGCTATGCTTTGTTTTTCCGTGGTGCTGTAGGATAAAGTTGAGGTGTATATTAACACATGGCTTCTTGTTTGGCCCTCAGCCAGGGAAGGAGTCCCTTCTGCTTGTCCAGTGCAGCAGATACCGTGCAAGTAATGCTCCTCAGTGCTATAATAGCATGATAAATAAATAAACACCTGTCTTTTTATTTTTATTTTTTTTCCCAGTTTCTAATCATTCTGCTTTCTGTTAGCTTCCAATTGTGGCAAAATAAGCCTTATTTGATCGTCTCTCATGAAATTAGCCACGTGCTGACAGGTCTTCCTAGTGATTTCATAGAATCATTTGGATTGGAAAAGACCTCTAAGATCATCAAGTCCAAACATTAACCACATTTCACCAGGCAGCCACCTCTTCGCTTTCCTCAAACTGACCCCTCCGTCCTAGCAACTGCTGGTACAAGCTCCAGCGAGAGACACTTGAAGCTGCTCATTTGCGTGTCTTTTTGTAGTTACCTGGCTGAGCACCCACTGAAGTGATTTTTAATGTTGCTGAGATTTTCCTGTATAATGTTATGTTATGTGATTGTGGAACATTAGATGGGGTAATTAAAACCCACCACCTACTTAACTGACCAAGGCAGCCTGGGTGATGCACTTAATTGTACAGCAGCTGTTACCTGGATGCAGATGGAGTTCACACTTAATGAAAACACATGGCACCAAGTCTTGATGAATTTTCCCTGGGGTTTAGCAGGCATCTTCTTCACCACCTATTTCACAGAAGTGATCTTAAGATTGTCACGAGCTATTTTCTGTAAGCCTTTTTGTTCCAGGAAGAGCAGATTCTGCATGCTTGAACTAATGTGCAAGGGACAGCATTAAGCTCGCTTTACAGTCCTCTGTGATGAATGAGATGAGAGGAATGTCTCCGTAACCATCTTCCTGGCAGGAGCTGATGGTATCCAGTTCATCTGGCATGTGTAAATGCTATCTGTTATGTTGCTGGAAGCTTGCATGGACTTCCTCTTTCTTTGAATCGCTCTTTACCTACTATTCTCATGCCTCCTGATGAAAAGCTTGTGTTTTAAAGGGAGTGATGTCAACTCCCAGCCAGGATGGCAGTGTGTGGCATTATAAAAATGTTTATATTCGTGTAGATTGCTGCTTATTTTTAGAAGTATAGTTTCTGTGAGTGAATGAGTCATGGTATTCTGCACATTCTGCAGTGACTTAAATGTCAGCCTCTCAATACTAGAATGAGAACCCTAAAAGTTTGTGTTGTTTTTTTTTTTTTCTGGTGCTTTTTGTTTGATGTTTTTCATTTGTTTCATTATTTTTCTTTAGTGGTTAGTGTTGAAAAGTCACTGCTATCTTTGGCAAATGAGACTATGTGAAACCAGGGTGAATTTTCTTTTATGGGACTTATTTAAAGCTTGGCCCGTTGCTGATCCAGAGGGAGGTGAAGAAGAGATGGGGGTGCTCAGACCCTTCAAAACTGGCGGGTCTTCAGCTCTACCTCAGAGCCTTTACCCTAAACATTTAGAAATTGGGAAATGCCAAAGGAAATAAAAGTGCACATCCTCAGAGGGTAAGTGGTTGCTACAGCTTGCAGGGAGGTCGGTGCTTCCTTGTGTGCCTCAGCATTGCTGCGTACAAGGTCAGGCCCAGCACGTAGCCAGCTACTGTTTCCTCATCTGGTTCTGAAAAACTGCAAGTGAGAACAGAAATTCATCTCTGAACTTGTAGATTGTAGCAAGACCTGGAGCAGGATAGCTCAGCTTTTAACTGTTCATCTGAGAGTGGAGTGTTTACAGTGACAGAGCCAAGCTTTGGCAAACGCGGATGATACCGTTTTGGAACTGGAAAGAATTATGAAAGGTGTATTGGCATTTAATGTAGGTGGTATTTAATAAGCATGGGAATCTAGATTAAGCAATTACCTTTTTTTATTATTATTATTTCGTTTTTCAACTGTGCCAACATGTGAACAATTTTCCTTCCGTGGTCAGCATTCCCTCTGCAGTAGCCTTTGAACAGCAGCGTGCTTTGCAGTATTTATGGTTTTCAGGAACTGTGCGGAAATGAAGTTTTGCCAATTATATAACTAAAAATGGCAACATGCCTGATTCAGAATGAATAAATGAGCAGCTGTTGCGATGCTGCTTAGGTGATCTGTGATGAAATAGCCTGCATCCTGCTCTCAGTCGCAGCGCTTATAGGATGACAGCTTGTTTAGGAACACCGGCTAACTTCCCAGCTCAGAGGTGTGAGGCTCTTATTGCAAGGCACAGTTGGGTGTCGATGCTTTATTTAGGATTTACACAGTGTTAGCGAATCATGGGTTTCTTAGTGTCGGGCATTATTATGAATATAGGTGACTCATGTTTTGGAAAGGTAGGGAACTTGAGGAGGGGTGGGGAAATGCATGTGATAATTCATTGCTTCTGACTTTTATTTGGGAGAAAAAAAAGTACTCAAGTATTTGCCTGTAGATTCTTTGTAGTGGTTTAATTATATTGCAGGCATTCGGGGTGGGGAGGAGAGGGTGAGGAGATACAGCTAATCCATATTTGATCATAAGAGACAAAACTGTTACTAAAGATGAGTGGCCTGTGCTCTATTTTCTCATGGCGTCTGGCTTTATGTAAGCAGTCGTGTAGGAGGATGTTGAATAGGTGAGAGCCGAGTTGCATAGCTTGTGGATGGGAAGCCTGCTGACTTCTCTCCCACATAGCTGAAATGTGATTAATGAAAGGCTTGCATAACCTGCGCTACTGAGACGGGGGAAGATCAGATTGGATGCGTGTGGCTGTTTTGCAAGGTACGGTTTGCTGAGAGAAGTGTAGAGGGCGAAGCCTGGGCTGTGCTTGAGCCGGGACCTGAACAGCACAGCCTGCTTCAGAGACATCTCCTGCCTGAAAGGTTCATCTCTCTGGGAGGAGACTGGTCTAAAGGCACTGAGCAAGTCAACGGAAGAAAACAGAAGAGCTTGCACCGCCACACTCTGTTGTCTCATTCATGTTCAACTCTTCCTTGTACTTGTGGTTTTGCTAGTCCATTAATCCCTACAAGGAGCATCTTTCTATAAAGCCACCCCAGGCAGCTGGTCCACCCACAGCTACAGGATATCAGGACGTGGTACTGACAGACCTGCCCTTGTGCAGGAGGCTTGCATCCACCCCCCTCCTCCGCTCCAGCTCCATGGCAAAGTGCAGAACTCGTTTCCGACTTAATCAGCGTGAGCGAATGATTGTTGTAACAGGAATTGTGGTTTCCAGGGTTCAAACAGGAAAAAAAAATGCAGCTACTTCCAGCTGCAGACTTCATTAGGTAGTCACTCGTGGGCCTGCCTTGTTAATATCTTTTTACACTCACCTGTCCCACCCAGTTTTCAGAGTAACCACTTAAGCAGATCATGGCTTGTGAGCCACAGCTGGAAGTTCCTTTTCATAATGGGTATTTTTTTGTTGTTGTTTTTCCTGAGAACGTCTTTCTCAGACTCTTGGAGGATGACCCATACTATAATTATTTCCCTGCAATCCTGGCTGGTACAATTCAGCCTTTCTTTAGGTAATGGCCTGAAATTACAACTACAAATTGTAAGGCATGGAAAAGCATACCAGAGATGCTTTGTATTTTCTTCAAAATTTGTTTACCATTGTCAGTGAAACTAGTAAAATACTAGTTCTTCCCTTAGGTGTCATTGGTTTTGTTTTGTTGTGGGATGGAATAATTACTTGTTGCCATGGATTATAGAAAGCAGGAGCGTAAGTCTCTGAACTGAAACAGGAGTTTGAAGTAACACCATGTATTATTATCATTGTGTTTTCCGACAAAATTTCGACTGTGCTGCAGTAAGACGAGGAGACTTTTTATATCTATTAGGAGTCGCCTTGTGAGCAGAGAGCAGAAGATGCTCAAAGGCAGGTGATTTGGTGAAATGTAGCAGGTGTGTGACTCCTTTAACAAGTACCTGACCGTCCTTCCAGATACTGGAGGGACTGCAGAGCTTTCCTGTGCTGCCTAGCCCTTCTGTCACTCAGCCCTAGGCTTTCCGAGGTCCCCTCCATGCTCCCAGCACGGTGAGGGTGCCGGTGTGGAGACATGGTCCCAAATAGCTCTTGGAAACCAGCTCATGAAATATTGTGCTTGTGTTGTTGGAAGCTGCACTGTCAAAAAGGAGCAAATTTGGAAGTGGGACCTCCACAGGGCAAAGAGTAACTGGAACTGATGAGCTCCATGTGCCTTGGGGTTGCCCACCCACTCCTTTAAGTTGAAGCCCCACATGTGCAAAATGGGAACAACTTGTTTTAAGGTCTAGCAGAGCCTGGGAAGCCCTGAGACGGGTCTGCCCTTAGGTGACCCCCATCCACGTTTCTGCAGAAATCAGCCAGAACCTGGCGGTCCGCGGGTAGCAGAGCAGTCGGTGGCAGTGGTCTCTCATGATGTGAAATCCAGCAGTTCTCACACCCGCCAGCTGCCGTGTTTTGATTCGTGTAGGAGGGCATTTCTTGGTAGAATGAGAGCATGAAATCAGGCAGGAATGGAGGGTGCAGTAACCGCCGCACGCGGGGGAAAAGATTGCCTGGTGTGGGCAGAAGGAGCACAATGGGAAGTCTCTCTCCTGGTGTCGAGCCCGAGCGGGGAAACGTCTGCTGCTTGAGACAGAAAGCCTGATTCTTCCTCTGCCTTAAAAACATGGGAGGACAGGGAGGAAGAAGTGCAGTTTGCTGTGGCAGCTGAAGAGAATGGGTTTTGTCCAACTGTGATGCCAGGGCTAAACCGCTTGCTTTATTTCTGGCTGCAACAGCAAAGGGTCGGTGGGGGAGAGCAAAAATAAAAACTAAGGCTTTGTTATTCTTGGCCTGTGGTTAGTGTCTACCAAGTGTTTCTGAAAGTTCATGTGAGTGCTTTCAAGACACCTTGAGAAAGGTGTCCTGTAGTCTGTATGTGAAAGACCAGGAATGCAGGAGAGCATTCTGCTATGGTATCCCCTGCTCTATAAAATTTTGCGCCTGTATCATCCTTGGTATGTATATCTAGTACTTTGAATAGTCTAACGTGGCCCTTGCAGTCACTGGAAAGCCAAGTGAAGCAGTGTTGTCCAGGTTAGGCACTGCAGTCAGTGGAGGAGAAGAGGAAGGTGCTTGTGGAAATACAAAAGATTTGGGACAGATAGGTATAAAGGAGAGCCCTCTGTCTTGTGGTGCTTGGGATGGACTTGGCAGGCACCAGAGCATGAGAAGGGGCATTGCAGGGGTGAGGTAGGCATGATCTGTGGCGGCTCTGGGTTGCATTTATCTCTCATTTATCTCGACTTTGGTGTGTTAACATTTCCCCCTCTGCTCCTCCTTGTCCTATCATTATCTGACCGAGCAAAAAGTTGCCTTCCATCTTTTTATAAGCCCCCTTAATTAATTTTAGATATATGCGAACAGCTGACTACCTAGTGACAGAGCTGAGATCGCTGTATCTGCAGGTTAGGTACCCAGTTTCTTAGTAGTGATGAACAAGGTTTGGCTTCAGGTGGCTATAGGTTAGTGTGGTGCCGATCTTTTAACATACAAAAAGGTACTTTCCTCTTGATACCTCCAAAACCTCATAACTGATATGTTTATTTATAGCTTTCCTTTATCTGAAAGTTAAGAAGTCTCGAGTATGTGTTAAGCGAGATAGGCAGACATAAACAGGGATATGAAAAGTCTGTTCATGCAGAAAACTGAAAAAGTAGCCTGAGAGCCACTGCTGAGTAATCAAGAGTACATCTCTGTGGTGCTTGTAGGCAGGCACTGTGTTGTGTTGGGTTTGTTTCTCTTAAGATAAAATGCTTACACTGCAAAATGAATACTGCTTAGAATTAAACTTAATTGGATTTTTAAATATCAAAATGTCTGAAAAATGTGCAGTAATAAGAATATAAAATGCTTCTTGTGAAGTTTTCCTAATTCTATATGTAATTAATTAAAAAAAAAATACATCTGTTTTGCAGGAGAAACTGTAGAAGGCCTTCGAGAGAGTGATTACCTTCTGATTCATTCGTGTCGGCAGTGGACAACAATCACAGCTCACAGCCTGGAGGAGGGCCACTATGTCATAGGGCCAAAGATAGAAATCCCTGTACATTATGCAGGTAAAGTTGTTGTTAACTTGAAATACAAATTCAAAGAGAGTGAATCACCTACCACTTACATTGGTCACTTTAATTGCTGGAGTGAAGCTAAGTCTCTGGTATCGGTGACCATGACCTTTTGATAATGCTACTGAGCACAAGAGAAACTGATGTACTCCCAGAGATACTAAATAGATGTTTGTCATTGGGCAGCATGCTTAGAGAACACAGCTATGTAGAGTAATCGGGTTTAACTTGAGCATAACAAATTGCCAGCCTTTTTCATCTGTGAACATGGTAGCAAAAGTATGGAAGTTTGAAAATGCACTGAAATATCAGTCATAGATAGAATGGGGGTTGTGATTAATTACATACTCGAGCTGGAGGAGATTTTTACTTTTTTTTAATATATCTGTGTTAAAAGGTAGGGAGCATTCATAACAGTACTGCAGGGCGCTCCTTGACATTTCTTTGTTGCTGCCTGCCTTTTTGGATGATGCAATAATACCGTTGTTCCCAGTAGGTAGGTATGGCACCACTAATCAATATTTATTTTACAATTTCAAATTAGTTTTCCTTTCCTCAGAAATTATTTTAATAACTTCCCACTGCTTAATGTCCTTATTGACAAGCTGAATAGAGCAGTACTGTCTGATTGGGATGTACTTATCTTGCTGCAGTTAAGATGCAAAAATGTAAAAGGCTGGCAAGTGTAAACTCACGGAGCCATGGCTACAGAGCAAAGGTGTGTGCTTAGTACTGTGCTTTCTCTTTGTCTTCCATACGGCCAGTTGTCAATTGATTAATCAATTCAGTTGTCTTGCTGTCTCTTTTTTAGATGTTGGTGTAATGAGGGTGGGATGAGTTGTACGAGAGCTGACTGAGATTTGCTTTAATCGCACCAGTGCTGCAACTGCAGTGATGCACTGTATTTCGGTGATGGAACTTGCACTGTTTTTCCTTGGAGCTGGCTTCTGGAAAGTTAAATGTTTTAAGACATGTTTAAAAACTTCGGTCTGTTAGCACACAGCGTCATAATGTACATGGACATTAAAATTCTATGAATTTAACTTTTTTAGTATAAGCAGTTTCTAGTGTATGTGCTTAGTAACTATTCTTTTTTCACACCTCCTGACTCCATAAGCTTCAGTGCCATGGCCAGAAAAACACCTTTCTTCTTTCAGACTGAATGGTGCATTTTAAAATTCTCACTGATTCCTGGAAGAACAGAAAATAAACTGGTTTTTGGTGTAGAAGAAGGCTGGACTTTTAAGGGGTTTACTAAAGCTTGGTTCTTAATTTGTAAAGAACTTAACAAAGATCTGCGAGGCAGGGTTTCCTGGTTCTTCGTGTTTCGTTCATGCTTGGCTTGATTTTGCTGATATCTATGTAAACTCAAAGTCTGTTCCTTAGGATATTGCAAAAGCCATTGATGTGGTTTTCTTCCTGGCTTGTGTTAATGCAGGAAGAGTGTGTTTAGTTGACAGAACACATTTTGCTGTCAAACGATCTCCAGAAAGTTCCCTGCTGTAAACTCCTCATTTATGAGACAAAAATACAGGAAAACTTCAGAAGTTGCCATGTAGTAAAGGCTCATACTAAATAAGTGGTGCGATCCGGTGCTGCCAAAGGAACCTCACAGAAATGCTCAGGGCTAACTTGAGGTATCAGATCATGCAATACAAGTTTGCCTCTGAGAAAGGAGAGATGTGTCTAAGGATGTGAAGGCTGAGCTAGAAGAGCACTGCAACCAGGTGCTTGGGTGCTAACCTCCAAAAGCATTTAGAGGTATCTTCCATACACTAAAAATTTATGCTGTCGTGGAATATGATACAGGGCTCTGTAAGGTAACGCTAAGTGAGTTGTCAGGGCTGCATTGTGCAGTGCCTCACAGCATGGTTTTGGGATCCAGAACCCCACAAGAAAGCGGCCACGCTTCATGTTGCTGCTGCAGAAGGCTTCTTAGGCTGGGGACTGCCCTGATACATTTATGCTTCTAGCTCAGGAGCCAGGCTGGGCATCTGCTCTGTGGTAAGCCATGAGAAGGCTGGGCAGTGGGAGCGCTCCAGAATCATGGACAGGATCTGAGCAGGATGTGCTGCTACCAAAAGGCTGGATGTTCAGCTGGCCAGAGCCTTGTGAGCTCGCTGACACAGCCCTCCGTTTACATGCAAGAACTCCCCATCTTTGAAGAAAACACAACTGGAACAGTTGACAAGCTGTTTTTATGGGGTTCAGCCATTAGTATCTGGTTTTAGGGGTGGGATTTTTGTCTTCATACAACAATACAGTTTACACACATTTGCCTATAAGTTTTGGATTATGACTGCTGATTTTTTTTTTGCACGCTTTCACTTTAAACTTCTGTCAAGTAAGACATCAGCTACAAACATGCAGTTGGCATTGTTGCTTATACTGCCTACCAGAAAGGTCTTTAGACATTGAACATAAACATTTATTAAATGACCTTCCAGGTTTCTTTTATATTTAATACAATAATTTAATTCCCCTCCAGATTTTAAAGTAGCAGATCGTAGCATCATTGTGGTTGCTACTGTTTAGCAGAAAGGGAAGTTGAAACTGATTTTATTCCCCTGAGATTATGTGTTTAAGTACCACAAAGTCGTCAGTCTCATATATAAATACTAGTATAACGTAAATCTTATTTTGCTATTTGCTAAATCGGGTTTTGGTACATTTATTAGACCTAAATATAATAAAGCCTTGTTAAAGAAAGAAAATGCTGTATTTCACATTTATGTGAAATTTCATTAGCAGAACCTCTGTTCTGCAGTCCTGTTACTGGGAAGCTACTACCCCAGTTGTTTCATTTGGGGGTGACTTACATACAGTTAATTTTTGCTGTTGCTGTCAGAGAAGACTCATATATGACAGCTGCTAGTCTAAGCATTCCCTCTTGAATACTCTTTCCAGTCTGCTTCTCTTTAGAGTAAAAGCTAAAGTCAATGTAGCATCAAGTTCAATTCTCATGTAATTAAAAATGAATGGCTAACGTGTTTCTGACTCCTAAAACAAAGGAGGTCTTCACGTGTATGTGATATGAAGAGTGGATCAAAATTACTGTCCTGGTAGTCTCCTGCCTTGCTGTAAGAGAGCAGACTTCACAAGAGTCCATGGCAAACCACTGCGGCGTACAGGCGTTGCTTGGGTGTCCTTTACTTTCCCTCCTCAAGTTCCCGTAATTCACACCTGATACTTCTAACAAGGCCTTACCTGCTCGCTGTTTGAGCTAGCTTTATATCGTTCCTGCTACTATATCCCTAATATTAAATTTCTACTCCAGAAATGTGTGCATCATCTATACCCTCCAGCTGACAACAAATGTTACCACTAGTTCAGGCTGAGGCAGCACAGATAAACGTCTCCTGTAGTAACCTCAGAAAAATGCTGTTGTATGATCTGAATTTGGTATCTTACAGAATTAAAGTTCGCTGTACTGCTTCTTGTCAAGACAAATGCCTCTTATCCTCTGTGCAGAGGTATCTGTGTGGGGAGCTGCAGGCGTTCGTGGCTGCTGCTTGCATGTATTCTGTGATAACTGAAAGTGATTGAAGCCTCCGTCAGAGGGCTTGAACACCATGGGCCTCAGGTGATGTCTGATCCTTCTTGTGTCAGGTTCTGGGGCTACAGAGCTCAAACCAAAAGCGTTATCACAGAATCACAGAATTTCTAGGTTGGAAGAGACCTCAAGATCATCGAGTGCAACCTCTGACCTAACGCTAGCAGTCCCCACTAAACCATATCCCTAAGCTGAGGTTTTATCAGCTCAAGCCCCAGAGGTCCCCTGCTCTGACTCTAAAGAGCCCAGGTTCAGGCTGTTGTATGTGCCTGTGCTACGTGGCCACAGTTTGTACTGGGTGCAGATCACTGCTTCGGAGTTGGATGGGGCTGGATGTGGTTACCTGAACTTGCTGTACAGGTAAAGCAGCACGGAGGGCAGCGGAATGAGACACGAGCATGTCCGTACTCTTATCTACAGAGCACAGCCTTTTCTTTCAGAGGCTGAACTAATATTGGTGACCATATGCAGTGAAAGAAGAAATACTGTGGGATGAGCTGGCAGCACTGAGGTTACTTTGCCCTAGATACTCCCATGTTTAATCAAATCATAACAGGGCCTTTACTGTTGTTTTCTAGTGCCTTATCTCTGTTGTTGTAACTGATGGTTCATTTGCCCTCTTGTCCTGTCTGTTAGAGGGTTTTCCCTTCTGTCAATCAAAATGATGACTTTAAAAAAAAAAAATTCAGCCTCCCTACCACTTATTTTTCTTCTAATCAGCTTTGTCCAGAGTTTGGAGGGAAATAGCTCTTGCATCAGTGCTGCCATCTGTGTGTTCGTACAAGGCAAGTAATAAAGAAAATACTTCTATTAAGACACTAGAAAGTAACACCCTATTCCAGGGTGTGCCGTGTTGTAACATATCCGGGGTGTTGGAAATACTCTTCCTGTGACCTCATGCCTCCCAGCCACAAAGTGAAGGTGTACAATTACTAATACAGAGTAATCACTTGTGCCCTGTCCGGCTGCTTGCCTAAGAATACCGATAGCTTTCTTAATGTCTTTTACATGAAGAAATACACGGCCTCATCGTGTGAGCCTTCCCCAGGTGGGGCAGCTGGTGGGAATGAGTCAGAAATCCCTTCTCTGGTTTTTGAACCAGTGTGAATGAACATCCTACTGAAACCTGTTCCTACTAGTTTGATTTGTTAATCATGGCTGTGCCTCGCTGCATCCTGTTAGCACGGAGGAAGGCTCTCTCTGCAGGTCTTCTCAGGAGTGAACTTGCCTTTGCAGCTGCAGAGCTGCAGGACTCCCTGAGATGCTGCAACGTGCAGCAGCAGTTCCTGCCTCCTGTCCCAAGGCATGCCCGCCTCTGAGGCAGTTGTGCAGTGCCACCAAGCCTGCTGCCTGCTCTGGGATGGTCAGGACATGGACACAGGAGAGTGCTGAAGTGTGGTGTGAGTTAGGCATCTCCTAGTTGTCTTGAGGTGTTGACAACAGGTCAACCCTTGAATCTCCTCTACCCAAGATGTGGAAGAGTGTTGTGATGCCAAACGCTGTTAGGTGTTTAGTGGTATGTTAGTTCTGCTTATTCATGCTCTGTGGCTCTCTTCATGGCTTTGGAGAGAAGAGCAGACTCTAGACTGGTGAACATTCATTGCTTAATGACTTTAGGGTAGCTATTGGCAGCCTGAATCCCTCTGGGGACAGATGGGGTGCTTTGCTGGCCTAAGTTCAGTTCGGGTAGTGATGGACATAGGGCCCTTTTACTCACCTTTGCCTCACTGTAAACAGAAGATGGTGTCAGGAAGAGGTAAGCTTGTTCTTTTGTGTAAGTGGGGGAGTACAGCTCTGATGGGGTAACTTTTAAGTTCAAAGAAGTGGGCGAGAGCTGGAACAGGGAGGGACACTGCTTTGGAGTAGGGAACTTACTCAGGTGAGTCCTCTCCAGCAAACAGGTACACCACTCCCTGATATGAAATGTGTTTTGCATTTTAATTTGTGTTTTGCTTTGAACTTAACCTGGCACCCAACTGTTACGTAGTTCTGGGGCTTTTATGCTGTACAACGGCATACGGCTTCTAGAGAACAGGGCCTGAATTCAGCAGCTCTGAAAGAGGCAGGCTGCCATGTGTGTATGGGCTGGTGAATGATTAATGAGTGTGTGTCCTCAGAAGAAAACCAAGACAAAAAACAACCCCCACGTTTAACCCCCCCCTCCCGGTACTCAAGTTTTGTTTTCGTTTTGTTTTCTTCAAAAAGGTTGTTTGATCTTAAAAGCAGTCAGAGGTATGAAAGCTTTTTTTCACAGGTACTGCTAATAAAAACACTGCCACCAGCACATGGTCTTCATGGGTTTAAAACAGAAATAGGAGGCTTGTAACACTAGATACTTGATTTTGTGAAGTTTCCTGAGAACTGCGACCCTTTTATCCCCATAACTGAAGAGAAAAATGTATCTTCCTTATCCATTTAAAAGTGTCATTGTAGAATGGTGCCTGGGTATTGCAGAGTTTGTCTCTTCTGTTGGTTAGTCTGAGAACAGCAGTCTCCAAAACACTGCTCACAGAGCACCATTCCCTGCTTTCTCTGACAGGGCAATAACTATCTTAATCTGTATTTATCTACTTAGTTTTCTTATTTAGTTTTTCTCTTCTTTTTCCTTGCCAAAGACTCTGTTTTTCTATTCTAGGGAATCGAGGCCTTGAGGTCTGTCAACTGTTTTCATATTCCTGTTTTTTTAAATCTGTCATTGAGGAATAATGTGCGAATTGCTCTTCCATACATGAAAAAATCTCTATATTCTTAATTTTTATGGTGTTATTTTTTTTTTTCTTCCATAGACTTACCGTAAAGTTAAGCTGATGTCAGACTTGCCATGATTCACCACAGCCCTATCTGTTTGTTATTCTACATTTCTGTGCCTTTTAACCTTTGGCAGATGTTTCTCCATTGACCATCAGTGCAATGTCAAGTCACAGGATAAAAAATGCAGGCACAGAAAATTCTGGCAAAAATTTCCCATTTCTTTCACACCTCCAGGATCGTATTCTCCCTGTTCCATCATCCTTCCCCGGCCCACCAGCACCCAGGCAAATGAAGTAGCAGTATTTTACAAAAGTTTTAATGAAATATTCCCCTTTTGTCTGACCACTTTTATTGGAGAATCTCTTTTTTTTTTTTTTTTTACCTATTAAGAGTATGTACAGGTGTTTTAACACTACATTTTCACGCTGGATTGATTTTTGTTGAGCAGTTGTATGTCCTGAGCCCGAGTAGTTAGTTCTAAGCATGTACAGTACTAGCTTTCTAGTATCGTGTGCTGGCAGCTTCCCAGGATGCACGCAGAGGTATTTCTGTGGATCAGAAATACCTCTTCTGTGTGGGGAGATAGTTCAAATGCAGCTTCTAGTGGAACAGCAGTGCACCATTCTTCATCAGGTTGAACTGCTGATAATCTTCTGAAGTACTTTCAACTTCACATCTCTGAAGTCAGCCAGCATTTTTTGCAGTGTCCAGTTTCCTTAAAATTATCATCCTTATTAAAATCGGCTGACCGTGACACAGACTGCTTCTCTCTTTCTATATATACAATCTAATTTCTATGAGAGACTTGTGGAGTCTCTCACCTACAGAATCTGTAGATTTCACTTGATTTCCAGGGTGGTTGATGGAAGTATCAAAGTTCATATTCAGCATATTGGTGAAACCCCCTTCAGCTCTGCCTGAGCTCCCATCCACCTCCAGTCCTGCTACCTGGACCAGCTGAAACATCTGAAACTGCTGTGGAGTCTGCAGCCATCGCTGCTCTGCGGTGCAATCCAAAAGATCGGGTTAGTTCACGGGGTGGGATCTCTGCCAGGGATGGACGGAGAGTCGGATTATGTCCCAGAAGTTCACAGAGAAAAAGCACCTGATTTTTCTGTCCTCCTTTCCAACCTGGGAGAAGAGTTTGTGTTTTGTAGACTCAAGTTTGTATCAAATTTAATTTGTTTCATGGGATTTGCTTTGTGCCTCAAAAGAAACAAAGACTTGTGATGATAGTGATATTTTTCTATAGTGTTTCAGTGGCATATTAGGCAGAAAGAGGTGTTTGTCTTTAGCCGTTTTCCTTTTCTCCACTTTGTCTTCTGAGTGCAACCTTACCCTTTTTAAAAAGCCTGAGGTTTGCCTCGGCATTGAACTTCATGTTTTATTGGTGAGAGGGAAAGGGAGTAGGAGGAGAGAGGAAAACTTGCAGCTTTTACAACTGCTGATTTGAAGTATCACATGTTCTTCTCAGACTTGCACGCTTCTTGGCTGTTACTCCAAGTCTGCAAACTAGCTGCTTGCTGAAATTCAGCTGTGACCTTAGAAGCATTCACTGTGAGGTTTTTGTTTGTTTGCTTCAGATCTCTGGGGGCAGCAAAGAAGCTGATAGGAGCTGCATCAATTAGGAGAGAACTCCAGAGGCTTATACAAAAGAAATTAACTGGGGAGGATGACTTCTTAAAAGATTGCAGTTGAGGGAAGGTTAGAACAGCAGCCAGGAAACTGGTTCCCAGAAGACTGGGAGATGGGCTAAATCACACAGGATTTGCTCAGCATTGCTTGAATTACTTTGCCCTAGCTCTTGGCTGGTATGGTGGAGCACTGGGCTCATCTGCATGGCAACAGAAAGGCTGAAGTGCTCTTAAAAGTTGCCTAACACAACTGCTAGGAAGCTCAGGGGAAAAGGCTAATCCATGCCAAATTTCAGGGTGTATTTAGGGCTATGCTGGAGGTTCCGGTCTGCTCCCACGTTTCCAACCACTTGAGACAACCCAAAGTACTGGCTACAAGGAAGCTGGGAATGTGGCTCCTGAGTTCCCAAGAGGAAGCTGTTCTCTTCTTCCGTGAGCTGTAAATTAAGGCTTTAAAAGGGAGGAGGTACGTGAGCACTGCGGCCTACCTGGTTGTTAACCTCCTGCTGGTTAAGCTGGGGAGGGACAAGCATTTCTGGATGTGCATAGGTTTCCAGATAGGACAGCTGGAGATGGAGATACACCTGCAAAGCAGGACCCTATGTTCTTTGCCATAATACCTCCTTCCTGCATCCTGGGAGTGGGATAGGTGGAAAAAATGTCTGTTTTAGGCGTCATTTGGGAACTAGACATGAACTAAGTGCGAAGCTGTTTCATCCTTTCCTACCCTGAAGTAGATCTTTAGGCAGGTTTAACCATACTGTTAGAAAACTTGAAGGATAATTAGAAGCTCAAAGAGAGAAGCTAGTCTGTAATTCACACTAGTTTTCCTAAAGTAGAAGAGTGCATGCACGCGTGTGTGTGCATGCCTGTATAATGTATCACAGAGTCAGAATGGCTGAGTTTGGAAGGGACCCCTGGAGATCATCCAGTCCAACGCCCCTGATCAAGCAGGGTCATCTAGAGCACGTTTCACTGGATCAGGTCCAAGCAGCAGGCTTTGAATATCTCCAGAGAAAGAGGCCTTCTGGGCCTCCACAACCTTTCTGGGCAACCTGTGCCTGTGCCCTGTCACCCTCGCAGTAAAATTTTTCCTCATGCTCAGACAGAACTTTTTGTGTTTCAATTTGTGCCTCTTGTCCTGTCACTGGGCACCACTGAAAAGAGTCTGGCTCCATCCTCTTGATGCAATTCCTTAAGATATTCATATACATCGGTAAGATCCCCTCTCAGTCTTCTCTTCTCCAGGCTAAACATGCCCAGATTCCTCAGCCTTTCCTCATGAGAGAAATGCTCCACTCCCCTGATCATCTTCGTAGCCTTCTGCTGGACTCACTCCAGGAGCTCCCTGTCCCTCCTGTACTGGGGAGCCCACAACTGGACCCAGCACTCTAGGTGAGACCTCACCAGGGCTGAGTGGAGGGGAGGATCACCTGCCTCGACCTGCTGGCAACACTCTTCCTAATGCATCCCAGGATACCATTGGCCTTCTTGGCCATGAGGGCACGTGGTTGACTCATATAGGCACCTAACTTTTCTATACCATCTATCTGGCCTCAAAGATGGATGGCCCTTGATGAAAGAAGAGAATGAAGAGAAGTCAGTTGTAAAGGCACAGTCACAGTTTAATCTGTAAAATACATTTACCTTCTCTTCTGTGCAAAACTTGAATTTTTGTTTGTTTGTTTTTTGTTTGTTTGTTTTTTAAAAAAGACTTTCAGCTGAAAACTGGTATGTTTTGAGTTGATAGTTTGTCTCGATAATGATGTCTTTTGTTAATCTCTTAACTCCAGTGCATGAAGTTGGGTTCTGTGCTTTTGTATGACTAGAGCAGCAGGTGCAGACTGAAGAAAGCAAGCACGCATGACTGCTGTAAAATCCTTGCAAAGAATGATGCAGTCACCATTTCGACTGTCACATGACTCTTAATCTTACCTGGATCATACTGCATGCTGGTCACAGATTAAAATTTTTGCAGAGAAGTACAATCCTTAATGTTTAGGGGATTGCGATATGGTTTATTGTATACTTCTTTTTTTTAAACAAACAAAAAATAACTTTATTTGGCTGTTTCTTCTGCACATAGTTTTACTTTGCCTCAGGTTTGTCCCCTCTTTTCCTTTTGCTGATATTCTGATTTGTTGCACAGTCTAAATCTGCATGGGAATTTGGGATGGAAGAAATTGCCGTCAGGCTTTGCGATTAGTCTAGGAGATCCTATAGACTGAGTGTCCCTTTGCTCCTCAGGCTTGGAGAGGAACTGTTGTAGCTGAGCTAACATGGCAAATAAGCAAGCCAGAAAATATGAATGTCTTTCCCTTCCTTAAATACACAGCCCAGCTGGCAGGAATCTGCAGCAGGGTTCTCGATAGGTTGTGCGCGCTCGGGGGGGAGCAGCAGAGAAAAATGCTGCACAGGATGATGTCATCTTGTGAATTTCGGGATGCCAAAAGGCATTTATTTTTTTCCCTGGAGCCAGTATTTGCCGCTCAAAACAACTGATAGGAAGTGTGGTAGGAATTCTTCGGTCAGCATCCTCCCCATGGAAACCAGCACACTCCATGTCTGGGAGCGAACACTGGTCGCGTCAGCGCTGCCTATTAAAGCAACTGACATCACGGACGGCTTGGGCTTCGGCTGAACTACTGTACCTATTGGTGCCAACAGTAAAATAAAACCGTGCTATTTAAGCCCTGTATAACTCTGTTTATATGGAGAATGTAATTTGTGTGTTTAATTTAGCCTGTGATTCAAGGCGGTAGTTCTGCTGTGTCAGGGAAAGGCACTGCTGTGAGCTCTGACACTTCGAGGAGTGGAAGAACTGGCTTTTTTCTCTGCTGTGAACCGCTGTGTGGAGACTCGCTCTTCTCAGGTGGCAGAGATTAACTTGTTTCCAGGGTGTGCTGGGAGAGGGGAAGCTATTAAAGCTATTAGTAAAGGTGACCGTTTTTACCTGACTGGGAGCAACAGAGGTAATTATCTTCTACTTCTGAGGGACCTAAGCAACAGCTGGAAACTGCAGCCTGTGCCTTGTTTCCTCTGCCATGGGACTTAACTTTTCTTGTGAACCAGAGTGTGCGGTTTGATCCCAAAGGAAAGCAAAGCCAGGACAAAGAAGGAAACACAAAGCACCTGTATATATGGTATGGGGGCTTTCACGAGGGTCCTCAAACTTGGAATGCCTGCCTGGTAAGCCACCGTAGCCTACATGGAGTAAGAAGGACCATCTACCAGAAAGGTTATGTTTTTCAGGGGAGTCACCTTCATTGCAGTCTCTTTGTCACTTGTTCAACCTTTTCTGGTCCATCTCACACGAATTTCATGCTGCAATAGACTGGGAATAGCCAGCCAGGGCTGGCTGCCTTTGGGTGGCTGGAACAATTCAAGGCTGTTCACTGTTGCCTTGTAGCACCGTGCTCACCTGATCCCTCTCCTAGCAGGTGTGTGGACCAGCTCACCACGTGAAAGGTCCTGTTTTTGTCACAGTGGCTGCACACGTGCCGAAGAAAAGAAGAGGAACAGGCTATTAGGGTGCACAGTCACACCTGAAGGTTTCTGAAGGTCTTCATCGAAATGATGGGAACCACGGTTGTCATCTTCTGCTGGAAGAGAAAATTTTTTACTTTATTTTTGCATTAATAAACTTTTAAGCAGAAGCGAGTATGGGATGTATATCTGTGGGGGAGAAAGGAAGGAGGAAGTTGCAACTGGGGAAACCATCTCTGATAAAATACAAACCATCTCTGATAAAACGCTGCCCAGGCCCCTGCTATGTAAATAAGGGCTGTGTAGGCTCAGTGGGACTTCTGCAAAGCTTGATAGGAAAAACGAAATGTTGGTGAGATGGGCGTGCAGGGGAGCTTGCATAATCCAGTTCTTTAGCTACTGTGTTCCTGCTCATTGCTGGGGTTCAAAGGGGAGTAGGGGTGGGGAATTACGACACTGTGACGCTTGCTGTACAAATGGCATCGCCAAAGAAAAATGAAGCAGTGCTGCCTTTGACCTTGGTGTCTGAGTTGAGAGATTACTAGGGGTGTGACATGGAAACCCAGATCCAGCTACTAGGAAGGATGTGCTCCTCACACAGAGGAGGGGAGGGAGAGCAGTGTATCCTGTGGTGTGCGATGAGAAATACTATGAGTTGGAGTCTCAGTGTGACAATAAATCAGCTCTCGGCTTCTCTAGACATTGCTGAGATGTTAGATGGGTGAGGTGGTTGTTTCTTGTAGCTGTGCATGGTATCGGTTTTCCTGTGAAGCACTTTCAGATCCTCCAGGAGGACAGTTGCTATAGAGACATAACAGGAATTTAGACAAACTTGCTAACTGAAAATTGATGGAGAACCCGAATTTGACTTCAGACTGGCAGTGTCTTAAAACAGTATGTAAATAGAAGAGACTGACATTTATAATAAGATCTAGCGTGCATATGCTCCTATCTGAAAAACTGCCTTGTCTTAATCTAAAAAAGAGGCTTAGAGATGTACTTGAAATCCTAGGGTGGATTTTCTACGCTTTTTCTGTTGTTGTTATTTAATTTTTTAATTTTTCTTTTTGACACTTATTTGTGATAATTGACAGTTGCAGCAATCCTATGGATGCCTCTGAGTTACCCGTGTTTCCCCGCTGCTGTGGTGGTACCCACGCTGCTGGAGATGCACAGGGGGGACCTGAAGGCCCACCAGAGCTGCTCTGGGTGCACGGTTGGGAGCAGATGTGTTTGTGCTGCCTTCCCAAGCTGGGAGCACAGTGTGCAGGCTGCTCGGTGGCAGACGAGCTCAGCTGATCCTGTTGGCTTACACTGCTGCAGTCATCGTGCAGGGTGTGGGAAAGAGCAGGGGAAATGCTACAGCGGTACTGGGGAGGGAGAGGGATGAAAGGGAGGTGGTGGTGGTGGTGGAAAGAGACAAAGCAGCAGTCTGGGTGGCGATGGAGAACAGGAGCAGGAAGAGGTGGTGGGACTGAAGCTCTTTTCTGGTACCATTTTAACAAAAAGTGGCTTTGCTAATCTCTATTTCTGGTTGGAGCTCTAATGACTAGAATTAGTCTCGTCTAGAAGAAAGAGACATATGGCAAGCAAATGGCCCTTTTTAATGAGCCTCCCACTCAGCAGTTGGCTGCTCATCCAGTTTGTGTGTGGCACTGTTAGAGCAGTGTCTTATTGCCAGGAAAAAAAAAAAATCCTGCAACCTTTTGGTGGGTTTTCTTTTGGGAAGAGGGGGAACAGATCGTAATACATGTGTTAGAGGGAAACAAAGCCTCATACTAGCTTCTTCAGCAATTCACTACCCAAACTATTTAAAAAAAAAAAAAAAAAAAAAAAAATCCAGAGTGTAGTTTAGAAAGCTGGAAAGCACCTATTCTTTACCTCTTACTGATGGTCAGGTACTGTATGTACCTTTTTACAGCACGTGGGGTTTTCTAATGATAAATAAGTAACATAATGCCTGACTTCTGAAAGTCATGGTAGTCCAAAAGGGCTATGGGATTGCAGCTGGTCTATCGAATCATATTAAATCAGTTCATGAAGTACTTAATGGAAAATATGGTATTTGTTAGACAGCAGTGGGTGTGGAAAATTGATGGGACCATTGTTCCTAAACTATAGGTGCCACCAGTATGGGAGAATAAGATTTATGATGACCATTCTTTGCTTTTGGTAATAGCTGGGTGACTGAGCTAAGAGCAATCCACTGCCAAGGTGTAGCTGCATAAGGAGTCATGCAAGTACCAGCGTATTTATTTATTTATGCCAAGCTTCCTCATTCGGCCTTATGACTTTATCTGAACTTGTAGCAAGGTCAGGCTGTCCCTCAATGCTTAACCTTGCCTGGTGAGGAATATTCAGTATGCCACACGCTATGGCAATGGCTTTTAGTGTTGGATCTGAGTTTGTTCTCCAAGTGCAGAGAGTTTGTGTGGAACAAACAGGGAATGCCATGCTCCGTCACCCTGCTGCTGCCTCCGAAGCACAGCTTCATCCAAGGTTCAACAATGTCACTTTTCCTTCTGGTTGTGGTTTCTAACACTTCTCCCTGCCTCTCAAGGATTGTGTTGAAAGTGCAAAGTACTTTGCCACCTTCTGCTTGCAGCTGGGGGCTTCCCAGCCCTCGGCTACAAAGGGAGGACTTGTTTTGCAGGCTGCAGCTTTGAGCAGTGCCACCACATGGCGGTTCACTTGGGTCCTTTGTCACTGCTAGGAAAGAGCCTGGGTGGGTATTTTTACAAGAAAACAAGAGTTATGGTTCAAACCTGTGTCAGTGGAGCTGCCTGTGAGAAGAAGGAGAGGTGTGGAGTTGAGCTGGGTGACTGGTGAGTACGCGCCATGAATAAAATGCTTTTTGTTCCCTCACGAGAAGATGTGAAGCAATTAACAGTGGTGATTGTGCGCATCCCGCTCCCTTGATAAGATAGGCACTAGCTGTTGCAACTCAAAATAACTTCTCTGAGCCCATCTTGTTAGCCCTGTAGTTGTTATCCGAGCAGCCTGCGAACGGAGCTGTGCTGCTGGCCTCAGATGCTGCCAGGGCTAGCGTCTGACAGACCGCTTTGAAAGCTGAGGACGAGATTTCAGCTGGCCAACACCGTCTGGGTATGTTGTTGTTTTTTGTTTGTTTGTTTGTTTTTCTTGGAGGCTGCTAATCTGCAGCCTCGCAGGCTTTTCTTCTAGCTGCATGTGACTTCTGTGTGCTGCTCAGCTCTGCCTCCCCAGACCTTGCCTGGCTGTGGGCCAGCTGTGCGCGTACTTGCAGCCCTTGCTGCTTCAAACTTCTGGTGACCGATTACAGCAGGGCAGCACGGAGGGGAGGGGGGGGAAGGCATTTGACTCCGTCTATTTGCCAAGTCATATTATCATAGTAAGGTGTGAGTAATAGCCACTATATATATACACACACACACAAATGCCAGATCGCGCTGTGATTTGATTTCCAAGGTATCCGTATGCCAGAAAGCGGACTGCTTCCAGATACCTTTTCTTCATGCTTGAACAGTAAAAAACATCCAGTGTCAGTGGGTTGAGATCTGGGGGACTGAGACGGGGGCAGGTGTTTATAAAAAATAAATAAATAATAATTTTGTTTTTAAGGAAGTTACGCACTTCCCTTTTAGGGAAAATTGACAAAGCAATACATAATTTTGCCGGTGTGGCTGAGATGAACTGTGCTTTTTTGCTGGGATGCATGTAAGGATTTTTTTTATTTATTATTAAAAAAATGCTTCTTGTTCCATTGTAAACCATAAAGGGAATGTACACATTGATAGCAAGATAAGTTAAATAAGATCAAGGAGGAGTTGCTACATCCTTACTGTAACCTAAGTGGTAGAAAGTCTTAGTAGTGACTGATTCTTTCCTCTCTGGAATAAACTAATCAGGAAGCTTCAGTAGTTTATTTCCACTGCCCTAAATTAATCTGAAAAGGGCAGGATAAACTTAATGCAATACAAAAACAGGCTTTTAAATTTTCTGTATCTGTGGTTACTCAAAAATAACCAGAAGAAGTCTCTTTGATATGCAGTTTTCAGTAAAACTACAGTTCTTCAGACTCCTGGAGCTAAATGAAATCCTAAAATTCATTAATGTCAAAAAACTTTAAGAACTTAATTACTGTGTTTGGGGGCTATGGGCATCATAGGAATCAAATGTGTGCCATCTGATATTCACTGTTATCTGTGTTGATGGTTACTACTGATTGTTTTTAATAGTTCAGCATACTGGATAACGTGGAGGAGAAAAATTACAACTACAGATGGAGGTCTTACCTTGGAAACAAAAAAAAAGCCTTTAAAATCTGAATTGCAAGTTTCAGCTATTGTATTTGGAAAGGCAGCACTAGAGTAATACTTGATCATGGTCATAGTTTAGTTGGATCAGGTTAAAGCAAACTTTTTAAACGTGGGTTTAGGTGTTTTCAAAGCTCAAAATCTTACCTGGATAGCTATTTGGAAGACTAAAATGTGGGAACTAATTGGTTAATATTTGCCTTAGGCTGCAGTGTCATCGACTTCAAAAGAAATTAACAATAGAAATGACTTAGCTGGTTTTGGCAGATGAAGTTTTTGTTTGTTGTTCTCCTTGGTTGGAGGGATGATCTTGGGAGCTGAGAACACTTGTGACTAGTGTTGCTATAAGTGGTGGTCTCCCCTCCAGGAATTCTCTGTACCAAACAAACAAACAAAAATGCTTTTCTTAAAGAAATGTGCCCTTTTATGTGAGGAACCATTAAAATGAATACAAAGATGCGTTGTTACCAGTGTCCTCAAATGTGTTTGTGTTTTTTTGAGACTGATTTTAAAATAACCTTGTGTGCTGATTTCTTTTATTTGAGGTTTGTTCTCTGTATGCAGCCACAGCCCTGTGTTATTGCATGATAGCACATGCCATATCACGGTTTCTTAGACAAGTTTCATGAATGATTTGTCTACAATTAATAAATGCTGTAACTCAGAAATCGAATGATCGTTTTTGTAGTTCTAGGGCTTACTAACCCTCGTTGGGTAATTCTTCATGAAGTATAATCTTCATTTAAATAGTTCATGTGTCTTTTATCTTGGTCATTCCTCTTTGGAGGAGAAAATTCTTCTTTTTTCTTCTGTAGGAGGAGAGTGATTATGGTTCATGCTTCATGGCAGAACTCTTGGATAATATTTGGAGTAAGTGAAAAAATAAGCAGCATTAGGGAGTGATTAGATGAAGCTCTTAGCTGGCTTCTCAGGTCAGAGGAAAGCTCTCTGTACTCCCTCTCTTGTAAGTAATCTTACAGAAGTATGTTTCCTGAGTTGAGCCATGGATATTTTTTTTTTCAATAGAGTAAGAAAAGTCTCTCTATTTTCCCTGGGAGCAGAGCTAGGTCACCAGTAAGGGCTCTCAAGAAGAACTTCTTTCTGAGTATTTGAAAATACTTGAGTTCTCTGGCATTCTGGTGATACTACTACAGTTCAGAAAGTGAGAAATGTAAGGAAGCAATGTGGATGCCTTTCGGTTATTTGAACACGCTGCCCTGGATCTGGGGGCTTATTGCCATGAAAGGAGGGCAGAGGTTATGAATGAGAAGGTTTTCAAATCTTTTTGAGAAGCTATTAAGATTTGAAACTTAATTGAAGTTTCAGATTACTACTTCAAAGTTTAAAATGATCTAATCTAGAAGCTACAAAAGAATGTCCATCTGTATCTGTGTAGAAATAAGTTGTAGCTAATCAGTGTAATGCATAAGGAAGGGTGTAGCAAATACACATACAGTTGTTCAGCTGATTCCATGCTAAATGCATTTCAGATATAGTGGCAACAAGAAAAACGTGTGCCTACAAACTAAGTACAATTATTCCTTTTAAATGCACTGAATTAGTGACTCCCCACAACCCACAGTCATGGATTTTTGGGTATTACGTTCTGGAGCACCAAATCTATGTTCCTTACTCTTGCTTCTGCAGCTTGGAGATGTCTTAGGAGTGAAGAATAAATGTATTTTCCATGGAAAAGAGCAGGTGCAACAGCATGTATAAAGGACTCTTATTATTTAGTAAGAGCACCTCTTCTCATAAGGGTTGGGCTGCAGACTAAACCATATCCAATCAAATATTTAGAAACAGATGCACTCCCCTGTTGTGGCTCCTCTCTTCCAGTTGATGCAATTGCACATATTAAAATGAGGTGATAAAGATTATTTCGATGTATCTCTTTAACTGGGGGGGCATGCCAGAATGGTGCTTTACATAAGTAGTCAAATCTGCTTGTTTCATGGCCATGTAAATTATTACAAATTTTATCATGAAGGGAATGTGTTTGATACAGAAGTTATTAGACAGTAAATGTAAAATCCCACAGTACTGTTTCCATAGACCTCTTTCAATCTGATGATAGATCTTTGGATGGAGATTTTGGGTTTATATTTTCAGTTTCATTTATGAACTTTTATTATATTAGGAACATCTTTTGGAGTTTCAATTTGTGGACACCTAATAAATACAGTGCTTGACTATTCCAGAATGTCTGACTAATAAAGATGACAAATTTGTCTGCAAACAGTCACAGATGCAGGAGTTCACACTAACATGAAAATCAAGCTTTGGGTGTTGACACCAGTATTCTTTTAAATTGTGTAAACAGCCAGACAGATTATTCTTTGTAGTGATTTACAATCCCACCAAAAATTTGATTACATCCAGATTATAATGCAACATACCCCTTTGAGCTGCAAACTCAGAATTATTTTATTGCAGAGGTTGTTAGATTATCGCTTTTTTTTTTTTACTGTCATTTTGAGCATGTGTGTGGTATCACGTGAACGTTTTTGACTGTGCAACAACCTCATGTTAACTAATACAAAGCTAAAGATGTGAAGAATGGCTAAAAGATTGCTAGACTTTGTATAGAAATTTGGTAAAATATCTCGAAAGAAAGAAAGCTTTTCTTTTCTGTTTGGCAGACCCTTTTACTAGAATTTTTCCACCTTATGCTATCAGATTGTTTTTTTGTTGTTGTTGTTTTTGTTTTTGTTTTTTTCCCTGCAGTTGTATTGCCTTCAGGCATCTGCGACTGACCCGAGTTATATTTGTGGAGTTGCTGTCTGTATTGTATCGATTGTGCTATTCCTAAATATAGCAAAGTCACTTTTAGACTGTTCTCTCCTGTTTGTTTTGAAATCGTTCAGGGATGTATGTTCTGCTGTGATCTCTTAAGCACCACCATCCTGCACGTTCAGTACGTTACTGGTTAGGTTTTAAGTAAAGGCATTACCTTGAGAACTGTGAAAGGTCACAGATTAAATAATATCTTTACACTGTGGCTGATTAGAGAAGTTTTTAATGATCTTTCTGAATAGCCGTTAAGTGTGAGAGTGGTTTCTAGGCCGCTCTCACGTGTAAAAAGATTAAACACTTCCCCCTTTCACTGTGCAGTTAACGAGACCTGTAGGTTATTTGGGCAAAGGTCATTATTACTTCCCTAATAAAAATAAATAAATAAATACAGGCATATGGTCTTAAAGGGTGCTTTGTGTTAGAATAAAACCTGCTCAGGTCCAAGATGTTGTCAGTAGGTTTCCCGTGGCTTGTTCAGTTTTGTCAGGCTTTCCAGTAAGAGACTATTTGTTGGTGCAGTCTTGCAGGGATGGGACAGGGTCGTTCTCGATGCTCTTTGCCGGGTGCTTTGCTTCCTGACGGGGAGCCTGCCTTGGAGGTTTGGATGTGGATGTGTCTCAGCCAGTGGGAGGAGATGGAGAACTTCGAGGGGAAGCAAGAGGGTGGACGAAACTGAAATCCCTTAAGGCTGGACTTTTGTAGCAAGGGAGGGTCATAACCCATATCTAGAGATGTGGCTTCTTGAGGCTGAGAGGCTGTATTTTTGTACAGCAGGTGGTGAAAGATGAGAAGGAATTTCTGACTTTAAACTGAAGTATTTATGTGTGCTTGTGCTGGAGAGACCCAGAACTAAGGATAGCAACTAAACTAGCCTGATCTGAATGGAGACCTGATGTAGAAGCGCTTAGTCTAGAGGGGAATATTTGTGAGAGCAGTTACAATCTGGCACCGAGTCACAGAGCATTCATGGACACAAATGAAAAACTAGCATTGTCATCACATAGCTGAGAAAGAAAATGTCTGTCCAGCCACCAACATCTCAAAAGCAGCAGCAGCTTTTGGCTGTGCAGCCCCAGGGTCTGGATCGGAGCTCCATTGCCGCGCCTCATCTCCATCGGCATCCTGCAGCAACTGGTCGGCAGAGGTGCCCGGAGTAGGACACCTGTTACAAAACCTTCGTGTGCTATTTCTGTTTGGTAAACAGAATGTAAATCACTAGAGGAAGTAGTAAAGACAATAATTTATAATCTTGAATTCATGATGTAATGAGGACGCATACAAGAGGGGATTTTGTAACCGTGCTTCCTGTTTTATTAGTATTATCTTGTATTGCAAAACTGTTCCTATTACAGCATCTGTTTGTAGGTGTGTTTATTCTGAAGGGTTGGAACTTTTCTTTCATCCACAAATTAAACTGTTAATGTCTAGTGTGTTTAGGTTACACCCATTTTGCCATTTCTGAGTTCTTGGAGGATTCCAGTCTGCGTTTTAACATTGTCCACCAACCACGTAGCTTCAGAACTGGTTTGAGTCTGATATATAAGACATTCTGCTTTCAGAATAACAAATAATCTAGACAGTTAATTTCTTCTAAAAATACTTAATTCCAGACCCTTTTCCATCCCTTTCTTCCTCCTGCTGAAGCTGGCCAGTAAAAAGCCTTCGGGTCTGTATGGAGCACTTGCAAAAATAATAAAAAACTGTTTGATGTAGCAGTTAGTTACAGCCTGCCTTATGCCAAACATGTTGACAAAGTTTTTAAGCAGTGCTAAAATCTACCCAACAAGGGCTTAAATCATACCCTAAAGTATATGAATGTAAAAGGTGTCAAGTTGTAGTCGTAATTTTTAAATAACCCTTTAAAAAATGTTGGTGATTTGCTTGCAAGTTTTTCTTGAGGAACTTCTTTATTTCTACAACAGAAAGTTCAGGATTATCCTTAACGGGAAAGGTGTTTGGGCTAGATTTTATTCCCCCCAGCTTGGAACCTAATACGCCCAGAAGTACAAATACAGTGTTGAAAACATTCTAACCTTGTGCTGTGAAAAATTAAGGCTGCCTGGAAAAGTATGGTTATGTACCTTCAGAAACCTCTTTAATTAAACTGTGAGTGGTCTTAATTTGTATGTAGTGGCAATTTTCAAATTAAAATAGTACTTTCACAAGTGGGTTAGAAGATAGAGCTATGAAGCTGTTTTTAACGACGTGTGGACCCTTTGTGCCATAATATGTAGTTATTCTTTTTAAAGAGAAGTGAGCATCTGTATCACATCTGATTTCAAACTGGATTTTAGTAGAGAGTTGGACAAAGCTTTATTATTTGTCTTCACAGAGCAGTCATAACATCTTAAGGACCATTTGGATACATGGGCAAATAGTCCTTGTGGAGCAGCCGTATCTTGAGCACCACTCAGATACACAGGCAAATAGTCCTTGTGAGAAATGTCCACCCCACTAAAGGCACATGACATGGAAGAGGAGGTGGCAACAGAGTACATCAATGTAGTGCTCTGGGTGCTGCGCAGATCTTGTTTGAGTGCCTGTATAATTTGATATAAAAAAAAAAAAATATTTTTTTTTTTAAAGCTGGCAACCTCTTCAACAACTGAGTGATGCTTCCTGCCTCCCTTTCTTGGTAGGGAATCTGTGTGTTCTGCCAGAAAGCAGCTGTCATTTGACACAATCTGTTCTGTGCTCTGGCGTAGGCTGGGTGCTCAAAGGGGAGCTCTGTTGATTCTTACACATTAGGAGATTAGAGAGTGACTTCAACCTCCCTTGGTTATTAGGGCTTAACGACCAGCTGCAGAGTGAAATATTTGGAGCCTGTTTCACTAGCTTGCTGCAGTGAAGTGGGTCAGGGTTATGTGTTGAAGGAGGGAGGGATATGCTATTCTGACATCTACAGATGAATTAAGCATATCATGGTGGGTGTGGAGGTGGGAAAAATTGGGGGATTTTTTTTTTTTTAAGGGTTTTATGAAGTCGGATATTTGGTCGAAGGGCTAGGTCTATGTTTTTATATATATGTGTGTGTGTATATATGCTTATGCATATATAAAAATATCTAAGTTTGTGTATATATATATATATATATATATATATGTAACTATGATTACTAATTACTGCAACCTCTTTTAGCGATCCTTAGCAGTTTGCAGTTGTGTGATGCTGCTGCTGAAGACCAATTTTTTGTTACAGAGAACTGACAAATAACAGGGTAGTAATACCAAGAGCTTCCTTAATAATAACAAGTGAAGGAAAAAAGTATTTCTGTAAAACAATTAAAGCTGTTGGGAAGGTAATCAGCAGCAGAATCACATGCTAAAGCCTCGTTGCAGACAGTTTGAGTTACAAAAGACACTTGGATATGAGCTTAATTCTGTAAAGTAAGCCTCAATTAATAATTGGCAGTACGCAGAATTTTGCCATCTACCAGAACTTCTGAGCATTCTGTCTGAAGTGTTTTTTCAGCACTACTTTGGGAGAGCCATTAGCACTTACCCTATTTGTACAAAATTAATTTAGTTAAAGGTTAAAGGCTGGGTTTCAGTGACTCCTAGAAGAGTCACACCTACAAACAGACTTTCAAGTCTGATATGAAAGTAGCAATTTGGGGGTATATTAGCTAAATTTCTCTGCAAGTCAGCATAGCTGAATGATATAATGAAAACTGATTATTCTTTGGCACTTTTGTCACTTCTACAGCTGACTGAAGAGGAATTTTTTTTTTAGTCTTTAGACACCCTTACATTTGCAGTGTATGCGGTCTTAAATTGAAGAAGTCTTGTGATGAAGACACCTTTTTATGCTTAACATTTATTTTTCTGTGCAGAGAGAACATAGGTTAAGTGTACTAGTTAAACTGAAATGATTTGAGTAAGTAATGTGAAAAACCATATGTTAGATTGTTTCAAGTTCTCCACCGGTCTTAAAGGTGACTGTATAAAATTTGTCCATTTATTCCATTAGGAAAGCTATTAAAGACAGTGAGCGAATGACTTTTAACTTGGAAAAAAGATGGAAAATATACCAAATAATGCAAACAGCTTAACAAAATATAAGTGTTATTTTAATTGACATCCTCATGCCTAAATGACAAACTGTGGCATTTGCTTGACATCTTTCAAAAGAAAAAAAAATAATCTTGGTAGTCTTCATCTCCAAGTTGTGAAATTGAAGTTTGTCACAATAATTTGGAAAACTCGTGAGTTCCACAGACATTGTCTGTGAATGGCTCAGCTGTTCAACTTTGTTAGAGATCACGAGATCAAATCCTTCTTGCCTTTCTCCCACCCCCTTCCTTCTCTTCTGTCTGTAAAGACTGTTTTGTTTGTATAGTTTCTTGGAACAAAATCCACTGACAGCAGTCTATGCAGTAGATTTAGTAAGCAAATACAGTGGCTCCTTCTGTAGCTTCCTTTCCTGTATCACGCCTGTGACCCTTGGAGTTTTTCCAAGATAATGTCAGTCCTAAGCATGATAGTTGGATACATTAATTATGCTTATGTGGAACCGGGTGTCTTAGACTTCGTTCATTCATTGCTACTCTTCACAAATCTACCAAGTTAACTAGTTCTGGGAGGTGTTGGTTCCAAAGCAAAAGGTTTTCAAGTTACAGCCTGTGGCACCACTGACTTGGTGGTCTCTGGAGAGTTACCAGGTTGGTGACACCATTCTGTTCCTCGTTTCCAAACTTTACCTAACATTTGGAGGTTAATAGTAGTGCTGTTGTCTCATTACCTGTAAGTGGCAGCTATGCTTGCTGTATTCTACAAGATAGCAATAGGAAACTGGTCTGGGATAATTTTCTACATTCAGCAATTACCCATTTTGTGGCATTGGCCCGTTTTACCATTGTAAGACGATTGCACACCATTGCCCAATGTAGCTAGTGAATTGTTTGACTTTCATGCATATAATTTTAATCCTGTGAATCCTTCATGGATGGCCTGTCTTCCCTTCTAAGGAAAAGCATCTTTCATCAAACCCGTGAGGGCCACCCAGGAGGCTGTTTCAGTACAGCAAACTCATTAAGTTGGCGGGCAGACTTGTGGAGTTGGATATGGCTATTGTAACTTCACCAGCATGGCCTGACCTCTTACCTGCTGCTGAAGTTGTACAGGATTCTCCTCTTAATGTTGTGTCTTTGTTGACCTATCTGAATATTTTTCAGCGAAGATCCTGGTATTTCTGTGGATAGTTTAGGCCTAATGACACAAAAAAAAACTGATTTTCACAATTGTCTTAAATGTGGCCAATGGACCATTAAAAGCCTTTGTTGCAAACAGTACAAACTTGGAAATCTTCCCTTTTCCTTAGAACTCACTTGTGTATTGAACTGTTCGTGCTCCCATCTAGCATCTTCTCTACGCCTCTGCAGCAGAATATAGGTAATTGGTAGAAAATTAAATACAAAGCAAAAATTAAGGGTCACACCTCACTGATTAAGCATACTTGAAACAAGTATTTTATCGTTAAGCAACATGATACTCATCAGCCCATCCTCAAGCCAGTTAAGTAGGGTATTTTCCCCCCTGTTCTCCTGTGGTAGGTGTGAGCTATTTAGTTTTAGACAGTCCTGAAAACCATCCCCAGCTGTGTCCGTTGGGTAGATTTTCACTACAGTACTGTATCAAAGTGAGAATTTAAATGATAATCAAGTTGAGATAGTGATGGAGATGGAGAAAAACTGGCAATACTAAATGTTGACATGGTGAGAATAGGAAGCCTGGCAGAGTAGGAGGACAGAACCAGATTTCACTTGCTAAATATGTTGTTTGCTGTCAAGCTCTCTGCTAGTCTGATTCTTCCTTACTGTGGGAGTAGGATGTAGAGTTCATTCTTCTTTAGAGTATTTAATATATCAAAACTGTAGCTGCTGTGCAGGCTGAAGTGTGCCTGCATCAAGAAAAGGATTACGCTAGTCTTGGATCATGAAACTTTTGTTTATGAGTATTCTTGATTGCATATTGACTCAGTTATGCCTAGCTGATTGAGATGACACTATACCAAATTAAAGTATTTGCATATTACTTCCGGACTAATCAAGGATAGCTTTAACTACCAAGTACTTGATTTTTGTCACGTCAGTACTCTGAAGCATAAAGATTTTGTAGTGTGTGTGCTAGCTTTTACTTAACAGGAATGGAGAAGGGTACATTTCCTAGCTCAGAGTTTTTCTGGAAAAATCATTTGAGAGGGGTTTTAGCTGAAGGTGGTACTTGTGGATACTGGATTGGCTTTATGACTTTCAAGGTGTAGTTGATGAGGCAGTCTGTGGTGTATGTTGATTGCTGCCAGTAAAAGGAATTGTTGGGGGCCAGCCAAAACACTGTTATCTAGCTTTTTCCAGGTGTGTTTTTGTTTGTGAGTTCTCTTACTTTACTAAATGCTTGCTAAGGGCTTTGCTGGAGACTGAAATGGTGTCTGTAGTCTTATAAATCAGTTTATAAACACATTTAATTAAAATCTATCTAAGGACCTAAGGTTTATAGGTAATTACAACTGTTTTGCAGCAAATAAGAAAGATGTCTAACAATTTTGCATGGGTGGATAAATATAAGTAGACTTGTTAGAGCATCCACAAAGAGCTTAAATTCACTGATTGTCCTCAGTCTGAATTGAAACTGGGTGGTCATGGCTTGAAAGTGATGCATTGGTTCATGCACTTAGGCTGGAGATCCTGTCCAGGTGAACCAGATTGAGGAATATGTGCCATAGTGAATATTAACAGGAAAATAAGCCTTTGAGGGGTGGCCACCACCTTGTTGGAAGAGGTGAGGAGGTCTTGGCCTGCTGTGGTCACAGGAGAGACTCCAGCCCTATGTGTGGGGCTGAGACTTCAGGATGCTGACAGGTTACTCTTACTTGGCCTGGTTGTAGGACAAGAGTGATGTCAGTGTGAAAATAAGGCTTAGGGAGGTACATCTGGTCTGGTAACAGTGGTAGGGACCCTACCGTAGGGACCCTACCGTAAGGACCCTCTAACCCTGGTCGGCTCCCCCTTCTGAAGGGTCACACAGTTAGGGTTGGCAGGCTGCTCACAGGCAGGCCGTGAAATCACTGTGGCTCTGCAGGGAGAGTGCTCCTCCTCTCTGGGAGGCAAAGAGATTCCTTGGGATAATGTGGGGGGATACACTTCTGAAATTTGGAGCATAAACCTGAGCCATTTACTTCCCTGTTCGAGAGCTACATCCCCTAATTACCTCTGTGGAAAACAGAGGTTGGTAACGCTTTCCAACAAAATGACCAGGAGAATCATTTGGATCCTTCTGTAAACTATAGGGTAGTTCTCTGCTGGTCTTAGAGAAGCAGGTGCTACGATGCTGTGATGCTCCATAGTTGCTCAAAGATTTGAACTTTTAATGGCTCAGGTGACTCTTCTCAGCCCCGTGTTTCTGTGGATGCTGCATCTAGCTGGTGGATGCCTGAGGTAACAGCTGGCAGAAGGCCTTTGGGTAGCGCTCTGAGCAGCTTTGGTCCATGCTCTCTGGTCAAATAGCTGACAGATTTTTGCATAGCATTCTGAGCCCTAACAAAGTTAAAACGTGGATACCCTGGAACAACTTCTTTCTTCTTTCTCTGTGGAAAGAGTGAGAAGGAAGGAAAAATACAAGCAGAAGAGGGCTGGTAGCTGTAGTGTTTGTAGGTACGTTGTTTCTCTGCAACAACAAGTTAGGCAGTGAGGCAAAATATTTTTGTTAGACCAGCTGGAATTGCATAAGATACAGTTGGAAAAAGCAGGCAGATTTTTGGGCACACAGTCCTTAGGGAGGAACAGCTATTTTTGCTGTGCATGGGTGGGATGAGGCACACAGAGTCCTTGGTGGAAGGAAGAAATGGAGGATGGAAGCATTAAGGAGATGGAAAAAGAGGTGCTTGCACGTAGCCTCTGATACAGAGGGAAAAGGAGGGCTTAGGAAGATTAAGAGCTCCTAACAGCCTCTACTGCATGGTGGGGGAGACAAGGAGTACGTGGGGGACCTCTGGAAATTTGGGAATGTGCATGCAGAGAGCTGGTGTCAGATAGTGGAGGAATGCGTGGTGGTGCCAGTGGGTACGTACAGCTTGCAGAGGCAATGAAACGTGCCTGCTGCCAATTCAGATACCTAAATTAAATCTCCATCTTAAAGGGTAAGACTTGACGCTGGTTCTGTGTAACTGGTCATTGTTGCTACTGAACAGACAGCAGTTTGGAAAGAGCTCAGGTCAGTGCTCTGCACACCCCCTTATTTTTGTCGTAGTGCATTCTGCTATGGATTTCTCTGACTCTTGGTGCTCTGACATCTGGGAATTTTTTCTTTTGTGAGAGGGAGGAAGAGAGAAAGGGAGGCTTCCTTTTTTTATGGGCAGGAAAAAAGCCCTGTTAGAGACCTTTGTAGAGAGTAGCCAGCAGTGCTTACCTGAACACAAGTTATCTACATCACAGTCCCTGCTCTGGCAGGCTGGAGACGTAGACCTCTTGTATTGCAGGTGTGCCTACTGACTGCCTGGTTTTAGAGGCATGGAAGAGGGATGTAGCCTGTAGTCTCAGATCTAAGTACTGCGAGGAAGGATGTGGTAGGATTTGGGACCCAGTGGCTGTAGTAAAAACATACAGTGAAGATTTCTTAGAAATAACCACATTATATTTTGGTTTTGAAGTTAGAGATTTTTTTTTTTTTCATTAATTCTAATAGCTTTGGGGGAGTGGAGGGGGAACAACCACTAGTCTATCTCTGTACTGTAATATGTCCTGGTCTAACTGGATGTACCTTCCTAACCTCTAATCTAAACCACTTCCTGCTTCAGAAGGTTGAAGATGGTTGTTTACAGTTTAATTTTACACTTAACTGATTGAGAATGGGTTAAAGAGGACTTTTGTTCTTCAAGGACTTCTCAAAAGCATTCATTTACTAGCTACCAGTAAAAGAAGGGCTCATAGAGTGAGCTAGGTGCATGATCTTACACTGCATGCATTCATCATCTCTTGATTAATCTGGATTAAAGAGGCCACAAATGCAAGAGTTTAATTTAGGCACTTTAACCTTGTGAAAAACCTTATTGGTGTCTTCTAATGAGTCTGAACTTAAATCTACTGTAAGAAAATTTCAGTTCTCTAAATAGCACCCTAGCACTGTTTTACTTCTGATTTAATTCAAATGGAAACACTATAGCTGTGATAAGCGTTAGGTACGAGGGAATGAAGGAAATGATGATATGTTGGGCATGCAGTAGAAGATGAGTGTGTAAAGATGCATTATGGGCATATAGAGCTACTTAACGTATCCATACAGGGAAAAGCACAGCCGTGAGTCTATGCCAGAAAGCAAGTATTTGACCTTTCTAGATTTCTTTCATTAGTCTTTACTGGGAGTCGTAGGTTTAGTCGTATTGAAGTTTAGGCAGCATCCTGAAACATCTGATGAGCCTAAAGCTTCTTAAAGATGCTTGTTGTTGATGGATTTTGAGGTGAAAGAAGGGGGGCTAATCGCTTGATTTACAAGAATATTGGCTAGCCATCTATAAATATTTATAACTCAGAGCACTTTAGTATGTTGTTACTAGAGAGGATTGCTGTTGAAATTAGTAAAGTGTTTCTCTTGGTATACTTAGCAAAATAACATTGCTTCCATGAAGGACTCTGAAACCTTAGCTAAAGTTAGGTCATTCCTGTCCTACAGCTGAGCCTGGGAACACAAGAAGCAAACTGGAAAAATTATGTTTGTAGTAGAAAGCAGTGTTTAGTAACATGCAGAAAAACATGTTTGAGAGAAAGGATAAATGACATTCATTGACAGAAAGTGCAATTCATGTCTGCTGCTCTCACGTAAGATAGTAGCATCTTCCATTATGAATGAGTATGGTTTTAATGGGATTTACTACGGTTTAAAATTGCCCTTCCTTGCCCTGTCAGATTTGAATGCTGTTATGAAATACTCTATTTGGAGCTATTCAATGAAGTTTGCCTTAATTAGCCATTCAGAAATCAGCCGGGCTGAACTGTTTCTTAAATGCTGTACCTTTCTGGAATCGAGAGGACTACGACCCTAATTGCTAATATTTGAAAGCAGCTTTGAAGATGCAAGCTGTTTTAAGGATGGCCTCTGCACTCAATGTACCAAGTGCAGGAGTTGACTCACTTACACTCCTTCCTGCTCCTCTGGCTTACTGCTTTTAAAAGAGAAATACAGGGATTTTATTTCTTTACAGAAAGAAGGCTACAGCCTGGCACAGAGCACCTTCCAAAGCTTCGATAGATACATGAGGCAAGGAAAAGATTAATCATTACTTGGGAGGCATCACTGAGATGTCACATTTTGTAGTTCTTAATTTTCTGGCTCATTTCTGCCTTTTATGGTATTACTTCAGTGTTTATTTCTATAAACTCTTACGTATTCTTAATGCTGCTTGTGACTTCTTTCCTTAGGAGGGGAAAAAGAAACATATTTGCCTGACACCTTTCAGAAGGAGGATATTAACAGAGCTTTCTTTGTTTTCTTGATTTCTTCTATTAATTTACTTTGTGAAATTCAAGGCCTGTGTCCGAGCTTAAAGTGTATCTTAGGAGGTGACAAGTAAAGACATATATTTGACTACTTCAAGCAACAGATTGTCATTCACTACCAGTCTGTCTGTCCAACTGCACTCAGAAAAATTAGGAACCTTTTTATTAAAATTAAGACTTGCCTCCTAGATTTTGTTCATCTGTTCTTTAGGGTCTTCAGGACCCTTGCACTAACAGATGCATAATCTCTCTCCTGCCCAATTGCTTCACATTTTTGGAACATTTCCTTTGGCTCCTCCTCAGCTCCCTACACATCTTGTGTTGCCTTCACTGCTCTTGTGTGTCGGCACCCCGTATGGAAAACTATTGTAGCGATACTCATCAAGGATATCATCTATTCTACCAAATAGTTTTGGAGTGAATATTATTTATAAGCTTTTCTAAAAGATGGGCAGTATCTGTGGGATGAAGACAGTTGTTCTTCTATATAAGGAAGCTGTCTAAACTCAGGAATGTTTTAGGGAGTTGTAGTCTGAGTGCTCCCTGACTGGGTTTTTACAGTCTATTTTTGTATTGCTACAAAGACGGAAATCAATGTGTGCAACTGAGCCATTTGCTTGTTTACCAGAGTGATCATTGCAGGTGACTTTTTTCCCAATTATGGTCCAGTTCTCTAAGATGTTCTACCTCATTGAAACTTCAAAGAATAGGGCAAATAACACATTTCTTTTCCTGTTTCATACAACACTTGAGTTTTTTTGTTTGTTTGTTTGTTTTTAAGCTGTGTTTGCCATCAGCTGCTGCATTGTTGGGTTTGTTAGTTGTTTGTTTGTTTGTTTTAAATGGTAAATTTTCTTTTTTCCTTAAGAAGTGTCAAAGACATTGGCCATGCTGAGCTGATTGCGGGTAACCAAAAGTAAATCCTTCCCTTTCACCCATGCAGAGAATTGGGATTCAGGCAAGTAGTATTTGTGGTGTGTGTCTACCACTCTGCTATGCATTTATTTATTCAGAAAATGACCCTCTGATATGTCTGAAAATCAGCCGTCCCAGTCACTGATGGTTGCAGTTGGAAAATTGTTGACAGCTGAGAGGGAATCCACTTTAGAACGAGAGCGTGAAAAAAGGTTGAAAGGCAGGCTTCAAGAACATTGCTGGCAGCAGACTTCAAAGACCTTATTTTAAGCTGGATATTTAAGTATGGAAAACAAATTCAGTAATAGTTTACTTCTGTTTATAAATCTGAACATGAGTCAACGGAGTCGTGATGTTGCCTCAAGGAAAGGGGAGGGGTGACGTGTCTGAGATAAAACTTTTGGTTTGCAGGATGATATCATTCTGCTCTCTTCGCTGTTGGCAAGGCATCAGCTCAGTAGCGTGTTCACTGTGCACACTTAACCTCCAGAAAAACGCAGAGAACTGAAAATCCAGAACACAGCAGCAGGGATAATCACAGACTAGGAAATGCAACCTCTGAGGGAGATTTTGGCTTGCTCCTTCTAGAGAAGGAGAGAGTTGTGAAGAGGCTTCAAGGATGTCAGAGGAACTATTCCCCCACCCCTTCCTTTTGCTGTGCATAAGACAGCACAGAGGACTTAAATTCTAGCAAGGGAGATGGAACTGAGTTATTCCAGGTATTCCAAAACCTTTACCAAATGTGATGATGCAGCATACTGGCATGAATTGTCTAGACAGTTTGAGAAATGCTCCATACTGGATGTTTTTAAGAAGAGGTCCAACTTTTACCAGAATTAATTTAGAGACAATAAATTCTGCATTGTAAGTGAGAGAAGGGAGGGAAGTGAAAGGATAGAAGAGAGAACCTGTAGACATCTAGTCTTCTGTTGTTTAAGAACTGGGGTTCTATAAAGATGCGTTTATACCCATTCGTTCTCATCTTTGTGTTTTTAGTATTTTTTATGAATGAATTTAATGGCTGGGGAACAGGACGTAAGAAGTAAATGAAATCAGGTTACATATCGATCTGCACTAAAACAGTATTTATTTCAGTACAGACAAATATAAAAATTGTATGTCCAGGAACAAAGAAATGCAAGTTATGCTTACAGAATAGTGGAACGCTATTTTAAGAAGCACCAGTTCCAAAAACGGCTTGATTACCCACTGTGACATTGTCTGATTTCTGTGGTAAGTGGCCCTAATGTAATCAATGGGTATATAAAACAGAGGCATACACAAATCTCCTTCTCTCTTTAGGACCAATGTGACTGCAACTGGCATACAATTTATGGCTGATTTTCACAGTGGAAGAGACACTGGGGGAAAAGCAGGATTCCTAGAAGAGGCATAAACATGATAGGCTGGAAAATAATACATTGCTTGCAGACTCCAGGGGTTTGGAAGGGAAGTTAGTTTTCTTTAGCTGTGGTCTCCAAGTGCTTTCCCTTATCAAAGCTGTGAAATTAAGCTATGTAATGTAAGAGCTGAGTGTGCCTGTTACACCAAGTCATGGCAGAACTAGTAGTGAAAGTGAACAAAATGTTAGCAATGAACTTGAAAAAAATGTGACTTTGAGTGTAGAACTTCCTTCCCTGGAAATATTTCAATCAGAATTGAAGGAGGAATTTTTTTTTCCACTTTGGAAAAAGCAAAAATCCATAAGCATTAACCCCGAAGAAATAATTCATTGCAATCCTATGGCTTCTGCTATCAAAGAGATTAGACTTAGATGATTACATTGGCTCCTTCTGGTTACATGATTTATTTTGCAAAATGGTGGGGGAGTTAAATGAGAGATTAGGAGCTCTCATGAGAGTAGAAAGAGGGTTTTCCCATGACTGGCATTCTGTAATATCTCTCTAAAAGTGTCTGTTTCAGTCTTTCTGCTTGTACTTTTAAGTAATTTTTTTTTTTTTTTTTGATTGCGATGTCAGAGGAGCATCTTTACGCTCTTTTCTTCTTAGAGCAAGGAGGGGATTGTTCAGTTACCATCAAAGAAATTCCTGTCAGCTCTCTTGCTTTATTTATTTTATTTTTAATTTCAATAATTGTTTCATTCTTTACTTTGTCTAACACCACAGTTTCTGGAGTCACGAAACTACCAGTACAAGTTTTAAATCATTCTTAATGAAGAAAAGCAAGAAAATACTGTACAAATGCACCATGAAAGCTAAAAAAAAAAATAATAATAATAATAATAAAAAACTATTAAAGAAAACCTGGAACCAAGCAGTCAGTGGTGTGGATATTTCTCATGTTAAATATATATCATGACTTATTTTGGGGTAGAGGAGGCTTGGCTTACATTTCCAGTGTTTGTTAACCATTTATAGATAGAAGCATGAAATTATGACCACTTCATCCTGAGGGAAATGGCAACAACATACTGTATAAAGGAAACTGGGGGATGTCCAGGAAGATTGTTGACTTCGAAACAATCTCGTTGGCAAGCTTCTTTAGCCATGGAGAGCTCTCCACAGATTTTAGTGTGCCTGGGATTAGTGACCCACAGAGCCCAGGACAGTCAGTCGGATAGCCAGGGGCTGTAGCTCGTGAAATTTGAGGAAAGCCAGAGGAAAGTCAGCCTGTAGAAGAGGAAGGTCGGGGGTGGTCTTCCACCCGCCAAAGGGGGGTTGTAGAGAAGCCAAGTCAGGCTCCTCTCAGAGGTGCGCAGTGAAGAGGTGATGCATGAGAACGTGTCTGTGTTCAGATTCACTTTCTTTCTCTATTTCTGCTAGGAGCTGGGGATTTGTGTGGGAGGTTTCTCTCCCCCTCCCTTCTCCTTCCTTGTATCCCTCCCAAATAGCACTTTCTAAAGTTTACAAATGCTGCCAGGAGAAAATTTGGCATATGCATATAATTTAGCTGTTCGCTTATTCCTAATTGACAGGAATATGCTTTTAAAAATACTAAGAATGTTCTCATTTTGAAGTTTGTTGTAAGGTTTATTTTCTATGTAATTTGTGACTAATTGGCTATTGCACATGGCGAAACTATTTTGAAATGAGATGCTTTGATTTTTAGTCACTTTTGTTGATGTAAAGGAATTTTTCTGCTTAGCCGTTGGTGTTTTCCAGCCATTTCTATGAATGTTTTAAGCCTAGTATGGGCAGGTCTCGAGTTCATAGCTGAGGTTCACTCAACAGATGGCCTTCCTTGGCTAACTTGCTTGCTCTCCTCCCCCTCCCTCCCCTCCTCTCCGAAAGGTCTCGGTGCTCGTGGCTGTTAACTTGTGAAAGCTGGATCCTGCGGCTTTACGTCCTCCAGCACCCAACTCGGGAACACTCAGGCTCACCCGAGCAGTTGTCCCGATGAGCTTGGTTTTCTTCCTTGCTGTTCTGTATTTCCCTTAAACAAGGACATAACATAGTTCCTTGGGAGCCCGTCAGTGTGATCTGGCGGCCTGGGGCTTCAGGCAGGCGTGGAAGGAGAAGACTCAGTGGCCGTCTGGAAGAGATGCCAAATAGCTTCCTTCCTCTGAGTCCTCACCTCTCTTTTAGCCCTGTCCCTTGGGATATGATAGATGTACTGCCACCAGGCAGTGTAGACTTCCCTTTTGTAAGCTGAAGGATTGTTATTTCAGAGCTTCATAGTAAAGGTTCTAGTTTGTGAACTTAATTCCTTGCTGGGTATTACCAATAATATCCCCAATCTTTGCTTTATCTGTTTTTATCTTCCACGATTTCTTTGTTACAGTGCTGGTAACACCACTTGCTAAAAATTGTTAGAAAATAAGACAAAATATCTCTCAGTGCAGAGTGAACTCTGGAGTGCTGCCCCATGTCTCACAGCTATGGGGTCGCTTAGACATACATCCTCCTCTGAGGTGAGTGTGTGGAGTGCCAAAACCATGTTCTGGCACATTTGGGCTCTGAAACCTGGAGCTCACAAGCACCACTTTAAGATGACAAGCTTCTTAAGTGAACTCTCGGTGTTCAGGAGGCGTTCACGGGACATGCTTGCTTTAAGCATGCTTGAACAGCTCTTCACTGCCTCACACCTGCTTTGTGCACCAAAATCCAGCTTTGCAGCAAATGGCAGAAGTGTGACATCCTGAACTTTTTTGTTGAGCAGCACCTTCCATCTTGTTTAATGACGTATGAACAGAGATCTCCTGATAATTATTGTTTTCTTTGCTTGAAATTAAGATTATTATTTTTTACCTGTTTACTGTACGGTACTTGAAAGCAGTGTCATTTTAGTAAGCCGGCAGTCTAATTTTAGCCTTTACCGTCTAGAAGTGCCCTGAACTATTTAATATTAACTGAACCATTTTACTAAAAGTCCTATCACAAAACAGATTCAAATATAGCTTTACCCAGCAAAGCCATGGAAACATTTTATTTTTTTGTTCTTCAGCTGGAAACAAATGTTCTGTTCTCGTACCATGTGAAACTGGAATAGGTTCAGGTCAGGCAATGCATTTTCATTCTTGGAGGCTCCTTGACAATTTTAACTACAGGCACTTCCCTCTCCAGCCCACTCCTTTCACTTCCAGCTCTGAGAATGAGAATTCCTTCATCATCTGGGAATTGCGCTCGCATTTCTCTGGGCCTTGATGGATAAAAATCTGCTAAAACTTTATCGAAGTGGAACACATTTAGTATGTGAATTGTGTCCTTGGGCGTTAGATATAAAACTATTGACGTGCACCAGAAATGGATTTTGGTGGGAATTTTTCTCTGGGATCCTGTGGGTGCTTTTACATTTCTCTCTGTATTACTGACTTTGCTATGGGGAATATTAATCTGTGTGAGTCATGGGAGATCAGCAAGCTTCCCTTGACTGTCATCTAAAATGTCACTGATGAACCCTAAAACCTTGTGCTCAGACAAATGCAGCTATCCACTAGGCTGCAGTGGATGCTAATGAGCCCTGTGAAGCAGACCCTTGGTGCCTTCCTCTCCGACCTTCACCCAACGTCTGACTGGGAATCTGCTCGGTATGCTGCTAACTGTCTCTTTCCTGGAAAGCGAAGAAATGCCCATACTGCATGCTTCTATAAACTACCAGGAGTGGAAATAATTAAGTAAAAAGTTTTTACCATCCCTTAGCAGGAACGAGGCGTTATGCCCCAATGGGACTAAGATGAGTTATTTGCTTCATTCCTTTCAAAATTGTCCTTCTCTCGCCTGCGTACAACTTGACAGTTCAAGTGGCAGCGAAGGCCTCAGAAGGCTGTATTGTGCTGAACAAAATGAGGGCTGTTCTCCGGAGCCCGTTCCCTGCTACACAGGGTCCATCTATACTGAACGAAAAAGAATAAGTAACAACAGATTAGTTGTGCAGGGAACCACTAAATACACTGCCTATATGGAAGATTTGGGCCTTTTCTCAACATTGAATTCAGCTACTGCAGCTAAAGCTCTCCCTTCCCCCTCCAGTAGTGCTCTGTGAACCCACACCTTATTTTTTTCCCTTATTAATGTTTGTTACAGAGGCTTTCTGTGGTGGAGGTAGCTGGATATTTTTCTCATTAAAATTTATGTTTTGCATACTTACCAGGTCAGCAAACTGGCTAAATAGAAGCAAGGAGGACTTAGCAGCATCTGAGCCAGCCATTTACAAATAAATCTCTTGGGGGTCTCTAATCGCTAGTGAATCTAGCCATCACTTTGATTTGAAGGGAGATTAAGGATTATAAATATTATATAAATCTATTTTTAGCTTCAGTGCTACTACACAAAAGCAAAAGATTTGGTGCTGCTTTTTGGTCCTTTCCTACCTCCTGCAGCAAGATAGGAAGGTTCAGTTTGTAGCCCTGTGTTCTTTGGCAGGGGATGTTTGTGTGAGTAGCCTGATGTGAGTATTAGCAGCCATCTTATCCGAAGTCTCAACCTGCTGTTAACGTGCACGCTGACACTCCTGGATGTGCAGCTGCCAGCAATGCTGCGTTTTGGGTCCCATGAACGACACCTGAACCCAAAAGGCCAGACTCAAAAACTTGCTGGTTTCCCCATCTCCTGCCCCCAACCTTTTTGTGGTGTTTGTTTTGTTTTGTTTTTGAGGGATGAGAGTATCAAACAGGTCTGAGATACAGACCTTACACTAAGGTGAATGAAAAGGTGGCTATAATGAAGGATGGGGAAAATGTGAAGTATTTCTACACTGTTCATACCTAGTGCATGAAAAGACCTGTCAGTGATGTAGCAGGTAATGCATTGATACAGAAGTAAAGAAAATCACAAAATGAGACAGTGGAAAGAGAGTGTTTGCCTGGTAAACTCTTAATTCATACGATTGCTGGATGGATATTTTCAGCTTTCATAGCTCTTTGTCTTAAAACAAGTCTACAGACTATTGAAAGCCCTTCCCTTTACACATTCTTCTGGCTTCCTCTTGTACCTGGTATGGAAAAATGCCTTGCTGTGGTTTGTCATCACCTTCCTAGGCACAAGGCTTTCAAATGAGTATCGCCGTTGCCAGGGTGAGTTTATGTAGGAGGAATTGGAAGAATTAAGTGATTGGATAAAAGGTGATGGACTTCATGGCTGGACACACTCTCTCCTACTGGAGGTGTTTTGCCTTTTTGAAAATTCTCCCTTGCCTCTTCCTGGCAGCCAGGAACTTTGCAGGGACTCTGTGGAGCACGGTCACACAGAAGCCCTGGGGATGTGCAGCAGCATCCTTTACTTCCACCTTTTACTCTGTTCTCCTCTTTGTCTGTATTTTTCTGCTGTATATTGCTGCTTTTTTCCCTGCAGTTGTGACTGCACTTGGCATGCTCCCTGAACATTTTTCCTCAAAGTTTATTAAATAAATAAATAAAAAGTGTCTCTCCTTGTTTTGCTTTGCCAGGTAAATTTAATTCAGTCACAGAACAAAGTTGGCATGGGGGGAATGTGGCAGTCAGTCACAATGACCCGTGTTTCTCTGAAACCTTCATTATTTGGTGATTTTAAATATTAGGAATAAAATTCTGGGAAGATATGTAAATGTTAATGAAACTTAACTAGGGTAAAGGCATTGAGGTTAGACTACAAATGCTCTCTGTCAGTGCAATGCTTGTTCTTTTTTTTATTCTTACAGCCTGCTTTAAACTTTTTCGGTGGCTTCTGGATTTCCCCTTGATACACAAATAAATGTTCAGTGCTGTTCCTCCCTTTGATTCTCCATATCAGTTCTGATGCCAAGTGAAAACAAAACTCTGGTGTGTGTAACAGCATAACCGTGTCTCTGCTCCTGCAGGACGAGTCCTGACAGGGTGGGAGATGCAGCCACAGCCCTCTCCTTGCCACCAGCCTTGGGGTGAGTTTGTCGTCCAGTCAGAAGAGCCCAGAAAGTCGAGGACGAGACCTGGTCCTTGAAACCTGTCTCCAAGGCGTCAGCTCTGGCACCCAGAGCAAGGAGAAAAGCAGGGCTGAGGATGAATTGCAGCTTGCCCCTTCCACTGCTTTGTACAAGGCCTTTGAACCCTTGCCCCAAGGGGAGCCAGAGTGCCCCTGCGAGGCAGGGGGGTTCTAACAATGTCCCCCTTGTGCTGGCTGCCTGCTCTTCGCGCTGCAAAACCGAGGATTATCCTGTACATTGCCTGGTGAGAAGGAACCCCCTTCTGGTTTAAGAGTGATCTCCTACTCTGGATAATGGATGGTGCTGGAATAAAGCAGTTTAATTTTTAGAAAACTGTCAACCCTGAGAGGATTGAACTATTATTTTAATTACTGTAATGAGCAAACACTACTTGAAAGTCATTAAAAGAACATATACATAGCTCTGGATACTGCTGCCTGACATGTATTGATGAAACTTTTCTTTAACCAGAGGGATGCAGGTTAATTTTTTTTTCTGCTAAATCAACAGCGTCATGGGTAAGATGTTTTGCTGTTGCTTTGTATTGCATTTCCATCACCAGGAAATTTGTAGTCAAATGCAGGCTATTCGTGTAAGTATGGGTGAATGTTGTGAGTGAACATACATAATGATCTCTTCATAGCAGTTTGAAATCGGAGTTGGCAGAATTAATTTCAGCCACACCATCTTTTTGGGGGCATGCTGGCCTGTTGAAACTATTGAAGGACCGTATTGAGTTCAATTTGAAGTTGGGTGGGTGTTTGTTTTTTTTGGTTTGTTTGTTTTGTTTCCATCTTAATCGAAAGGCTTCTCAGATCCATAATAGAAATTCCACACAATAATCAGTGACTGCAAGCTGCATGTAACATGTAAGATGTCTGTACTCAGGCATTTCCTGCCCTGCTGCATTTGAAGCAGTGCCTTGAAATTTGCTTCCCACATTCACGGTTCCCTGACCATAAGGTTGTGTAATCAGCTGCTCTACCCCAAGGATTATTTGGAGCAGTTCTCCCTCCCTATTTGTGTATATACGGTTCTGACTGGGGCAGAAAGATTGGTTCTGTAGCTGGGATGGGAGAGACTAGATTCAAATTGCCATCTCAAAGCAAACAGTACAGGTGTAGTGCAAACGCAACTTGCTCAACAATTTTTAAAGTTATTTAGCCCTACTTGGGGGCACCAAGTGCACATGCAAGTATGCATCTCTTCTGTGGGGACTGAGAAGGCATCTCAGAATAGTTTGTTTTCTGCAGCAGAACACTAAAACTTCACATCTGCACAAGGGGCAGAAACATTTAACTGAGCTCCTGAATTTTGTGCACTCAGCAAAATATTTTTCATAGGAAGCTTAAGATCCTTTGGAAGGACACTGCTGAAAAACTGGACAAACAAATTGCCAGAGTAAAGTACAGATGAGATATGCAGGCTTGTTTTTCTCCCTCAGAAAAACATTACTTTTATTGGTGTAGAAACTTTGTAAAAATAATACTTACAGAAAGAATTGTTGGTTGAATCTAGTCATATGGTTCACCTTAGTGTGGGTGTTCAGCTCGTAGGAGCTGGAGTGCTGTGCATTGCCCAGACCCTCATGATGGGAAGGCTTCTAAAGTTGGTCAGTGACAGCAGGTCTCGAGGATGACGGGTGAGCTGATCCAGCAGAAATGTTTTCTCTTTCTTGTCTTTACGTTGCAGATGTGCAGTCCTTCTACATGTTTTTCTCGAGGACACAGCCTGAACTGATGAGCTAGCACTATATAGTGTTGGAGGAATTACTTAATGAGGAATGAGCTCCTAATTGTGAAGGAAGAAGCTGAAGAAAATTTATGATATCGGGGGAAAGAAATTCAGATTATTCTCGCATCACCATAGTGCCTTCGCCTGTACAGAAAGAGTTGTCCTACTCTAACACATTTTTACTATTTAGAGGTTGAACTCTGCTGTAAGGATAGATCAGATGATCCAGCACTTGCTCATTTTCCCTCACGTAATTTCCATCAACCCTGTCTGAGTTCAGCCGTGGAGGTGGGATCAGATTTCATAAGGGAAGTGAAAATCTCATTTTCAGGCAGATGTTGGATATCAAAAGCAGAAACATGTTAGAAAGCTTAATCTTATGAGCTATGCATATGGTTTAATTTTTCAGTAGAAAGTGTAATTATATTATTTGGTGTTCCTGGATTAGCCCATAGTGCTTCGTGCTATAATCTTGCATAAAGACTTTAATTGTGTGGTTTTGCTATTTCTGTTGTATGTAAGCTGCTAATTCTGTAGGTCTTCTGTTGTGAAGGATTAGTATCTGGCTCAGTTTATTTTTGTTGATCATTACAGGGTGATATGGTCATAGATAAACTCATTCTCTATTATTATCTGGGAACAAAGCCTTTTAATTTTTATTACTCTCAATAGAAATAATAACTCTAAAACTTTTTTAATAGTAAATGAGAAAGAACTTTTTTAGTGGCATAGATTTCTTCACTGTAAATTTCATACATTTACATACTTTCACTATGAAATTTGTGTCATACCAATTTCCAGATATACACCTTCTAGAGGAGGATCACAGACAGTATTTTCAACATACTCATTTGTTTACTTTTTCATTTTCTTCAGAGGAAAATAATTCTGCATGAGGGAGAGGGGCAACAGGGGCAATTGGCATGTCCCATAATGTCTTTCAGGGAAGAAGTAGCATATAAAAGGCAGTGATAAGCCTTCAGCTCTGCACAAAGATGTGTGCAGGCTTTACAGATCAGTTTTCTGATGTGGCCTTAGACTTTCCCCTGGTAAAACCTGAAAGTGAGGCATTTTGGGTCTGCCCACACAGCACAATGAACGTTGAAGATCACAGCATGTCCTGGCTTGCCTGGTTCACAATAGTGGTGAAGCGGGAGCAGCTCAGTGTGTGGTAGCAACCAGGGTCTGCATGCCTGGAGTCCCTGGAAGACTGACTGCACTGCTGAGGATTAAAGTCCGTGCTGCTGTATCTGCGTTGCTGCTGTCAGGCATGCTAGTTCAGGGAAGCAGATGTCTGTGATAGTGTATGTGACGCTTATATGCCTTCAATCTGTTGAGATACACCAGTCATCTCTGCTGTGGAAAATGGAAAATAGCCACCTTCCTATCACATTGCAGACGTTTGTCACTTTGTGGTGTTGGGCTATCATAAGGCTCGTTTAATGTGAATCAGATGGAAAGTACATAGAGTGGTTTCCTGACTCCTGTCCAAGAAAAATCTTGGGTCAGCTGGCATACAGCTTTGTGAACGTTGGCTCAGCTGAGCCTTCTTGGAGCTGCCAACTGAGATGCATGGTCAGCTGTGAAGAGCTTGTAGCACAACACCAGGCTATGATGAAGAAAAACCCATAAGAGTTTAAGTAACTTCAAAGGTATTTAGTCTCCCAATGACTTGGGCAATTCAGACTAAAAAGTATTTGGGGAAGCTTGCATAATGTGCACGAAGAGCAAGCGACTGCAAGGAAGAGAGGTGAGGACCCTGGAATTACCCCCTTTGACTTCCCTCAGCCAGAGAGCATCCTGCTCGTAAGGTGACACGGGTCCGACTGTACCTGACTTAGCTGAGCTGGTCACTGTCTGTCCAGTGACCGACCTAAATATGCTGTAAAATTAAATCAATTAAATGGACATCAAAACTGTATGTTGATAAACTTGTTGGCCGTAGGCACAGGCCATGCTAACTGACTACCATGCCTCTGACTACTTTCTGTGAACCCAGCAAGTACTGCTGGCCAAGTTTACTGGTGGTAGACTAACTTTCAATGGCAGGGTTTGGTGCCAAGGCTACTCAGTGTAGTAGACTGCATCCAGCTCTGGGGCCCTAAGCACAAGACCGACATACACATATTAGAGCAGGTCCAGAGGAAGGCCACAAAAAGGATCTGAGGACTGGAGCACTTCTTCCACTAAGAAAGGCTGAGAGAGCTGGGGTTGGTCAATCTGGAGAAGAGAAAGCTCTGAGGAGACCTCACTGCAGCCTTTCAATACTTAAAGGGGGCTTATATGAAAGATGGAGACACTTTTTACAAGGGTATGTAGCAACAGGACAAAGTAACAGTTTTAAGATAAGAGATTAGACATAAGGAAGAAATTCTTCAGTGGCTGGTGAGACACTGGTTGCCCAGAGAAGTTGTTGATGCCCCATCCCTGGATACCTGGTGTTCAAGATCAAGTTGAATGGGGCTCAAAGCCCCATCCTGATCTAGTGGAAGGTGTCCCAGCCCATGGCACGGGGGTGGACTAGATGGTCTTTGAAGGTTCCTTCCAACCCAAACCACTCTGTGATTCTATGAAACTGTGAGAAAAGTGTTGGGGTGCTTTCTTGAAGCAGGTGATCCTTCTCCAAATGATTTTCAGCATGGTAATTTCTGTACTGCTGCACGTCTGTGGAGACTCAGTGCGTGGGAGGACGTGTGTTGTTGGGCTTTGCTCTTGCTGGATGTGCAGGAGTGTATTTGAAAAAGAAAGGAAAGGACGTTTTTATGAAATTACTGCTTCGAGGAGTGCAATTCATATCACTTGAAAGATATGGTTTCTTACTGTGTCATTGCAGCTCTGCTCCCTATGTTCAGAAAACTAAACTGAAATAGTCATTTTCCTGAAAGGAGCGTTAAGCTGGTGAGGAAACTATGATACTCTGCGATAACACTAGTAAAGACTGCTCTTTTGACAGTTCCGTGTTTTGAGTTGCTTTTAGCTTGATGTACCAGTCTTTCTGGTCTCTAAACATAACCTGTTCTCTCTTTCTCTCTCACAACACATACAGTAACCAATTCTAAGTGTCTGAAATCCTACTCTATTTTTTTTTTCCCTCTGCATTCATGGCTTCTTCACCACTTTAAATCTGTGGGCTCACACAAACTGCCTAGTGTTGGTTTTGTTTCATTGTTCCATGACTAACGTTTTTTGCAATCCAAAGGTATTAATAGTATTTCTTGTAGTCCAAGAGGTAGCTTTAGGATTACCTTGTTTTAAAGGAAAAGTTCTTTCATAGAAATTTAATGCACAGAATTTCTGTAGAGTATTTGCAGCTGCTAATGTTAGCCTGTGTACTTAGAAATTAGTATGTAATAACATATCTCATGATAGTCTAGCAGCTGGGGAAGTCCATGTGATTTCAAAGACAAGTAGGGGACCAGCCACCTTGATAATTACCACTTCACAGCCCTTTCTGGGAAAGACTACAAAATGGAACTGGTGCAAAAATGGCTTTCAGACAGAGATGCCCCAAGCCAGTATTAATGAAAAGGTTTCATTGGAAATACAGACAAGATAAATATTCAATATAATTTCAGAAAGCATTAGCAAGGCATAGTACAACTCTTAAATCATGAATTATCATTTACATGGAAAAAGCAAAATCACCTGAGTGCTTTTCTAAAAGCAATTGTAAAAATTAAAGCACCCAGTGTGTAGTCTGTAGCATTTATTTTCTGTCAAGCAGTTTTAGGCCAGGCTGACTCTGCTCACTGGTTTCATTTGTCTCTCAGCAAGTTGGCAGACATCTTACAAGAAGGAAAAATTTGCTGGGCATCCTGTTTGTAGCTGAACCTTTTGGGTTCAGCTATAATCATGTGAACTGCAAAAGAGAGCTTTAGATGGTAACCAACTTATTTAAGAAATTTTATTGAACCAAGTAATGAACTAAAATGTGTGTGACGGAATGCATTCAGAAGAGCTGTGGCAGATGCATATCTTGCCTAGATCTGAATTTTAGATTTATTGTCTTCATTGCTTTTTTTAAGGAGAAATGGAAATTAAGTGAGGTGACAGTGCTGAAGCAGTATGCTCTTATTCACCATCTCTACACCCATCTTTTCAGCCCATATGAATATTTTTTTTTTGGTGACACTTTCATACATGCTGTGAACATACGCCAAAATGTTCATTCTTAAAAGCTGCCTTCATTGAGCTTTCTTGACTTTGTATATAAATTGTACAACCCTGAATCTGTGTTATCTTATACTGGAAACCAGACAAACGATTCTGACAGACTCTACTGCGTCTATACAGAGTGATTGAAAAGATGGCTTACCACATGCAAAATACAAGGTGGCAAAGCACCTTCTGCTTCTCAGCTGAGGTGATAAAGTAAATGTGGCTGCTGATTGTAAATAAAAACGTTAGAAATGTTTGCTGTAAGTTACATTGCATGCTTAATAGATGATATTACAGTTTACGGATAACAAAATATTTGGGGCATAATTTTTATTACATGTATTTCATTACAGTGATTTTCAGATTGTCTATTATTTTGGTTTTACGCTTGTTTAAATTCACTGTAATATAGTTTTAGCTGTAGTATTAATATATTTAACACTGAATATTCTCTTTGACAAAAGACTTCAGCTGAATAAACCAGATCTATTGTGTAAATAAGGAGTTTCTTTGGAAATTGGCTTCCTTTCAGTTTGAAATATTTTGTCTAATTTGTTCCAGAAGTGAAGTGAACTTGTTTTTCAGAGTTTGCTCATGATTGCTGGTGGTCAGAACTATAATAAATTGCATTCTCTCCTATTTTATACACTTTGTAAATATATAAGCTAAGATACAGGCTGTGCTGGACATTGAAAAATAAAAAGTGATAGTGTCTTTCATAGGAAAATTGCCTAGAAAAACAAATTGCCTGCCTTCTGTTGTTGATACCCAAATGTTGGGAACTGTTTGAGCAACAGGTTCTCCAGTAATTTGCGTGAAATATTTCGGTAGATTTAAGTTAGGGTCCGGTGGAGGGGGGGGTGGAATGCAGAGACTCTGCTAGAGATTGTAAACCACATGTGTATTCAGCGAGTAAATGAGATACGAGCTTTGAAACAATAAGCTGCTCTATAATGCACAGACATTCTTTCAGGCTACCAAGTCCAAGCTCTGAAGTCTCTCTCCACATTGATAAAAAAAAAAAAAAGTCTTAACTCTGAATGAAATATGTTTATTCTGCCTCATAAAAAGCCCTGTAAGTTACTAAGAGCTGGAGCTGCTGACTCAGTCATTGTTCCTGGTTTTTAAAACTCCTCCCATTCAGTTAATTAAAAAACCTGTTCCTGAACATGAAACAAAAGCACTTTTTATACGGTACTGGGCTATGTACATTTTCAAGATTTCTGCTCCGTGAATGCAGTTTTTCTTTAGCTTTGTGTCTTGCGCTGAACGTGCCTGCCAGAGGCCGGGCTGTTTACATGGCTGTCCTTGTCAGCTGGGAGGCCTTGCTGCGCACCGGCCTACACTTGCGCCACGGCCTGTGTAGAGGGGGACGGGGTCAAAACCTGAAGGGCACAAAAGGCTGCTCAGCAAGCGAGATAGCAATGAATGAAGTTAAAGTCAGGCCATAGAAATTGAGATCCTGGTGTGGGAGTAGCAGAAGGAAAAAGGAGCGGAAAGAGAAGGTGGTGGGCTTGTGACTGCAGGCAGTGTCTTTGACCTGGGGCAGAAACACTCATAGCAGTGTAGCTGCATGTTGGTGAGCGTTAGCTTTGTAAAATAAATAAAAACCGTTCTTGAGTAACAAGAAGTTAATGATTAAGCTTAGCAGTTGCTGCTGTTACTTCAGCAAAAGCTTTGACTTGCCAAGAAGATCATGTATGAGGTTTGGAAAAGCCACTTCAGTTCTGTCAAATGCACAGAGATGGCTACCACATCCTGAAACTTGCGTCTGATGTAAATCCACAAGTTGCTTGTTTAGAGTCTCTCAAATCCATGTTGTGACCAAAAATGTGCTTCTTCATTCCAGCACATCTTAATTTCTTCCTTGTAACTGCAGCTGTGATACAATTCTAAGCAAGCCTCATACGACGACTGGGACCTGGTAGTTTCTATTGCAAAAGTTTGCTCTCCACAGTGCAATAAACTTTTGGTCCTCTAAAATGATTAGCCCTCTTTCCAAACTCAGTTGTTCTTCTGGGAATGATGTCTCTTCTATATGTCCATATAAGATATCTTCACGGCCAGTGGTGGGCAAAATTCTTTTTTAATGCTGTCTTTTCTCTTAGCCTCAAATAAACATTCTCACTTACTTGTGTCCATTAGTAATAAGGATATACATTAAACTATTTGTAAGGACAGTCTGTGTTTAAAATACTCTAATTCACTATCAGTACAAAATTCCTCTTTACACTTTTTAAACAAATTGAGATACCAAAAGTAGAAGAACACTAATAAACTGAGCTCAGGTCGGGAAATACTGCTGCTTTTAAAAACCACTGTAGTTTCTCGTCTTGACACTTCAGTTGCATAAGAAACCAAAGTCCATTATACCAACCAAGATGGTAAGAGTGGAAGGGAAGAAAAACTTCTTCCCCTGTGGATTTCCCATGAGAAGGGGTCCTCTGAAGGGAAGGAGAGAGCTGGGTTTCTGCACTCATTTTTTACTTGGAGTCACACAGATTCTGAGCTATGGCTGCGCCATTGCTGGTGGCAGTATCAGCTCAAATCAATGTTAATGAGGAAATCTGTGATAAAGGTAGAATTTTTTTTTTTTTTTTTTGATGCATCTGTGATACAAAACCACCAGCATGCCTGGCTAACTTGTAACAGGTATTCTAATATGGCCTGTTGAAGCCTGCTTGAAACTAGTAATATTCATTTCAAATGTTAACCAGGAGTTTATTCTGTTACTCTCATCTTAGCTTTCTTCTGTGCATTAATTAAATGTTAATCTATTGTAGACAGCCCTGTTCTTTTAATGAATGACTTGAGACTGGTGTATACTGATGACTGGGGAGGAGATCACCTAGCTAAGAACAAGTCTAAAGGGAGATTAAGTCTGTGCTGCACCTTAACTTTAAATGTAGGTAATTTCTTTCAGTAAAATTGAAAAATCTACTTGGGCAGAATAATGCAAAAAATAGTTTCTGAAGTTACAGTTTCAAAAATCATCCATATTTTCCAATAAATATTAATACAGGGTTTTGGTGGATTTGTTTTGTTTTGTGTGTGTGTTTTGGTGATTTTTCTTCTCTTTCCATTCAGTGTCATATCTGTCATGTTCAATTTTCTGAGCCAAGCAAGAGTCTGTTAAGGGACTTGTCTGCCATCCAATGCAAGGTTCGATCCTAAACTCCGACTTGACATATGTGAGCTGAGTCACCACTCGTTAGGACTGATCTTTAGCCCTAAATCAGTGTTAATGTATAAACAAAGGATGTATTTGCTAAGTAAGACAAGTGATTCAAAGTACAGTAAGAACTATTCTCACATACTTTTTCACCTTTGGTTCTAAGTCATTTTCCAGTCCTTCAAATAGAAGACAGCAATTTTTGGTGGAGGCTTCTGTTAAGTGAGGGACACGTTGTCTTTACCTTCGTTTCACATCTCCTCTGGTGGCAGGCAGTTCCAGCAGACATTCTCATAAAGATTCTGGATGCTACTGCAGTAATCTGAGCTGTCAGCTTTTGGTGACTTACCATTTTCACAACTGAGGTGTAGGTGGGCCTCCACTGCAGCATGGAAGGAGCAGCACTAACAGTCACATAAGAAAAGCTTTTGTCAACAGACATCTGCTTCTAAATAAAGTCATCTCAACACTGTGTCACATAAGCTCTGGGTTGTTTCAGTTGGGCTTTCTGTAACTTTTTCTCTTGATGCCTTGTTGTGCTGCAATCTGAGTTCGCCCTGATGTTCACCAGGAGAGCATGCCATCTTTGTGTGTGTACGATCTTACTTTTCAACAGGAAACCAGCAACAGCTTTTGTTAGTAACAATTAAGAAAGTCAGACAGTGCAGTAGTCACCAGACTGCTCTGCATGACCACTGGAGTGTGTGAACTCACACGCAGACAGAAAGCTGCCTATGGAGCATTCATGGTGTCTGTTGGCAGCACGTGGGAAAGGAATGAAATTATGTTAATTACAAGTTAGATCGATGCTAACCCAGTGAGTAAGTTGAATTTAGTTAACTTCTTGCAGTCCAGACACTCCAACATGTGGCCCCACAAAATGGAACGTTTCATTGTGGTAATCTAGTATTTGTGATGATAATAATTTACGAAACAAAGGTTAGAGGTTAGACTTGTTTTCCCTGTCTGTCTTTTTACATAATCAGTAACCTAAATTTCCCTCTCATGCAGTATCTGTTAGTTAAATCTACTTTAAAGTGTCATCAGTCATCATTTGAACTGATTTTTCTTTGTTATGCTGCCAATAGAATCAGATTTTTTTGTTGTTGTTATTCCACTTAAGAGTCATAGAAGTAAGATTTGGAAAAAAAAAAAAACACTGGACTGTATCATCTCCTTCACTTTAGCAGCACAGGATTAGAGGTTTTGATGAGAAATGCAAGCATTGTGTTGCTGTGTGGGAAACTTGGTTGGATTCCCTCCCTTGATCTCTCAAACGGTGTGCATACGTGCAGGCGATGCGTCAGTGTGCTGATGCTCTGCTTCGACATGTCTCACTAGGTTGTGATGCTTGACTCATTCTGCCATGGTTGAAAGTGTATTTGTACAGCAGACATAACACAGAGAGGAATAAAGGCATTTAAGGCTTCGAAATCTCGATAATACTTCCGAGAAGTAAAACTATTCATCCAATGGTCTCCTTCCCCATAAAGCGTTGCACAATCTCTGACTGAATGTGCCATTGTGCCTTGCCCTCTGCTTTGCAGGGCCATAAGTTTAGCTCCAGTTCTCTTGATGAATTCTAATTGTATTGTGTTTACTTAGATATGGCCCTAGCTCATGTTTCATCTGTTGTTGTTTTTTTTAATCCATTCCCAACATTTCCAAAAGACTGGGGACAGATGGGGACACAGGAAGTCCTTTGCTACCCCCTCCTCCCCTCAAGAAAAAGTACAGACAGGCAGCTCTTGAAGAACAGAGGCAGTACTTCAAAGCCTGTTGGATAGCTATTTTATGGTGATTACAAGGGAAGAATCAATTGTAGCTTTCTGGTTTGCGGCCCGGTTGTTAGTCTTTGGAAGTTGTGTACCTGAGACTCTTGTTTTTTCCCACTGTATCCTCTACCCTTCCAAAGCCTCCTGCATGCTTTCAGTAGGCCGCAATACACAAATAAATAAATTCTTATGAATAACTCAGAAAAACTTCTTCCCTCTTTGCACCCTCCCTTCTTGCCTTTTTTAATATAGCTCTCAGAACCTGTCAGTGTGGCAGATAGGGATGAATCCATATCATTAGGTTGACTTCCTCTTTTTTTTTTTTTTTTAATTGAGGCAATTAACTTACCATAGCATCATACCCATGTTAGTTTGCTGGCAGGTCCCAGTCTGAGGTGAAGCTGGTAGCTCCTTTGATGGGAACCCCAGGTGAGGCAGCAGGGGATTAGCTTTCCTGTCCTCTCCGTGGGCACTGAGCTTTGAGCCTGTCTGAACAAGTTGACTTGAGGACTACTGTCTGCTCCCGTTGTTGAACAAAGCATTCTGTAATTCCATTTATACTTGGGGTTCCTCTCCATAATGAGTCTTTTCTCCCTCCGCTGTCTCCTCTGCAGTGGGGTCTGGGGGCTCTTCTGCTCCACAACACCTGAACCCAGCAGTAATCTTCTGTCCTGTGGGGAACTGTGAACAAGCTCTGGATTACAGCAAACTGGAAGATGACAGAGTCAAAGAAAGGCATTAATTTCCCACTCACTTCTGCATGTCTGCCAAACCATTTCTCATTTAGTAACACATCCCCAAAAGTGGTACAATACTAACTTTACACTGTGGTTCCAATCACACAATAGCTGCATCACAGATCGAGACAGGTTCTTTATGTTTCTCCCTTTTCAAAGGTCTAGACACCTACAACCGCTGTCACACCAACGCTCCTTGAAACAACAACATGTGGGCTCTGTGCAGGAGCATTTGGGCAATTGTCAAATTAAAATAAAAAAAAAAAAAAAAGGTTTAAAAATTATATAAGGAGGCTGGAGTGGCTGGGGTTGAGACTGTGTTCAGTCTAGTATTTTAAAGTCTTGGTTTGCCATGCTCATTCTTGACCAGCTGCCTTGTCTGAGGATTAGGTAGGGACAAATAACTCTAACATGTGACAGCTGATGGGGTGAAAAGTGAGTAAATAAGCTGACGTTCTCCCTGGCATCTAGTGAGCCACCTCTGTGCACCCTCCTTTACCATGTCGTATTTACTCTCTAGCTTTATCCTATTTATATCTGCCGAGTTTTATCAAAGATCACCCTTTTGCAGTGGAAGACAGTTATTTCCTATTATCGTGATGCATGGGAATGCTAAAAGATGCAGACAGAAATTGTCTTTTTCCAAAATGGTGGTATTCTGGCAGGTAGAGAGCCTTTTCTCTTTGAATCAAGTCTGCTATTCTTTGAAATACTGAAATGCAGTCAGCAGTCAACAAATAGTATGAAACATAAACCTCTGCAGTACTTTGGCTACCCTGCTGTGCTGTCTGCACATTCTTGGGAAGCACGGGGCTGTGCGTGTAGTCTCACATAGAGAGATGTGAGACTTGCTAAATAACCAAAGCTGCTGAAAGACAATACAACTCCTGCCTCCTTAGAGAAACATTTACCCATGAACGCAGCTGAGCAGATGTTTTGGTGACCTTCCATGTTTTCTACAGATGACATGCAGCTACTTTTTTTTTTTCTTATTATTTACAGAACAGGGCGATTTTCTCTTTGGATTTACAAGTGAGAGCATGTATAACAGCTGGACTGTTTGGGTGTGAAGAGTAGATTGGGGCTAAAACCAGCAGACCTTATGTTACAGAAATACCTGAATGAGATGGATTGCACTTGCAAGAGCCTAAGCAGTGGAAGTGGCAGAAGCAAATAAAAGTCTGGAAGAGGCTAGTTAATGACCCAGGGCAGATCCTGCTCACAAATGTCTGACTTGTGGCAAGAAGGAAGATGGACTGATCTCCTTACTCATTTTTAATAAACACTTCCATAAACTGGGGGATAAGCCCCAGTTTAGATCTTTACCCACATTTTATCTTTCCATATTCATTTCCATCAGTAGTGGATTTACCATCTCTGCTGTAAGTACCTTCACAAGGAAATAAGATTTCATCATCTGTGCAGATAATATATACTAGAATGAAACTGTTCCAATAACCTGTCTGCCAGAGGCCAGACTGAAAGATAAAGAGATATAAAGCTTGCAGTAGTAGTTCATTACTCCCTTGCACTTGGCTGCAAAGGGGTAGCCATACCTGCTCAGTGGACCATGCAGATATAACAAATCTTTGATCTTTCTGAACCTGCCCTGATTTACTAGAGGAACATTTCATTACTCTTTTTCTACCAGTAAGAGTGGGGAGGGGTGCTTCTATAATTGTATAGATTTTAGATTTTTCTTTTTTTTTTTTTTGTTAAATTCCAAATTGACACAGTTAAATTGTACCGTGATTTGTTTAAGCTTGCTGTCAGTCTTGTAAAGTCTCTTGATGAAACCTTGTCTTTGGTGAAGGATGATAAAATTTCACTTCAGCTTGGAGTCGAGACAGACTTGCGTCCATTTGACTTGTATTTCAAACTGTTTTATGGCACTTTGAGTAGAGGCTGGGGAGGAACATAATCAGAAATTGTCTCCTTCCTCCCCATTAGTTAGTTACTTGACATCTGGCTTAAATGTGTGTTGCAAGCCCCTCTTCTGCCCTTCTTTCTCTCCTTCCAATAAAACAGTCTGCCTTTTTCAGTGAAGATATAAATTTGAAAAAAGCATCTATAGAAAATCTGGAGTTATAAATGATCTTTTCCAAAGGCGAAGCATTTTAACATCCAGTCCTGACAGCTTCCATGCACAGAATGCTTCTTGATTTCATAACAGGAGGAGATTAATGCTGCCCTTCTATTATGTGCTTTGGGATCTGTATGTACTCCTCTGTCGTCAACCCCCTCGTGAACTGCTGCTTATTAGCAGTGAAGGCACAGACAGCTTTGTGTTTGTGCAGCTCAGCTGAAGGAAGGGGAGGATGACACAGATAGCTACATACATGGTTCTGAGCATCTCTTTGTAACGAAGCAAAGCTCCAGCTGATTTTTTTTTTTATGAGGACATGTGCAAGTCTGCGGTAGCTAGCAGGCCCTGCTCCCAGTTGCTCACAGCCCTAAAGAGTTTGTTCTGTGTTGAGGAATTTGGGACTTTCTGTAGAGAAGTTTGGGCTGTGATGGCTGACTACCTTTTTTTTTTTTTTTTTTTTTGCCACCGAACTATCTATTGTTAAATACATCACAGTTGTAGTAAAATAATATTAGTATGCTTCCAGACAGAGGAACTAGGAAACCTAGGATTAAAGACCTCATTCAAAGTGCTGGGTGAATATTGCTCGGATAATACTATTATTCAAGATGATATTTTCCTTCATTATTCATGTGAATTCCTTCTTACTGCACCCAACTCAATTCCAACTTCCAAGTGAGACTTCCTAATTCATTTCTGGACTATTAAAATGTTATCACCGCAATATCTCACAGTTTCAAAAACTTCTGGAGCTTCCATGCAGTCTTGTATTCAACTCAGTTCTGTCTGTAAGGGTGTTAAATCAGAGGTACCCCACTGGGTTTAGATCTGTCTGAGGTGACTAAAACTTGCAGTGGTGTTGTCTGTGTTTTTCCTCAGGGGACTTTAAATATAAAACACTGTTATAAATTGTAATCACAGCTTGCCTTGAATAGTGGCTACAGCTGGGAATCTTGCAAATCAGACTGCCAGATCCCAAACTGGGCAGTCAGTTAGGGTCGCAGCCAGGTTGTTAGCTGAAGAGGACAACAGTGCTCCCTGAAGAGTAATTCAGATGTAAGCAGGAAAGAGCAACAGCCTCTGGTCAACCCATGGAGACCGCTATGTGACAACCTCTGTAACATTTAAGAATGTCTTGCCCTTAGTGAGTATCCATGAAATATGGGCTTGGGCTCTGTGCTCTGGTGTGGTTATTTTTCTATGCTATCAGGCTTTCCCTGGTGCAACTCATAGCCCCTCTGCTGCGTGATGTCCTGGATCCATGCAGGTGTGCCTGCACTCGGTTCCCCCACACACCTGAATTTCCTTTATAGGAAATTCTCCTCCCTCCTGGAGGGAGGAGGACCTGCGGAGCTGGGGAAAGCATCTTCCTCCTAGCTAGGATGTGGCTGACAGGGAAATCCCCAAACCAGGCCTGCCTTGTCTGTATGGTGGCATGGAGATTAAACAGTGTGGTTCTCCTCGCTTCATCTCTCCTTCTCCACGCCTCGTGCATCAGTCACACCACAAGTTCAGCTTCTCTTGCCAGAGCACCTCCCTGCTTGTTGTCCAGGGGTGCATCTGTACAGCCCCTCGATTGCTCTGCACCAGGTCAGGCTCAGAGCAGTGCACTAATTCAGCTGGAGGATGCTGACAGATTTCTGCTGAGCATGTGAGGTGTTTTTTTCAAGTGCCCATCTGCTGTAGATTTTCTTGGGCTATCTGGAGTGTCTGCTGGGCAGAATTAGCTCTCCTGAAGTTTCTGCCCTCTATGTTAGAGGCACTGTAAAGCCTGTGGAAGAAGAGTTTGCAATAATATTTTCAGGTAGAGAGCCCGTGTATGGTGAAAGTTTTAGACACCTTCAGTAAGCAATTAAGCTTACAGGGAAGAAATCTGGAGCTACTAAGCCCAAAGGTAACTATTCCCTGTTCTGGGCATCCTTGAGCCACAGGTTCCTCCTAGAGGCATGGAAGAGGGAGTAATTGTTCTCAGAGTCCTCCTTGCACATCTGCTGATGACCTCTGTCAAAGACAGATCTTGCATAAGGCAAACCTTCGGTCTGACCTGGTGAAGCCATTCCTCGCTGTATTACAGCGATGTAGATCACTACAGGAATGGCTTCACCAGGTCAGACCAAAGGTCTGCCTGTTCCTGCTACAGAAGCGTTAGCGTTGGTCTTTGAAGTACTTCAGTTGTCTTGGCTGAACTTCAAATAAAAGCGTGTCCTGAAGCAGACACGGAGTTAGTTAGGAAAACTCCAAGGCAACTGATTTTTGAAGTGTGGTGAAGCTTATTAACATTTGCAAAACAGCAAGTGGGAGATGTCAGCATCTTCAGCTGTTCTATACAGCACCCCAAGCCCTGCTAATAATACCTTAAAGTTACTGTGGTCACTTCAGAAAGAAGTAATGTAGAGAAGGGAATTAAAGGAAGTCTTTTGGCTTAAAAGCTGCTATTCAGGCTACAACCACAGCGTTCAGGCATACCAGTTAAGTGTGCCTCGGCCAGCAAGGTGCTGGAGCTGGGTGAGGAGCAGGGCACTGCTGGCCTGTCCGGGTGCGTGCCTGTGCCCATGCCTGGCCGGGCTGGGACAAGCCTTTCTCATGGGGCCTTGGGACCTGCTGAGCTCCCGAAATCCTTGGGTGTGGGTGAGTCCTCAGGTCTGATGGGGATACGTAGGAGCAGCAGAGTGTGGTGCACAAAAATGCTGAAGGAGCGAGAAGGTATTTCTGTAGGTGGCTGGCATCCTGACGTACTGGGTGGATTTTAATGGAGTTGAACGCTGTGAATAATAATCCAGTGGCTGGGTGCCTTGCTAATTTTAAAACACAATTTACAGAAGGTGTGCAAACCATAAATTTCAGTCAGACTTTTACTCATTTTCTCAAGTTATTTCTTACAACGAGTCCTGCTGTGCTCGATTACTGAGATCATCCTTCAGCCTAGTAGTAGCTAATGTCTCTGAACTTGGGAAGATCCCTCCACTGATTTGTATCATACAAACAGCAAATGTATCTGCCTGAGCTTTCCATTAACACTGTATTTATAAAAGAAAGTTTTTAAACTTCATGTTCATGACATGCCAGGAGCGACTGAAGTACCTTGCTGTCCCGAGCCCATGGTGCTTCCCTCCCTGCTGGTTCCCAACACTGAGAATATGGCCTTGCTGGGGGGGAAGGCAGTGAGGAACACTTTTCCTAATGTTTTTCCAAAGGTGACCACCTGCAAAAGAGTTTTAAGCGTGTAAGGTTTCATTTCTTGCTGTGTTAAAAGTCCTCAAAGGCCTTAGCTCATGACCAAGGAAAGCTCAGTGCTGTTCCAGCGTTAGGGAAACCTAAGGGAAAAGGGCTGTAGCCCCACATTTTTTCATAGCTGTTTGATGATGCTAAAATATATATTAAAAAAAAAAAAAAAAGGAATATGTTTACTGTTTTGAGGTTTTATTGTAATGGGTGTGTTTTCTTTCTGTAAAGCTTCTAATGTTTGGGGCCAAAAATGCTATCTGTATAGATACTGCGAGAGGGAATTAAGTACACAAACACAGACGCCTCAATAGTTATTTACTATTTCTAGACAGCATGTGATAGAAGGGCCTTTTTAAATTTGAGTTCAACTCCCACATGCTCTTCTCAGCCTGCCCTGGTGGAACTGGGTGCCTTTCATGGCAGGTTCAGAAGGCTCTTTGCAATCTTTCATTTCGTATTTTGGCTGCTAATAACCGGAAAAATTGACCGAGCAAAATAGTGAAGAAGTTGAGCCAGCAGTTGCCACAGTGACAGTTGTCCAATGTAAATATCTTACAACTCTTCTGTTTATCATCTGTTTTCAGGGCAGTTTAAGCTGCTGGAACAAGACCGAGATATTAAGGAGCCAGTGCAGTATTTTAACAGTGTGGAGGAGGTGGCTAAAGCATTTCCTGAACGAGTTTACGTCATGGAGGAAATAACATTCAACGTTAAGGTAGTCCCTGAATAAATATTTATCTCTGTCTAAATGATTAACTGTTACAACCTTTATATACATGGCAAGTGAGCAACGGCACTGTGTGGGAAGTGTGATTTTTAAGACAAACGAGTCTTTAGTTCTGCCTTCTGCAGTGGTGCTCTTCAGGATCATTTTTGCAGTGCTAAATCAACACGTCCTCTAAGGGCTCTCCTATCCTATGGCACTTCGGGGAGCAGTCCTGATGATCTATCCAATAATTCATCTAATTGGGATGCTGCTGCCAGATTTTAAACAAATGTTGCTTGTTGCCCCTTTTCTCCTCCCCCCTCCAGCAGTCTGAATTTTATTCTCTGCTAGCAGCAGCTGCTCAAATCCCTGTCCAGAAAGCCTTATTCTCAGATAGCCTGCAGAGTGAAATGATGGGGTTGCTTCTTTCAAAATCACTGCAGCTAAGTGGCATTGTGAATAAAAACAACAACTCCAAAAAAGACAGGCTTGTTCTGTGTGTGTGTTTGTGCACACACACCTCTTGGGCTTGTCATAGGGTCAGCAAGCCCACGAGAGGGCTTCCTGTCACCAAACATTGTTGTGAGGTGGCACAAGACAATGACAGAACATGCTCCTCTCCCTTGCCTGACCTATATTTCCAGTAAGACACCACACGAGGTAGGTCAGCTCTGGGAACAGAGCAGAGTGGCCTTCAAATTCACCTGTTTTGCTTCTGTTGTTACACCACCTGAGGCTGGTTGAACAGCATCTTAGAGCCAGGATGCACTGGTGCATATCCGCATTGCGTACTCCACGAGGGAAAATTGCTGATGCTGCTGGTGCAAAACCAGTACAGAGTTCCTCGTTCCTGTGTAGTGATGTGGGGTTTTATAACAATCTTTTAATGTCTTTTTCTCTTTCCTGCACTGCTAGAGCTGGGGGACATCAGCTAGTCTGCAATTTTTATAGGTGTGAAACAAGATTGCTGAAGACCGCTGTAACTGTAAAAGCTCATTAGTTAATTCATTTGGTGACACAGACTCGTGCCTTTCATGACAGTAGGTTGTTTTCATTTATGCTGTCAATTAACCTGGAGCCATGTAACAGAGCCTTTCACAAATGAAGACTCCAGGAGAAAGTTAAAATTATTTTGTATTTTAGGATATAATTAGCCAAATCAAGGCAACAAGAAAATTTCATTTCTACCCAGGAAAACAGTATTATCTTGGAGCTGCTAGCTCTATCCAGTGCTGTGCCAATACTTCTCAGTTGATCTATGACCAAATCAAGAGTGTGGCACAATAAAATACACATCTATGATTTTATAAGGCTGTTTTAAAGTTTAAAACATTGTGTCTTGAGTTTAGCACAAGTGTCCTTAAATCTCTCTCATTTAGCAAGCTCAGGATTAAGCATAGCCTACTGTTAGATATCAAATCCATTTTAAAAGATATTATAGTCATACTCTTTCATGTAAATAACAGCAATAATAATCCAGGTTTAACCTAGTTAAACAGTTATCTTGGCAGTATTTCTCCTGACAGTTTTTCCAGTTTCATAAAAGTCTATTCCAAGGTTGTCATCTTCCAAAAAATGAATGAACGTAACCAGACTTGTTAAGTGTTTAATAACTCCTTATATGCAACAGAATGACATACACTAAAATTTTAGTATAAGGGAGATGGTGTCAAAGTGATTTGAGCCAAGGGAAGAATACCGAGTGCAGTTGATTTCTGTCCAATGCAGTGTGCTGGTTTAAATTCAGAGAAGCATGTCAGAAGATAGCTAATCTGATGCAAAAACAAAAAATGTCTAAGACGTCTAATGAAGCACTTAAGGTGAGGAGGAACCCTGAAGTCTGGGAATTCTTTCTTGTTCTGAAACACTCAAAACTTCCATGGATAATTGTTGAAGAAAGAGCCTGTAGAGTTACAGGATGCCACCGGACAGTCACTGTATAATTTTGTCTGTGCTTGTTGAGGTCTGCCTGAACATGGCAATGTGCCACTGCTGTGGTTGACTCTGTGTGAACCTTGCTCTTCCTTGTAAATCCTTTGCTGCTTAGGCAGGATTTTGCAGCAAGCTCTGTAGTTTAGAGACCTACCTTCTCATTATGACGTGCTGTGGCATCTTCTCTATGGGGATGGTTTTATTTTAATTTGTATATTCATTGTTAAAGGGAAGAACGAGCCACCTTACCCTAGGGGAGGCAGAGGAGATGAATCTCCTTTCCCTCCTTGTTTCCCAGCTGGGCAGGCTTTCTGGAAAGTGTGCTGGGGCAGGACATTTAGGACCTGTGCTATTTTTGAAGGAGTGCTGTAATGGATGCTCAAGCAGAGCTGGGAGTAGAAGGTAGAGTCCCAAGTACTTTTCACAAAAAAGCAAACAAGAATTTTAAATTAAACCAACATTTTTGTAACAGCTAGAGCTACTTCTGTTAGTTCCTTTGGATGTGCATATATATCGGTACTGTGCTTGTATACCCAATTGGTTGCCTCAAGTACCTGGTAGCCAGCGGCATCTACAGGCACAGTAATTCAGAGTGATCTGGGGATAAGCTAATGGCACTCAGTCCATAGGTATTTGATCTATTCCTGATTGAAAATTAGAGGCATTCTGTCGATTCTTCACTGAACAGATAGCTGATGGCCTTTTTTGTGTTAATAGTCAATGCATAATTGCAGGGAATTTTGTTTACATAATAGCATTACGCTACAAAGATGAAGTTTTTCTAATTCATTATGCTTGGAAGAAAAATAGTGAAAGAAGAAAGTTGAGCTACCCCAGGGCCCTTGCTTTTGCTGAACCAACAACAGTAGGTTTCTGTGGTTGGATGCTGGGGTCCCATATAGACAGCAGTCTGTGCAGATATCCAGGAAGCTATTTGTATTAAGACGGGGGTAGAACAAAAACTGCAAATCATACTGAGGTAATTCACAAAAAGTTCTCCTAAAAAGGAACTGTATGTCTGACAGAACATCAGACAAGTCATGTAAGATGCTCTCTAAACATCCCACTCAGTGTACCAGGATCCTTTAAATATTCTGGGATATCATTTTTGTCCTGAAGATACCACTCCATCTCCTTAGAGAAACTGTGAAACTGTTTGTAGAGCGTTTCCAGGATGGAAAAGATACACGAGTTTGAGTTAACTAGCCCTATCGGGATTCTTTTCTTTCCCATCAAAGATATTTGGCTGGTGTGAACTTTGATAGCTGATTTGTTTGATGTAATCCTTTTTTCACACTCATCTGACTGTGCTGGTCCGTACAGTGTATAGGTGATCTCCTGATTTGGTTGCAGTCCTGCTGGCCCTAATAAACTTGCCCTGAGCTTCCAAAGAGCACATACTCAGAAGACTGTAACCTACACTGGTGTTCTGAAATGCTGCAACAGTGGCTTGATGAAATCAGCCTGTGTGCAGGTTTGCAGGTATTTGTTAGTACTGCATCTTGGGAATGAGTGCTTCAGTCCCCTCACCGCCCTGCGGATTCATGTCAGCGTCACGAGCCTACCAACCTCTTTCCTCCAGGGCCTGGTGCACAGTTTGGAAGCAGAGCTGCTGCTTCCATTGCCTTGTGGTGCCTTGTGCTGGCCTTCCTGACATCCCACGTGGAGAGATGTGTCATGTCAGAGCTCTGCAGTATTATCTGTCACATTTCAGGTCATTATTTTGGAACATTGATTTGTTTGAGACACCCTTAAAACAACACCAAAGCCAGCTTTTAACATAGTAATCAGGGCAAAGTCCCTGCCAGCTGAGAGAGAAGCACACATACACTACCACAGAGAGTTGTGCTTGCTGCTTCTGTCTTGTGAGGCAAACACTTACAAAAGAAAGGAAAATGCTGTCTCAGTGAGTTTAATCATCTTCCTTGAAAAAGTTTGCTTATTTTTGCTGCTTATAGGTCTTCTGAACACTGTCTATTTTATATTAAACTAAAATCTTTATCCACTTCTTACGCCCTGTAAAAAAAAAAAAAAAAGTTCTAATTGGTCCCTTGGCTTTAATAGTAAAAACTGTATGCAGTAACTGTGCATCAGAGGCTTCATAGTTAAAAAAGAAAGAGCTCTAAGAAAAAGTCCTAACTGTGGATTTTTACTGGCGATGTGATGCTTGTGTTGCTCTAATAAGATCTAGCAGGTATAACAAGCTGTATAAAACTACAAATCATTTTTATAAGGAGTTCTTACATGCCCAAGTGATTAAAGACTTCTGCTTCAAACTATAACAAATTAGAACAATTGGAGCTCGAGACAGGATATTGACTCAGGTGTTATCAAAATCTATTTCTGAGTTAACCTTTCCTTAAGCAAAAGAAACAATATGCTTGAGCTTTCCCAAAAGAACATGTTGCCTAAATAATCATTCATCATTTTGCTGATGCCTGTCTTCTGCAGTAGATATAAAATTGGCTTCTGAATGGTTATTGAATTGCAAGTTTAGAGCATCATAGTGACTGAACCCGCCGCTGCTTTGGAACATGTTTGACAAGACATCTGTAAGCCAGCAACCTTTCTGGTCAGCATCTTGGCATCGGTACAGGACCATTAGTATGGATCAGCATCTGGAAGGTGGAGGGTAAACATGGTATGGAGTAGGCTGCTTCTGGTTGTGTGGGTCCCCTCTTCTGTTAGGGGTTGATCGATCGGAGCGTCTAGTGATTTCTAAATGGCTTTGCAGGGTAATGTGGCAGACACTGCCTCAGAGCTAGGAGCACTGATTGCTCTCACCTATTACCAGAAAGTGAAGATTGGATGGGAAGGGCAAAAAAGAGGTAAGGGAGGAGTGAAACTAAAAGACTCACTGGTTTGATGTGTAAAGCAGCACTTGTAGAGAGAACAACTGGGAAGAGAAGTATGTTTGGGGAAGGGTTTATTCCAGGATGCTCCCAAGGCTAAATTATTAACATCAGGGTGGTCGAACACAGGAAGAGGTTGCCCAGAGAAGATGTGGATTCTCCATCTTTGGAGAAACTGAACATTTAACTGGACATGGCCCTGACCAGTCTGCTGTAACTACAGCTGCTTTGAAGAGCAGGTTGGACTAGGTGACCTCTGGAGGTCCTGTCCGACCTAGAGGATTCTGCAAGTCTTACCCAATAACCTGTGCTGAAGTCCATGGCCCTATTTTTAATAGTTTTGAAAATTTTGTGGCCACCAGTAAATTAAAATGTTTGAGTGAGCAAGGCAGATCAAGTTGGATTTTCATATGTCTTTAGATGATTTTCGAGGGTTTGCTATGTATGGTATGAACGAGGGATGTGTTTGTTGCTAATGTTCTGCAACAAATATTTACCTACCGTGAATGGTTTGTAGATGTTAACTAACATGTGGTAAATATAAAAATGAAAAATTAAACAACCTCGGACAAGAAGAGAGGAGTTAGCTTGCTGGACTTTCAGGACTTAAATTTTAAAATATCCTTGGCCTGTTGAGGTGTACCTGTAGCCTTACTTTCAGCAGAGCAAGGCTTTGGGAATCAAAGTGAAATCAGAGTTGTGCACTCGTAGACTTTTGGTTTCACTTTTTCAGTTCTTTGTTACAGATTTGGACAGCAGCTGGCGCCTAACAGATTTTTGTTCATTAAGAAGAGTGCACAACAGTATTTTTCTCAGCGTGCCAAACTACAATAGTGGCACGATTCTTCTTTTGCTCCAGCACGGTAACATTCAACCACATTTTGCTTATTACCCTTTTTTGCATTGCAAAAAAAGCAATAATATTTTCCAGATTTGGGGATTTAGAGAAATTTTGTCTTTAAACATGTCCAACGTAAAAATCCCCATGCTCCCAGCTGGTAGAAACGGATGCCTCTAATAAAGCCCACGCTTGAGGAGCCCTTCGAGGTGAAGCTCTGCCAGTCGATCTGCTCGCTGCCTGCGCGGCAGCGTCCTTGTGCAGGGGCTGTTTGTTTGGGGCTTGCTAGGGAACCACCAGTCAGCAGAGCAGCAGAGCAGCAAAGCTGTAGGTGGTGACACCTCCCTCGCTCCATGCAGAGGGCGAGAAGAAGCCAGGACATTGCTGGCTCGTGTGAAAATTGCAGACGGCGCTGCCCGGAGAAGCCACCTGTGGGGATTTGTAGTTATTAAAAAACACTATTCTTACAGAACGTGCCCTTGCAAGAGGAGAAGGGGGGACTGAATGGGACGTGCACAGAGCCCTGTGTGTCCTCAGCCCTCCGAGGTCAGGGCCACCTCACCAGCAGAAGCGCTCGGTTGCGGTTTTGGGGAGAAAACAGCAATAAGCGTCATCCCGCTGTTATCGGCAAAGACATCCGAGCCCCTTCCTTTCATGTCTCCGCGTTTCAATATATTGTCTGGCCGGTGGTGTAAGCTGTGAATGGGTATTATGTACGATAAAATCCTAGTGGTTTCCTGGATTAGACCAACCAGTGTTTGTTTAGATAATTCAGGGCTTGAATGGCTTCCTGTCAGGAAGTGCTGAAGCTGAACGGCTCGGGAGGCACACCTCTTCTGGCCATTTGCTGGGCGAGGTCTCCGGAAGATAACCATGACTTTACAAATATGCAGATCGTGTCTTACAAGGGGAAGATTATTTACAGCACTTCTCAATTATTAACTAATTGGAATTACAGCCCCGATTTCATGCAGTGGCTGGCCTGTGATGACATCCAATTCTGAAGGCTGGAATTTGGACTTCACACAGCTACATTAAGTCTCTAGTGGTGGTGTAGATGAGGAAGGAATATGTTATTCTACCTTATTTTTGCACTTGCATTTTTTTTAATATGGCCAGTATTCCTGAATAAAACAGTCTGTAACAGGCCAGAAGTACTTATCTGATGCACCTTCCTTTATGATTAAGCAGCTGCAGCTGCTGAGGAAGAGCTGGGCGAGTTCTGTTAGGTCCCTGAAAAAGGCCTTTCACATTAAGCCACTCAAATAGGAAGCAGAGCAATCTTGTGCATAAAGAGTTATTCCAGTGTTAAGGAAATAACTTCAGGAGCAAATGAGCCTTGGACATCTGTTTTGCTTTTTTTTTTTTTTTTTCCTTTCCAGTACAATTTCCATAGTAGAAATGCACACACATGGCTGTGCATATGTTGTTTAATCTCTCAAATTGTAATTACGATCAAAAAATGAGGAAGGAAGTCTATGACTGGGAGAGCAAGGCAGAGGGGGAGTTAGGCATGTGGGACAGAACCAATATCTTTCACTTCTCCTTCAGGGACTAGATGTCATCTGTCATTCGCCCTAGCCTGGAAGAGATTATATCAAAGGGATATGCTTCATCTGTAATGATGAGATCACCTTCTCTGCTCCTCAGGGAGCTGAAGATGGTGGAAGAAAAATGTTTGCTTCCCTCAAGAGCCTGGCAAATAAGTTACAGCAAAAACAAGGGGGGTGGAAAAAGATATGCAAGTGAATCCAGACAGGCTCTCTCAAAGCTGTGTGATACAAATGAATTTGAATTGCTGGGATATGTCTTTTCTTTAGAAGTTGGATATGTTTGTTCTCATGCCTTCTTTGACAGTTCCAGGTGACTGCTTCTCCTAAACTAAAAAGCAAGAAAGTGTAAAACAATAAAAAAGTTACTGGGCCAAGCTTTGGGTTAAACACTTCACGCTTGACTACTCAGCTGTTCAAATGAAATTGGTTTCTCCTAAGTCCAGTCCTAGTAGGTTTGATATGATTTGGAATATTGTCTTCAGTGAGGGAAAAACAATTTTTTATTGTTATTTTGCAGGTGGCTTCAGGTGAATGCAATGAAGACACTGAAGTTTACAACATCACCCTTAGCACCGGGGATGAGCTGACTTTAATGGGGCAAGCAGAAATCCTTTATGCAAAATCTTCTAAGGAGAAGTCCAGACTCAACACCATCTTCAAAAAAATTGGGAAACTTAATTCAATTAGCAAGCTCGGCAGAGGCAAAATGCCCTGCCTCATCTGCATGAACCACAGGACCAATGAAAGCATCAGTCTCCCGTTCCAGTGTAAGGGCAAGTTCAGCACCCGCAGCCCGCTGGAGGTGCAGATGCAAGAAGGTGAGCACACCATTCGCAATATAGTAGAAAAAACCAGGCTGCCTGTTAACGTGACTGTGCCGAGTCCTACACCGAGAAACCCTTACGACCTGCATTTTATCCGTGAAGGGCACAGGTACAAGTTCGTCAACATTCAGACCAAGACTGTGGTGGTTTGTTGCGTGCTTCGTGGCAACAAAATTATTCCCATGCATTTTCCCTTGCATTTGACGCTTCCAAAATTCACCCTACCTGACAGTCTTGTGAAGGGGGAGCTGTGGCATGAATCCCTCATCCAGCACTGGTTTAATATATGCCAGGAACAGTTCGACATAGACGAGTATTCCCGGGCCGTGCGCGATGTGAAAGCTGACTGGAACGAGGACTGCAAGAGCCCGAAGAAAAGCCGGTGCAGCGGGCACACCCACGTGCCCAACTCGCTCAGCTACGCGCGGGACGAGCTCACGCAGTCCTTCCATCGGCTCTCGGTGTGCGTCTACGGAAACAACCTGCACGGCAATAGCGAGGTAAACCTGCATGGCTGCAGGGATCTGTGTAACGAGTGGGCCCTCTTCTCTCACGATGCTCTTCAGTACCAGGATTCTGGGGACAGTAGCAGCGACTACCTTTTTCCTGAGGTTAGCGAGGAATCGATGTTTCTGCCTACGAAACCAGAGCTTCCTTACGAAGAGCTGTGGTTGGACCAAGGCTCTGGAAAGCCTGGAGAGCAGCCTCTCATTCGCTCGCTAAGTGAGAAGAGCAAATGTGACAATTACAGAGGGTCTTTCCGATCAAAGTGCGGTACTGCATCTCTTCCTGTGCCTGGGACCGTCGGAGCAACAACAAAGTCTTCGGATGTTTCCCTACCTCCACCTCCAGTGCCTCCCAAATCTGAAGCAGTAAGTCAGGGTTGTTTATGTTGGTTTGTTTCTTTTTCAGCAGATGTTTGCTTGGGAATTCTTTAGAGAAGACTTCGATGGGGTTGGGGCACATGCAGGGCAAGGAAATGGTAAGAGATGTGCACTCTCCTACCAACTGTAAGTCCTATAAAGCATCAGATTATATTTAATATAAGTGATCTTGTATCTTAAACCTGATACTTCCAAGTGATATTTACTGCTTTTTTGCTTCTACAAACAAGATCTAAGAATTTTAAGGTCACTGCCTTCCCTTTCTTTCAACATCATCTCTCTATATGTGTTCTGTTTTCTCATATTTTCCATGGCTGAAGTGTGTGAGACATGAATATGTGTGTGGGACACGAACCCACTTGGAACTGCCACAGGTTACCTTAGTGTGTGCGTCTCTGATTAACGGGCTGTAATAATGACAGCTAGAATTTTTACAGACTTGCAATGTTTGTCAATGAGAGATTGTCTTCCCTGCTAAATTTGAGGAAATACTAAGTGTCGTTACCCTCAACCACATTTTACCAAAACAGAGCTAACATAATCACTCTGTAGTGTTTATTGAAGGAAAGTATGTATAAATAGGAACTCTGCAGAGTTCAGAAATTAGCCTTATAGAAGACTCAGTTTTAAACAGAATGTGTTTCCTGCCCAAGGGTTTCTAATGAAAACTCGGGAGAAATCACTTTTCCAAACCTGAAATGTTTTGGAGACTTCAGTGGCAAAAATATAAAAATGTTGTGCCTATAGGAGCTTGTGTGGGTTTGGTGGAAAATCCACCCATTGCATTGTCCCTTGGTATTGTCCTACACATTATTTTAAAAGAAAAAAAGAGAAAAAAACACAGGAAGAAAACTTCCCCCAGAAAAGAGCGTCTAGGGATCTTTAGCAAGATTAAATGATACACACTCAGATCAAATGAATCTTGACAGAAGTTATTATTTAACAAATCGGTAAATCAATTTTGCAGTTTTTTGATGGAGTTTAAATAAAAACATCCCGCTTGCAAATTTCGCACTATTTCCAAAACCATGGCTGAACAATAAGCTGGGGCTTACCAAACCGCAGCACACTGTGGTGACCCCATCCCTTTGCTGTTGCAATCTCACAGTCTCGGCAGTGCTGGCAGCAGCCTTTCCATCGTCAGGCAGGTCACAGCCAGGCTGAAAACCTGATGTGGCTGAAAACCGTTTTATTTCTTTGTGCTGGGTTTGCTTTCAGTGGACGAACGTGCTGCTCCCACCACCAGGCTGTGCAGCCGCTGGGGAGCTGCGGTGAGGAGAGGGGAGGCACAACAGCCAGCACAGGTGGGGAAAGCACAACTGCAGCCCTTCAAAGCTTCCCCAAAAAGCATCCGCAGCAGCTTCAGCAAAGACAGGGAAGTCAAGACACTACGTCTTCTTAGCACAAAGAGCGTTTATGTGTTACATCTGAGTGCTGGAGCGCAAGAGTGCTTCCTTGCCTTCGAGGTCAGGTCTGAGCCGAAGCTTTGTCCAGATGGTTTTGGAGGAGCGCCCGCTTGCACCGTGTCGGGACGAGGCTCCCCGGCAGCCTGCGCTGATGTGAACCGCCACGGGGCTGATCCCACCCTCCTCCTCCTCCTCCTCCTCCTTTCCCAGCCTCATGGTCCTGGCTTCTGTTTTGCGCTGGCTCTGGCACCCCTGCGCCTGGGCAAGGAGCCAGGTCTGGATCTGGAAAACGATTAGTTCCCCGCTGATTTCTGCGAGCTGACCCACTTCGGCGTGGGGCCGCAGGAGCGACAGGGCCAGGGCCGAGGAGCAGAGAGGAGGGCGAGGAGGAAGGCGGTGGCTTGCAGCACAGCGAGCTCTTCTGGGGGCACAGGGTGGCATTTGGGGTACACGCCTGTCTCCTGCATTTTTGTCGTGTCTGTCTTACCAAAGATGAGGTGATGGCTGTGAGTGCTGTCAGCAGTTTCTGCACAGCTTCCTCGCCATGCAGGAGAACTGATTTCTGCTAACGCTATTAAATGGCATTTAGAGGTGGGCAGGGCTGTAACCTCGTAAAATGAAGTAAGAATCGCGCCTCTGTAGATGGGATAATAATTCAGAATCAGTTCTGTGGCTTCCTGGGACAGCGTTGGAGTGAGTATCAGTGACAGACCGAGTTCATCAGGGGGCTGGGGCTGACAAGATGCTTGCCTGCTTTTCTTGCAGGGTATTTATAGAATAAGTAGATCTCGGTAGCTGCTGGTGAACATGAGGTTTAGTCATCACTCCCTCCAGAATGATATTCCATAGTGTTTCTGTGTAAAGGTTGGCAGGCAATTGTATTCTTGCAATGCACTAAATTTAAAATATGCGTGCAGGAGCTATTTGTAGGAGAAGAGGAGGTTCAGGTGTTTCGGGATCTCTTCTGTCTTTCTGCTCACCTGCTGGGTGAGGCGGCCTGATACAATGTGTATTTCCAAAATACCTTTCAGAAAATCAAAGTGGCATGAAGGAGGAAGAGAGAACTAAAATGCCCTCTGAATTCAGGCCTATAAATCAGCAATTGCTGCAATCCCAAAGCACTAATCTGCATAAAACCAGAGGCTGTTTTCCTGATGGATTTACGGCATGTCCGGGCTGGAGCATGCCGTGCCGGAGGTTCACGCTCCCACAGGCGAGTGTCAGCAGCGGGGGGGTCACCCAGACTGCTCCCGGGGGACTTGTGGCACCCCGGAGGATGAGACGAGCTGCAGTGCTGCCTACAATCCTTGAAGCAGCTTGAGCCATCGGGATAGATCACCATCACTGGGATCGCCACCGAAAGGAGCATTGGAGGCTGGGAGTGAAAGTCCCAGGGATATCGTTGCACATGCACTTTATCTGTGTCTGGCAGCCGCATGGCATCGAGTGCTGCTGGGTGAAAGAGCATTTCGGTGTAGCAACAGCAGTCACCCAGGCAGTCGTCATGTCACCCCGCCGCTCTTCCCCTCCTCTCCCTCCTCGGTGTCCTTACTTCTCGTTTGGACCCTGCAAGCGCGGATCTCCTGTGAAGTTTCCCCTTGCTCTTGTCGGTTTAATCTGCAAAATCTCCTTTTCAATCCTCTGCTGCCTTTCCCGAGGGCTGTGCCTGGCAGCTGTAATTGCAGTCTTGTGACAGGGACCAACTGGGACTGCAAACTGGTATTATTTACGGCCCAGTTCTGATCTGCAATCTAGGTCAGCGGAGGAGCTTGGCACAGTTCGCTCTGCCAGTACCTCTGAATGCCAGTAGTCTTCCCAGGAAAGAATTTCTTTAACCCCTTGACTGTCCGCTCTGCTCCAAGAGCTCCCCTGAATGGTCTCTGTAACCCCATGGGCATATATTCAATAGCACGCAATATTAACTTTGCCTAGTCTGACTTGGGAAGAAAAAAAAAAGTCCTTAGGCATCCTTGGGGCACAGCACTAAAATGGTTGAAGAGTTTTATGCCTGAATTCAATAACAAACATGAATAAAATTGATACTTTTTTTTTTTTTTTTTTTTTTCTTGAAAGAGCAAATAAGAACCCTCAGAGCAAGATTTATGTCAGTATTTTTTGTCGTCAGGCAGTTCCTCTAATTTTGTCTTGTTCTGAGTTAGGGAAAAATGTACTACAATGTCCCAGTCCCCGATTTTCCATTTTACTTAAGCACTATATGGGTTGTTGCATTCTGAAAGCACTGAAGTGGATTGCAAAAGGTTCCGCATTTATTTTGTTTTTAAATAAATTAAATCACTTTAATCGCCAATTATGTGTTGCAGAACTGCTAAGATAACTTTTAGTTCTGCAGCGTTGTTAAATTTAAAAATAAACTCTAACTTTTCAACTCAAAGAGAGTTTCCCCGTTCTGGTGCATCTGAGATGATGTCAACCAAGGAGACCATGGAGATCTGCTGCTGCCTAATTCTCAGTACCCTCACACACATCTAGCCCTGCTAAGTAAAGCTGCTCTCCTTGGTATGTCCTGACAAGATTAAGGTCTTCATCATTTCTATTGTGGGGATAGATCCTGGCATTTTGTTCCTCCCTAGGCAGGACCAAACTACATTTTCTGTAGTCTACGGTCATGAGCTGGAAAGTTAGCTGGCTACAGTAAGTAGACCTGTTGGCTCTGTTCCTAGTGTTTAATGTTAAAGTCAGTTCTGAAGGAATGTAGACTGAAGACCTGCTCTATTTTCATAATGCAACTCACGAGTAGTTTTTGCTTTATACAGCTTTTCAGCAAAAGTCCTTGTAGTCCCCAATCCATTTTGTTTGCTTTACCAAAACCATCCACTGCTACCAAGAAGCAAGATTTGTGAGATCTGGAAATGTGGCTAGCAACAAGAGGTCCTTCTGCTTGAAATCCTTTCGGGTGCCTTATTTGAGCAGCCTTTTCCACTCCACACCTTTTACCTTGTACAGTTTGTAGTTAACCTTATCCTGGACTGCTTTGGCAGTGGCAGAAGGACTGAAGCTCCAGATTTGAATGCCAGCATCCAAATAACTGGAACACTGCAGTCTCCCAGTTTGAGCTCACACAGAGGGGGGTGAAGGAAAAGGGACTTTTCGTTGTTTTTGTTGTGTGGTGTGTTTTATATATATATATATATATATATATATATATATAATTTACATAGTGAAAAGCAGCTCCACACGCCTGCTACATCAGGTTGGCATTAGAATTATGCCAGGGGCAGGGAGCACGGCCAGTGGTGCCGTGGCCTCTGCTGGGAGGGGAAGAGCAGCCCATGGGAAGGGAGGAGCAGCCCAACCACCACAGCACTCTCAGGAGGAGCAAAGGGCAAGAATTGAGAGTAGCCACCAAGATCAAGTCTGTTTTAGCGCTCTCCTGCAGATAGATAAGTCCTGGGTGCATCTGGTAAATACGTGATGCGTGTGCTAGTCCTTGGGGAGGAATGCAGGGAGTTATCCTAGAGCTGGATGGCTGCGTATCACTGGTTAAATAAGTCAGGAAACATCGGAGTCTGCTGAGATCTTTTCATTACGTAAGCTTGGTTTATTACATCTAAATAAACAACACTAATAGAATTTAAGCTTAATGAATTGCTTCTTACAGAATGTAAAATATCTGGAACAGTCCGTCTGGTTTTGTATGTTACTGGAAGGTTTTTTTTATATAGTTTCATTGCTGCTGCTTTTTAAATGAGTGGATATCAAACAACTTCAAAGTACCCAAAAGGACTGTTAGTAGCTCTGCTAGTAATAAGGCATTCTTTTGGTCTTCCTTATGACAGCCACATACTGTTGCAAATGTATATACTTAGCATCATTTTTCTTTTCCTCTCCCTTTTTAATTATTTCCTTTCATAGAATAAGCCTGAACCAGATGTGCTTCATCTGGCTGAGAGTGCTGTTGCCCAGATTTTCTAGCTGCTTACTTACGTGTTCTTCTTTTGTACAGGTGAAAGAGGAATGCAGGCTCCTGAATGCTCCCCCTGTCCCTCCACGGAGTTCAAAGCCATCCTCCACCAGTCCTTCCATCCCTCCTCGCACAGTCAAACCTGCACGACAACAGACCCGCTCTCCCAGCCCTACTCTGTCCTACTATTCTTCAGGACTGCACAACATGTATGTGTGTGAGCTGTGAGAAGCCTCATGCTAGCACTTGGCATTTTGAGAAAGTTACATTTAGCAGTATTGAAACTGGGGGAATCTTCCTGAAGGCGCTTGTTTATAAGGGCACAGTACTGAGGCAGAGTTGTTGACTGTTCTTGAAGTGGGTTAACCTATCATGTTACTTCTAAAAACTGAAGAGGAAGCAGAGCTCCAGCAGAAACTATGTTTTATTACATACAACATAGCAATTTATATTAAATACCTGCACATGCTGCTGTAGCTAATCTCACCATACAATGGCAGAGACTGTTTGAGTGGAAAATCCCTTGCAGTTTATGTATATTTTTGAATGGCATGAATCTTCCAACCAGATCAGCTCAAAGGTAGTTTTCAGGAGGAAATTCAGTCCTATATGCATCCAGTGCAACCAGCTCTTGCTAACTGGTGGCACAGAGGGGCATGGTAATCAGGAAATGTTTAATGCCAGCTATATGTGAACCTACAGGTGAGTGTGATGGAGTACAGAGAGGTCAGCAGACACCACTGAATGCAAAGCGAGGTAAAGCAAAATGCAGCCACGCAGCCTGTAGATCAAACCCACTTCAGGACAAACTTAAACCACAGACTGGAAAATCCACTCAGGCTAGTCGAAAATTGAGGGTGGATTTTGAATTATATGGCTGCATGTCTTTCCTTACCGTTGCAGTGTTCTTCCTTTGCCTTGAGAAAGCGTATATGCCTTTTGAAGCCTTACCTCCTTTTAGACTTTAATGTCTTGCTGCCATTAGTTTTGGTACCTCTTCAATTTTGTCTCTAAGAAAGTAGAAGGATAATGCCTGTCCAAGTATTATGAATTGATCAGAAGTGCCACTACAGTTGTTTCAGTCTAGATGCAGTTGGTATAACAACTTTTACTGGAATTGCCTTTCTAAGCCATACTGCATATTTGCAGCTTAGTGTTGTGTATCTGGCAACGATCACTCTAGATCAAGGCTACTCGTTTATTTTTATGAAAGTCTGTTGGGTAGTTCTGTCAAGGTCTACTCCACAGGAGGCTGAGCACAAGACCTCCCAGAATTTGGGGCCCACCAAATGCTGTTCTCTCTCCTCGTAGCTAACAGTACATCTGCCTCCCAAGAAACCAGGAAAACAATGAGAAGTACGGTTTCACAGGAATGCAGGTGATATTATTTGCCTGTGATTTCACAAAATTTGTATTATGTTCATCTGCAGCTTGGGTCCAGTCCAGTCCACGTATCTCCATTTTGGTGGCACTGACCTAGTGCTGCAGATGAAGCTGCTAGAAAGTTGCTTTTCAAGTCTTGCCATTTTGATCAGTGATCTTATTCTCTAGATCATGAAAGGTTGCAACCAAAATGCCTGTAAATGTAAGGTTTCTCGTGTCCTTTGGCACTGAGTCCCAGTGGGTTAATTCTGGTGGAGGATGAGTAAGGAAGCACTTTGAAAATGTTACTTATGTTACTTCATCAGTTTTTGGTGATTCCATTAATCTTTTAAATCATTAAATATTCCCAATTCTAATATCGGATTAGAGAACAGAAGCAGGATCAATCATTTTAATTCCTCTGAATGTTTAGTTGTTTATAACACCTCATTGGCTATCTACTCTGAATTGAACAGCCCAATACCCAGATCTGTGAAAAAATGCTTTTGAATGTGCATGTTACACCAGCTGGCCTTTAAATGCCAGAGATGACCAGTGGATGGCGTATCCTTCGTAAGAGTTTTAAAAAAGGTCTATTCTTAATGTTCAACTTTTTTAACTGGCAGCCTTATGCAAGAAAAAGAGAAAAGTTTGGAGAGCGTGGAGTGGAGAGTGAGTGGTTAGAGAGGAAAACTGCCTATGATGGAGCTGAGTTTAATGACTAATTTTCCAGTGATGAAGATTAGATCTGCTTTTATGTGTCTGTCCTTAGCATTTGAGCTGGGCAAGTCCAGGTTGGCTTCCTCTTTCACTCTCTGAAAGCTGTGGCAATCTATTCAAAACCATGCTCTTTTTTGAAAGCTGCTGCCCTCTTCAAGCAGCTTTCATTGAGCTGCCACAGAAAGGCTGCCTAGTTTATTCCTTGAGTAATTAGTTTCCAGGATAGAGAGGTGAGTAATTAAAACAATTATTTCAACTGTTGTTTTCCCTCTGTTGTGTTAGGTAAGGATTTTATAAGTCTGTTAATTGGTTTTGTGGTGTTCTGGCTTAATTGGCCAGAATTCCAAAGACCAACCAAATCCTTCAGACTCTCTTTTAGAAAGTGGCATAAAAGCAGCAAACATTTGCTTTTGGAGACGGATTGCATGCTTCTGTTAGCATCTAAGTCTTTTGGGAAAACCTGGATATAAACCATCAGTTTCCTTGGACAGGCTGAGCTTAATTTACCGCCTGGAAGTAGGTCAGGCGAACTTTCTTTAGGTGCCTTTGAAAAGCAAGTGTTTCTTTGTCATGACTTTTTCAAGATGAGGACAAACAACTTACTGTGGGTTAAGCTTAAAGACTGGTATTTCAGCAAATGCAGCTAGGTCTACTTGCCCTTCTGGGTAAAAATCTTCCTCTGGCAATAAACAACGATGTCCTCTGCGTTACTGTACTGTACACTGGTGCAATTCCAAATGAAAATGCTGGCCCCAGAATGCTGGTCATCTCTTAGGTTAATCAAGCTTGTGTCTAGCACAATGGTAAACTTCCCCTATGGTGAACTTTTGTCTACTGTGACACATCTGCAGAGTATAAATATAGAATGCAGGATTAAAAAATCTTCAGTATACATGAGGCTGTTCCTTTACCGTAGTGATGTCCCTCAGGAGTTGAGCAGCGGAAAAAATATTTGGGAGATGACACAAAACTGAATTGAGACATCTTTTCTTTTTCTTTTTTTTTTTTCTGAGCTTGAAGAAGCAAGACATGAGTCTTCCTCATGAGGCTTTTGGGTACATCAGCATCTTGTCAGGCTTGTAGGAAGAGTAAAAGAACTGTCAGCGTGGAATTCAAACGTATTGTTAATTCAAATCTGAAACATTTTGCTGGAGGAAAAAAGATTCTTTCCTTGTGACAGCCACCCTCTGATTTTGTCAGATGATTTATGAATTTATTCAAATGCCACATTTATTTATTTTTTGTACTAACTACATCCTTTCTGCTTTGTTCCTGAAGCAATGTCACAGAGAACGACAACGCGAACCCAGCCGAGAGCAGCACACCTGTTTCCTGCTACCCTTGTACCATGATGAAAACCGAATCCAAAGAGCCTGAGAACACGATGCCTTTTGGAAGCCCTTCAACTGAAGCTCTGCCTTCTAGGTTATCTTGGCCAAACCATTTTTCGGGAACTGCGGAGGGCCTGAATAGGAGCGATTTCCTGCTCGATCCAAGCAGGAGCTACAGTTACCCCAGACAGAAGACTCCAGGCACGCCAAAGAGAAACTGTCCAGCACCTTTGACTTTTGACTTCGATGGGTGTGAGCTCCCTGCGGGGTACTCCCAGCTGACTCCCTCAGAGCTCACTAACACCATCTCCAGCTGCCCAAAGTCAGCAAGTTACTCTCTAGACTGCACTGATGAGAAAACTCTGGGAGTCAGCAACACAAAGCAGAGTCATTCATGTCCTGCCTTACCTCCTCGGGCACCGAAGCCGAGCGAAGAGAAACCAGTTACAGACATGGGTCCTTTGCCACTAAAAATAGATGGTGCCGAGGAGGAATCGAAAACTGGTTCTCCGGACCTGTTGGAAGATCAGTATCTCGTTAAAAAGGGCATGCAGGACACATTCTCTGTGTCCTATCCCTTCTCGTCTCCCCTCCACCTCCAGTTAGCACCAAGGTCTTGCGGGGATGGTTCTCCCTGGCAGCCACCCACAGACCTTTCTGGACTCTCGATAGAGGAAGTGTCTAAATCGCTGAGGTTCATTGGGCTGTCAGAAGATGTCATATCATTTTTTGTTACAGAGAAGATTGATGGCAATTTACTGGTTCAGCTTACAGAAGAAATCCTGTCAGAAGACTTTAAACTAAGCAAATTGCAGGTGAAGAAAATACTGCAGTTCATTAACGGCTGGAGGCCCAAGATGTGATGCTGACTAGTTTTTAGTGGAACTGTACAAGATGTGCTAGATGCACTTCAGCTCATGCATCACTTCCTGTTTTTTGCACTAAAAGCCCCTCCTGTAAATAGTAGTAGAAAAATTCTTACTATGCAGATAAAAGTTTTTGAGTGGTGAATGGATTTTTTTTTTTTTTGGTATGTCGATAATAAAGGTAGAGAATCTGCAGAGGTGTGCCTTGTGCATCCCTGAACATTCAACAGCTGCTAAAAACTGGACACTAAAGGAACTTACTCTGTAGTCTGTTAAGACTTACTCGTATTTATTACTGAACAATTTGATGCTGAAAGACACATACCAATCCAGTTTACAGTTTTGTGTTAACTGCAAAAAAAATGTATTTCTTACAGGATTGTTTCTGTTCAAATAATATTTGGCAACATGCTGTGACTTTTTTCCTTTTCTGTTAACAAAAAGCATGTTCAGATATACAAAAACATGGTTTTGACACTACATCTGAAAATGTTAAGAATTGCTGTGAAGTGCCACTAATACATTACTCTTGCAGCATATTTTTATTAACAGTATCTTCCTGGCTACCTGTAATGTGGATGTTTTCCATGTTTCTTTGAACAAAAAGAGTTAATTGTTTAAAAAAAAAAAAGTCTTGCTTAGCTCAGTGCCCAAAGGGGAGGGAGAAGGGGGATTTTCCTACTGAGCCACTCTGCCCTGGCCAATTAAAAGTTTATGACCTGTGGATTTCAAAAGTTGCTTTTGTAGTCAGATGGCTGCAGTCAGCAGCACGACTTCGGGTCGTGCAGCTTTCTCATGGGAAAGGCAGTTCCCTGCACAGACCCTTCCCAGCAGATCCTGCCCCTCGCAGCTGCCAGCACATCCATCAGAGGAGCCTGTTAGTGCGGCCCTTCCACACTGGCCAAAGGAAACCTGTTACGTTTCCTCTGCTGCTGTTACAGTCATCTGAAAATGTGCTCCATGTGCTGTGCTATTCCTGGAGTCGGATCTGTGTGGGAAGGTGATAGTACTCCTGTAGGATGCCTTTGAAATAAAACGTTGGAGAGGTGGGAAGGAACAGAAGCAGTACATGCCACGCTGATAAGAAGGGGCCAAGTGAGAGCTTGGGCCATGCCTCGGGAAATGCTTGTGATGTTCACCTGTCTTACTTGCAGTGGGCTAGGAGAACACGGGTGTCAAAGTGGAAAGACTGCAGCATCACTAAGACGTGTCAACTCAATTGCCCAGTTGCAAAAACTCGCTGCAATAGACACCACACAGAAGTTGCAGTCAGAAGCGAGGGCAGACATGGGAAGGGGGTATGACACTGCCCCTGGAGACCTTCTGAATTTACATGCAGAAGGCTAGAAATAGGATTGACTTTTGATAGTCTGTTGCTGTTGGTTGGCAGAGCTCTCAGAAATATGTCTAAATAACCTCAGAACCCCAGGATCCCCCGCCTTTGTAGTGCTGAAGGCAAGGATTTGTGGAGGCCCTCAGGAAAGTCTGCAGAGTCCATCTTCTGCAGCTGCATATCCCAGGTCCTCAGGAGTCAGAGCCAGGGAAGCTGGAGCAGCTTCACCTTGCTCTGGCTCCTTCACCTGCTGCAGATCAGAGCCCTGCTTGGGGTGACACCATCACCTGCCTTTCTTGTTTGGAAGGACAAAGAGTGTCTCTTCCTCCAGGGCACACAGTGGGAGCATCAAGAGAAAATAGAGTGCAGGGACAAAAAAGACAGTCTAATTTTGCCTGTTTTCTCAATTAAAATGTGGACTCATTAAAAGAAATGTGGAGCAAGTGGAGCTTTCTGTTGCCTGGGCAAATTTCATGTCATGTCTCCATGCCGAAGCCAAGACGCATCATTTGTCTTGCAATAATGCAAACCACCAGTTCCCAAGCAGAGAATAAAGCACAACTGGATGTGGGTACTAGAAGGCAGTGAGCCAAAATCTATCCCAATAGAAAAACCCCAAGAGTTCATAATCTTAATCTTTTTGTTAATGTATTGACTTTTAGCAACAGATCGATAGCTTTTTCTGGATGCTTTTTAATTACTGTCCTAAAATATTTTAACTTCAATTAAGACTAAGTCAAATTCAAGTACTGTTCTGATGTGTGTGCTTGTTGGTAGGCACATGCAAATTAAAGTCGATTTGTTTTTTAACCCTCAGTATGTCTAATGAACATTCAACATGCAAAAAAAAAGAGCCTTGGTGGAATCTGCATTCATGAGTTTGCTGCACTGACATCCTGTATCCACAGACCAAAATAAAGCTGACCTGTAGAAAGGCACAGCAGTGTATCACGATTTCAGAAGCAGATCTTAGCTACAAAACTACAGCTGAAACCTCTAATTGCACACTTGCTATCGATGTCCTCCCAGTAGTCTTGTTCTGGCTTGGCACTGCATACTTACTTTTATGCATAGTGTGTTAGCATTTGACATTTACTGTAACCCTGAGCAGCCCATCAGCTTAACTTTCCAAACCCCTTAAAGCTATTTAGGTGTTCCCAACCTCAGTGTGTTGTGTGAATGATGGGACTGCAGCATCGTGCCACCTGCACAAATGCCCAGGCAGGACTGAAGCTTCTGTTCTGGTGCCTTTGGCACTGTAAAAGGTGGCCTGAATACAGGAGCCCAACTTAGCTACATCAGTCCTACAGCAAGTCCCTAGTGTTAAGGAGAAGGTGGCACTTTGGAGATGGGGGAGGAGCAGAGAAGTCCTTCAGGCCGCAGCAGAGGAGCACGCAGTCTCTTCATAAAGGTGGGGTGTAAAACCTGGAGACTTCAATCTATAAAAGGTACAAAATGCTGCACTACTTACGGTACTTCAAGATGGAAAGTCACTTCAGTGTTCCCACTGTGATTGGAAAGATCTGCAGGCTCTGAGGAGTATCCCTGTGGTACGGACTTTCTGCCAGCTGATGCGAGTACAGGAGACAGCACCCCACATTTGATCAGACTCGCCTTTGGTGATTGTAGTGTTGGTCGCCTTGTGTTGGTTATAGCCGGTCTGCTTCCTAGTTCCACACGTGCCTTTAAGGGCACTCATGATTTTAGAGGCATTTAATGATTCGTGCACTCATGCAAGTTACTGACGTGTTTTGAGTCTAAACAAGATGCAGGTTGTGGCCCTGTTGGTGTTTAACCTGAATAGCGCACTCAGCCAGGTCTGTGCTTTGAACACAAGTTCATAATGGTATTAATGACTCCAGTTTGTCATTGGCAAGTGGTACTAGCTCTGTTCCTAGCCATCCAGTGGTCTGTAACTCACCTCAAAGACCAGCAGTGCTTCCAGCTTACATCTGTGCCAGTAAACCGAGCGGTACCCTCATGGCAGCCGCTTGCTGTTGAGGTGCTGATGTGGGCTCTTGCATGGCTTTGGTGCGAGCCAACCAGCCCATGCACGGGGTGATCCCAGGCAGCACAGCCCCGGGGCTGGCAGTCACTGGTCCCTGGGGTATAAGTCTTGCTTTTCAGAGAGTGGAGTTCAACCAGGTTGGTGGGGGAGCTGTGCTGGGTGTCCTCAGGGTCCAAAAATGGGCTCCGGCCTGTTTGGTCTGCTACTAGAGGTGTAGCCATTGTGTTCAGAGAATGCCTGTCATGCCGCAGTGGGCTGAAAATCCCTCATGTTTTAGAGATGCCCTGCCAGTCCTAACTTTGGATTTCTTTCCTCCTTTTAAATAAACGCAAGGCCTCTGGTGCTTATTTCATTAGTGGTATCTGAAGTTGTGTATTTTTGTCAGGGTTCTTGCTTGTCTGGGGGGCTTGGTAGCAAAAATTCTGGCCTGTCATTATGTAAGGAGTTGTCTCGTTATCCCACACCAGGAAACACATCCTTTCTATGCAACATTCTTGTGGCACAAGTACTGATGTCGCCCTCAGCTGCAAAAGCCAGATTCTAGCAAAGGGGCTTTTCTGGATTGGAAACAGAATGGGCAACAGGGAGAAGGAACGGGGAGAAAATTTGAGGGGAAATGCTTGTTTCCTTTAAACACTCGTGCCTAGGATTAAGATTCTTTGTATTGCTGCCTGCCTGGCTAGCCAAAGTTATATTGACATCAACTCAAAATGCCTATTTGCATTCTTGCTGTGTTGTGCAAATTGCCTACGGCTAGAAATTTAGAGACAGAAAACATTTGGTCCATCAAAATTAGAAGGAAAATGTGTTTTGAGGTGTTCTTGCAGCTAGAAGCAAGGGTTTGAAATAAATGTGTATCGCACTTTTTTTTTTCAAAACAACAGTTTTATTTGCCATTTTAATTGACTTTATTCCACAACAGCTTCAAGAAAAACAGTGTAAATAGCAATACTGTTTCAAAAACAGCATATTTTCATTCTGTCTGTAAATACTTGAAGTGTTTTCTCCTCTGTCTTCTTCTTGAATCAACTCCTCGACTGCCTCCCCGCTACATAAAGCGTGCTGGCACCAGTTTCTTGTGTGCAGGGGGAGAGTGGAGGCTGTAAGTTCCCGGTGGGGTGCCCATGGGCCAGGCTGCCTAAAATCCAAGCACCAGCCATCTGGGGAAGGACAAGGGCTTTAGCCCTGCTCTCCTGTCTTGTTTCTTTGATGCTCTGCAAGTTGCAGCATTTCCGTGTGCGAACTGGAAGGTACGAATGAAATCTTAATCGAAGCAAGGGGTTGTCCATTTTATTTGTGGTGTTAGGGATGTCAGGGCAGTAAGGAAATTCAGGCCCCTTGTCGAGACCTAGCAATAAGTGACTCTTTGTTTGTTATGTCTTAAGCTTCTGATAATCTGGAAGTTGCTCAGACTTCGCCGTTTCTGTGCATAATAACCAAATTCTCAGAGCAAAAATCTGCAGAGTGATTCTCTTGACTTGGACAATCTTCTGAATTATATTAAAATTATCTGTTAGTTCTTAGTTCTTTAGATTCACTTTGGGTAGGTCAAAAAAGTAACATTTGGGAAAAAAAAAAGAAAAAAAAAAAAAAAAAAAAGAACAAAAAGAAAAGAGAAAGCCCCAAAACTTCAGCTTAGTACATTTCCGTTATAAAACAAAGCATGGTTTTTGTGGAATTCTGTGCTGTTTTGGGCTTTTGTGTAAGGCTGAAGGCAGATTATTATTTAAACCAGGTGCAAATAAATATCCCTGTAATGTATATGAACAAATTTAAACCGTGTATTGTAAGTATATAAACTGTATATTAAAGACACTATTTTCATGATACTTTAAACGTGTACTGAGTTTGTTATACTAAATCATTTGGGTTGCACATGCTACATAAAATGGTGGTTTTTCCTTCAGTAATTTCACTGGCTTATCCTCCTGCTCATCTCAATGTAAGTCAGAAATAACCGCTTCTCAAACACTGAGTTCACAAAGTAGGATGAGGGCAACTGAGAAGCGCAAACAGGCTTCTGTGTGTAACCTCTCAGGACGCATCGCTGGTTTTCCCTGTCTTTTAATTTCACTTGATCCCCTGCGCATCAAGAAGAGCTGTGCGTTCCCCGAAGAATTTGTTGCCACACAGCTTTCCTGTTTCTAGCAGACACTCACCTAAAACAGTATTTTCCTGAGCCCTCGGTCTATTATCTATATTTTAGAAAATGTATTCATTTGTAGTTTGGATACGCTTTTAAGCATGAGACCATGTACAAGTATTTCTGATTTGCATGGTCTCTAAATCATGTATTGGCTGGGGAGAGAATTAGAGAAAAAGCAATGTTCTCCTCTAGGTTGCCTGTTTACGTTTCCTCCAATATCAGCAACAGGGGAAAACGTCAATTCCACAGCCATCCATGTGTCGTGCGGATAAGCTGCTTGTCGTGCCAAATTCCCCTTCGGCACAAAGCTCACTGATGCTAGGCCAAAAGAAAAGTTTTCTCCAGCACAGCGGTAGTTGTGGAGGGTTTTGTGGTGGGACCCGTTAATATATGTTTATGAGAAATAAAGCAGGGCAGGATCTGCCACGGTGGTTGCCCTCAGATTTGAGACAGATGGGGTCTGCTTGCCTCCAACCTTCACATCTGGGACAGGCGAGCAGCATGTGTGGAGGCAGGATGCGCGCAGTGTGGGGGCGGGAGGCAGAACTGCTTTCGGAAGTCAACTAAAACCTCTTTGCTCACCAAGAGCAAAGCTGTCTAGGACACATCTCTGAAGAGGGGGAAGGAAAATATTTAGATTTTTTAATGCTGCCACCAGTTTGCTCCAGGCTTGTGTGAAAGGGTCTGATGGGAAGTGTTCGGTGCATGAAGTAGAAAGACTACCCGCTGCAAGATGTGGCCGTCTCCCTGTCAGGAAAGTGCTGTTCGGAGGGAGGCATTTTCTGTGTACGTGTGTTACGGCTGTCATCAGCCCTGACGCCAATCTCCTGTCTGCCTCTCATCACTGTGTCTACCTGTAAATACCAGTTGGGATTGTAGGCTGGGGAGCGACCTGAAAATGTGGCCCTCTTCCTTTGGGGAAGTGCAAGCTTAACACCTGTGGGCATACCTCCCCTCTTGGTACAGCACACTCGCTAAGTAAACCTCCTCTAGGTCTCTCAGGAGAACAGTTAACCCATTGTCCCTCTTGCAGGGGCTCCTATCCTTGAGCTGTGATGCTGTGGCCTTCAGGATGTGGCAGGAGCCAGCCGTCCCATCATACCACGCCATGACTAGAGGCTCAAGTGCCCTTCTGTGTCTGACTGTGCTCCCTCAGGTCATCGCCAGCCTGGGACACACATCATCATGCTCTGTTGCCCTGGTACGAAGATGCTGCATACCTCCAGACGCCCGCAGCCTACACAACTGCCTTCTCCTGTGCGACTGATAGCTGCAAGCATGGACACAGTGATCCTTAATTCTGCTTCTTGACCCACCTGACCTAGTGGTGGCATCCCTGCCCATGGCAGGGGGGTTGGAAATAGGTGATCTTTGAGGTCCCTTCCAACCCAAGCCATTCTATGGTTCTTCCATGCCACGAGCAGATGGTGGGATTTGCAGCTGCTGAATGAACAGCAGAAAATCTGGGCTGCCCGGGCGGCTGCCATTAGGTGGTTTTGCCCAGGCCCTTGGTGCTGCTGGACCAGCTCCCTGGCAGCCTTGCTCTCACTCCAGCATGGGTTTTAGGGATTCCCTTGGGATCCCTTGCTAAATGCTGCCTCTGCCTGTATGGTGGGCATTGAAATGGCAACTCCGGTGGATGCTCAAAAAGTCAAGATTAATTTTAATATATTCCTTTTCTCCTTTTTTTTTTTTTCTTCCCCCTCTATGTTCAAATAAGGCCAGTTTTTGTTGAACGTCGTCAGTATTTATATTTTTATTCAGTTGCCAGGAACCAGTGCTTATCATTTGCCAAGATAAAGCATTGCTACCCATTTTCACTCAACGCAGTGAAAAACTGATATGAAGAGTGGGTTTGACAGAAGGGTGTCTTTCTCCCCATTCTCACTGTGAAATTCAAAGGTAGAAAGCTCAAGATGGGCATCCAGGCCACCACGATGTGAGCAATAGAAATATGACCCAAGTCCTTATGTATTGCTCAACGAGACCTCAAAATGCCCTTGACTCGCAGGCGGGACAAAAGAAATCTAGTGCCAAACACTCTTGGATTAAATGAAAACCATTCCTCTGAGGGAGTCTGGGGTAGGAGGAAGAAGAACAAAAGAACAGAAAACCGGGAGGAAGAAGAAAAAATGATATATGCCAAGTCTGAGGAGGTGGCAAGGAAGTGGAGGGAAGCGTGCTCTTGCTTCATGTATCACTTGTACGTACCACGCAGGGTCAGACCAGCACACGGCTGCCGGGAGATGAAACCTGCAGTAGGGGTGGTGGAAAAAGACAGATGGGGTCAGGGAACTCATCAGGACTCATTGCCAATCCCATAAATGCGCTGCCACAAGAAGGATCTGTTTTAATTGTGCTGCTGCTGTTCCATTACACAGCACCAGCAATTATTCTTAATGAATACAGGGGTCAGTGAGGCAGGATGCCAGGGACGGGTTTCCAGTGGGTTCATGCAAACAGAAAGCAGGAGGAAACTCTAATGGGTTGACACTGGCAGAGCCCTGAAGAACTGCATATATCTTGGCTAACCTTATTTGTTTAACTGCAGATCTGCAAACGGGAGAAACATCTGACAGATAAAAATGATCACAAATGCTAGTGCCAGACAGCTTCTGTTCCTGGCAGGCAAAGCATGGGCCATCCCTGTAGCCTCCCATCCAGGTTCCTCCTGAAGACAAAGGGTATATTCTTGTTCCTCAAACAGTTTGGAAAATTGTACTGGATTAGCATTTCTCCCTTTGTTAGCAAATTGGTGGGACTGCAATAGGGACTAGCATATCTACATCTACATCATGGATGTCCTCTTGCCTTACTATTGATTACTTGAATGTTTGTCTCTTCTCTTTCCTGAAATGAAAGGCAATGGCAGTTAAGCAGTCTTCTCTTACCTATCCAGTAAGCTTTGCAATAACCATTCCTTCCTTCCTGGAAAAAAAAAAAATCTTAGGCACATATTGTTTATTCTTTTGATTCTTCTCTAATACAGCTTTACAGCTTTATTTTATTTTTCTTGAAAGAAGAAAGTGTGATCTCCCCATGAACTGAGCTTTGAGCTTAACAGAGCTCAATCTGATCTGCTTGTGCAGTGCCAAAAGCTAGGGCTTGGAAACTGAACCTCTGCAGGAGTGCAGTGGACCAAGCATACAAAGCCCTCTAACTGGGAGAGCAACAAAACAATACAAAACAGTAAAAAAAAAAAAAAAAAAAAAAGTACTTCTTTCCCAGTTCTTCATGTAAAAAATCAACCCATCCCCAAGCCTGCTATATGGCATGATATTTTTGCTCCTACCGCCCTGAAAGCAGTTTGTTTTTTCCCCACTCTGGGGAATATCGAGTCATCCCCTGCTACCATCTAGCTGCATGGTGTTCAGTTTCACAAGCACATATCACTTCATTTATCTTTGATAGCTAGCAGCTGGAATTTGATTTTTGTAACTTGGCCAAATAGCTTGTGTTCATATTTCCTTAAACCAGTGTTTTTACAAGAAAAAATATCTACCTGAAGTAAAACCATATAGATGACCCATGAAAATTGATATCATTCCAACTGACGGTTTTAAATAGAAAAAATAAAGGACAAAACATAAATGAAAAGGTTATATTTAGGCCTCAGGTTCTTATTCTTATGCCTGAATCCGCGGGGCTGATCCAGAACCTTCCTGGAGCCATGGACTTCCATATACAAGGTGCAACTTTGCAATTTCTTTTGGAAAGTCTTATGTTTGAAGTGTGGCAGACCAGCAGTGAGGAGGAACTTCCTAAGAGGGATGAGAGACCTCTCTGCCACACTGCCACCTCTGAGTGCAAAGGACCCCCACACAGAAGAAAAACAAGCCTAGGAGAAGCAATGGAGGCCCAGCCCGAGACGCATGGACATAGCACTAAGGGACATGGTTTAGTGCTGGGACTCAGTAGGTCAGGTTGATGTTTGGATGATCTTGAAGGTATTTTCCAAACTAGATGATTCTATGATTGTATGACTGGGGAGAAAAAAGCCCTCCCAGTTCTCAAGAGAGGTGCTTTATACCCACTTATTCATGTGGTTCTGAAGGAAATGTCCCAAATACAAGGATCAACATAAACGTTGTCCTAGACCCCAACCTCAGCACTTCTCAAGTTGTTTGTGAAACCAAACTTTCTGCATGAGTTTCCTCTGACAAAATTCACCCTGAAATGAAATAGGATCTTTTGAAGCTAAAGGGGATTCCAGCCAAGAAGCTGAAACAATGTTCATCAGCAAATTCTGACCCAAGACGTTATTGAACCTCTTAGGCCTGTGTTATACATCAGGAAAATTGTTTCCAGAGAGCCATTCTCCATAGCAGCCACTGTTTATTGCTCTCCATTTTGCCGCAAGCCAAGTTCATAAATGCATTTTAATTGATGTAATGGAAGATTCGGATTTTTTTTTTTTTTTGAAAAAATGGATTATAATTCCTTCAATTTTGCTGAAATATTATTTCTGATATCGTTTTAAATAGTTTTTGTCTAGAAGGCTTTGCAAGTTCTTAATTTTTAATACTTACCACAAGCTGTTTGACATGAGAGCTCTTTAAAAGTCAGAGCATCAATAAAAGCTGGCTGGCCCCTGATTAGCTCATTTTCTGCTAAAGCTGTGTTGCATTGCTGACTGCAGGTGTGTGTATGTGTGTGCACCTGAACGTATGTGTGCATATGCATGTAAGTTAAAGAAATGCATGAATAAAAAATCATCTGCTGCTTGCCTGCTACTTGCTGTGCAGCTCGACCACTTCTGCAATACTGAAAACACGAGTTTTTCTAGTGTGTGAAAGCAAGCAAGTGAACCTGCCTGACAGACAGGAAGCAAAATCTGTTTGTGAAGACAGACTGACAGTTCAAGAGCAGGGGAACAGGAAAGGGCTGATCCAGCCTCCCTTTCAAGTTTGCTTAATAATGTTTTTTTCTCTTCTAAGAAATCAAAGATTACATTCACACAGGTAAAGGGCTTTTTAATTTGATTGTTTTAACTGAGCTTCTTCATGCAATTCTCCATTTGATTTAATTCTATTTAGTATGATAAATGCTTTTGAATCTGATTTTTTTTTTTTCATTTTCACATATGAAAAATAGAGATGAAAGATTAGCTTCTGGCGACCTGCGTCAAAATCTAATTTGGCTGGAAACGAAATGAATTTGGATTTAGCTGTATCTCCTGGATAGTTCTGCTGCAACAACAAATCTTCATAAAGTTAAGCTGTCTCTGCTCAGGGAGTGGAAGAGGTGTGTGTAGCTGAGTGGGGAGAAGCTGGCTGCCTGTGCCTGACTGTGCTCAATGCCATCAGATCCTCAAAATGTAAAGGAATTTAGGATTTTAAAGTAAGATTACTGTAGCAGCTTTTCATGGTTTAATTATTTTATATTGGAGGCTGTTGAATGATGCATTCGGTGAGCTGATTGCTTTTCAGAGAGCATTAAAAGATTTAGTCTCTCCCTATTTCAAACATTTGGAAATGGTCGTGTTGGGATTGAAAGAAGCTGTGGAGCAAATCATGTCTCTCCTCCTACGCCAGCAGCTCGCTTCCTTGGTAGCTTGGGCCGTGTGGAAGGAATTGTGACAAAATGTAATTATTTTGGATTTAAGCTTTGTTGTAGCTCCGTCTGTGTTTTTTCTCTCAGCTGTGTAAAGGCAATATGCACCACTTGTCGGGGTTTTTAATCAACGAGTGTTGGTGTGGCGCTTTCCATCTGCGCTGCTGCTGTCGCTGGTCCTACCCAGAAGAAGGGAGCTGGCATTTGTCCCTGTGGGAGGGCATCCTACAGGCTTGGGACCATTTTGTTCCTGGGGTGAGTTCCAGATCAGGGTAATGTAGGCATGGAAATAACAACACAGGCAGCTGAAATGCCATCATGTGCTCTGCTCCTTTCCTCGCCATATGTGTGACCACAACTATGGGAACCGACATCCGCCCTCGTTGACACAAGCAGGGAAATATCCGAATATCACCTATCCCAAGAGCAACCAGATCTGCTTACCACATTGCACAGACTGCATGGAAGGTACTGACTTTAAATTTATTTAGGAGAATGTGCAGGAGGAATACACGATCACAAATATCTCCTTGAGTGCAGGTGCTTTTGGCCGACCAGCCCTTCCCAAGGCACTGCCGGATGGCATCGCAGGTGGGCACGTCAGCAAAGCAGCTTTCCATGAGGACCATGGTGTCAAATAGGTCAATTATTACCAAAAAACGTTGAGAGTTTTCTCTTAAGGACCCACTCACAAAGACCCCATATGTTTTGTAGCCAGAAACAGGGCTTGGTTCCTGTTCGAAAGGGTGACGTGCTGGGTCTGGCTGGGACAACCTGGATGCCAAGAGCCAGGTCCCTCAAGCTCAGTGCCCGAGCAGGATGATGGTTTCACAAAGCAGAAGCTGAGGTGGCATTGGTGGCATTTCCCTGTTTTCTGTTTTACAAATTAAATTTCCAATATGATTATTTTTTTCTCACCCTGCGGGTTTTACCAGACTTCTCCAATCAGTGTTTAGGAAAGCGTCTGACAAAGCCCAGCAGCCCGATCAACCTTTTGCAAACAAAACAAAAAATCAGTTGTCTTCTCTCATTCCCTCAAAGTTAACCCTAACTCCAAAATACATCCTTTGGTGGGATGTCCCATGCTTCACCAAATACAGATAACCAATCTGCTAGCATTTAGGGGTACAGAAGGAAGGAAATCGCTTGTACTCTGCAGTTGTGCTGCATCGTTCTGGTTCTTTTGAATTCTGATGTCGAAACTTCATTAAATCCTCTTTTAGTGTGTATTTCACTTGCTAAGCCATAGTAAAATGGATAAACCTAATAATTTCTTTGAATTTGATTCCATTTGTACATTCTCTTTCCTAAGCAGCTTTCGGTGTCATGAAAACAATGGTCCAGTATTTATTTAATAGTTAACCTATATAATAGTTAATCTCAAGACATTTCTCTTAATCCGAAGGAAAATACCCGGGACAATAATGCTGGCTAATAATATCAAACTGATGAGCAAAGAAATAGCACCCACATTCTCAGCTGATGATGTGGCAAAGATCAAGAAATTCTGCAAAGCTCAGACTAAAGTAAGTTATAAATTGCACTAATATCAGCTAATGGATAATGAGATTCCACTCTAATGTTGGTAATGTGCAATGTAAGTGTTTGCTGTTTCTTAAATAGGATATCTTTGACCATTTAAGCAAGTCTTTAGCACCAAACATTCATGGCCATGAGTATATTAAAAAAGCTATTTTGTGTATGCTACTTCAGGGTAATGAGAAAGTTCTCAACAATGGGACACGCATTAAAGGAGACATCAATATCTTATTATTAGGTAAGAGCATGTAGAGTTAATAGTGCATTGATAAGTTATTTTATTATCCCCCCTCCTCATCATGCCAGTGTAGTTCTGTTATGCAATATTAGCAAGAAAATAAAAGCCAAACCAGTACAAAGACTCATTTTGTCTCATACAAGAATGTTTGTTAGTGTCTTAGGATCAATTTATTTTATCCTTGGGCACATTTTTACAATTATTTCTGTTTTGTCCCACACTTCCCTATTTACTTGACATCTGTTCTATGTTTCCAGCTAGTGTTGGCATGAAGTGCAATAGAGTCTAATCCTGCACTGTTTATTCGGGCAAGACACCCACTGCTTTCACGAATGGGCTTTGGTTTATTGCTCAAGTTGATGGAACTGTTCTGCTTCTGTCACTTGTAGGCATGTTGGCTGTTCAGTTGTGACTTCATTTCTAAATGCTTTGTGTTCAGTACTCATAATTGAGTTACATTAACCTGTCAATGCTAACCTGCTAACAGAGAAACTTCTGGCAGATGTACTGGCTTCCCTGCAGAAATCAAGTTCTACTGAGATTCAGTCAAATTTCTGAGAACTTGCTTTACAAAGGGAGAAACCTAAACCAAAATCCTCTATTTGAATACTCCCTTTCTCTCTTGAAGAGAACAACTTACATGCTGACCTACTGGTAGCACTGAAACAACTCTTTATCCACTCTGCACTACATTTTAGACATGTCAGTACAGACAGAAATTGCCATGATCTGTTGTTATCCAATGACTTCATGTCAAAAGAGCTCACTGAGTGCCTGAATTACCTTGCCATGTCTCCAAAAATAGTGTGCAGAGAGCCACATTTATAGACTGGCACCCAATGACATGCTGGGCTTTGTAATCCAAAGGACTATCTAGTAAAGCTTAATAAAGCCAAAAGCTCATCCCTTAATAAAACAGAGTGTTGGATTGGACACCGACATACCTCTTCAAAATTTGGAATGAGATCTTAAAGAAAAAAGAGCGTAAAAATATTATTCTGGGAGGATTTTGAAGCAAGAACTTGAAAAATATCACAGAATCACAGAATCACAGAATTTTCTAGGTTGGAAGAGACCTCAAGGTCATCGAGTCCAACCTCCAACCTAACGCTAACAGCCCTCCACTAAACCATATCCCTAAGCTCTACATCTAAGCATCTTTTGAAGACTTCCAGGGATGGTGACTCCACCACTTCCCTGGGCAGCCTGTTCCAGTGAACATATATATAGTTTTATAGAAAGCATTTCTCTCCAATTTATTGAGACAGCAGGTTCTGAGGAAGTCTGTACTACCTACCTGTATTGTAGTGATGTCTAGAGGGGTGGTAGTTACGTAAAAATAGTATAGTAAGATAAATACTTAAGAAAGCAGCTGTGGTCCTTTTAAATATATGTTTACATTCTTTACCTTAGAAATGCCAGCTTCTCCTTCTTTCCTTTTTTTTTAGTATGAGGCCAAATTGAGCAACTGTAATATTTCTTATACTCCAGTAGTGTTGGTGTAACCTTACCATTAGCTAATGCAATTTAGAAACTAATCAGCAGTGCAAGATTTTCAAGTTTGTTAAAAATTGGGAGCATTCTGGGGAGGAAATGATGGGAAAACAAACTAAAACTTAAACTCTAAATGCAAAGGATTTCTTACAAGAGCCTTTCAGCTTTGGGAACTTTAAGGCTCAAGCATGTATCTCTGTAATACTTTGTCTACTTCCAATGGCCTGAACCTGTGGTTTTGGAGATCCTGGTGGAGCCTGGCAGGCTCCTGCACCTGCAGTAATGAAAGGTGCTGATTTAATTTGTTTGCAATTTTCTTCTGTTCTGAAGTTCAGCTGGAGTTGAAAATTATACCTCATGATGTTTATATGGAAGCTGTGTTTTCAAATAACATATGAAATAAAAGGCTGCAAGTTTTTTTTTTGTTTTTGTTTTTTTTTTTTAAAAAAAAAAAAAAAGAAGTACCAATAATGTTTTATTAACAAGGTTTAAGTGAATTCTTTAAACTTCAGAAGTTTTGATCTTTGTTACTTGAAAAACAGAAAAACTCTGCCACTTCTCAGTATCCATCTCAACATTCAGCTCTCACCTAATACTAATGATGTTCTTACAACACTTTCAGAGTCATATAACTCCTTGCAGGAGGGTGGTTAGAAACACTAAGTAAAAAATGCTTATGACAAATATCTAGTGGTAGCTTGTCGATGTTGGCTGCCTTGATAACTGCATGCTGGTTGCATCAAACTCCTCTGGAGTTTGCAGGACCAGGGTTAGCATCCCCTGACCCATCAGCAGGGACAGAGCCACTGGCCATTGGGGTTTAGTGACAAGGGGCAAGAATTGTTTCAGGGCCAGCCAGGGCCATGTCCCTGCTTGTGCAGGCATGCCTGGGCTGAAAGGCATTGCTGGGGCAGCAAGGATCAAATGCACAACCAGGCGCTGGTGCGTTGCCTTTTCTCAATCTTAGTTGCTCTGAGCTCTTACTTACATCTCCAAATAGTCCTGACTTAGCTGTCTTTCCAATAAATTGAGGAAACTGATTTCCCTTTTCCCAGGGGCACTTGGACAATTAATTGCAAAAATACTTTGTAAGTGAAAGAACATTTATCTCATTCAAGTCCATTCCTTCCAGAGCTTGAATGTCCTGATTCATGTTTATTGGAGTGTTTAGCCCCTGCCATCATCAGCAAGTGGATGATGATTGCCCCTCACTCCCAGCTGAGAGGTCTGGGCCTGCATCCTGCAGTCCCTGACTAGGATGCTCCTCCCACTCGTGTCTCTTTTGCACATCCACACAGAGGAGTCGGGGCCCCAGCTGCTGGGACCCATAATGTTTCCCTCTCCATAATAGCTTCCTGTGTGTTTGCATAGGGCATGCTGGGTTGTTAAACATCACCAGAGCTTCAGGTTTGAAGATAAACAGCCCTGCTGCAGCTGGGACAAGACCTTTGGCAGCAGGAGTCCTGCTAATGTGTGGCTCCATCTGAGACTACCCAGGCCCTCAGGAGTTCGTGGCCTCTTTGCACACAGTGACTATTGGTAGGGTGAAAACATGCAAAACATATTTTGACTTCATTGGTGCCTGCTTATATTTCAAATGCTTGCAGCATCTCTTGTGACAAAAACCTAACACAGTGGGCAGGGAGAACATGTTGCAATATTTAATGACATAAGAGAAATAAATGGTGCACTCATGGATACTCCACAAGCCATTCAGCAGAAAATAATCATTCACATATATGCTGAATAAAATGGTAGCAAAGAAAGGAGAGGATTTCTCTACCGCTTACTAGGCTACTCCATTTTTGCAGTGCTCTGAGACTAGTGTGCAAAAGGCCTTGACCCTGCAATTGAGGGATGGCGAAGAGCTTTTTGTTCCCCTTTAAGAGGTGATCTTTGCATGGCAAAATATTCCCTAAATCGCTTCCACTGGCAGCAGGGGGTCCCCAGGAAGGCAGTTGACAGCAGCTGTAACTGCTGATTAAGAAACTGATGCTCAGCCTTGCATTTCCAAAGATAGCAAACTTTCTGCCTTTTGAGCTCTACAGCCCTCCTGTTGTGTTCCAGGCCCCACACTGATGGGTGCACACTTTGGCTCCTGCACCATGAACCTGTCTTGGTGCCACCAGAGTGCCCATCCCTTCCTATGGAGATGCTGCCCAGGGAAAACCTGGGCTGCTGCTGCTGTAGGGATGGGTTTGCTACACCCACAGTGGTGTTTCTGCCCCAACGAAGGAAACTTATAGCTGGGCTCAGTCTCAGATGTCACCAGACCAGACCTGGATGCTAAACTTGTTGGCTATTCTCTGGCAGCGTGTCCTTGGTATTTTGTGTAAGGCCTTGAAATAGTCCCAGTGCCACCCTATTAAGGAAGATGAAAGGATTTTACAGCCAAAGAATAGCTGTGGAATGGAGCAAAAAAAAAAAGTCATTTTTAGCCCAGCCCTATTCCACCAGGTCGCTGAGATGCTGTGGGAAGCAAGACAAAAAGCAAATGTGCAAGTCCATCCACAGCCAGTCTGAGAGTGATCTGACATGCACTTAGAAAAGCAAGTGGCACCACCACGTCTGGGCACCAGGGCAGGACTGTAGTTAAATGAAGGCGTTTATACAGCTCTGCTAGCACAAAGGTCTGGATCTTGCTCATCTGAATCCCAGCCTGCTCGTGTATTCAAAGCTATTCTTGTGCTCATCCCGATCACCTTGGGGGAAAAAAAGGTAAGTAAACCTCTGTTCCTCCTTTCCCCACAGCTCAGTTCAGAAGTACCTTTGAGGTTGCTGGGACTGCATTCAAAATGAATGCGTCTGTGGCAATTTGTATTTCTCAGAAATTCAAATCTGTTCCAAAGTTCAGGCTCCATTCTCGGGGGGAAGGCGGCTGCACGCTGGTGCTCTGTCTGCCTGTTGTGGGCAGGGCTGTGGACAGCAGAGGAGGGCTGATGGCAACCCACGCAGGGCTGCCCGTGTGACCACTCAGGGACACGGCCAAGAAAGGCGGACAGCTCAGGGTCTGGCAAGGGGGAGTAGGAGCGGGATGGTGGCTTTCCTCCCACAGAGGACAAATATTTATATCTGCCCCTGCAGCAGCCTGCGGAGGAAAGGGTGCTTCTCAAGGCCAGCAGAGCTGGCAGCACAGGGTGCCACCACTGGCTTTCTCCTCAGCAGAGGCCTTGGAAGATGTTATGCTTCCAAGTTTTTCTTCAGTCTTGCAGCTTCCAAGGATGAAATATGTTTTTGTGATGCTTGTACCAGTGCAGCCTTCGAGCCGTGGTGCCTGCAAGCCTGAGAGGTGTGCTTTGCTAGAAGCTAATGGAAATGGGTTTAAAATGGAGGTGCATAGTGTCAATTGCTGTGAGGTGGGAACTTATGGAAAGGGGACCAAACCAGCAGGCTCCTGAGTAGCAGGAACTGTTTGTGCTCCACAGTGCAAGACAGCATCTGCTTGGGAGAAGTGGCCCATAAACTACCAGGCAGTGACCCACAGTGGTGGGTTGCTATCTTAATTTTATCCTCTCTCTCTCTCTCTTTCTCAATGTCTGTCTTTCTCTGTCTCTCTCTTTTTCACTTAAGAAAAAACATATTTTCTTTTCCCAGTGGCTTTTCTTTTTCCACATCCATGCAATCACAGATGCCAAACCTTAAGCATGATCACTATTCTTTCGGCCAAGGCAAACCTGCAGTTGTCAGAAGTGCCTGCAGAGATGACCCTTTACCCAGCTGAGGTAATAGATACACTCATTTTCTGCTCCTCTCCTTAATTCCACCTTACACAGACAAATCTTTGCTAGGGAAGAAGGCATAAAAGTAGCAGTCTGACTTTTCCAAGTGGCAACAGAAACTCTTACCACAATTAATAAACTGAAGTTTACCAAACAACGTAATAACTACCAGGCTTAATAAACTAACAGCTTGCTTAACAAACTGAGCTGAAGTCCTGACGTTATTTTGTGTAACTCATCACTCTCTGTTCTGAATAAGCAAACATCATTTACATGAGTGAAAGCTGCAGCCAAGCTCTGGTGTTCACAACATGATGAAATGTATGAAAAAAAAGCAATCACAGATGAAGAGGGAGACGTGTTGCTAACAGGATTTGAGATTTTTTTTTTTTTTTAATTCCAGCATAGATGACATGGATTCAGATGGTGCTAAAATAAAAAAAAAAAAAAAAAAATCAAGGACAAATGCATACACAGAGCTCTAGCAGAACAAGATGGCTGGTTCTAGTTACATATTAGTAGCCTCTCAGCAGAAATGCTATCATTAAGATGTTAATCAAAATGTTCCATCAAATTGTTCAGAGATAAGATTCAAATCTGATAAAGAGCACACAACTACATTTTTCCCATGAGTATTTCACTGGAAGAGCAATAATGTTTATGTATTGTATGATTAAGCACTGCAACCTTGGGAAACAGTGAAGTTTGGTTTTGTTCTTTTAAGTTCCAGACATTCAAGTTAAACATCTTTGACATTATTTTGTCTTCACAGAAGGTGAAGTCAAAGGCAGAGATCAAGCACAGAACATTTCATCCCAATTGGAGGGAGTTTAGGAATTACGAGCAAGTGAAAATGAAAACCTGTCTGCAACCTTTTTGATACCAGCTACAGTGTGCTTGGCATAAGTAATGAGCTTGACTGGCAAAACAAAATTAAAACATGATTTTTGAAAAAGAAATAAGGAAAATAGACAAAGAAGGCACCAGGGATGATTTTGAAGAATTTTAACACAAAGGAGACCAATTTGTGTGTGCTCCAGCAAATTATTAGTGTGTAGGTGGGTTGATCAGTCTGAATTGGCGTGGTAATAGTTATTTTTACCCAGCTCATTCTGTTGATTCTCAGAAAGAGGAGAGGACAAGGATAGCAGCCACATGGAATATGTCTGCTGCAAAGAATTCCTAATCTCCTTGCACAAAGGGAACTACTAATGCTTGACTTTAGCTCTCTCTTTTTGTAATAAACTAGAATATGAAATTGATAGAAGTGGGAAAATGAGATCATCATATATTTAATTTCTTCATAATTTCCAAATACAATCAGAGCATAATACAGATATTTTGCCATTGCTGCATCAAATGCTACAAAAGTCTCTAAGCAACCACTCTAGACTTAAGAAACAGCAATTGACAGGATGACTGTTCAGAAAAGGCAGGTTGCTTGGCAGTTGTCTTCTTTTGATACCTGACTGTCTGTGCTATTGGCAGTAAAGACAGATAGACTGAAAGTGCAGTCCAAGTAGATAGGAGACTTCAGCTTATATTTAAGAAAATCAAAGTTTTTTTGTTTGTTTGTTTGTTTGTTTTTAACAGATGGATAGCATCTGTGTCTTAGGGTAAGTCCCTGAGCTCTAACAGCGAAAAAAATGGAGAAATACCACTTCTCTGTTCTGATATCACAAGGCAGTCTGCACCTAAAAAAATGACACCTCCTGACTCCAGCCCTGCATCCTGGAACCTCGACTACCTGATAAGTGTGGTGCTAGACACCTGAAATTCCTAGCTGACATAAGATAACTTGTGTCTAGGATCAGTCCCTTTTCTGCATTTAGGCAGGGCAGTGCCAGCCAGAGCATTATGATTCAGTTTTCTTTACTAGTGCAAAAGCTAAACTGAGCAAGCCAATCCATCTGTGTGATGCAAATAGCACTGAAATTGGTCTGGTTTGCCTGTAACAGGAATAGGAGGCTGTGCATAATGTTTTGCACTGATATTAGGTAGCATGACTAGATTTTCTGCAATGCTGAGATCCTTGAAGACGGACGAGTAGATAGAGCAACCTACCTTTGCTTTTGTGTGTGTATATGTATGCATGTTTTTTTCCCCTCTAAACCTGAGCCACTGACTAGAAATGTATGTATTTGTATATTTATTTATTTCTAAGCTCATGCTGTAACTCCTGATAGACTCCACACTGGGGGATGAGTCACAAACACAGCTCGAAGTACAACATGGATATACTCTGCTGGCTCCGGCTGTGCTGACAGCCCCGAGCCCAGAGCAGGAGGAGCAGAAAAGAGCAGAGAAGCTACCATTCCTTTAAGCTGGGGTCTCTGCTAGGGGGTTCATCACTGGGTACCAGCTGAGACCTGTACTTGAATGAGGAACAGGAGCAAGGTGGTCAACCTAGGACATCAACATCCACAGCTCAAATACATGATGAGAGCCCAGCAGTAGACTTTTACACAAGTCCTGATGGGTAGAGAGTGGAGTGTGTCTGCTTTGCATGGCTCCAGGGACACAGGCAGAGCAATTCCTTGTTAAAAATTTTAACCTGAATCATCAAAGTGTGAGAAGGATGTGAAAAAAAAAGAAGTGGAATTTTATGGAGCCTTAATGCTGGTGGGGTTTGGCACCATATTGGTATCTATCATCTCATTGTTTTCATAAAGAGAAGGTTACAATAAAGATTCTGTGAATTAATCTGCTTTAGGAAAAATAAACACGCAGTCTTTCTGCAAAGGGCTGCTACCCCATGGATGGCTTTCCAACTGGCTAACATAGTACCTGAGCTGTGGTAAATGTCCATGTCATCTATAAAGGGGCCATATGTATGTCTCCAAACTTAAGCTGTTACATTAGAAATAATAAACACAGACCTAATAACCATGTAGGCAAAGTCTCCGTAAAGCACAGAAGTCAGTTCCAGAGGAGGGCATTATGACACAGGCTGGTGAATCTTGTTTTTACATGTGGTGACCTCTACTGGGATATGGTAATGTCAACCAGTTAAATCACAAATCCAAGTAAAACATCAGCTCTTAAAGAAGAGTCCAGCTGAACCACTTATATGGATTTTTAATGTCTCACTTTTCTTCACAGAAAATGCCATTACTGTAATTCAGTTGTGCTACAGCTTTTGTAAGAAACAATTCTGTGTTCAGGAACTTGAGCTAGTAGTATAACTTTTCTGATATACAAAGAAATGCAACGCTGAATCTGATACAAGACTTCCTGAGTAGTTTTTCTGCACTGGAAGTGAGAAAAAAAATGTATTTTTCTTTTGCATATTTTTAGACTTCTTTCTTTTTCACAAAAATCAGAGTCTGATTAAACCCTTAGCTCAGTTAATGCCATTAATAAAATGTCAGTCCTTTTTGGCTCTACGGAATCTGCACAGAAAATAAGTGAAAAGTGAATTGTTATTATTTGGACTTTGAGATTCAGTTTCAGCTTGTGCTCTTCACTGATTCCTGTTTGAAATGAATAAGCAGAAGATTAAAGTTCTTTTTTTTTTTTTTTCTTTTTTCTTTTTTTCCATGGAAGTTCACCATTTCAGGATATACTCTATGGAATTTGTATCTTAGACAGCGTGTTGTAATGTATTGTTCTATGTATTAAGCTTTCTTCTCGTGACAGCACTAAAGCCTTTACAATTCAGGTAGTATTTATGCTACTTCATATAATTTGGATTCCAAAAAAAATCAAACAGTCTCTGCAGTCACAAATCCAGTACTTCGTGTTTGAAATGATGAAATGCTCACTGTTTATAATGCTAAGTATTTTAGCCAGGGTTGAATTTATGAACAGTCTCATTTGTGTCTTCTTAACTCCATGTAAATCTATGTGCATATCTTAATTGAAGGCACATTTGGAGAATTATTTGCATGAAAACTGCTGATGAAGACATGTCAAAATAGGAAAGTTATTTTAAGACAGCTATAGTAGGGTATCTCCCTATCCAGGATGTTTGTCAGCTCTGACAAATCTTTGTTAATTTTGTCTGACTGTTTTCATGAATCTTTGGGTTCCAACAAAAGCTAATACAACCAGCTATGAAAGCTTAAAATATAACTACTTTTCACAGAATATTAATCAGAGGACTAGAAAAGTAATGTCAGTACAGAACCATACAATTTGTTGCTTTGTATTGTGCAGTAGCATTCAGAGGAAGACTAGCTCCATATATTCCACATATTTGAACTGCTCTTGCCCAGAGTTAGGGTAAATTACACAATAAATGTTATGATAATCAACATCCATTCTGGGGAATCAAAGTAGCTGCTGACCTTTAAATGTGAACATATTCACATACCAGTCTACCAACCATCTGGTGTGACCTGACATTTCTATCACTAGCACTCCTGTCTCTTGGAGTCCCTTCCAAACTGCTGCAAGTGTGATGATCTTTGTCCATGGTGACTGCTATCTTACCCTGAAAATATCCTTGGAAAGAACAATTTGCTTCCTCTGTCCCTTCCATTTCCAAGCCTGCCCTGTTCTCAAACCCCCACCTGAATTGCAGACCACCCATTTTAAGGGTGCTAAGGGAGCCAACAAATTCATCAGACCTGGGACCCCTCCTGCCTGGATGCTGTGCCCAGCGAGGAGCAGTCCCAGACCCAGATGATCTCTCCATCCTAGTCCCAGGGATGCAGCTGCTCTTCCAGCTGGCAGGTCTGCCTGTAGCAAGGGTACCGTGCATCCAAGACACATAGTACACATACAGGCATATCCCTAATGCAGCTGGCCTCACAGACTGCAACACACACAGAGCAGTGTAGGCAGCAGCTCTTAGTCTGCCTAATATCCACGTCTGAACCCTGGGCTCCCTAACCTAACCACCAGCTCACACTAAGAGTCTTTCCATATGTGCATTTCCTCCTGCTCGCCAGCTAGTCCAGCTTGAGGTTTGCTAACTAATTATACACACACAAATAAAGGCTTGAATTAAATGAGGAAATAAAGCACAGGTCTCTAGTTGCTAGCACTTAAGGCTTCTTACACCCTCAAATGCACCCCAGGCTCTCTGGTTGCTGCCACCTAGACCTACACCCATGGTTCCCATGGCCTCGGCTCCAGCTGCTGGCGCTCCGACATTTTGACACACACACACCAGTACCTCCAATCACTGGCATTTCAGACCTCCAAGCTCTGCAGCCCACAGTCCCCCATTAAGTGGCACACAGACTTCTTGCATTGCCATCCCTCCGCATGCTAGCATCCAGACTCATGTGCCCTAAGACCTGTGATCTCACCTCCAGTTGTTGACACACAGATCTCTTTTGTATGCTGGTCTCTGCAGTTGCTGGCACCATTTTCTCACATGTATACCTCTCTGATCCATCATGATCCTCTCCTTTCCTTTGGACCCTTTTGTCCTTCCCTTAAATGTCCCATAACAAGTTTTACATAAACCCACAATAATCCACTTCTGATAGCCAATATCCCAAGAAGCCTCAAATAAACCATAATACTCATGCAAAGTGTGTTTCCCCCTTCTTATCAGCTGTTATTTATAGTTCAGGTTCACATTCTTCAGGACTATGCTTGAGTAGTTCCTTCAATGGCCCATCAATCGGTGGCTGAAGAGTTCTGAGTCCTCATTATTGTCTCCTGTGTTTGTGTGTCTGTGCGGTTAATGTAGCACTTTCCTCATTACTTCTTTTTATTTATTTATTTATTTTATTTGGTAGATCAAAACCAAATGACTTCATGAAACAGATGTTCTCACACCCCCCACACTCTCTCACTGCTGACAACTGTAGTAGAACTTAGTGCTCTTGGGTGTCCCTTGATCACAGAGCCCAGTTCCCTTTTATGATGGGCAACTCTAGATGGCAAACTTGGACTTTACTGTGTAGATTCAAAGTCAGGACACAGTTTAACACGCTTCCTTCATGTTCAGATAGACTTAAAGGACAAGACAGGCATATCACAAAACACATTTATATCTTTCTCCATTGCATGGCAACAACACACAACATCAGAAGTTTCACTGGCATTAGCCCAGTATTTTATCCAGATGATGCATTATCTTCCAGACTTTACAAACCTTTATCATGATGGCTGAGATTAAAACAACAGAAAGAATGATGACGTAGTTGGGGTTTTTCAGTGATCTTCATCTTGTGTCTTTGATGCTTGTTTGAATTATTTTCAGAAGGATGTTTTATTCTAAATAGGAAAAAAAAAAAAAAACACATCTTAAAAGACAAGTACATAGGGAAGGGAAGTATGTGTATAATATTACTTTCAAAGCAAATGAAATAATTTTTTGGAAGACATAAATTAACAGTACAGTATCTGGCATTCCAAAGAGATACTGTACTTCAACAGGACATCACATGAACAATGTTAGGACAAAATTCAAATTGATCTCTGGAAGGCTATTCTTCATCAATTTGCTTACAAAATTTCTCCTGGGCCCTGTAAGACCCTCTAAGATATGTCATTCTTGCTATTTCCAAGACTAAGTCACTGTTTAAACTAGGGGTCTGGATGCCTGAGACTTTATGTAACTTCCTATTAAAACCAGTCTGAATGTCTTATTCACTTCTGATCCAGTCATTTTTTAACCTGCTGTCTTTATTTTTACCTGTTCTTAAGCCATGATTTCCATGGCTACATTGTTCCTTGCATACAGAATGTCCATTGAATAAGGAAATTGATATTAATTTGCATCTTTGTTTTGGCATTTGGAGTTGGTTTCTTTTACTGTTACATCAAGGTGTTTTTAGGGGATATCTTTAGTAGAAAATGCAGTAATAGAAATACTAGTTCACTAAGTGAAAGACATAATTTAGTCACAAGCTGAAAATGAATACATTTGTTCACAATCTCCCACTCGATGTAGGCTCCCATCAGGGCAGTAAGATTGGTGGGGGTGGAGGAGGAGTTTTGAATTAAGTGGCTTTTTGGTGTTTGAAAAATTAATAGCACTTAGTAGAGCTCTTTAATTCCTAAACTGGAGTCTTCAGACTTCAAAAATGTGACATACTCCAGTTTATATTTTACTGAATTTGACTGTTTACTTTTAAGAAATATATATATCATCTTTGTTGAAAAGGCAAAGCACTTACTTCTTCTTCTTCTAGAGCCAGGCTCTCTACTTTTTCCTTTCCTTTGATGTATTTCTTTTTAAGGCAAACCGCAGTTGTGATAGTGACAATAAGCATAACAACAAATACAGTTATGCTTGAAGAAACAGCAATTATAGTGTTTTCTTGAGTTGAGCCTTTCCTTTCACACTTTTCTCCCATGTACCACCAGTTGTCTCCTGCTGGACATCTAGAAAGTAAAAGAACAAATGCGTGGCTTCACTTAAAGATTGAAGATATGAAAAGACTACCTAAAATATTGCATATCTGATGCACTGTTTCTATATCCCAAATAACATCCAGATTACATATCTGGATAGACTGTGCCCTTTCTTCAGCTTCCCACTGTTTTACAGGTCATCTCTTCTACAAGACAAAGACAGCCTTTGCTGGAAAGCCTAAGCTTCAGCCTGTTTTATTTTACTTTATTTTATTTTTTATCTTTTTCAGGCTTGGCCACAGCTGATCTACAGAGCTGTTGCTACAGAATGGTCTTCTTTTGCTACCAACAGACAAGCCCTGTGGATCACTCAGTGCACTCATCTGCTTCCTTTTCCTTTAAGTTTATAGCACTTCTGCTGATAGAAAGCTCATTTTCCGCTCCATGAAACTGATACCTGTCACTAGGACCACTATATTACCACTGTAATATTTGCTTTCACCATACTAATTGCCCTCCTATCCAGATGCAATTCTGCCTTTTGGCACGCTCAGCTTTTACACAAAGCCCTTCTATCTATCACTCAGTAAGTTAAGAAAACCTTTATAGGTAGTAGTTGAATAAACTCCAAGGGAAACTGGTCCAGAAGCTTGAAACTGCTCTTATCCCATCAGGTCACATCTACCACCCTCCAGGAAATCTCATCCTCCTGATTCCTCTTATGATCTTTGCCTTCTTAATTCTCAACTCACCTTATGCAGCAATTCGAACTTGCAAGATAAATGGGGTCAAGACCACAGGCCAGACTCTGCATCATCAATAGTAACTGAAGCAAAATTTAGGTGCAGGAATTCCCCCTTTCTAAGACTGACCCATCACATTGCCCTCTCCCTGCTCAGTACTTCACTGTCAGTAGATGTGGTAAGTTCTGATCAGACTTTCTCATTGCCAGAAGGGGCTTATTTTCTAGGAACGTGTGAGCTGTCTCTGCCTTCCCCTAAAGAAGGCAAGATTAACATTCTAGCAATCTTCTGGTTTTGTACTAAACACAGCCTCCAAGCCTTGAGTCCTTCACCTTACTCAGTATCACCTTCAGCTCTGAAACTTTTTATCATGAGCATGTGAAGCTCCCAATGATGTAACTGAAAAAATATATGTGCAGTACTGCTGAATTCACATATGAATTCACATCTTTCTAACCCTTTATTGTTCTTTATGTTATTGTTTTTCCATTGTCTGTCTAAATCATTTATTCAGAACTATATGCTCAGCCCTGAAAATGACTCCATTGGACTTTATGTGATCAGGCTTAAAGAGAGTTATTATCACATCCCCTCCAGTTTTCCAGTAGAAAACTAGAGCATAAAGTGACTGCTGGTCACACATTTCTCCAGCATGGCATGTAGGACACATAGGCACTTGAGCTTCAAACAGACCACAGATGTCAGAAAATTCTAAAATCAAGCATAAAGTTCAGATTTTTTTTTTGTCTTCTTGGAACAGCTTCTTGACATTTTCTCACACTCATGACCTGTTTCTGATATGTTGCACAAGCCCCTTTACAGAATTGTTTTTTAAAAGGTTCCTAAATGGGGAGATATAACAGTGAGTCATACCAGCTCTTGTTGCTCTTGGCCTTTAGACATTTGCCTCACAGCACTCCCCCAGTCTACCTGCCTTGGCACTGCTTCACAGCATGTTGTTACTATCTTCAGCCTTAGAGTTTCTCTGAGAGCAGGAACAATGCTAATCAGCCAGGTGGGTTGCATAAATGAATCCATGGAGGATTAAATAAAAGTTGCTATTCATTTTCTTGCAGGGTAAACAAGCATTTTGGTACTCAGCCTTCATCACTGGTTTAAAAGGCAAGCAACTAGAATTGGTTAATTTGTTGTCATAATTTGCTCTACACAATATTTCTGAATAAAATTTTAAAATAAAGTTATTTTACTTACACTGCCTGAGAGATATTAAAAATACTTTCTCCTGATACAAATGCTATTTTGTTTCAAGTGTATTTATATTGAACTCCTGATTTTGCTATAGACTTCTGAGGAGAAGTGCAGTCCATTTTATAACATTGGACTAACATAACACTCAAAATAAGAAGTACATTATAAATATAATTTACAGAAAAGTCAAACAAAGTACATCAAAATGGTCAAATGTTAGGGATAGGAACTTTGTTGCCCAAACTGGTCATAAGTCTCTTGCAGTAATAGATTTTGAATATATATATTTTTAATTAGCTGTCTGTCTAGAAGCTTTCATTACTAAAATTGTATTTGAGTGAATAAAAACATTTACCTGCACACTGCTTTTCTATCTACAATAACACAGACACCGTCATTTTCACATGGGTTGTCTGGACAGGAGTCTGGAGTATCTATGTCTGGCTCCTCGGTCTGGCTGCCAGAGGTTGTTGGGATGGATGTTTTGGTGGTGGTAGGCTTAGCTGTGGTGGTGGTGGTGGTGGTGGGCTTGGTGGTGGTGGTGGTGGTGGTGGTGGGCTTGGTGGTGGTGGTGGTGGGCTTGGTGGTGGTGGTGGGCTTGGTGGTGGTGGTGGGCTTGGTGGTGGTGGTGGTGGTGGTAGGTCTAACAGTGTTGGCAGTGGAAGTATTCATGACAAAGGTTGGTGAAACACTTGGCTGAGTTGATACTAGATGTGATATATCTGCATGAGAAAACACAAGAAACAAGGCATTTACTTTATGTGTTTTTTTTTCTTGTTTTGTTTTTTTTTGTTTGTTTGTTTGTTTTTCCTTCTTATTTTAATTGTAAGTTCTAATAATAAAGAGCAGAGATCCTGCGAACTACCCTACATCTTCCTCTAGTATAATGGATAAAAAGTCTTAACTTTCAAGAGAATGATGTATTTTGGAAATGTCCTAATTTCTTTAATTTTTTAAACAGACAATCTTATTCAAAGTACTCTATTCAAAATAATTGCACAGGAGTAGCATCATTTTATACACTTAGATTTCAACCTACACATGAGATAATGGATTAGAAAAAGGATGTAGCTACCCACACATTTATTTACACATGATTTGACTTTAGATACATAAGAAGCACCAAAATTGCTCATGTGTAAAGTACATAATGTATTTATATCTACAGTACTTGTGACTAGTTAGTATGTGACACTGTGTATCTTTTGTATTATTAAGAATATCAGTTACCATTAATGTTCACTTACCTTCCATTGTTAAAAGAATATAAATACTGTCTTCTTTAATAAAGTTGCGACTTCTGAGTCTCTGATGAGTTAAGAATGCACTTGTTCCACTTCCTGGACCTCTCATGAATGCAGTTCCATTGGGAAAGGAAGCTGCTGATCCCACTTTATCTGGCCTATCCCAAAAATAATTTGAAGACCCTGAAAAGAAGAAAAAAAAATAAAAAAAAAAAATAAATAAAAAGAGTGTGATCACTCTGGATTTTTTTCTCAAGAGGGTTCTTTCCTTCTCAGTTAATCTCTGGTGCAAAGTAGTAGTAAGTCCTCTCTCAACACTCAAGACAAACAATCCCCTATTTTGCCTGTTCTGCTCATGGATGTCATGAAGAGGGAGATGAGAATAAATTACCTGAAACTCAAGGAGTAGAAACAATGCTGGAACTGCCTATAATTTGTAGATTTTTTTGTTTGAGATTCCACGTGGATGAGACACAAAAGGAAATGAAGTTTTTCAGTGGGTTGGTCTGAGGTATTGAGAAAAGAGCCTGCTGGAGATGAAGTTACTGGAGTGCTGGTTGAAAACCTATTGTGTTATTTTTTCTTTTAGTCCATTTCAAGTATAGTGGGCAAGAAGATGAGTAGCACATGAGTCATCTGTAAAATGTATTAATTCAGTGATTCTCAAAAAAAAAAAAAAAAAAAAAAAAAGCCTCTGCTGATGTGGATGGAGGACAGAGGGTCCTTGAACAACACAAGTGGTCACAAGCTGCTGATGTCCCAGACATTTAAGGTCTTCATCAGACCTTACATCTAAAATCTCAAAGCTGAGCATGATTGTCTAAGTATCTGACAAGGAGATCAAACTGCTTGCCCCAGTAGGTCTACTGGTTAGAGAAAGGGTAAGAGTTACAAGGTTTATCTCGGGAATCTGGGGCTAGAAGCAATACATAAATAAACAAGGGATGAGAGGCAGAGCACAAACAGACTGCAAATCCACAGCATCAAAAAGGGCTGAGAGCTGTGGCCATAACAGCAGAGAGCACAGGGAAAATGCGAACCATCTGTGGGGAACCTGGTGTGATCAGGGGGAGGTCATTTAGTCTTTCTAGTTTACCCACATTGTTTTAATGTAGAAACAGAGTGTCAGAGAATAATGAATGTCATCTATGGCTTATTATTTTTCAAATAATTCCAAGAAACAGAAATTTTAGTGCATTCCTTCCTTTATGAATATTGTAGTCAGAATTACCAGGAAACTAATTCAGGGGTGGAGGTGGTTTCTTTTGGCAAAATCCTTATATTGATGCAGAAAGTCATTTTGGCTTAAATTCAATCTTTATCCAGTGCTGAATATGTGGCTTTAATTTAATATCTCTCTTTATAGAGTTTCCTAACATTTCTCAGAGCTACACCTTTACCTAAACTGCCTCCTTCCCAAGTTATTGTGGGCAATTGCTCCTTGTCACACCTCAACCAAGTGCAGATTATGTAATATGAATCAGTACTTTGTCCATCTGGTTTCTGGATTTGCGCTGACACCAGTTTCTTTTGCAAGGAGGGAGGTGATGTGTTTAATGGCTAAACTTTCATCTGCTATCAACTGTGCATATTGTTAATGCAGTATTTTTCTCTTCAAGCCTTCTGGAAGATTTGCATTATCATTAAAGCAGATGCAAATGCATCTTCATGGAGCATATGAAAAAACTGTTAGGCTTGGATGACCCATCTCTTTTTTATGTGAATCTACTTCAAAACCGAGGATCCCAGCTTAACCTACTTACATGTTCAAATTTTTCTTGCCTGTGGATCAATTGTATTGCTGCTGCAAGGAAATGATCCATTCCAGAAGCTAAAAAAGCTGAACTAATTTACACAAAGAGAAAATTTGACTCCTTATCTTTTGGCTGTGTTTTAAATGTATTGGATAGCACATCTGAATTCAACTAACCTGATAATTTCTGAGGGTCTGTTGTTATACTTCTTTGGTTTGACATCCGATGACGAATATCAGGATGCTGGTCAAGCAGAATCATGGTACCTTGTTGCCATGCACAGGGCCATTGCAACTGATCATCATTTGCTCCAGAAATCAAATGCAAGTAGATTGCTAAATTAAATGGGCTATCAGCAGTACCATTTACATACAAGCTGACCTGAAAAGCATATCCTTTACTAGAGTAAAAAGGTGGACTGTATATTCGTCCTGCTGTCCCTGCAGGACTCGTGTTGAGGAGATGAGTGAAATTTCTGATATGCCAGACGTGGTGAGGACACTGTGTTTCTGACAAGTTGATGTCATCAATAGAGAGGCCTCCATTTGACAAGCCAGTTCCTCTCACACCTTCAAACACCACCCGGAATTTACTTGTGACATTCAAAGAAACGTGATGGAGCTGCCAGTAATTTGCAGGTGCACCTGAAAAACGAGAGTAGGGATTTCTAAGTAAGCAGTACAATCAAACACTGTATGGGTCTAGAGAGCCTATCCCCGTGCTATGTATGAATTCTTCAGTTCCACTGGTGCTGAAGTGATGGAACATTTTTCTTCTAGATGTTACTTTTTTTAATTTCATTTTTTCACCAGATTTATTATGCTTAGCAGCTCTTTAGTTAGAGTGAAAACAATGGTAATGTCTTCAGACTGCTTTTTCTTTTATATTATTAAAAAGCATTACATTAAATTAGTCCAAATGTTGTGATAATTAAATTTATAAAGTGTCACCTGTAGTATTGTAAAGAAAAAAATCAGAGCCAAATATATTTAAATAAATGAATAACAACAGATATCAATCAATCAAAAAAAAAAAAAAAAAAAAAAAAGCTGCAGAGGATTCTTGGTACCTAGAACTGCAAGATTTGTTCATTCATTATTACTTTTTTTTTTTTTTTTTTTTTTTTTTTTTTTTAATATTTAAATAGCTTGCTGGAAATTTGCCTCTGCAGAATCAGTATTCACCCATCAAATGATATTAAGTTCAAATTAGAGCCAGGCAATTGTAAAACCTACTTCATGTGATAAAACCTCAGTGCAAATCTGATGGTGTGTCCAGAAGTACCTGCACTAGTAAATCCCACTTGACTGCAAGACCAGTTTGCACAGCAGCAAAGACTTCTGCACACAGGCCTTTTAAGGCAAGTGAAAGAAGTGAAAGTAGGACATCCTTTGTTAATAGTACATGCAGCAAAATAATGTCTTTTGCTGACTGGTTTCTGTTCACCTGAATGGAAGGTGAGGTTTTCAGCTACATTTCTGGACTAGGCAGTGCCAATCCCAAGTACAGAACTCATACTTCACTTTCCTAACAGTTCTAAACACAATATAATTCATCTCCAATATGAATCTCATTTTTTTGCTGTTTTTCATTATTGTTGTTTTAATTAGGAGGAGAAAAAATAAACCCAGAAATAAGAACAAAACACCCCGCTATTTTCCATCACATTTTCTTCTGCACTAAGTAACACCTATTTGAAGTGCACGGATTATATGCACGACTGGTGTTTCTGACTCATGTTCAATGAGCAAAACAGCTAGTGCAGTGTAAAATGTCCTGCCCCCACTGCCTGCCCTGCTCCTGGCTGAAGGCAACCAAAGCTGCTGCAGAACAGCAAAAACTGGGGTTTGTAAACAGGTATGAGTAGTAGCTGAGCCTAAAGGCACAGAAAGAGGCAGAAGAAGCAGACTTTATATCTACTGTGCAAAAGAGTTCCCCAAGACCTGTGTGTAACTAACAGACTGAATTAGTTGTAGCTGTAGTGGAGATCAAATAATAGTGAAATATCAGAGAATATGGTTTAATCAAAAGGTGACTTTGGATTAAGCTTAAGGACCTCTTATCCATTAACTGATATCTGTTGCTCATTTTGAAGACCATAGGCACCTAAAACTTCAAGAACTTGATTTTCTTCAAAATATAGTGAAAATCATGGTCTGCCACCCAAGGAGGTGGTAGACTCGCCATCCCTGGAAGTATTTAAGAGACTTGGATATGGCACTTAAGGACATGCTTTAGTGGTGGACTTGGTAGTGCTAGGTGATGGTTGGACTTGATGATCTTATGGATCTTTTCCAACTAAAATGATCTAAAATGATACTATGATTCTGTATTTCAGATAAGTCACTCCAAACCATGCTTTAAAAGTAAGCTGAATTTTACTTTTTTTTTTTTTAATCTTTGTACGTTAGGTATTCCAGGGCACTTATACTTTCCATTTCTTTATTACTTCTTTCTTATTCATTGTAATTTAGTCTAATGACCAACTTCATCTGTTGCTATTGATACCGGCAATTCTATAACAGTCAAAATGACTGCTCATGGAATTTTAGCTATTTTGGTGAGAAAACTATCTTCATAATGCAAGAGTTTGTAATTTGTTGTAATTGATTATATTATAGGAAAATGGTTGACTGAGGATCCATCAAGTATAATTTCACCAGCAGAGCTTCAATTACATAGTCAGAGAAGAAGCAAAAGAATAAAACTAGATGAGTCACTTTGATACAATATTTTCTCCCAAACTTTGAAAAGGATACCGAGTATAGATTAAACCAAAATGAAACTTTATTCCATACCTTTTATCTGTTCAATGAATCTCAAAGTACCATTTGGATCGGCTGAAGAATACTCCCTGACCCAGACACGGAGCAGATCGCTTTCATTTCCACTGTTATAGAAATAGAATTGCAAGCACTGAAAGCCTCTTTTGGGATACAGAATCCGGCTCTCCAGGAAAGCTGTGCTTCCCTGTGTGACAGCACTGGTATTGAAATGCATGAAGTAGCCCGAACCTGTCAAAATTAAATGAGAAATGAATGGTAGAGGGGAGTGAAAACAAAATTTTCCTTGGTACACGTGTAGTGTTAACATCATATTGTAACAATGCTACAAGACAGTAAAGTTAGGGTTATGGTAAGCTAGATCCTGTACAAATCTTCTGACCAAGGGCTATTACTTGTTCATGTTCTTTGGAGGCAGAACTGTTCTTCAAATTTTTTTTTTTTTTTTTTTTTTTTTTTTTGGTCTGTCTCTAGAAATTTGTACTCAAAACTTGGGTGCTCTCATTTAACTGTTCACCCAGAGCCAGTGATTCACAGTTGACATTCTCTCTGGAGGACTGGTTTATGCTCCTAACTCACAGTTTTATTTGACAAGTTAGGAAATAACTGGTACATTCTTTTCAGCCCCGAGCAGAGCAGGCTGAGGGGAGGCTTCATGGCAGCCTGCAGCTCCCTCACAAGGGGAGCGGAGGGGCAGGCGCTGAGCTCTGCTCTCTGGGAACAGCGACAGGACCCGAGGGAATGGCATGGAGCTGGGACAGGGGAGGGTCAGGCTGGGGGTTAGGGAAAGGTTCTGCACCCAGAGGGTGGTCGGGCACTGGGACAGGCTCCCCAGGGCAGTGGTCGTGGCACTGAGCCTGCTGGAGCTCAAGAAGCATTTGGACAATGCTCTCAGACACATGGTCTGGTTTTGGGTGGTCCTGTGTGGACCAGGAGTTGGACTCAGTGATCCTTGTGGGTCCCTTCCACCTCAGGACATTCAGTGATTCTATAATTCTATGATTCTCTGTGGATTGCTCAGCTGAGCCCTGATAATATATGTAATTTCTAAATCCCAATCCTTTCCAAAAATTTACTGAGCAATTATTCAGAAAAGCAGCAGTCTTTCTGATGTGCCTGTACCATAGGACACTTTACATAATTCTCTTCTGAGGATGTGACACTAAGACTAAAGAACAGAGCAAAAGAGATAAGAGCATTGAATCTTCTCTAATAAGCAGAAAACAGAATGTGTCACATGGTGTCCCTAACTATATAGTTTTATATTGCTTGGTTCAAAAGTTAACTGTAGTCTGTCAACTAATAAACACAGAACAAGGCCAAGAGCAAAGTCAATTCACTTGCCTTTGCAGAAAAAAACTTCCCAGAGAGATAAGAACAGTGTTTTTTCATACCTTCGCACTCTCCCATGTTAGTATGATCGGTATGAGGCCCAGTAGGAACCTGAGACAAACGCTGCCAATCACTGCTATCATCTGAACTTTGAATCATGCCACAGATGTTTTCAAGTTCAAAACTGCACGTGTCCATGAAACTTAGGGAGGAGGCTATAATATTAAAAAAATAAATAAATGAAAGTGTGAATCTCTGTTACACGGCACACATTTAGTACAAGATATTCAAAGTCAAGAGCAGAGACAGACTAAGAAGTGCAAACACAAAATAATCAGTGGCTTCAGATACCATCAGTATTCATACATATAATGTTCAGGAACTCAAAGCATTTGACAATTAACATTGTACTGAGCTATTTTGTACTGTCCTCATAGAAAGCTAACAATACTCTGTAAGATAGCAAGGCTATCAGGAGTGTTGTTAACTGATACTTTTTAAGATACAGTATTTATACAACGCTGTAAAAAAAGGGGGGGGGGGGGGGAAGGAGGTTTTCACAGTAAATGTTATATTGAAGGTTGGAGGAGGAAAATAAATAAAAAACCAGCAAGGGTGTCAGCAAGAAAGTAAGAACAATTGGGAATTATTAAATGAAAGAACTCTTTGAAATCAAAACATGAAACCAGTTTGCCCAAACAGGAAAGCTGTACCCTAACTAATTAAAAAATGCTGGCTGGCATGGCATTGAAGGACAAGAAGAGAGAAAAGCAAGACCCAACAGCATTTGATCCATTTCTTAGATTAATTAATGACACAGGAGAAGGGTTTTTTTGAACGACAACTGCACTAAAACACAGATACTTTCTCACTGTTTAGTGAAAGGCTGGACTGGAAGACAGTACATGGGGGGATGAGTCCTAGCTTCTAGTGGCTGAGGAATGTCATGATCTTTTCTGTTACTTAATATGCTAGAAAGGGAAAACATTCTGAAATATATCTTTATCATATGTCCTGAAGAAGAAACCAGAGCAGAACTAAAGTACTAGTCAGGAATATTTATGCTGTTGGTTGTAGGTTGTTGTGTTTTGTTTGTTTGTTTCAGTTTAAGAACCAAATTTTCGATTTTTAATATAAATTCCTATCCTCAAAGGCATTTATCAGGAATTCAGCTTAAAGTTTTCCTAAAATCCTGCTCAGCAAAAAAAGCAATCTTTTGATTCCTCTGGGAAAACATTCTTGATCTTTCCTCTAACTTGAAAGTATCAGTTTAGCAGCTGGGTGGGTGAGAGCTGGGACCCATGAAGAACCTGTCCTCCATGGCACAAGGGCCACTTGAGCAAACAGTGGCTGATCTGAAGACCACTTATGGCTCTGTGAATATCAGACACCCTATACTATGCTAAGGGACAGAACAGGGAGAAGGGCAAATCCTGATTGCCCTGAAGGTGGTGGGAGTTTTGTCACTAGTTCCAGCATGTATGGGGCTTCTTTCACTAAGGAAATGTGATTTTTGTTTAAGAATAAAGTTATAATGTGTCTTGGTTTCAGTTTATAACTGAAACCAGGACATAATGTCATGAAGCTTTTACATAATATGTGAGAATGATGGAAAGCATATAAGATTAATAGAGAGTAAGAAGGACCCTGTCTGCTATTAAAGACATCCTTAGCTTTAAGCACTTACGTAAGAGCTAATTGACTGTGCGTCAAGTGCTGGAAGCTAAGGCTGCGTGTAAGTGTGTGTTTGGTTTAGACCCATGTGAACAGAAATATTTCCATCAGAACCATATACTCATAAAAGTATACTGTTTTAATTAACTGGTTTGATTAATATTTAAAGTATCAGTTTGAGGTTTAAATTGTAATTGCAAGACCTCACTCACTTCTCAGTATACTGAGGTAATGAAGTAAATGTTCTAATCTGAGTGCCAAGGCACAACTGATGCAGTCACAATTCAGAATTATATTCCCCAATATAGAATTTTTTCACACATTCAGAATTATATTCCCCAGTGGAATTATATTCCACTCAACTTTCTAAAAGAAGTCCCATGCAAGCAAAACCACTCTTTTGACCACTTTTCTAAGGGGCTGATTTGAAACTAAGACCAAAAATGTTCAATGCTCACATTTTCTTCGTAACAGCATCCATAAGCTGTTTGCATGGACACATATTCTGTCTCACAGACTGCATGAGAGCTGAGTAGGTATGAGAGCCACAGCAAAGACACTCATTTCTGTATGCTGTCTGAACAACAGCTGTGGAATAACGGGGGTGAAGAAAAAAAAAAAAACCTTTGTTCAGAAGCACACATTTTAAACAGCCACCAAAGGGATGAACAAAATTAGCTGCTGAGAGAAGCTGGTTTTTAACTAAAGGTCAAATAGAACTGCACAGAAAACTCAGCTACACAGCAGTGTTTCCACAGGAGGACTACGTTACTTCTAGCTGTACCGTTATTTCTGGTGTTTTTAACACAATTCACTTCTCAAATGTGTTTGCATATCTTTTACTTGTGGCTGGATGAGTCCAGCATGTAGGTATCACCCTTATTTCTTTCAACTACCAGAAGCAAAGAATTTAAAGGAAATAGAGAAACCTACAGCAATTGTACAGGCGATTCAGTTTCTGGAGATCATAATCGCTGAAATCCATTCGCTGCCCTATTACATCCATGAAGTCTGGTATGTTCGTTACAATTGTTGGTTCAGTCCCGTTCCTGAATGCAGTTTGGCTATAGTGCATCACAGACGTATAGTCATAGGGAACGTTCAGGGAGTCTGATGTTTTATCATCATATTTATTGAAATTATGTTCTTTACCTGAATGGGAAAAATAAAAGGAAAAATTGTTTATTGCTGAAGATGACCAAGTTTGGTGTACATACTTTAAGTGTCAGAGAATCTCCCAAGTGAATTTTGGTAATCATTTGCTTGTATTTACTCTGTAAAACTATATTATTCCTAGCCTAGATTTATTTAGCTTCCCTTTTCAACCACTGGAATGTAACATGATGACTTCTGCTGCATGAAGGAAGGATCTTTCCTATCAGAAATCTTTTCACCATGAAGCTACTCATAAACATTGATGGGCTTGCAAGTCCTCTGAGTGTGCCTGAGCCAAGCCAGCACCATGTCCAGGCTCAGGCTTGTTTTCAAAGCTGTCTGGAAGCCACAGAGGATTGTGGTGTGCTGAAGAAGCAAGCATCGATCACAGCCCTAAGGAACCCTGTACCACAGGCTGGCTTGTGCCAAATGGGCCACAATGTGCTTGTAACAGGGAGCTGTGTTGCAGAAATAACAGCTTGCATGACGGGAACCTAAAAAGGGTCTCTCCAGGCTGCATGCCCTCCCCGGACACATAAGCAGGGGAGAAAGAGAAAAGACAACCCCTTCCCTCCAGATTTTCTGCTGGTTTTGGTCACACCAAGTTTTGTAGGGCTGGATTATTTTTTAATTATTTAAAGGCTCCCTCACTAATAGCGATTTTATGGTATCAAACAAATGAAATTACTTTCTCTGTTGCTTGCCTGTATGGCATTTAGCACAGTAGGCCTCAAATCTCTGGTTAGGACCCTGGGAACTGCCATGACATGAGTAATAACCACAGCAACAACAAATGAGGCTGTCTGTCCCAGACAGATGCCACTTGACATTTAATTTCTTGATATGCTGGCCTTGAAAAATAAGTCAAGGTGGGAAAATATTTCAGCCATGGTATGAAGGCAGGAAGAGATGTTCCACACCCAAAATGCATCACACCAGAACCCAAATGGGAACCCATGGGAGTGACTGACCGGACTGAATCCTGTCCCAGATGATGGACACGTAGTCATCCCGGTCAGACCGCGACTGCTCGTGCCAGAAGCCCAGCGCATGAAGGAACTCGTGCTGAATGGTCCCAATCCTGTCACAGTTCTCTCCGATCGAGAGCTGCTGCAAGCCCACCTGGCGGTTTCCCACTGAGGACCAGCAACTAATGTGGAAATAAAATTGAAGATAGATCTGTGAAGCATGTGCCACCCCTGTGCCACACGAACTCCAGATTCAGTCTGTTCAACAGGTACATTTTGAGTGCTAAAGTTACATTTTCTACAGTGAGCACTTTTTCATTGATCTTTTCCTTACTGGATCCCTTCCTCCCACACTTAGCTCCGCTTCAATGAATAAGTAGTTCTCCCACTCTGTCTGGAATGCTTTTAATGGGTTTTCTTTAGCAGCAGAAAAAAAAAAAAAAAAAAAAAAAAAAAAAGCCTAACTACTTGTAACAGAAAAAAGCAACAAGGACAATCATCAAAGACTATGGCAACGTGATTTAAAACAATTTGCAGTAAATCTGCAAATTACCAAGTTGCTGCTACTAAGCTGGACCACCATAACTGACTGCAGGCACACTTTGGGCCTGCCTTATAGCCAAGCAAACCATGGCCATGTCACTTCTCACCCCTGCCATTGCAGCTGCCTCTCCACATTGTGCTGGCCTTCTGCTTTAGTGTTGCGACTGTCAAGCCAGGTCCACCCCAGGGGATCGCACTTCTGAAAGGCTGGTGGGTGTGACAGGGCTTTGCATAACCTCTTTTCTTTCCTGCTATTTGTGAGAGGTGGTGCTAGGGCACTTGTTGGTGACACACATTCGCAAAACAGTGCAAAACCACAGCTATGCTAGAAGTTTTTATTAAGGAATAAAAAAATAAATAAATCTGTGAGCTATCTGCACAAGCCAATAAAATGGCACCCCATGTCCACAAACTAGCAAACACATTTAAATTGATATTTTACGCAGCAAATAAATCAACACCTACCCAATGAAGTCCATAAAATTAATAGGGCACAAAATACACCATAGAATTTGCAGTCCCATCACCCCAGAAATGTAAAAAGCAAGCACACCAGGCACTGTAGGAACCTGCAACTTATTAGTGCAAAATACTCTACAGGATTTCTCTTTCTACAAACCAGCACAGGCCTTAGCTATTGATTACTCATTAAAATCACAGCACGAGGCCTGGGAGGGAGCATATACAGCATACATAATTTCACTGGCTTCCCTTGAACATGGCCTCATATTGATTATGTATTTTTTTCTGATTGTGCAAAAGTCTAAGAAGTCCATTATAGTTCTGGGCCCACTTTATACCAAAGCAGACACCGCTGGCTTTGCAGCTGCTGTGCAGAGCACAGCAGGCTACAAGCACAGCCTGGACACCTGTTGATATCAGCATCCAAACACCAGAGGATGCAGTATCGCCTTGCCTTCAGTCTGCCAAATGCTTACACCACCATCATTCTGCAACCACAGAAGGAGTAAATGTGCACTCTGCATCACTCAGTGCTGAGAATAAAACCATGCAAGTGGGACAAGGGACACCTGGGGCCGCCCCATGGGAGCGATGTCTTTAGGAAGGGAGAAAATGGTGGAAAATGCCAGTTTCTCCATGCTTGTTAGAGCCTGTTTCACCAATTTGATGCTTTCTGCACTGCTAGTTGCTAGAAGAGCATGGATATAACTGATCACACTAATATCACCAGCCTGCTTTTTGGAAGACACGTGATAAGGTGATACATGCCATCAAGAGTGATGATACTGTCTACAAATTATTAGTATCAGTTATTCCAGGCACATTTTTACACCAACGTCCTCCTAGCAAATGACTACCTGTAGCATCACAGATCACCAGGTCAGCACACAGACTCTTTGACTTACCAGCAGCAAGCTGGTTAGCTTCTTACAGATGGTTACCATCTGTATCAATCCCCTTTCGTATGGGTTCCTTTGTCCTGTGCCACAGTGGCAAAGAGCTGAAGTGAACTCCTAGGACAGCTCCATGAAAACCTGATTTCCCATCTGGAAATACTAGAGACAAGGGTTGATCCTCCCTGGTCTGCTAATCATTTGACCAAACCGTGCTAGTTTTCTTGCTGAATAAGTCCCGTTTTTCATGAGAAGAGTAGAAATGTCACATCCATTGCAATTTTCCAGATGGTTATGTGAGCTTTGTGGGTACATGCCACATCTGATGCTCCTGCATTTCTGTCATTCACAAGCTTTCCTCATGTATTTTGCTTACCACAGGGAAGGAAGAAAGAAAAGATCTTTAAATAGATCCATAGTCTAACCTCTGCTGCAAATGCATAGACCTGAATAGAGGGATGAGTTGACAGACTGTATGATAGAAAACCTTACATATAACTCTACTTGCTTAGTGATAAAATATATAAATCTGTAAACATAATAGAAGTGGTAGCCACATGCTACCATATGTTAGATAAACTATGTAGACAAGGGGAGGGCTTTTTATGTAGGGTTTGATGACACTGTGTATATATACCAGAGACTGCAGGATTGTTTTTGTACAGGGCAGACAACAAAATGACAAGTGGTTTCCTTTGTGGCTGACTTAATTTGAATTCAAAAAGATAATCCATAAGGGGATTTTGTGATGTACTAGGAAAGTTTCCTCACCACCTTCTGTACTTTTCATAGATGCAAGCCAGATCAGAAAGGTGAAAATAATTTATCATCTTTTTGTTGGTGCAATAAAGCTTTATGAATCTGGCTGTGGTTGCCAGGACCTTTGTGCTTCTATGTGTGCTGTACCCTCTGGACTGAGTTCTTCAGTGTGCAGCCAGGGGAGACAAAAAAAAAAAATAGGAATGGCAGAGTGGAAATGGGTTGTTTCATGTATTCTTTAAATTGTCCATACCAGACCATAGGAATGGAATGAAATGTAAGGCAGTTAATACAGGGTTTGGTCTGGTAATTTCTTTGTACAGCCCAAAGCTAGGTCACTGAAACTGGACAGCCATTTTCAGGAGTCTGCAGATTTAGCTTCAGGCTTGTAAAAAGTATGGTGACCATGGATAATTTTAGTGCTATGATAACTGTGATAACTGAGATAATAGAATCATTTCAGGGCAAGCAACACGCCAGGCAAGAAGGCAAGACACGTTATCCAAATAATGTGACTTGTTTTAATCACCATGACTCATTTACTTCTAATAGGAAATAAATAATAAGTTAATAAATGAACCATAGTGCAGAAGTCTCTGAATTGCCATAGGCTAAATATTGTGTTTTTTTTTTTTTGTTTTTTTTTTTTTTTTTTTCATGTACAATTACTAGAAAATGCATGATTTATGTGACAAAGAACTCTAGAGTTTAGCTACATGAGTTTTCCATTTGGCTTAAAGAGCCAAAGAGTAATTAAACAGGGAAAACACATTGCTTCCCAAATCTCCGTTTATACATCTTTTAGGGTTGAGTTTCAATGTCACGTGCATAGCGCAAAGAGTAGAAAATGTAAAGAGACAGAGACTGAAGAAATTTTGAAACAATTATCTGCTACAAATATCTCAGAATGAGATAAAGGGAATGGGAAATGTTTCAATTATCAGAAAACCTTTTCCCATTTATGAATGCATTCTTGTATCAGGAAATTATTTTCTGAAAGTAAATTTCCTCACAAGGCTATCAGGATTTCCCTGTTCTCTTTTCTAACATGAGAGAAATATTCCAGCATTACTTGGGGAATATATTTGTTCTGTTGCACTATTTGGTGGAGACTATCTTAGAAACTGAGAAAGTGGATACAATTTTGACACCTTTTCTAGAATCTTATTTTGTAAAACTTGAGGTGAAATTGCATAACTATTGATCAAATAGGTAAATAAACTGAAATCTCCATAAAATGTCTCAATGTTGTGCAGCATTTAAAACTATATGAATGCAGACCTGACATTGTTCAAATGCAATTCCATTTGTAATAGTGAAACAAATTTGTTGTCCCACAGTTAAAACTATCACATTTCCACTGGGAATATTTATTTAAAAAAAAAAAAACTAAGGTATGCTTTTTATGGCCATGTGAAAGTGACAGTCCATATAGTCAAAGATCAGTCAAGAAAGTAATTGGCTTGTCTCAGGTCTTTTGTCATGCCAAGAAAATTACCTCTTTAAGGACTTAATTACTTCTTGTATTTAGAAATAAACATCAGCCAGAAATTGTTAATTACCACCAAGGTAATACCTGTTTTGGATGCTAATATGATTTCAAGTTAAAAAAGAAAAGAAAAAAAAAAAAAAAAAAAAGAAAGGAAAGGAAAGGAAAGGAAAGGAAAGGAAAGGAAAGGAAAGGAAAGGAAAGGAAAGGAAAGGAAAGGAAAGGAAAGGAAAGGAAAGGAAAGGAAAGGAAAGGAAAGGAAAGGAAAGGAAAGGAAAGGAAAGGAAAGGAAAGGAAAGGAAAGGAAAGGAAAGGAAACTAGTAATAGGACACAACAAAACTAGAAAATAGCAATCAGATGAGTTTTATAGTGAATATTGGTCATCAAAACATTCTGTAGCCAAAAAGGATTACAATCATATTATTCCTCTTACCCACTTCCTTTGAACACAGATATATAATTCTCCTCTCCTTCCCAAGGTTTGAAATCAATACAGGTTTTGAGTCGATACTGTTCAAATGCCTTGAGGATGAGTCCCTTAGCATTCATTTCTGCAAAGCAAACAGAGTTCTTGTCAATACTGAGCCAATTGGTTTGTCCTGCTACCCATATAGAGCAAGTCCTAAGGGTGGATATTGCTTCAGCAATCTTTGATTAAAATAGCCAAGCTTTTTGCTAGATTAGGACCTGAGTAGGAACCTAAAAACCATAAATTAGTCTGTTGTGGCATTTTATCTTTTTCCTGGTTTGTTTCTCTGTAATTTTGCTTTGGTACTTCAGTATAAAATATGATATGTTGGATATATAATACATCATAGCGCGTGGATCTTAATTTTGTAAATTCTCTCACTTTGCTGAGATTTATCTGAGCAAGTGTTAAATAAACAGTGAACGAAGACATTGGATTTCACCTCATGCAAACTGCAAGCTACATATCTGTCAAGGAATCTCCCCAGGCCTTGAACATGCTTACTTTGTGTCTTGCTTATCTCCTCTGAGCACCTTGCATGGTTTCAAACCCCTCAGTGTTTTAGCTCCTAACCTAAACTGAGGGTGGGTGATTTATTTTTTTTTCTGACATAGACCAGAAGGATGACCCCACACTATGTAGTGAGGGCACGGTCTCCTCACCTGGTATACAACAAGGACTCGTACTCCCTATCTCACCACTCACCTCTGCCATGCAATGCCACAGCTGGGTGGAAGTGAAGGGATGGAGACCAGGGTCTCCATCTTGTGATGTGTGCCAGGCCCCACAGTAGGGTGCTCATAAATGTGTCGTTGCAAACTTCATTGCAGGCCAGAATACCAAGATGCCATCAGCGCTCTAAGTGATATAAATGACCAAGTGAGCTTTCTGGCTTTAAACAGATCTTCAGTGCCATTTTATTTCCTCTGCTTAGTACAGTTTCATGTCTTAGACACATGCCTTCAAAAGCAAACCAATCTGCTGGGTTATGGCAGGTTAAGAAGCATCCAGGTTAAGAAAGGAGGTGGGACCCCAGCACAAAGACCAAGATGATATATCCTGCTGGTGCATACAGAGGCCTAATCCTGCAGTGGGAAATGCCCTGCTCTAGACTTACAGCATGGCAGTGGGAAGAGGAAAGGATGCCACAGATCTTTGCTGACCTGTATTTAACATTTCAATCAACATGACTTAAACACATTGTCAAGAGCAAATACTGTACCCAGGCTATCATCAAGGACATAGGGGATAACGTGGGGCCACCGATAGTTGTCACCAATGATGGAGTTTCGCTCCTGCATATGAGAAAGAAAATAGGCATGCAGTTTTCAGTACAAACTGATCTATAATCCAAGACGAAAACAGTGCTAATGCAAAATGCTAATGCAAAGCATGCATTATGTCTCTTACAAGTCCATTTTAGACATATAAGGAATCAAAGAATCCAAAAAGTTTGACAGATCACTCGGAGGTCTATGACTCGGGTTTAAAGTCCTTTTACTCTCTTCTACCAATGACTCTGATTTCTGCAGCATTTTCTCCATACAGATTTCCTGAGATTTTGATACATTTGAGCAGAACTTTAGGTCCTGTGGGAAGCATTAAGATCTAAAGTCCTGAAATGAGCACAGACATCAATAACTCTCTAATTTTTCATAATGCAAGGGCTTGTTCCTGTGCCCTTAACCAGTGCTTTCTTTGCTTCCATTGATATGCCTGGGCAGAAGCAGTTCACCAAAAGGGAGAGGAAAACTCTACCCCTTTTAGGGGTATAAGACAATTGTGGTGTTTTCACTAGGTATTTTTGAGATATGACTAGCTATGCAAATACTTTTGATGTTATTGATTGGACAGGGATATGGGGCAGATGATTTAAAATGTGGTATTACTCACAGATCTAATTTTCCAATGGCTTTGGTGAATCTACTTATATGATGAAGGTTTTGCAGCACTGGTCTGTAAAGTTAATTGGCTTATAATAAATATTGTGCACATAAATTAAGAATCTTTTATATAACCCTGTCTGGATGTGATCTGTGCTGCTGAATATCTTAAAAGTAAAAATATGAAAACCACAGTGAAGAAAACACAATGCTAATAATAATGAGTAATAGCTAGACTGACCTTATTCTGGATAATGTTTCTGCAAATGCACCCAAATCCTTCATTGTCTATGACATTTGTAGAAATCTATCCCCAAACATTTTCAGCTTATTGTAACATAAACAGTATTTACAGTTAGTATGAGCAGGATGCATCAATCACTTTCATGCTACTAACACTTTACATTGCATAAGTTGATGACACAGTTCTTGTTTCATATATATATTTGAACTCACCCGATCAAGTTTGATGTCTCCCTCAAAAAGGTCTAGTCCTAAAGCTAAAGGGAAGAGGAGATTAACATACAGTTATTCTATTGATCTATAGCTGCCCCCCCCCCCAAAAAAAAAAATAAAGAGAAAATGAATTAAAAAAAAAAAACCTTCATTGATGTCAAAGATGTCTTGATCAATTCCTCCATCTACGTCTATTTCTGAAAAAGAAAAAGACAAGTGAGGTAGGATGTTAGCCCTTGCTGTTTTCTTTATGATGTGTGAAAATCAATGCAATAACAATAACAGTAATTATAAATCTGCATCTGTCCTAGTGATGTTTATGACCAGCTGTTTTTTTTTGACTGCCTCCTATGCATACAAATAGATCTGTAAGCAGAACTCACCAATAGTCTCTGTAGCAGGCTGGGGAGAGGGAAGAAAAAAAAAAAAAAAGGTATTATTAGAAAGGTACACAATGAAATGTAACTATTACTCTCTCAACAGTTTGAGTATAACAGTACAAGTTTTATGCTCTTAACAGTACTTAACCCATGCTTTGTATTGGGCTGATCAGACCATCTTCTCATTTGACTGGAGATGCTCATTTGCTTGTGACAGCTTTGCACTCTCCTCACTCCAGGTTGCCCAAAAAGCAAGTCACCCAGTACTGATCCTGTGAAGTTTTCTCAACCTATTACTTCTATGAAATCAAATACTGCTGCTAGTCAGGTGCTGCACAGAACCTGTGGAAGTTATGCCTAGAATTCCATTGTAAAGCTGAATTTGGGGGTGAGTGGTCCAGCACCATGCAGCAAGTCTTCAGTGCCTTGAGAAATACCAACTTAAAGACTGTTCCTGCAATGTGCAAAATCCAAGCTCCATATTGCAGCAAGACCACAGTGAGATAAACATACAGCATTCTTTTTGCCTTACCATGCCCATGGAATATAATTGATATTCTTTTCTTGGACTAAATGCTTTGTTTTGGACTCTTTAACACAACACTATTCAACCATTCCTCATGCAGGTGGTAAGATCATGAATAAACTCTCGAAACGGTTCTTGCTGGGTGGGTTTTCCTGTTTCTCATCAAAACTCTTATATTTGTATGTTTGAAAAGAAGTTCACAAACTGAAAATGAACAACACTTAAATTTTAAGACATGACAATATAGATTGTGGATACATCAAATAGTAAGTTATAACTGCAGTTCTATATAGCAGGATGGGATTTTTACATTCATTTTTTGCTATAGTTTGACCCCTTACTCCTGACTGATTTCTTTCTCTGTATAAATAATTTGCTACCTTTCCTATATGTATTTTGCATATAACATTTTTTTAGAATGTATTTTTCCAGTGTGATATATATCTGAAGCCTCCATTAAAAGCAATGAGCAGTACAAGCTCAGAATATTGAAAAACTTCAAAAATCAAGTCCATGTAGTCCACAAAAACATTAAATTTTGGTCAGTTCTTCCATCTGTATAGTGGATAAGAAAACTGTAGTGCCAGAATATTCAAGAGAGATTTAAATACATGTGTTTGTTTTGACATGAATTTTGGCACATAATGATAGGAACAATTTTGAAGGCAAACATAACTGAGGGCCCTAAAACTGATTTGATTCATATAAAAACAGTAACCAAATGCAGAAAAAAAAATAATTTCAATGATTTATTTTTTTTTTTCATTTGGGAATGTTCAGGAAGAAAGCATTGAAATTGCCAGAATGTCCTGTTTTGGCTTTTTGATGAAAGATTCCTTTTTCAATCTGAAATGACTGTCTTGTAAAAATGTCAGTAAATGGCATAAAAATTACTGCAAATACAAAAGCCTGAAATCTCATTTTATCCTTTTGACTCATCTGAACTAAAATGATTTCAAATTGTTGCTTCACCATTTTTCTCAGATTTTAATCATTTATTTTGATTGCTTAAGGGGGGAAAAACATTTTTTTTGGCTAACCAACTGGAGGCTATAATTTAGAAGTTTAAGATTTTTTACCTGAATGTGTCGGTTCCAGAAACCATTGAGTAGAATCTGTTTCCTAACCCAATTTCTCCTGAAGCATCCACGTTATTAGAGAACAAGTACCTCACAGTTTTGGGTTGTTTCAGATTTTGGTAGGTTTCAATATACCTGACTCTTAAAAACCTAGTGTCATCATGGAAAAGTGAATGAGTCCATTGTAAAACCCTTGCTAGAGTTGTGCAAATGCAAAAGCACAAATGCTGAAGGATTGATATTTGATCTCATATTTCACTGAGTTAATTGGTATTATTCGGGTTTACACTGACACATGAGAAATAAGGACAGTGACTTTAACAAAAGAATAATCATGTAAATACATATGGATACAGTTCAATAAACCAAAATACATTTTCCAGACAAATCACCCATAAATATGTAATGTCAATAGATGCCTCTTACATTCTGAAATTCTATTGCATTCATATCCTATCATTATGTTCCTTTATCACAAGATATCTGTAAGACAGTATCTAATCCATGTATTTGAGATTTTAAATGAAACTGAAGCTTGTAAAACAAGCTGAAAGTATGCAAGCAAAATGTGTCATGCATGTTTTGAGCAATTTATTTGCTTTTAAACTCCCACTCATACAGATTTCCAGGTAATGTGAAAGAAAAACATTGAGAAGTAAACTTTGCAATATTAAAAAATTAAATCACATTGTGGTCTTTTCTGCTAAAGATTGTTGACGGAGGTCGTATCAGATCATAGCCATATGTATTGAATAACCTTTTAGCCATTAACAGGGAGTAAAATATTTTTACAGTTTCAATAATTACAAGCTACAATGTTCCCATATCTGCTAATCAGAAAACTTAATTGCTCTAAAGGTAAAAACTGGCTAGCTCATGGAAAAGCTCCTCTGTCTGCAGCCAAAGCTCATAAACTGAAGTAACTGTAGCTAAGCCCAGTGGTATTTATGGTGCATAAACCAAAGTATGAGTCCATTACTGAATGTGAATACCACATTCAGCAATCAGCTGAAATCCAGGCTGGTCCCCCATATCTGAAAACTGTTGCTGAATGTTTTACGCAGAAGGAATTCCTTTCATCATTCCTTTCTACTTGTTTCTGAACAAAATTAGGTCTTTAGGCATGTGAATCTGAACAGCAAAACACTCAGTTCCCAAAGGAATATCTGTGTATTACTTGTTCGAGTAGTAACAGCTTCAGTCTCAGCACCAGCATGACAACTGAGACCTATACGATGAATTTCTAGTCTCTGAAAATGTTGTGAACAAAAAAAAAAGATTCACAGTTCACAGTCGCATACAGAAGGTTACAGTAACTCAGGTTTACCAAAGAGGAATATAATTTAGTCTAACCAATGTTACTTTTAAATCTACCCAGAACATTTTTTTCTGAACATTTATAATATTTTTCCCTAACTTTGGCAAACAACATGATTCATGTGAATTAAGTTACTTTAAAGGTGGGTCAAACCATGGCTTGTCAGCACATTTAAGTGTTTAATAATTCAAGTGCATCTTGAACAGCTGGGAAAAACACCTCACCTATTTTAGTCATTAAAATTAGACATGTAATCAGTGGAGAAATAAATGGGTAATTGTATATATAATTCATCTCTCCTGAAAATAGGCATGGCACCACCATGATGTCCTGGCATGTCTAAAAGATGATGTACCTCACTGAGCTTCTAGTCAAAGTTGTGATGAATCACCTGATGAAAATTTCCTGGTCTCACCACAGATTTCAGGTGGGGTATGGTCAGCTAGTTTGGACAAGACGTCCTAACTTACTAGTGTTTTCTTCAGACTATATAATTTATAGTATTGGCATCCAGAAATACAAAAGGAGCTCTTCCTGGCTATAATGAACATGTAAAACAAGTAAGTAGCCTTGGTGATATTAAGCTCCTGTCTCACAGAGGAACTGGGTATTAGGAGTCAGCTTGATGTGATAGCTTGTAGATCTTGGTATCAGTCTGCACTGCCTCTTATATGCTTTACAAAGGCCTTCAGAGGAATCTAAACAAGGCTGAGGGTTGAGTGTCCAAAGGTTTGGGAACAGGGGAAGAAGGAGTTGTGATGAGTGGGGAAATAGAAGTGTAGGACTCAGGTAGTGGGAAATACAGGGAACTATGTAATTTGGGATTTTGGAGTTAAACTCTTGACTTAGGGAGATATATGAACATCTGTTAATGGAGAGGAAGAATATGTGACCGCCACAGCAAGATATTGGAGCTGGATTCACAAAATCAGACAGTTAAGTTGCATAAATTAAAATAGATAAGATTATTCCACTTAATGGAACATCTTACTCTGTAAATTACCCTGAAGCTATTAACAGCAGAAATGAGCTTAAAAAAACCCACTGTTTTTTGTTGTCCAAACTAATTGATTATGTATCACCAAAACACCTGGCCTCTACAATGAATTATCACAAGATCAGCAAAATACTACCTTCTCTACAAAAGACAGGAAATACAAAATCTCAAAGTTGTCATTGTTATCTTTTGGCATTAAGTAGTTTAGCTAGACTGGAGGAACAGAGAGCGGTCTTTAAAAAGCAAATCCAGCAGCTAAAAATGCATCAATTTCAATACAAAATATATTGTGTTGTAGATAAAATAAAAAAAAAAAAAAATGCACACTGTATTTCTATTCAGATATGGAGTAGCAAAAATAAATTTTAATACTTATCTTGGCTCTAACTCTGGACTTACCATTCTGGTAAGACTACTTTGAATGCTAATGGAAATTTTGCTCAAATGGGGAGTGCAAATTGGCTCTTCCAATGTATAGCGAAGCCTATAAAAAACAGCAGCTCTAGGATCCCAAGGAAACAGAAATCTTCTTCTGCTCCACACAAAAGACAACAGAATTCTTATTTTGCAACAGCCATACTTAAGTCTTTTCCTCTCAATCTCACCTCAAGCTGCATCATTTACTTGAGCATATAAAGGATATGGATTTGTTTTCTTACCTGGCTCCAGACCACTTGCAGGAGAAGCCACGTTAGGAGCACAGGCACAGAAATCCAGTCCATGTTGTTATCCAGTCAGCAAGCAAGTGTATTGACAGAATTTGAGACCAACTTGGTACTTAAGATGACAAATATCATAAATCAAAACCTTTGTCCTTTCATCAATGATTAACTTGCCTCCCTCTACGTTGTTTTAAAGATTAAGTCCATCATAAGTACATCAAGGCAACTAGCATATTCTTTAATTATTTTTAATCACTGCTGTGAGAACAACTATCAGGCACAAACTGAAATATGGGAGGAAATGAACACAAGAAAATGGAAATACAGAGGAAATGGGCACAAACAGAAATACAGAAAATTACATTTAAACATAAGAAAACTTTTTTCTTTTTTTTTTTTTTTTAATTATATGGATTATCAAACACTGGAACAAGTTGCCAAGAGAGGTTGCAGAGCCTCCATCCTTGAAGATATTCAAGACCCAGATGGCCACAGCCCCGAGCATCCTGCCGTAGGTGACCCTGCTTTGAGTGGGGGGGTCACGGCAATCTCCAGAGGTGCCTTCCCACCATTGCATGTCTCTGAATAAAGCTGGCACTAAAACACTCAGAAAAGCTAAAAGCTAGTAAGACACTTGGCAGGGAAATCTTTAATATATGAATTATGTGGTTTGTGACAGAAAGTGAAAATGGTAAATGTGTGCATGTAAAAAAATCTGCCAGTAACATGGTTTCAGAATCTTGCTTTCAGAAAAGGAAATGCTGTTTCTATTGTTGATAAATGTGAGACACTGTACTTGTCAGTAAATCAGGTGGTGGCATTCTCCTGTCTTTATGTAAAAATTCCTTACAAATTAATATATATATTTTTAATGTTGCTATAGCTATTGTACTATCACCATTGTCACTGCTTGCAGTTTTAGCTTATTCCAACTTCATTCTTCTCTCCTCTCTACTAACAGACAGGGAGGGCTGAAATTGCCACTTAAGTTCCTTCTTATGCTTAAATTTTAGGTACTTGTAGTTATTGTATGATCAACTTGGCTAGCTGTTTATTTTCCCAGAACAGCTATCTGGCTAGAATTTCATGAAAACTAAAATGGCATTTAGATTTTGTAATGTAAATGAAAAAAAAAAAAAAAAAAAAAAAAAGAATTTCACATGATTATATAAAAATTTCTCATACTAGCATCACTAGTATCAGAACTGATAAGAAACAACTGGTTGATCGCAAGCAATTGCCAAGCCAAGCCAGTTTTTAGCTGCCCAGATCCATGCTTATTACACTGTTGATTCACTGGGAAGCAGCAGTTGTTATCATTGTTCTTACAGGATTAGCTTTTTTTTTCTACAAAAATTAATACTAAATATTGTAGTTCTCTAGCCACCAACAATGACACTGTCAGTTGTTATCAGATCAGTAGTACCTGGAAGGCTAAAAAGCTTTTTTTTTTTTTTTTTTTTCAAGTTCAGCAGTCCTTGAATTCTGCCTGCTGCCTTCTGCAGCTGCTGGGTGAAGCCAGTAATTCCCCTTCTGGAGGCTCTGTAGGTTATACTGGCTATGGCTATAGTAACAACCACTTTGAATCAACTGGAACAGATTTCTAAATCGAAGGATTTGGTGCTAAGAACCTGGCATCTATGCTGTACACATTTCAAAGGGTTTTACTCCAGCCGAGCTCTGATCTGATCTCAAGGATTGCAATTCAGTGGTGGCAACTGGACTGTATTAAGCAAGGATTTGAAGCACATATTCTGGTTTAGTTTCAGACCAAAGGAATTCAGTTTGTATGCTCCTACACTGCTTTGTGATGTGAACTAAAGTATGGTGAGGATGATTATGATACTTGTTTAAAAAAATACACTTCTGATCCAAAGTAAAAGACTACCGCCATTATTCCTTGATTATAGTACCTTATAGATGCCTTGTAATGAACTCAAAAACAAACAAACAAACAAACAAAAACAAACAAACAAACAAAAAAAAACAGTTTTTGCTTTGGTCACAGTGTTGGAAAAAAGCCTAGAAGACTGTTTTTCTACTTCTTTGGTCCCTCCTACATGTAACTAATCAAGACAGTCTGCTTTCTGTTCCCACATCCCCACCTGTAAGATGCATCAACCAGCACCGAGACCTCACACCAACCTCTTTACAATAGGAGATGCAAGGATGATTTTCCGGTCACAAAGAAGTGCTCAATAAACCTCTATGTCATGATGAATCTGCTTGGAGGACTGGATAAAAAGTGTGCTACCCAAAGAAAACATTACGAAGTGTTGGAATTGGCGTATGGTAACATGAAAGAGAGAAGGCACAGACAAAGTTAACCATTGCACACAGTTAACCAATGCAGCTAACTCTGCATTGTTATACAGCCCATATATATGTTTTTCTTATAGTTCATTCAGATTTTCAACCAGTTATCTAGTACAATAAAACAAGAAATAATAGATAGTTAAACAATAGGTGAACAACAGAGTGTGTGGAATTCTAAGTCAGAAGTTCTGACTATGTAAAGTAGCTAAATGGATTTTTAATACATGCTTTTTAATGGATTTTTAATACATGCTGAGACAATGGAAATAAGTGGGAAGTCTTCATGAAGGTTTTGTTTGTTTGTTTGTTGTTTTTTAATCTAATTGGCAAAATCTTTTCTATGGAGCTTATCTACTTTTGTGACCATGTTCTCTATAATGACAAACACCTTGCTTTATCATTGACTTCCTGTGTTCAGGCAATATACCTACCCCTTATTTTACATAAGGGTTTTGCTACGTGACTCTGTATTTTACTTTAAAGATGAAAAGCACTATGTGCCGTATCATACTTCTAAGACCGAGGTCCACAGTAGGAAGTAACTGAGTATTACTCGGATGAATTAATGAGGGATAGTGAAACTTATTTGAATAGGTGGTGTGAGTTTTCAGATATATAAGAAGAATGGCAGTCTTACATTATGAATTTCTTCTACAATTACCAGGACATATAACAGCCAAAAGTAACACATATCCTTTCTTGACACAGTCAGGGAACTGTGGATTCAAAGGATGTTGTTTCCATCCCATTTTAATCTGCAGGTAGTGTCCACTGACTAGAAGCTCTGTATTTGAGGAAAAGAAAGAAAACAGAATGAGAAGGTCTTTAGCTGGTTGATTCTAGTCAATTAGATTTTGCCCCATAGACCCACATGCTCCTGTGCTGGTAGTACAAGCAGTGACATGGAAAGACATCAGAAATCAATGTGGAGGTTGCTGCAGAAGTCCTGCAGTGACCCCTTGGATCTCTATCAGCAGGCAGATGGGCATCATCACAGAGCAAGCTGCACATTCCCTTGGACAGGCAGTGCCTCCTGGTGTCTGTAGGGCAGCACCATCACAGGTGGGCACTATTGAACCACAGGTAGTAATGGTAATCCTGCAGTCCTTATCCTGCTGCCTTGTTGCAGAATAAGGAACATTCACCAGGCGTTGTTTGCCCAGTGCAGATGGAAAGCTGCACCTGCTTTAGACTGCTTAGTAAAGCTGTATCTGGGGATAAGAACCCAGGAACAGACAGTAATGCTGGTGGACATACTGGAAAAAAAAAATAAGAGAAGTACAGGAGAGCTATAAAAAGTCCTATTTTGCTTGCAGGTGTTATTTATAAAGCCAAAGGAACTTAATTTCCAAATGCAATCTCAGCTAACTACAAAGAACCATAAAAATAATAAAAAACAGCTCTAGATGGACAGAGATTTTCGAGCATTTTTGATAGGCCGTTTTATACTTGGTTAGTTTTGTTGATCTGTGTTTCAGCACAGATGCTTTGATAATTTTGCTATCAGTATACTGCTCAGTGAACAACTGTGATTCATGGCTGCTTGTTGACATTTGGGTGAAACTTGACTGACTGTGGGTTTCAATGTGAACTTAAGTGATATGAATTAATTAAGTTATCTTACAAATTGCTGTCTTGTAGAGCATTTAGCAGTGCTTGTAGAGCTATTGTTAAAGAGCAGGAGGATATTCAAATGGTCTATTACCCTCAGATAGCAGATTGTTCCTTGCCCCATCTCAAACTTCCTGTGTTATCTCACACAAATTAGCTTCACTTTTTCACTTAAACTCATGAAAGGGGATAACACTGAAAAGCTATCTCCTTGGCTGACGAGGCACAAGTACCAATAAAGATAAGGGCTGTCAGATAAACCTGCAAGATAAGAGACCTTCATCCAAATCCAAAATGTTTCAAGTTGAAGACGTAAGTATTTCGAGTTAAGAAACTCCAATGTCTACAAACCCAGCAGGTGTCTAATGGAAATAAATGTAAGAAAGTGAAAATTACAACAGATACCAAATACAGGTGTTCTGTCTTCTTGCAGGGGAGCAAACCTGGCACAGGCTGCCCAGAGAAGCTGTGGATGCCCCATCCCTGGAGGTGTTCAAGGCCAGGCTGGACGGGGCTTTGGGCAGCCTGGTCTGGTGGGTGGTGTCCCTGCCGATGGCAGGGGGTTGAAACCAGGTGGTCTTTAAGGTCTCTTCTGACCCAAACCTTCCTATGATTTTATGAAATACAATGTTTGCTTTCATTAAGAGTTACCGAGAACATGAAACAAACCTTCAGCTTCCTCCCACTACTTAGCTACAGGGGAATTAGGACATTAAAAAGCACCCAGATAAAGCTTGGGTGTACACCATTTCATGAGCCACATCTGACATGTTTTCACACACGTGCGTTTTAAGGTAAGCACAAATGATGTTACCGTGCGAAGCAAACAGTGAGTTGCGTGCAGCCCTACAGTGGCTGGAGCTGGCCATGAAACATCACGCCGCTCGGGGAGACCACTCCAGGGATATTTTGCTCTCTTTCAGATGGCAGACTGTGAGACGTGGCTGGGAGAATTTTTCTCTTCACTCCGGAGGCCTGTGGCAACCCCAAACTATTGAGCGTGCAGGCAGAGAGCAGCTTACCAGGCCTAAGTAGTGCAAGGGGGTACCGAAGCCTCCCTGCACCCGGCCACCGCAGCAGTTGGGAACAGCTCAGCCCAGGTGTGATGGGCGAGGTCGATGGCATGGTTGCAGTTTAATAAAGCAAGGAGTCAAAAATCAGCGATATTGCTCATTAGCACAGAAAGCAACAGTCCTCAGATGCCCCCTTGTGATTCCTGGCTGCACTACTACAACACTTTCATTTTAAACACCTCTAAAAAAGGCATTCGGGGATGGAGGGGACTTGCAAGGGAAGAGCTTGCATGACCACGCTAATTTCTGTGTCCACTTGTCACCTGGGGAGCACTCAGTTCTTCCCAGGGCACTGTCCTGGGTGAGTACAGCTTACTTGTCCAGGTGATAAAACACACTTTATGAGTTGCAGGATTTCAAGTAAATTCGAAATATTCTTAGTGGAATCATTCCAATCTACAGAAAGCCTCTCAGCCCCTAAAATGTGTAAAAGATTTATTATGTTTTATGAAATGTCTGGATAGAAATTTATCTAAAAGTGTCTAGGAGTACAGCTACTTAGTGAATTAGCATCGTTAAATCCTACACTTACTCAGAGACAACTCAAAAATATTCAGTGCCCTCTTGTGGCTTGAAATATGAAAGAAGAAAAATTCATAAAAGAAACTACTGAAGTTTGAACAGTCTCACAACTGAGGCGGCACATAAATTGCACCTTCTGTGGCACTGCAGCTTCAACAGCTACCCTGGAGAAGGGCCTGGTGAAGGGCCTGGAGCACCTCTCCTGTGAAGAGAGGCTGGAAGTGCTCAGCCTGGAGAAGAGGAGGCCCAGGGGGAGCTCATCAGTGTCTGTCAATATGTGAAGGAAGGTGCCAAGAGGTCAGAGCCAGGCTCTGTTCAGTGGTGCCCAGTGCCAGGACAAGAGGCCATGGGCACAAACTGGCCCACAGGAGGCTCCCTCTGAACACCAGGCAGCACTGCTTTATGTGTGGGTGATGGAGCAATGGCACAGGTTGCCCAGAGAGGCTGCAGATCTCGTCTTTGGAGATCTTCCAAAGCCACCTGGACACGGGTCTGGGCACCCTGCTCTGGGTCCGTATTATTGTCTTTGGTCCGTACCTGCAGAAACACAAAATCCAGTTCAAGTTCTTTTGAAAAACAAGCGCCTGCTATGGGGAATGAGCTGGTCTGCATGAGATGCTTTGATTTTAAACTTAATCCTAATCTAAAAAGATATCACCACCTACCCCTCCCCCCCCCCCCCCCCCCCAAGGAGAACAATAAAGCAAATACTTTTAGCATGATGAGGGGACAGGACCGACAACTTTGAATATCAAATCTGACTGGTAAGACTTTCTGAGTCTTTCAAACTGCAAACACTTTTTGAGAAATAAAAGCTCCAGCCGTAGCAGTAAATGTAGCAGGCTAACTCTGGGAGGTATTGATGTCGAGTTTGCTAGATACTCTATTTACCCCTGAGGCAGACATCAGCCCCAGGATACTGAGGGTAGAGCCACAGGTACTTATAAAGTATACAGAATATGAGACAACGCTCAGTAGCTAAGTAATATAATCTTAGCTATTTAATTGTTGATTACTTTAAGAGACAGAAAGGAGAGTGGGAGGAATACTGACATGGGGAAAACTTCAGAGAGTTGCTGCAGGGAAAGACATAGAGGGAGTAAAAGAGAAAGAGAGACATCCAAGAACACAGAAAGAGAATATAAAGTAATAGTGAGGAATGCTTTTCCCAGTGACTAAGTGTTCCCACAAGTTTAAGCAAATTCATACGAACAGTATTTTGTCACTAAGCCCTGGGCAATGACCTGCAGCTTCATGGAGTTGAGGAACGCATCTTGAACGTATACAATTTCCTACAAAGATTTAAAATGGAATTAGGTGATTTCTGTGGAATGCATTTAATGGTGATGATTTTTTTTTTCTTTCAATCTCCTAACATCTTGGGGGGTGGGGAGTAAACATATGAATATTTATTTTAATTTTATTTTTTTTAAAGCTCTCTCCTGTCCACAGAAACAACGCTATAGGACTGGGAAAGGGGAGTGAGGGGGGGAAGTGTTAGAGACAGAACAATGCTGCTTGGGGAGGGAAAATGAAGAGGTAAAGAGTGGCCCTTTCCAGAGCAGCCTTACAGTTTAAGCACAGTAACACTCCAAAAAAAAAAAGTCAACCAGAGCCTGGTAATTCACTGGGAAGTGGCAATTTTAACACTATTGCAAAGCCTTTTTATAGTAGAGGCCCTGAATTTTGTCTTCTACATGTATTCAATTATACATGTAACAGGACATCGAAGAGCTTTTTAAAAGTGAGTTTAAACGTGTTCCATACTGACAAAAAACTATATAGCGTGTCTGTCCTTTCATTGCTAGTTTCCTACAATTCTAACAGAACCTTGAAGATGCTTTTCACAGAAATAGCAGAGGCTAGATGGGACCTCTGGAGGTCACCTGGTCTGGGCAGGGCCACCCAGAGCAGGGTGCCCAGGCCCATGTCCAGGTGGCTTTAGAAGATCTCCAAGGAGGAGATCCACAGCCTCTCTGGGCAACCTGTGCCAGTGCTCCATCACCCACACATAAAGCAGTGCTGCCTGGTGTTCAGAGGGGGCCTCCTGTGGGAGAGTCTGTGCCCATGGCCTCTTGTCCTGGCACTTTGGCACCTCCATTCAGGTATTTACAGACACTGATAAGACACTTAGGGGGGAGGCTCCCCCCTGAGCCTCCTCTTCTCCGGGCTGAGCAGTCCCACCCAGCTCTCTCAGCCTCTCCACACAGAAGTGCTCCAGGCCCTTCAGCACCTTCACAGCCCTTTGTTGGACTTTCCAGTATGTCTGTGTCTTGTACTGGGGAGCCCAGAACTGGACGAAGTGCTCCCTGTGTGGCCTCACCAGTGCTGAGAAGGGAAGGATCACCTCCCTCGACCCGCTGGCCAGGCGTTGCCTGATGCAGCTCAGGATACCGTTAGCCTTCTTTGCTGCAAGGGCGCATTGCTGGCTCCTGTTCAACTTGGTGTTCACCAGAAATCCCAGATCTTTTTGAGCAAAGTGTTTTCGAGGTTGGTGGCCACCAGCCTTTATGTGTGCAAGGGATGGTTCCCCCCACAGGTGCAGGACTTTACACCTCTGCTTGTTGAACTTAGAGGTTCCTATTGCAAGATATCCTTGTAGCTCTGCTTGTCTGCAATAAAACAACTTTGGCTGCAGGTTCTAGTGTCATTTCACAAAGTGCATAGCACTTACAAGGCCCAGCAAAGAGCATGTGCATTAAAGATCCATGAATTCATGTGTGTGTTTCGGCATAAAACACAGGATATTAAAAAATACTATAGAAATATTTATAGCACACTCGTGTTCAAATATCACTGGTCTCAACATCTGCAGAGGGGACTGAAAAATGCCTTCCAAGCACAGAATACATGCTAGCCCTGACGACCTGTCAGAAGACAACCTGGGTACACAACTGATCCCTTCTCTCCTCAGGAATGAAGTTCTGATTTAGGACTAGAGCAGGACAAGGAGGAGTTCTACAGAGCTCACTTATCCTATTATGAACGTGCTGCCAATGAGAGCTAAACACACTGGAGTACATTCTCTCTACATAATGAAATATACTTTGCTACAGTAAAAGAAAATTAAATGGAATCTCTAGCAAAGGGCTTATAACCAGATTTAGGTGGTACAATAATCTGTTTAGAGCTCACAAAACTACATTCTAAGGAGAACAAACAATAAACTAATAAAAACTAAAAGGTATGTATTTTGCCATATTCTATCATTCAAAATAAGATATTAATTCAAACGTCCTAACCATCTTATCATGTGTATGATCCTAGAATGTAAAAACACAAAAAATAACCAAGTTTTTCTGCTCAAAAATACAGGGGCAGAAGGATAAACCACCTGCATGCCACCAAGCTGGTCCAGTAAGTCAGCCAGCCCAAACCTATCAACGAGTCGTTCCTAAGAAAAACATTAACTCTTTTCAGTAAATCTACTTTCAGATAACAAGGTTTGCTATCAGTGCCAAGCGTTACGTACATCTTTCCTTCTTTTAGGAGGTTATTTTTCTGTTAACATCACATGGGACAGCAACATACTAATATGAGAGGGAGGAAAAGATGCATGAATAACAGTTTTGTCCAACCTATCATAATTTTTGCTTCGTGGAAATATCTTATGATGTGATTTAAGGTAGCTTGTCAGCTCATGAGAGGATCATGAGCCAAGGCCAAACTCATTAGTTCAAGCAACATGCTATGAAGGCATACGAATGACAATTAACTGAAGTTTAGAAAGCATCTGGAAAGGAAGAAGTAGTGCCAAAGGAAATGATCATCTTTATTATGCAACAAAGAGACAAATAGAAAATAAAATAACTTTAATCGAAAAAAAACAGAAGGTAAAATTCCAACATAATGTAGCATATTGAAACCATACACAAGGCAACATGAACATGAAAAACATTGTTCAACAGCAATGTCCCAGTAAAGGTTTTTTATGTTCTGAGTATAAGCATGACCTATTACAAATACACAGCTTTTTTGTGCACGTTTTAAGTTTCAGTGAGAAAGATCATGACCAGCAGCAGCATATTTAATTAGATCGTTCATTTTCATTAAACGCTTACCTAGTGAATGTACTGGATGCAATATCTTCATATTAGAAGTATAAAACATTAAGCAAGGCAACGCCTACCAGTACAGATCTTAGTATACACAAATAAAGAGGATAAACAGTTTGCAAGTTTTTTATATTGTGTTTGTAGCCTTTTGGTGCTTTAAAATGTGCATTTGAGTCTTTCAGCATTTAAACATGACCAAAATGCTACTTCAGCAACTCTGCACCGAGTGACAACTAATTATTGCTATAGAAAAACATGTTTTCCCAGAGTTTTAAAGTAGATGTAAATATATTTGCAATTCTCAAGGTTATGTTCAAGTAACAGAAATAACTAGTTCCAGTGTCCAAGAGGTGTTCTGAATCTGTATTGGCTACAGGCATTTTTTGCCAGATCAGATAAATATTTCACTGAATCTAAAAAAAGTTTAATATAACTATTAAATTCCTTAGAACATTTATGCAGCAATAAAAACCAAACACCACGGTCATTTTATCTTTAAAAATTACAACTTTAGTATCAGGCTACCTTGAAATTTCTTTCTGTTTAAGGACACTATTTCACAGCTAGCTTTATAGAGGAACAGAGAAAAAAAAAAATCTAAAACTTTTCAGTTAGATCACATTTGGAGTAAACCACACCAAAACAGTATGTGGTCAGAACAAGCACTAGAGCTTACAGAGTGAGAACACTCAGATAGGAATACGAAGGCAAACAAGAAAGGTGGAGCACCAGATCGAATTCTGGCCTTTTGTCAAAATATCATATCAAGACAGTAAAAAAATACCACTCATGTTTTATAAAAGGGATGTTAACTTTTAGATAGCTCTGAAATAGCTGATTTTAGCTGTATTTTAGCCAGCTATGATTCCTTCAGTGATGTTTTAGACTTTTTGAAAATAGAAGATAGAAATTTCAAGTTACAGTGTATTAGCGTTTTAATTCCAACACTCAACATACTATAACTAGGGTTCAGTTTTGAAACCCATTACATTGTAGAATGAGGCATTTCAACCTTAACAGTTTCAGAATAAGAAATGTTCTAGTATTTAAAGAATAATCAAAACCTTGGAGAGCAAATGGGAGAGAGGGTACAAGAAGCAGATTGTACTTCTGCTGCACTACTGATATTATTACATATAACTCATTAACTAGACCAGAAAAATTACTGGGTATGCTTTTCACCACATTTGCAGTACGCATTAAGAACAACAGTTTGCCAATGGATGATAGTAATGCAACATGAAGAGTCACTCCTAAAGGTACATATTCAGAACTCTCTCTGTCTGAATCTCAAAAAAAGTTATCTGTGCAGCTTTATTTCCCATTCCTCCCATCAGTATTAAATATCTGAACATTATTTAAAAAAATTGATTTTCTATTTAAATTCAAAATTGCCAAGGCAATTTTTTTTCTCTGATTTTAATAACTGTCTTGCTGGGGGTATGGTTATCTAGAATAGGAATATGTTGGTAATTATTTTAAAAGAAGCTTTTCTTCTCAACTGTTTTTTCAAGTCTTTGGATGCAGTAGGTGTTGAAGTTCTCATCAGTTTTACCAAAATAAACAAGTTCATTTCTGAGCACTGGTAGGTCTGAAGCCGATTAGTTCTCTACTTACACAGTCTCCCAAGAAAGGCAGGACAGAAGCAAACCCAATATATCAGGAGGACGGTCTTCAGGAATAGTTGGGAGTACAGAGAAAACTCTTCATCCAGTTTACTAAGTAAGTGTCCTACTTTAGTTATGCTCAAAAAGGGAAAACACAGATGTAATTATTCCCAGGCAATGGCATCATTCTTTCTCAGTGAAAGTGAAAGAAACCTCCTCTGCACTGCTGATCTACGCAAAACAAGTATTCTGATTTCTTACATTGGCATTATTTTCATTTACATAGCAATGGTAAAAAACAAACCACAACATCAAATAAAACTTTGTCCTTAGGCAGGAAGAAGAAAAAATTATTATCTCACAGCTATCTTAGTAGATGAAAAATTAACTTAAAAAAAATTCAACAGTGCAACAGAGCATCTTTGCATCGCTTTCCAACATGCTGTTTTCAAATTGTTACTGGTCAGTTAAAATATCTGTCATTAACATAAGAAACTGTGTAATTAACAGAGTAGTAAAAGTTAAAGACAATCATGACAACTGTGAGATGTTCCAAAAAGGTCCCTAATTCCACAGGGACAGATCTCAGTAAAAATGTCTAGTTTGAGTTTTAGTAAAATCACTTACGAAAAGTCCTTATCGGCGTGGAAAAATTAAGCCTGAAAACTAGTTACTGGATTCTATTTTTATTAATATATGCTTCAGATTACCAACAGAATTAATGCATTTTTTTTCTCTCAGTCAGTAAGATGAAGGGGGCCTATACTTTAAAAGTTCACATGACAGGATTCTTGAACTGCGTTTTGGTATTGGGCTTCTTCATCAAGCTGAAGATTCTAAACAAAATGAAAACATCATCAAAATACTCAAATATTCAAATACTCAAGATGCACCAGAGTCTTTACTTTAATCATTCGTTTTCCACAGTTTAACACAGGAATTGGCATGTGATACTTGGTGGTGCTTGACTGTTTATGTTGCACAGTACCTTTTATTTAATCAAGTAAGTACAAGATCCACAAGACAGGAGAAGAATCAGATGATTGGGACAAGGCTCATTAAACAGAAGGGTCCATCTTCTTTTCCTGGCTCAATTACATTGCAGAAGAGTCAGCTCAGGAAAGCTGACTGTGTCATACAATTCTTATACCAGGGTTTCCAACAAGCAATAACCTTCTCCATTAATAAACACTAAATGTGATCCCCAGACAACAGTAGTCACAGGTTGTGAAGAATATACTGCTTAAATTGAGAAAGCAAACCTGTATCACAAAAGATGGGTGGTTAACCCTGCTACTTTTGGAGAGCTGTATTCCAAGATGTTAATATGCCAGAGTAATACACCTTTTTAGTGCAATTCTGGCAGCTTCCTCAAATCATAATTCCAACCACCAGTTCTATATCCTCAAACAAGCAAGATGCACTCATGTTGAAGAGCCCAGTCCCAAGTCAATCTCTCCAAGCTCTTCTTATCTTTGTCACAGATCACTCAACACAAAGAACATACCTTATCTTTGTGTTCATTAACCTGTGAGGGTGCCTATGCCTCAACTACTATGTTTATCCCACACAAGGCTAAAGCAGTGCACCCCAAAGTCTGTTAAATACTCTAGAAACTACAGCTTGAACTCTCCAGAGACCTGATCCCACATGGAGGACTCATCTGGCTGGCTTGACTTACTATCAGCCCAGTGACTAACAATCTGCTTATGTAGTTTTGCAACTACTCCAAGGCCCCTTACTCCAAGTGAGCCCTGAAAGAAGGCAACCAGACCAGTGATTTAATGTCACGTCTCTTTTTCATGATGCAGCCCCTCTCACAACATATTGGAAGAGAGGCTGTAGCAGCACAGCAGCTTGTAAAGCTGCACTTTTAAGTCCTGAGAACAATGGTTTAGCCACTGCTGCCACAATAGCTACAAAATGTCAATAAAACAGAGTAGCATCTATGATTCCCTCAGAAGCAAGAGACTGTTTTAAAAGAACAAATAGTTCAGACTGAGAACACTAAGCTAAACACTTAAGTGACCAGTTTGGAGCATAGCTTAACTGTTGACAACACCTACTCCCAATAGCATTCCATGCAGACAGCACAAAGTTAACAACAGACAGGCCTATTTCAGACTTCTGCCCAGAGCAGCAGCATAGTGTGTTACTGCTCTTAAGAAATTTAATTGACATTTGTATTTCTAGAGAAAAAAAAAAAAAAAAAAGTTACTATTTGTTCCCAGACATATCAAAGCCAAGAAAGCTTACCACAAATTCTCCATAGTCAAACTGGTGTCTCAGATTTAGATGGCTAACAAGATTTCTGGTGACCTGGTTAGCATCTGCCCAAGGAAGAGATACACAAATAGGACAGATCTGAATTTGGAAGAAAAAGAGAAGAGTTAAAAAAAAAAAAAAAGTTACTGGTAATGCAGAATGCATTAAAAACATGTTCTATAGGAATAACTAGACTATTACTCATCCACTATCAAAATACAGTAAAATTGTTTACAGAAAATATAGTTTGATGTGATCCTTTCCTCAATAGTGTAACATTCAAAAATTAAATTTCAGCTTGCCAAATTTGTTAGTGTTTCTCTAAGAAGTGAAGGGTTATTACTTCTGTCTGTCACTCCCTTCGCCAATTTCCATTACTTTCTTTACTAAATTTTAAGCAATCACTGAATCCTACTTATGCTTTGGAAGGATTTTCATAGGGCTGAGATGATCAAGTAAGTGAGAAGAAAAAACAACAGTTCCTAAACAGATGAGAAGACTGGAAAACCAAACAGATTTTTCTCCTCCACTCCTTCTGATAACCTAAGTAACCTTAGATTACTTCCCAAGTAACTGTAGGTTTCACATGAAACAATAACTATGTTACAAATGAGATTCTGTAAAAACAGATCTGAATTACTAAGTGAAAAGGAACTAATGTCAAGCTTAGAAGCTGAGTTTGTTTCAACTTGAGATAAATGAGACAATCATGTGAGAAATGTCTTAAAAATGACCAGAAGATGGCCAAGTGTTTTGAGTTTAAACACACTGCAGTAAAATACAGTGTTTTTCTGAAGACTACAGCAACCTGTGTAGATATAGACTAGTTACTGCACACTTAAATTAATTTTCACATAATTAAAATGAAAGTAGCAAAGTATTAAAGCATTAAACATAGGTAAAAATACATTTTAAAAGGAGGGGGGGTGATTACTTACAACAGGAACTATCTGATAAAGATGTCTATTATTACAGTGATCCAACAAGCGCTGCCTGGTAAAATTGGCTTCCTGACACAGGGGGCATTTGAAGGTTGGATGTCCACTGTAAACAAAAATACACAGCATTAAACAGCAAAAAAAAATGTTTTGGAAATAGTGTTATGAAAAGCTTAACTCATCTGTTATAAGAACTTGGGAAAATAATGACAAATCAACAACAAAAAAACGCCATTAATAACATAACTGTGGACCTAACAGTGCTCCACTTCCAAACTGCAAACGTAAATCAAATTTATTACTTGTACATCTATATGCATTCTTTTGAAACTTGGACTTCAGAAAATACATTTTATTTTATTTTTTTTTCATTGCAACTGCATCCTGTTCTTACTGGTAATATCTTTTAGTTCAAATCCTTCAGGAAAGTACTGAAAAATTCCAGTATATGGATGCAAATGAAGAAGAAACAAAAGATTTTTGATTTTTTTTTTCTGTAGCTTATTTTTTTAGTTAGTAGAAGCTTACACTGATTGTATGGATCTGTTGTAATATTAACTATCAAAAAAAAAAAGCAGCCTACCTTGTATCTCCTTGAAGTATTTGATTATTAGCCATCCCTCCGTTATCAGATATTGAATCATTCCTGCTACTTTATATGAAATTAAAAAAAAAAAAGTTAGGTTATTATTGTCCTCCACTATCAAGATTTCTTAAAATTTAGTAATAGCATAGTAATATATAGTTATATATTAATTTATTATATGCAGTTATATACTTATTACTATATTTATATATTTATTACCACATAGTATTAATAATATTTATTTATTTATTATGTATTTATTACGTATTGACTACTAGGTAGTAATAAATATATACGTGGTAATATACAGTTATATATATTTAGTAATATATATATATATATCCATATCCATATACATCCATGTATAGTCCCATGAATTTCAAGGCAAAACACACAATGGCACATATGTTAACTTCCACAACTTTTCTTTTGGATCAAAGCATGTCTCAGTATCTAGTTACCATGGTGACCCTTAGTGGACTACCATATAATTTTATAGGAAATTGGTATACCATAAAATAAGCATTTAGTCAACATGAATGGTAGTGGAGTTTACAGCTACATAACTCAAAAGGCATTTTGAACTATAACAGCATAAGACAGATAGCATTTTATAAGTTTTTTGACTTATGGCTATGTAAATAATCATTTAACTATCACGTGTTTGTCCAAGTCATTTAAAATTTTCAACTACAGCAAGAAAAATTTCCTCATGTGGTGCACAATATCAATTTCCTAAAATAAGAGTGACAAACAGGAACATTTTATAAAGTACATTTAACCATATATGCACCTCAAGTTATGCCAGAAGAAGCTGCTCAGATATACTGACCACCCTAAGAACATGAATATTTATGATCACAAATCTGGTCGCAGTACATTTTTCGTACTTCTATAATGTTACAGGCAAAGGTATTCTACAGTGGCATAATCAATAATTGTATAACAGTATCCAGAAGCTACAGTTAAACATTGCTACAACTAGTTCTGGTAACAGTTTGAACTTCTGCTTTCAGTATACTGGTGGATTGAAAACCAAACACACAGAAGTTCAGTGTGCTAAAAAGAGGATGTCAATACACACAGTAAATAAAGCACAAGCTACATGCAATAAAAACTCCATGAAACTAGTATGTAAAAACGGTCTTCAAAAAACCTCCCTCCCACTGTCCCTTCTCCCCCCCCCCCCAAAAAAAAAAAAAAAAAGCGCATCAGTCAGAAGGTATGAGGAAGAAAGCTCTTTAGCTTTACTGTCTGAAAGCAAAGTGGTAAATGGCATTTGATTTTATGGTGTATAACATGCTGGCATTCCTTATACCTCTCATAAGAGATCAGTTCAAAACAAATTCAACCTGAAAACAAAAGCTTGCACAGTAGTGTTTTGAAACAGGATAACCACTAAAACAGGCTTATGAAAAGGGAGGGGGGAATAAAAGAAGGGAACTTCCTTGGGGCTAGATATTATCAGATCTGTTGCAAAGCAAGCTGCTCAAATGCTGTCAAAGCAAGGAAAGTAAGTTGGAAATACTACATGTTTTTGTTGTTTGTTTTTTTTTTTTTAAAGAGCCCCTAGAAGACATTCCAAGCCATCATGTAGAAAGGTTTTCTCCTGTGTGCTGAGTAAAGAAAAACATCTGGAAAAACTGTAATTTTTTGAAGTGTAATATAACAGAAAATAATTATTACTAAAAGAAAACATGTCCTGGGGAAAAAAAAAAAAAATTCCTTTGGGGGGAAGAAAGATGCATAGTTATACATAAAATACCCTGATTACCTGTTCCCTGTTGAATCTTGGGAAATCTGTAAGTTTGGAATAATAGAAGAAACACCATATTCATCCTGATACTTCTTACACGTTTTATAATGCTGTCTCATCCATGAAAATCTAACCTGTAAATGAAATGCCAAATTATTCATATTATACTGAATAATCCAGGGACAGAAGGAAGAGAATTCTGCCAACAGAAAGCAATGCATGCAGGGATTATTTAGACATGATATGCAGCAAGAACTCTTAACTTGTGCCTCCCCTCTCAGGATGAACATTTTCCTCCCTCGCATAAGATCTTCAACTCCTTTTTTTCCTATAGAGCTTCTATCACTGTGAGACTGGAGAATGTTTCCACTCCCCAAACCCTCTACAGCCAGACAACTGAGAAAGCTCTCTCAGGAGTGCAAGATGTGAGTGAACTCCACTTGACTGAAACAAAAGCATGGGAACTACACCTCTCACATCCAAGATCAATTACTGATGAGCCACTGTAGGGAGGGGCCCTGAGGATGTCAGCACCACCGCTCCTTGTCTTCTCTGGACCACTGTTACTCTATTCAGAGCGAAATCTTTTTGCATTAGGTGTGTTCTGACAATATACAAGTTTTCTACTTAAGAAGAAAGAAAAAAAAACACAACATAAATGGAGGTAGATGAACAACAGCTTATAGCTGCCTATCCACTTTAGATGCAAGTAAGACAGTAATGAATTGCCTAGATTTTATCAGAACAAAGCTGCACTGGATATGGCCTAAATCAGAATCTCAGGTCCAGCAGCACTCTCAGAAATGCTTACAGGTTTACAAGCTGAACAAGACCACATCTCATGAGCCTGTGCCTAAATTTCATTAAAATTCTTCTGAAGATCTGCTTCATTCTTCCTCTTGATTTACCAACTTGTTACTGTTTTTTTCTCCCAGTTGTTCCATCTGGACATATCAGGTGGAACAAAGCAAAAAGCCCACCTTTGCATACTGGCAGACCCAAGTCCCAGCTGAAACCCAACTAACATAAAGACTACCTGGATCGGGTGAAATCTGATGTAAATAAAATGGGTCACTAAAATCCTGGATCCGGTTATAGCAGAAGGCAGATTATTCTAGATTTCAGTGGGGTCAGGATTTCACCCAAAGTTCTGATGATAATGCCCCCATCACAAAATAAACGGACTAATGTTCTGTGGTGCAGGGAGAAACATCCACATGATTGTATGTTATGTACAGAATTAAATTACAAACAAAAAACACAACTTGATTAAGTTTTGAAGTAACCCTATGCACTTTCATTTCCCTACTGAAAGTGTCTGAGGTTTTCCATACATTTCTAACTTTCATTTTCAGTCACCTAACTTTTATTTTGCCAGTTTTATAGCTATATCCAGTTTTCTCATTGTTTTGGAGGAAAAACTGGCACCCCACTCAGAAAGTCACTGTAGACAATACAAGATCTTCTTTCAGTTTACATGTTAAGCATACCTAACAGGTAGCTAATGGTAGGCATCGCGTGCCTCATGTACACAAGCCAAATAAAACTAAGTCCAAACTACTACAGGCTTTTTTTTTTTTTTAGCTCCCAGACATGAAAAGCACACAGTACAAGTGTGTCTGTTTAAAAATAAGAACAAGGTTATTCAACTTTTTGTAAAGTTTTACTCTACCTGCTTCTCACAGCATCTACAGCCCCCAGAAGCTTTCTTCATATTGTTTTCAACATCTAGAGCCCTTTTGGGATAAGATCTTTCTTTTTTAGTCACACTCCCCCGGCAGAGAGGACAATGTGTTCCACTTTCTCTGATAGCTGTCAAGAAGCACTTCCTGCAAAATCTAAATTGAAAAGTTACCACAAACACAGATTAGCAAAGTGAAAAAAGTTAGATATTTGTCCTTCAGAAGACATGAGTGATTATTAGCAAAAAAAGCGATACATCGCAGACTACTGAACAAAAATCTTTAGAAGATAGACATAAGAAAAATGAACAGTGCTTACAAAGAAGTATATGGAAATTAGGGGAAGCTGGCAATGAATTTCAGGTAAAGATCTTACTATTTTCTGTCTAGTGCTCCCGAGCTGTACACTGGATTGATCATTAATGAGATATTAAATGGTGCAGCAGGCACGTGACACTGGAAAATCTTATCAGAGTTAATTCCTGTTTATTGTCCTTAAGTGGAGCCAAAAACACCGCCAAGCCTCGTTTCTGTAGTTTTCCCAAAGATTTCAGTTCGTTCACTTCTGCGTTTTTCCTCAGGCTTCTTCGCGAAGCCTTGTACACCAACTATCAAGGGTATCTTGCCTTTCTACTGTATGTAACCTGTATGGTTAGTAGAGGAGTAAATTGTGATTAAACGTTCCTCTAGGAAGGCATGGATTTCCACTAGGAACGGACGAAGGGAAAGAGGGAATAGCTGACCCACGCTCCCGTTGGGAAAGTGAACGGGGGGCGGCACAAACAAAGCCCAGAAGTGCTGGGGACACCTCAGCAGGAGCCAGCCTCGCACCGAGCCCTTGTCAACCTGCCCTACCTCGGGGCGCTGCCTGAAAACCGGGCTGGAGGTGGGGGGGGGGGGAGGGAAAGAAGGAGGGCAGGGAAATAAAGCGCGGCGATACCCACACATGCTGGCAGTTGGCGGTCCTCACGGGCGTTTTGAACACCTCCTGGCACACGGGACAGTAGAAATCATCCTCGTCGAAGCGCTGCGCGGCCGCCTCCCCGGCCATGGCGAGGCGCCGGGGCCTCGCAGCGCGCTGCGGGGGGGGCCAGGAGCCAGCACCCCCCGACCCCCCGCGGCGCCCCCCGCGGGGCCACCAGAAGATGGCGGGCGGGCACCTGGCGCCAGGTGGGCGGCGGCGGAACGGGGACGGGAACGGGGACGGGGACAGGGACGGGCCCGGCACGGCCCGGGCCCGGCTCGGGAAGCGCCGCCGCCGCCGCCGCCGCCGCCCCTCAGCGCTCGCTGCCCGCCCCCCGGCCGCGCCGCTCCCCGTCGCTGCCCGCGCTGCAGCCGCCGCCCTCGCCCTCGCCCTCGCCCCCGCCGCGCAGCCTGCGGGCGGCTCAGCCGCGGCTCCCCCGGCCGGGCTCCACGCTGCGCCCAGGCCCCGCTGCTGCCGCCGCCGCCGCCGCCACCACGGCTTCGCCCGGGGGACAGGGGCGGGACCGGGGCCTGGGGCGGGCCTGGGTTTCCATGGCGATCGCCTCCCGGCCCGGCGGGACTCTTGTGACACGGCGGGGCCGCCTCGCCTCGCCCCGCTCCGCTCCGCTCCGCCCGGCACGGCACGGCACGGCACGGCCGCCCCTTCACCCTTCACCTCTCGCCCCGCGCTTCCCTGCCCCGGGCTTGGGGACGGTGCCCATGTCCCCAGGGAGTACGGCTCCCCCCCCGCCTTGTGCCCGGGCTGTGGTGGCGAGGGGCGGCTCGGGGCCGCTGCCCCCGGCCGCGGGGCTGTGCCCGCCGCCAGGGGGCTCCGCCGGGCCCCGCTGTGGCCGTGGGTTTGGGCCCCTGGGGTGCTGCGAGCTTCATGTCCTCACCCCTGTTTTGAGTACGGTGCGGCTGCAAACAGCGGTGTGGAAAAGCATGAAGCGAATGCTGGCCCCCCAAGTAGCGAGGGGAAGCGCTGCAGGTCTTGTATGGGCACCCTGAGTCTCCGGGAGATAATAAAAACCCACAGCCAACCCAGCTAAGTGCAGACATTTCATCCATGTCATAACATTCAGGAGCTTCAATTATTAACTAGGTGAACGCTTTCCAGTTATGCTGACTAGCACTAATAAATTTGGGACTTTGCGTTAGGAAACTCTTGAGGTATTGAATGTTCTGCAGCTGGTTCAGCATTGTATATTGACAAAGCTGGCTTTTGCTAATACCTCTGCCTAATGAAACCCGTAGCCTACGCAAAACAAAAACTATGCGTGTGCCCTTTGCTCTGCTGTAAGGCATTGCTGGTGGAACACACTGCCTAGTGCTGAGGTGACTGCGCCAGCAGCATCAGCTGCAGAACAAGGTTCAGAAGATGGCCTATAGAGGTGGCCCCATGCGACCTCACACAGGCTATTCAGGAATGCACCTGACCCCTCACTGTGGCCATCTGGATGTCATCCAGCACAAGAAACACATCAGCTCTTTAGTTTTGAGCAAGAAAGACCATCAGGATAACCCAAAATTAGTTACTTTCTGTGATACTTTACTTCGTGTATGGAGTGCTTTCCATATACACATACCCATCATCATCAAAAAAATAAAAATGCTGTGTTATGTCTAAGAATTAATATCTTGTGATAGGAAAAAAATAAATGGCAAGTACAAAATAAAATAAAATAAAATAAAAACACTATAGATTTACTAACACCAGCAGTATTTCTATGTGTAGTTTTACTGGCATTAGTAATATTTAGGTCACAATTTCTACTTACTGAATCATACTGACAGAAACTTCTAGCAGTAAGCCAGCAGTATGACTGCACGCTTTTATTCCACAATAACAAGTTGTAAGAATATAATTATAGTGATACAACTATGCCAACAAATTACTCTGTATTGAGAAGACTTTGGACCTGCTAAGCCCATCTAGCATTGACCTCCTCTGAAACATAAACCTCCTCTTGGCAGATAAAAAGCAAACAAAATGCTGGCAATGCTTTAAAAAGAAACAGATTCATAGAGATTGTATTTGTTTGAGAATATATTAATTTGTAGATATTATATTAATTTGTAATAAAACTAAGATTCAGGTTGGGCCTGGTCTCTCTGGGCTGAAGATAAATGTTTCCTTCACCTTCATGTTCCTTTTCTCCTTGGGACTGCAGCTGTCTCTACCACAAGTAGATGTCTAGAAGAAATTGCTAGTTAGGAGCTCTCTCTAGCCCGTGATTAAATTTTTAGGGAAGAGAAAGTACAAAATACTAAGCCTTGTGGTTCACTGATGCCTCCAGCTCTTCAAAACAATTTAGGCTTCAGACATCCATCGGAGCTATTTATGTTGTATCTTTTGGTCATCAGCAGTAAGAGGCGATGCCCCCCTTGTCATCTGGGCCCATGGCTTGGAGAGGAAAGAGGGAACCAGAGGAAACAGCAGTTGGTGGCAGTGACCTCTTCGGTAGTGTAAGAACAGCCAGAAGAAGACATCCAACTACACCTTGAGTGGTAAAAAGCCTTCAGAACACTTTTTATATGTCTCTGTGCACCTGTTTGGGCTGTACACCGCTGCATAACCAAATTGAGATAGGCCTTACTCATGCCATTAAGCTGCATTAAACAGGAAGAGTTACAGAAGGCCCAGTTTAGGCACTACAGAGCTGCCATGTGTTATTTGCTGGGAGGGAGGTAGCACGGCCTTCAGCCTCAGCAGGTGAGGCTTCCACACAGCCGTGGGCCTCCCAGCCTTTTCAGGTTCCCTGTAGGACTTCAGGTAAGCGTGTCATCAGGCCTCAATTCCTCAATTTGTAAAAGGGGAACAGCTTTTAATCACCAAATAAGTCTGATGTGAAGGTAAATTAATTACCACAGGTAAAGAGGGTTACGTTCTCTGAAGGCAGGTGTTAAACAAAAGCAAAGATTTATTACTAAAGGAACATGATAGGTCCATTTCAACTTTGTTCAGGAGACCGCAGTATTTATTGATCAGTAGCTTTTGGCAGGGGGAGAAATTGTGCTGGTGACCTCAGAGAAGTAAACTACAGGAAGACATGTCTGAAGGCATTCATGCTGCTGCTAACATTATTGTAAATCTTGATCCTTTAATAAAGCTGTGACCTTGGAGTAGACAACTAGTATGCCATGGAGCGATATATAGCATGGCACCAGCCTTGTAAATCTTACGTAGTTTTTGCCATTGACGTAGACAACATGTAAAAAGAAATCAGGCAGCTGAAGTTTATGAAACACATTTATTTGAAGGAAAGCGTTTTAAATCAGAATTTTTAGATTAAACGAAATCAATGGTCCTGCCAACTTTTTATTCCTCAAGATAAAGCGTGTTTGTGAAATGAAATTTTGACAGTGAAAACTTATAGAATTTCTCATAAAATTTTGAAGTTTGCTGGGGACAACTCTCACTGAAAAGGTATGTTTTAGACCACCTTTGCACAGCTGTTTTACAACTTTGTACAACTACTTTTTGTATAGTTGTTGCTTTGTGTAACTATTATTTTCTTTGCTTTCCTGGCAATGTTGCTGCTGCAACAGTGCATCTCCTTGTCAGTATGAAAAGGGCAGCTATCTGGAGTTCTGTGGGAGCTGTCAGAGACAAGACATGTAAGCAGGAGGGGAAAGAGAAAACTGTGTAGCTGCACAGTGATCAGGAGGTGCCATGTGCAAATCCTTTTCTTTTGCCAGCTGTCTCTGTATCACTACCTACAAAGAATGCTTGCAGCCTCTGACAAAATTAAAAAGAACATTCCTCCAGAGGGAACTTAATTCCTACATACAAAGAATTCTCCATACATTTTTTTTAGATATGTAGAAGCTATAAGTCCAATAATTTATATACTAATGAATCTGACTACTTTGCTTCTAGCAGAACAGATTTTTTTTATATATATTTTTTAAGTAACTACTCAAATGTTCCCACAAATTTCATGCTTTGGAGCAGCACTGTCCATCTTTCTGACTGGGAAGTTTTCACACCCAAGGACAGTTCTCAAAGGGAAAGGGAAATAAATTTCTCAACCTCATGAAATGTTGAATCTTTCTCTGCCCAGAAAGAGTCCCTTTCTGATTTCAAGAAGAACTTGCAAGGACCTAAAGCCCGCCAGGCTTTTCCTTGTTAACATATTACCGCTGAGCTACTTTAATCACTATACATGCTTCTGTGCATGAACATGAATTTTAATTTCTTACAGGTCAACTGCATCTGTGAAAGATACTATGTTAAAGTGCACATATAAAAAGAGTGTTATTAATCTTATAGTCTTATTGCCCTGTCAATATCTTGAATGGATTTCTATTTTCCAATAGTGAACATAATATTCACTTCTTGCTATTCTTTCAAGATGTCTTTCACTTACTTACCTTGCAAGTTGTGAGCCTTATCTTTCATATGCTGGAAATGGAAACATGCGTGCATGCTTACAGGGTCAGTAATGCTGTTCTTGACAGTAGGTAGTATGTCTGATACTGTTTTGCTTTTTTTTTTTTTTTTTTTTTTTTTTGTGTGTGTGTGTGTTTGTGTGTTCTGATTTGTTTAGTACTATAGCATCTGAAAAACTGTTCATCTACCTCCAGCATTGCATTGCAAAAGGATAAATGTTATTTTCACTTTTTATCTACAGAACATGTTCTTCCACTGCTATTCAGTACTCCTTATGTGCTGCTTAGAGTATTGACACACACATATTCTGAGAATGACCCATCTAGCACACTTGCAAACAGAACTACTCTGACACTGTTTAGAAATAAAGAATAAAGGGATATTATATTGAAAATCAAGATACTCCTAATTAATGTTTTAATATATTTCATTTTGACTGTTTGGGTTACCAGTCAACAAAAAACTGGTGTCAATGGGTTTACATTCATGTTCAAAGTTTACTGTCTAACTTTCTGCTCTGTAGGCGTAAGCAATGCAACACAGAGCAAGACAAATCATTATGCAACTTGAAATAAATGAGAATGTCAGCTGCAGAAACAGATGAATTAAGTGATTCTGCAAAAGCAAACAATGCTAACGCTATTTGTTAGAGTCCAATTTGGTGATGCATGTTATATTATTGTGTATATAAATAAATACTCAAGTAATACGAGCTATCATTAAAATGCTATCATACATAGTTCTGCTTCTGTTATGTGCTTTAATTATAGGTTCAAAGTATTAAAAAGGTTCTTCACCTCTGCCCTCCACTTGGACATCATTTTATTTAATGCTTTTGCCTCATTTTAAAATAAAATATTTATCTCTTCCTTTTGCATTTTGTTTACATGAGTATCAAACACAAATATAGGGAAGCATTAACTAATATCCTTTAGAAATTCTAAGAGCATGTTAATGCTTGTGATGCATTTTCTATCTTACAGCCCATGCAGCCAACAGCTGAAACTCCTTTCTTAATTCAAGTACAACTGTGTCATCTTTGGTTCTTACAGAATACAAATGGATTGTTTAAACAAGTTTCATTTCAACTATGTAGGGCTTCATTTGAGGATCTCCAAATACTTTATAAACACAAGTAATATTCATACTTGTTTAAGAAATGAGATAATCAAGAACCTTTGCCTTGCCACACCATTAGGCAACAACAGAACAGAGGACAGAAACCATATCTTGGTATCTGTGAGTACCTGACTATGCTATCTCTGTAAGCATCTGCCACACTTTTTGACTTCATGGTACAGTTACCTGCTCGGTACTTTTCATGACCTCTTGTTTGCAAAATGTAAGATATACATATGGAAATGAAGCCCAGTAGCTTCAAAATATGAAGACTCACTATGTAGCCTTCATAATGGAATATATATTTTGGTTGAAGATGCCTTATAAAATTTCTGCTGAAATTACTTGGATCTGTCCCAGGTGTCAAACAATAAATTGGACAACACTCTAAATAAATGGAAGGAAGTATTCAATTTCCATCTTGGAGTTCTTACAAAAGAACACGTCAGTGTTTAAAAAACACAAATGTAAAATAAGTGGGTCTGTTATGGCCAAATGGCATTCTCTGAGCAACGTGAATACTGCTAGGGACAATGCACTTTCAGGTCAACATCAATTATACTAAACTCAGCTGTGTAATTTGTGCCTCCAGACATCCCAGGGATTGCTGGTCTCTACATTTTATGGTTAATGTATTTACTTCCTCTAGCTAACAAGAGATTAGACATGCAAATGCTTTTGTTTTATACCAAACAACATTTGTTTGTCACCCAAACCATTTGTTTATCCATTTGTTTATCATCCATTTGTTTATCATCCCAATAATAAATTAGTAAAAAATAACCCATATGCTTGTTGAGATGAGTCTGTACACTCAGTTGGCCTCAATCCTACAAAGACAGTCACAATAAGACCTTTCAACCTTCATAAACATTCAGAATTAAGCTATTTATGTGAAGCTATCTTAACCTTAAAAAAAAAAAAAAAAAAAAAAAAAAAAAAAAAAAAAAAACTATGAAAGACTGCATACTTAAGCAGTTCTCAAATTCTCAAATTCTCAAATTATAACCCCAAAACCCAGATTAAAATACACAGCAAATGCTGCACAGGAAACTGAGTTAGGTCACTAGAGAGAAATAGCACACACGTGATTTTAAAGCAAACAAGTCACTGTAGCTAATAATACTCATTATATTGGCTGTAAGTAAATATTTTAAATATTATGTGCATCCACGCTTGTCTGTGACAGCAGGGGAAAGGGAAAAGATAGGTGTGGTTTTCCTGCACTGTGTAAAAGGATTAAGTAATTAATATATTTTATGCTTGTCTATTTTCTCCTATCAGTAATGGTTGCTAGAATTAATCAGTTTAGCATGTTAATACAGTAAAATATCTAAATATGCACATTACCACTGCTCTCCTTTCTGATGTGCAGTGAGACTGATCCATTAGATCATCCTCATCTATGTCACACTGGCATAAAGGACAAGAATATCTGGAAATAAGAGGTAGGATAGTGTTTGTGGCAGCAGATACAAGATACATTTTTAGTAGTACAAGTAATAACAAATGTGTTTAGACTTCTTTGGCAAGACATCATTATACACTTCTTTTGCCATCGCTAAAATGTAGCATGGGTGTATTGACATGCAGCTAGGTGTGACGTATGCTGTGTTAGCAAAAGGTCAGCTTTGCTAATGTACACTGTGCCAGCATGTCAGGATGTTGATCCAAAAAAGCATTCTGAACATTCATGACATTAGGAAAGAATGGGTGAAAATACTGAAGGCTACAACTATTGACATTTGATAAATGCATCATTTAATTGCTGTGATACACTCGGAGCATGTGTGACCAAACTACCAATTCTCAGGAGCCCACATTAAGCATCAACACTTCCTTGCAGAGGATTTCTACATTATTTTCTGTACAAAATACGGTTTTGTTTCTTGGTGGAGGCACAGTTTTCAGGTTACTGAAATTGCAAAATCTGTGCAGATAAAACCTCAAGATTTTCTGAGTATCAAAAGAGCAGTAACTGAAGAGCAGATATGTTTTCTTAGCTAGCAACCTAAATAAAGTGTCATTTAAGAATTCAAACAACAAAAAAATATAAGGACTTTAAATTCTATAAATCAGAAAAACAGTTTAATGATGATGTCAAAATTGCTCCTAATATTTAATAGACAAAACTAAAGCCCTTTGAACTTCAAGACCTCAATCAGTCTAGGATTGTTACATGTCTGACCTGCTCTAACAGGTCCTACCCTGAAAGAGAATGAATGGGACAGAAAATCTGAACTTTCGACATAAATGTGTGTATATAAATATATATAAATATGTTTTATAAAAATGTATGCTGTAAATATGTAAATAAGAAAAGCTGTCAGTCTTCTTTAGGGAATTCCACCAATCTCTCACTATTTTGCTTACTAACAGTGGTTATACCTGAAAGCTACTTCTGAGGAATGGATTATTAGAAGTGAACCAACTGCATTGACGTTATTAATGTCTTATTCATTCTGGAAATAACTAACATTTTCAAGGACTTTTTGAAAGCAAACCTATTTCTCCCCAAGAAAAATAACAAAAAGCTACTTCACTTGCCAAAACACGGTTGTTTCTACAAAACAGGTCACACGGAGCTAAGTTCTATGAAGAAAAACGTAACAACTGCAAACAAAATGTATTGTTTTGTGATCATATGCTAGAAATATCATCCATTTTATATACCATTTAAGTATTATGATTTTAAAATACTAGTAGTTCATCTTGAATTCTACAAAACAAAAATAGGTTCTAATAAAAATTAAATAAAAAATTAGAGAATTCTTCTGCCAGTTTGACTTTACTAAATTGGGATAATAAACTCAAAAGCACTTTTGCAATGTCATCATCTTGTTACAGCATCTCCAAGCTCCTGTACAGGTCCATATTTTTCTATACATTGTTCACAAGTTCTCCAATGAGCTCTAATTTTACTCAGACATACCAAAGAAATGAGAAGCAGCAGCTTGTTAAGTTTTATACCATGCACTCTTCATGTATTGCTCTGAATGTTTTTTTGGTTCAAAGCATTATTGTGGCTGTACCTAGGGAAGAATATTCATTTCCTTCTACTACTGCAATTCCTCAAGCATTATGCTATTGGTTCAGTTTTATTCAAATATATTTTATGATAATAGCATTCAGTTTAAGAGGCTAAAGGGAGTTAGACAGAAATACTTTTTAGTTTGTGGTGATTTTATTTGTTCCTTACATTGGCCCTTAATATTTTGGAATTAAATCTGGGAGGCAGTAGGGATACCTTTCTAGTTTGTTGAGAGCTCCCGTTTCACATCTTCTGTTTTTAATGGTGAAAATCTAGACCAACTCCATTAAAACCAAAAGTTTTCCAAAGCAAAGGCCCAGTTCTGACCTCAGTGAAGCTTTTCATTGCTGCTGCTACAAGCTCTCCTGTTTCCTTTAACTCAGAACTTCTATATAACAAATCTTTGAAACACAGTCATGAGGTATTTCCCATGAAGAGAAACAATATGAAATTATACATACTCACCTTGCTGAGATAATAAATACTAAGTATAATATTGTTATTCTATATTCATAACCTTTAAACATTAATGAATGGCCTTGCTGAATCTCGATGAAGAAATTTCAAATAACCCTGACCCACATGCTTGTGCCATCTCCTGACTACAGATGATCATTCTGACTCCAGATGCAGCAGAATGAAACATGCTCTTGCCTCAGTCACTTAATTGCAGTTTCCATTCTCCACGCGGAAACTGCAAATGAAGTTAGGTTTATACCAAAACAGCAGTCCCTGCGCTGATATGTCTGAGACAACACATGAGCATTTGCCAAGGGTAGTCTGCCAAATATCAGAAACAATACACAGAGATACCTTGATGCTATTAAATGCACTCTCCATTTCAACATACCTTAGTGGCCTCACTGTTGGTTTTACCCAAGAAATACAGTCAACACTTTCTGCAGCCATAATAAAGATTATGAACCACTGCAAATATCCATACTCAGGTCACTTGTTATACTCTACCAGTGACCGGTGAAAAGCAGTGCTCAAACTCTACCAAGTACAGAGAAGCTCAGCTAAGCGATACAGGGCTCAGCACTATCCTAACCCCCCTGTTACATTTGTGTGCTTCTGCCAAACCTGATTTTTAAAGCATTGAAAGCAAAGTCAGTATTTAACTACTGTTGAAAGGTATTGGAGTTCATGCATTTCATTGTTAGTTTTAAACAAATCTTTCCCTGTTACAAAATCCATGGTAAAGAACCAACAGTGTTAATAACAAAACAAACAAACAAACCCCCCATTTTTGCTGCTTTCCTTATGCTCTCTGTTATTCCCCACAACCCTAGAAATAGTCTTCCTGAAGTTCTCATGTTTACTTGCTGGTTTACGTTTTGCATTATTTTCACACTGCTGCTGACAGACAAGAAAGATTGAAGGGTATTGTTTCGCAGTTAGCAAGACAAAGGAAATGATAAAAGCCAGACATGAATCCAGTCAGAGAAAAAAAAAAAAAGTAAGAGGAAGTAAGATGTAAGCTGCACAATCTCCTCCCACAAAAGAGCCCAGGCATAAAAAATAAGAGTGTGAATTAAATCTCAGTTAACTGTTTTTCCTATTGATATATGCCCTGTCCTTCACCACAAAGTCATCTTTACATTTCTGGTCTGCACCTCATTTTGATGAACGTGTTATTTCCCAGTTCAAAGAGCAGCATTTTCAACTTTGTTTGCATGAGTAAATGAAGTTTCACAGGCCTTAAGAGAAAAGGCTCAGTGTAGGTAGCTTTACAGAAAGGTAGGAATAAAAATAATAAATTAAAAAATAATCACAACATTCTATATCATTATTCCCAATTTTAGCAGATTCCCAATTTTAGCAGATTCAGGATTTTTACAAATGGGCAATTGGAGTATTAAAAAAAGCCATTTGCCCTTTCTCCAGCCAAGCTAATGGAGTCAAGAAGATTCAATTCCTGTAAGTTTAGGCTTGAGCTTAATATTTGCAGTGGCATTGGCAGTATGCTTTAGAGCACTTTTAGATAAGGATCTTGGTAAGTCTAGCAAAAATCACAACATTTATTCTTCCGTCATCATGCTGGTGGAGATTCTCTGTTTAGACTTGCTTTAAAAGGAGTCATAATAATGTTTGGTTCTTGTGCATGGGTAAATCTCTGGAATTATTTAGTAATTAGTTCAAGGTTGCAAACCAGTGTTTGACATTGGGAGCAATTTTGGTATATCTTCTTCATTTTCTTGGCACTATCAGGAGCTGGAAATTTTTCAGAAGGATATTAAACATGGCAGTAAGGGCATGTCCATGCATTATTCTTTAAACTTATAGAAATAAAGGAGTGACAGAATCTATATAGAAAGAAACAAAACCAAATGTGATAGTCACCCCAAAACACGCTTAAAATCATTGAGTATATATAAAAACAAATCAAAAATTTTCACCACATAATGACAATCCCAGTGTAACATTACAGGATATTTGTTCTTCTTATGAAATGCTGTTAAGAAAACTCCAGGTATTGTTCCTGCAGCGGCTGTGGAACTGGTTACTGCAGCTGCTTTTAGAAAGCTTTTTGTAAGTTATGGACATGACAGATGAGCTTTGGCAAGTCCTCCTGTAGAGATTTAAGACATTACTGCTTTTTCACTATCTGAGCACCATTGGAGAGCCTCAGTGCTAATGGGACAGGAGACAATTCTTGCAGTAATTGTCAAGGTGATTTGTATCAAGTCAAGATAGGCATCAGAGGGGTCTCAGGGACTGTCGCAGCCTGGGGCTGCATGGAAGGACAAAGGCAAGCATGCACATTGACTGCCAGCCGCCCTGGCTTTGGCAGAGCTGGAAGACGCTATTATGTCAGACTGCAACCAGCAGCGAGCACATTGTTCAACCTGGATGAGTGTGGGATCAATGAGCAGATGAGCAGGGTGGTGGCAGAAGTCCTTATACCTCTGCGATAATTCTTCACGTGTGCTCCAGTAAGATGTTGGCATTGCACAGAACCAGGTTAAAAAGTAAAAAGCAGGAACATCTCCTGTTTAGGTAGTTCTGCTTGAAGATTTAAATGCAATAGCTTTCAGAAGGCAGACACCTAAAGCCATAAATCACTGTGCCCATTTGCCACGTACACAAACTAGCCAGTACCAGTGGTCATGTTGAGTCAATTTAAGATGCCGCCACTCTCACCTGCCTGTGCTGCCCCTGTGCTGAAGATCACCCACCTTCTGTCACCTCTCCCCATCTTCCAAAGCAGCAAAAGGTTTCAAGTGCTTCTCTCTCTGATACTCCTACTCAGTTTGGTGTTTTAGTGCAAGTCCACCTGCTTTCGCAGTTAAAGCTAAAATGCTGATCTTTGCACTAGAGCTGCACAGTCACAAGTCTGCCTTCCTCCTGCCAGCCCTGCTGTGTAGACAGCCACTCCAGCAGAGAAGTGAAGCTGGAAGCTGAGGCGAAACCTAGAGCCACTATAAAACAGCTTTCCAAAGCCTGTCTGCCAGTGAAGTCTACAACAGCATTTCTAACATGTCTAACAGCCTGTGATCCATTTCCAGGAGGATTCCAGATGTGAGCTCTTCTTTGGAAGCCTTCTTCAAATAGCTCCATGGAGCCCTGTCAAATACCAAGTCAGACAGAAGGTGGTATTTTGCAGTTACCTCACAGGAGTATAAATGATTACACAAAGTGCAAAGAGAGTACAGCCAGGACCCAACATGCTCTCTGTCCAAGGATAAACTGAATTGTTATACATGGTTTGCCCATGGGCAGGTTTTAACTTGGATTAGTCCTGTACTTTAGACGGGGTTGAAAAGGTTTCCTTGTTTTCCGCCAAATGAAATAGTCTTCTCTAAATACCCTGTACAAGGTTCACTCATGCTGTCTGACGGCTTTCCCCTTTTAATGTCACAAAACAAAATCAGATTACCCTTGTCAATTTGTTCATCCTCCCCTTAAAACATGAAAAAAAAAAAAAAAGTAATGTAAAGGATACAAGGAAAGACGAAGAACACTTACATCCATGTACTATACACACATAGTCTTTTATTATTAGTCAGTGATTTATTCTATTGACTGTAAAAACAATTAGAATGAATTTCAGCACCACCAACGAAAAATTTTCCACCTTTAACCCAGTGTATCTCTCTAATGTATTTGCTCACTGCATACCTAGAGGTAAATAAATAAATAATTAAATAAATAATAATAATACAAAAAAACAGTTCATGAAGAAAAATTAAAACTGAGCCTCTCAGGATATTTTCCCTGAACTATAAAGCCCCACTTTTTCCCCTTCTGTATGGCCTCCAAATAACTGACTCAAGGCTCTAGTTAGAGGCTTCATGGACACTTCTCAAATCCAACAAAAGCTAATACACTAGTTCTTGAAGATACTGAGGGTGTTGTAAATAGCTGCATTTCTAGGCACACAGATGTGTGCATGTCTCTGCCCAGAAGCACATAATTTTCCAGGAACTGTGGCTGGAATAAATAGTAAAAGCAAGTCTTCCCAGATGAATAGTGGAAAAGGTGCTGTTTTTTAAGCTGCATTTCTATATAGAAGGAACTCTGCAAAGTTGCCTGTAATTTCTGGCACAAACAAGTGGCCCTGGAAAACAAGAAAGGGCACAGGAACACAGTAGGATGCCTGTTACAATTTTTGGAAATTATTCCTAAACACTGGCTTAAGCCTAACTTCTGACTGTTATTATCACCAGAAGGATGTCTGTGCCAGAGGCCACGACTGTAAAGGGAGTCAGTAGCAGATGATTCTGCTGACAAGAGACTGGCTCCATCCCCTTTGCAGCCTCCCTTCAGATATTTATAGACACTGATGAGATCCCCAACCCAACATTTCTCCAGGCTGGACAGTCTCTGCTCTCAGCCTGTCCTCATGGGAGAGGTGCTCCAGTGCCTTCCTCATCTTCATGGCTCCTCACTGGACTCACCCCAGTGGCTCCATGTCTCTCTTGTACTGGGGAGCCCAGAACTGGACCTCCACACACTCCAGGTGTGGCCTCACCAATGCTGAATGGAGGGAAGACCTTAAGCAAATAACACTTACCTGGATGAATCTAGACTTATTTCTTGGCATTTAACAGGAAAAATGTATGGGTGCACCTTCTCTCTGCAGTCAGCAGAGAAGCAAACACAACTTGCTCAATGTAATTCAATGTTAAATCCAGAGCTGCTTACCTCTGCTCTGTCCTCATAGGCAAGCGTGCAGTGTTATTACCCTTACATATCTGGAAATTACCTATGACAACAATTACCTGGTTGATTCAAAGTAGGTTTTTCTCCATCTCCTTCCATTATTTATTTATTTTTTCCTCAGGCCTCTCTATCCAGTCCAGGTGTCTGCACTTCAAATCATTTCCCTACCACTGGCCCCAAATGGCCCTGTTACCTCAGAGAAAATCTGCCTCACCCAAACCAGGCATACCTGGGGATACCCAGGGTGGGCTGGAGGCTGCAGGGCTGGTGTTGTGCCTGCTGCACTCCAGCCCACCCTGCTGATGTCGAAGCATGGAGCCAGAGCTCCACAGCCCCGGCTCAGCACCACCCAGAGCAGCGGTGGTGCCAAGGAGAGATGGCTCATCCTTTTACTACCTGCATATGACTGCGTGATTAGTCTCCTGTTATGGGCAGGACACTGAGGTCTTGAAGTTCTGATGTGTCTTGAAGTCATTGAAGGTCTTAGGTCTTGAGTTTTTTAGAGTGTAGCAAATGTCAAAATGAAATAGGCCCAGTGTGTTTGTTGTAACTCCTTGTGGTGCGCATTTACAAAATGATAATTTTATAAGGGACTGAAGCACCTCTCCTTTAAGGAGAGGCTGAGAGAGCTGGGAAAACTCAGCCTGGAGAACAGGAGGCTCGGGGGAATCTCATCGAGGTTTGTGAATAACTGAAGGGATGGTGACAAGAGGATGGAGCCAGACTCTGTTCAGAGGTGGCCAGTGCCAGGGCAAGAGGCCATGGGCACAAATTGGCACACAGGAGAGGAGGCTCGCTCTGAACACCAGGAAGCACTTTATGTGTGGGTGATGGAGCACGGGCACAGGTTGCCCAGACAGGCTGTGGATCTTCTTGATCTTTTTGATGATCACTTCGGAGATCTTCCAAAGCTGCCTGGACATGGGCCTGGGCCACCTGCTTGGGGTGGCCCTGCTTGGGCAGGGTGGTGGAGCAGGTGACTTCCAGAGGTCTCCTCCAACCTCATTCTGTGATGCTGTGACTTTTTCTGAATTAGGAAGCTTGCAGTGATGCTATATTAACTACTAATTAAGCACAAGTGTAATCCACAATTTTCTTGAAATAGTGGTAGGCAGCAGTAGTTTATCTCAAGACTGATAAATCGGACAGCTGTTACTATCTAAAACAAAGTTCCATTAGCATTGGAGATGGCATTATCTCAGATGTGGACAGCAATGGTCCAAATTGATTGTTGCTAGCATGATGGACCCTCTAGTACCATTGTCAAAGAAAAAAAAAAGATAGGGAAATACTTGATGGCTAAAGAATATAGTCTCTTTTAATAAAGGTTATGAAAGGCCTTGATTTTCTGTTTTACCTGTTTGCATCCTCTTTCTTCACCTGGTATTCTAATGATAGTGACACTGAGGATGTCTGTGGCAAATAACATAGGGCAATGGAAGCCATGAGGCATATCCTTGTGTTAGCAATTGCTAGCCAATGGACATGAGCCCACATTCCCCATCAGTGGATTAATTTCAGTGGAAGCTAAAGTGGTGATGGAGTGCCGAGCTGTAGAAACTAAGCTGTGATTATTCTTGCCATGTTTTCTCACAGATGTGTCCCCATGCATGGAGCTTTTCTACTCTTGGTGGAAATGACTGCTGGATGACTTTGAAAGACCCAGGAGAAAATCCTGGTAGGAGCCGAACACCTTCAAACATCACACAGTGATACAACTGTTAATACAGTTACAGTTAATACAACTGTCAAAGCAACCTACTAAAGAAACAGGTTATTTTTGCCTGTGATGAGCTAAATTAAACCAGATTTCTTTTAGGTGTCCCCAGTTATGTGAACACTTGAAGAACAGTAGTAGTATTCCCAGTTATTTCTACAAGTATTGGAAAATTTGTAACACATTTGGTAATGCAAATAAATTAATTGGAATCTCTCTAGGTTTTTCTCATTTGGCTAAAAGTTGTACATGCTATATTAAGGACAGTTAGAATGTATTCCAGTATCTTTGGGGCAGTGTTATCTATTATGACAAATTATTGTTTTTAATATTAAGGAAATCTAAATATTGAGCAAATCTGAATATTACTCAGTTAGAAAGACTGACTGAAGACATCTGTGCATGTCTCAGGATAATTGTATATTTTCCGCTATCTAATGCATTTTCTGTAACTTAAATATTTTTTACTGAAGCAAAATCAAGTATGACCCACTTTTGAGTAAGAAATAAAAAAGGAAAGGCAGTAGATTTGGCAACTCCAAGATGAAAGCATCTGCATGTTCAGTATCTTTCGGTTTGTGTCTGGCCTGCAGTAAAACTCGTAATCTTCTGTCAAGTGATTTTCATGGAAATTTCCATCACAGATTTGCTTCTGAAGGAAGATATCACCCTTTTCTGGACCCAGAATCTACAGTGATGATTATCTCCACTGAACATTTAAATATAAACAGCTTTGACAGTCATGTTATTAACTTGCCAAATCAAATATGTAACGGCAGCAGAAGGATAGCAATATTTCCTGTGCATTTTCTATTTACTCATATGGTACCTACTGATGAGCAATAAAAGCAAATGTAAGAAGAATTGTATTTTGTCTTAGGTAAAAAAACAGCATTAACAAAAATCAAAAAACACTACGTATTTTTACAGAAACTGCAACAAAGTATGTTCCAGCATATGTGAAATCTTGTCAGCCAGAATCAAATCAATGAATTTCCTTTGTCAGTTACTGTTCATCTTTAGCATCAAATAAAACATGAGGAAAATTGTAACACCTTGCCATTGGCTGAACTCCACTCTTGTCTGTTGTTGGGTTATTTTTGTTGTTACTTGGTTAAGAGTTAGATCTCAGTTATACCCAAGTTTAATTTCTAACACTGCATTAATAATACAATGTGATAAAATGTCACTAACTGCTGTACGATAATTAAGTACTAAAGCTATGAAAGAAAATCAATCAGGGACTAAAACTGTAGTTTTTCTGGTAAATCACACATGAATTTACAGTCTGACAATGTAAATATGAATAATGTATGGAAAACATTAAATCATGAAGGATAAAAGCAAAATGCTTTTTTTAAAGGGCATAAAAAAAAGCAAATAAGCCCTTAAGTGCTTGTCAATGATATGTGAAAATAAAAACGGTGTTGTCATCATTGACTTATGGAGAATGGAAGTCTCGTGAAGACAGTGGTAAGACTGCATTAGAGTTTTCAGGAATTAATGTCAATAATTTTCCAGCACAAAATAGGTGCCCTGCACATAGACCTGAGTGTGGTGGGTAAAGATGGAATGATCGCAAGGCTGGAAGCTTGTTCTTGCCTGAAGACCAGTGGTCACAACCAATTACATCAAACAAGGGCAGACAGAGTGCAGACTCAGCCAAGCTCTTTTACATGTGCGCATGTTTACAGCTGAGTAGTCATTACCTATGTGTATGTATTTGTTTAGATATTGCATACAGATAAATGTCTATGTCTGCATGATTAGTTACCTGCAAAAAAATATTAGTTAAGAAATATGAAAATCCAATAATGTATGAGGAGAAACTTAGCTATATTAACAAAAGCCAGAGTGTGTATCAGAAGATTTTATTGTGTGGTAAGTGTACATCAATATTTTAAATATTAAAAAGCACTATTTTATTAAAAGGTCTTTCTGTAAAAGGAAGTAAAGACAACAATTAGAAGTAGATAGCAATCATAAATATGGCAATAAAAATTACCAAATGAAGCCAAAGAAAATTCAAGCCTAGTAAAAGTAGGGAAAATGAAGGAAATCTAAAATATGAAAAAAAAAATAAAGTAAAACAGCAGTTAAGGCTTGGTGTTAGATTAACAGGATAGTGCTAATGATACAGAAAGTGTTCAATGGTTAACTATGGCATTTGGTAAGGAGTAGAATGATGTATTTATATCTGATCAGAATATTGTGTAATTTCCCAGTCTGTAATGACAAGGCAAGTGTTAAACCACATTTATTAGGAATAAATACGGTAAAAAGAGGGCACAGTTACCTTTCAGACAACAATCCTAGAAGATTTGGCTGAGGAGATTTCTGTCGTGCTGATAATTATTGTTAAGAATTCTGAGCATACAATGGAAATCCTCCAAAGTTGAACTCAAATGACACAGAATTACAGAATCACAGAATATCCTGTGTTGGAAGGGACCGACAAGGATCATGGCATCCAGCTCCTGTCTCCGCACAGGACCACCCAAAATCACCCAAAACTCGGGAGCCTGTGCCCAACTTGATGTGGTTGACCTCAATGGTTATAAAATGTAAAAGAAGAAGTTCAGTCAATAAAAATAAATGCCCTCTAACATAGTTCTAGAAATTGGTCTTGTCAGCTGAACTGAGGTTGTTCTTTGCTGAACTTACAAAAATAATTGATTTTGGTGACTATGCAGATGTAAGATACTTCTGTAGATTATTTAACTTGGTATTTCATGCCCGTCAAACTAAAATGAATTAGCATTGTATAATATTAATAAGGTGCATAGGAAATAAGAAATACTATATGATAGGTCTTACAAAGTAGTGTCAAAAACATACATACCTGATTTTGGATAGTATTTTTATGAATAATCTGGAGACAAATATAAAATCATCAAGTGACTGTTTGCAGAGTCAAAAGCACAGATGACAGTGGACATTGAAGAGTATAATCTGGTTTCCAGGCTAAATTGGACCCATTCAAAGAAATTGCATTCTAAAATAGCCAAGTGCATGCTCGTATACTCTATTTCTAGAAGAGTAAGTCAGGGCCAAACACAATGGAGCAGCAGGGTGGAGAAGCAGCATGCGCTTCCCTGGTAGCACTACTACCAATGAAAGCAGATAAGCTCTAATGGGGATAGCAGACAGAAAAAGTGGAAAATGATTATATTTATTGCATTAGATTCACTGCTCTAAGTGAAGGACAAGTGAATGAACCTCCGTTTAGTGCAACTTGCTTTTTTTTTTTTTTTTCTTAATAAAGAGATGGAACTAAACCTTTCGGCATAGCTGATGTTTATCTGAGTGCTGTGCACTTTTCACACAATTTGAAATAGATTACATCACTGTTCACGTAGGGCAAAGTTGGATATTTATTGATTCATATCAGACAGCTTTTTGTACTCAGACATAAAAATCCAATATTTGTAATTTTTTTTTTGTTGTTTTTGAGGTCTTTGAGCATCATTAAAGTAAATATTCTGGAGAGGAGAGTGCTAGCTGCCGAGGGACAATGTTGTTCATTCATGAGATTTTAGGCTGGTTCCCTTAAGAAGTTAAACAATATCATCTTCTCTGTGTGTAGATAAATCTGTCTGTTTTCTCTCATTCCCTCAGGCCTGATGTCTTGTTTTTAGCAAATCTCAGAGCAGGCATTGAAAGGGATGATTAAGAAAACAGTGGAAAAACCCAAACATAACCTAAAATAGTCTGTCCCACAGAGGGTAGACTGCAGAGGAGACACTGTAAAATCCTGAGCAGGAGGAGAGGAGGACTGCAGCAAACCCTACATCAGTTTACCCCTCCTGCAGGCAAGGAGGATGTGTACAGTAAAGCTTCCATGAGAAATGAAAATGATCCTTACCACCAGAAAAAGGTCTGCCAAGAGAGCAGGGGGAGGTCCTAGGTCAGGCAGTGCTTGCCCTTTCTAGCACCTCCATGTGACCACAAAGCTGCCCTGATGAGACATGTGTCGCCTCCTGTATCTCACTCAGATATGGTCACAGCTTAAGATGAGGATGCTCTAGTAGGCAATAGCTTGAAGATGCTGAGCTCTACCTGCTAGTGTGACAATAATAATGGCTACCAAAGCCATGATATTTGCAGCACATAGTCTCCTCTGAAGGTATATAAGCATAACTTTGTCAGGGAAGAACTGGAAATATCATAACCTCACCAGACTGCATGTTAAAACACTACAAATTTTTCTGTCTTGGGCTGTTAATGTAGCTTCACAGTCCCTTCTGTCAAGAATTACCATGCTTCAGATAGGACATGCCCATGGATCATCTGCGTAAAACTGCACTATGTACATGGGGACAATAGATGGGGATTGGATACATGGAGGCTGTTCCAGAACACCAGCTCTGCAACGAACTTCCCATTGTATAACGTGGACATGCATGTAGTGAACATTGCTCCTGAACTGCATCACATTTTCCCACTCACACATAAATCATGGTCTTACAATTGAAAATACATGTTCAGGTACAACAATGGGTGTTTGTTGACTGGCCTAGAAGGAGCCCACTGAACTGCCTTTCCTCCTCATTTCCTGACATAATAAAAAAATGCTAAAATTGTAGAGGATTTCCTCACTTGAGTTTCCTGTCATTTGTGCAAGTCAAAATGACACAAGTATTTTCCACTCCCAAAAGGGAGATAGTAGAAAATCCACATACGGAAGACAGCAGTGCTGTTGCCTTGAAATATGAGTTTCAGTTTCAGTGAGCTTTCTTACAGATGACTCTTCATCTATTTACCTACTTTTAATGAAGCTATTATATGAGAAAGTAATCTCCAACAGTGATATTATTCATCATAGCTTTCAAAAACATTAATGTCTTAACCTTTCCTGGGGTGAGTCATAAAATTAAGTAATTGAGTAAGATCAATTAGAGTAGACACATACTGCCAGATGACAGCATGAGTTGCCATGAATCTGCTTTTATAAAATAATTGTGTAATCTCTAATATGTGCAGGTATCTTGAAGTACTGTACAGTTTCCCCAGGGAAAACCCTTGTACAGATATTTTTAATTGCTAGCATTTTAGAAGAAAGACTAAAATATTTTATTAGTTTATGAAATTACTTAGTTTCCATACTTCTTTCATGGAAAAGTGAAAATGAAAAACAAAACAAAACAAACAAACAAAAAAACAGTATCTGGAATTTATTTCTGATTATTGACATATAAAAAATAGCCTACTGAAAGCCAAATAACTTCAAAAGCCTCCATTAGTATTTTGAGTATTTCAGTTCCTTTTATCTGATCTTCTCTGTAGCTGTGGCTTCTACACATCATCACCAAACTTCCCACTTCAGCCACATGAACCTTCCTTCAGGTTTAATCTTTCTTTAGCCTGAAACTCTTGCTCTGCTCTGCTCATTTAATCTAACTGAGATTTGGGTCCAATACTTTTTCCTGGCAGTATCACACTTCCAGATCCAACTTTGTACATTGATTTTTATTTTTTTATTTTTTGTTGTTTCATTATAAGCTAGCAATCCATGCTGGCTTAGCTTCCAAGGTTGCTCCCTGATCTGTAACAGTCACTGCTTTCCCAATCAATTTGAAGAAGTCATTTATTATTTTTTTATTATTTTTTTTTTCTTTCTCCATGATAGAACGTATGCTTGAGTGAACATTCAATTTTCAGTATTTCCATCATATTTTGCCCTAAGAAAATTCCCCTGAAAAGCAGGGGAACAGCAGGTCTGAGCCAGGGTTAGCTGAAGAGCCTAGACAGCATGCTGCATCAAGCCATGCTTTTGGAAAACAGGTTTGAGAGAAAGGAGGCCTCAGAGGCAGTATGAGCAGGAAGCAAATGGGAAGCAAGCTATTGCAAAGCCTTTTACATAATTTTAAAGGTGTGAAGCCACATAGACCACACTCTAATTAGAGACAACACATCTCTTTGCAGTTGGGTTCTGCAATCATCTTGGACCTGCCTGTAATTGCAAGAGGTGTGTTTGTGAGCGTCTCAGTTTTGACCATGGAAAACTTCTGGATTTTAACTTGTGTTACAGAATGCCCCATTTCAAAGCAAAGGGCAGTCTTAGCTCAGGAGTATGTGATGAATTTGGTGGAGTAGGTGCAGATCTAACAGGTTACTGGAATTTCTGTTCCTCAATAAATGACTTTATTAGTTCTCTTTTTTCAACTTAGACTGGAACAGAAGTTGAAAATTGGAAATATCCTACTAACTGGCATCTTTTCAGGGAGAAAACAACTTTGTTTCGGGTCAGATGAAATGTTCAATTTTTAAAAAGCTTCTATTTTGACTTGTAAATATCATGCTTTCAGTGTATAATTTATGCTGTAATGGGAAACAGCTTTTCCAATTAAATGGCATTACTAAATGTAGAAACTGAAGCATGCTGTTTAGAAATGCTGGGAATGTTTGGACTTTACCTTAGTACAGGACACAAGAAGTGGAAGAAATAGAGATTACAGACTGTCCAAATAGAGATTATAGCTGTCCAATTGGGAGCTAGCACTGTCAGACTCAATCTAGCACACCTTTCCTTCCTCCGTTTTCCCTTTTTTTTTGAAGAGAAAAATTATAATTACCTATTCAGCCACAGTTCTTACCAGTGAGGATGGCTCTCTTATAGGTATTGTGCTATCTGGAAGCTGCTGAAGTGGGATTTTGACTTTGTTTCCTTGCCTTCCGTCTCTTTCCAAGATATGTCCTACATCCCTACAAATAATGGAGACAAAATCATACTTGTACTAAATTCAGAGATTCCTGGTTTAATTCAAGTCAGAATTAACTATTTTATGCTTCAGATGAGAGTGCATCAACAGAATTTGAACAACATTTATATTATAAATATATTATATTGTATTATTATTATTATATTATATTGTGTTGTTACTATTATATTGTTAATATAACAACAAGTCATATTCTATGTATTATCTCTGCATATCCACTTTATGCTGTCTAAGGAATATTTCATCAACTGCAGGGTGACTTTGCAGATTGCTTAAATCACTCATAGCCCAAACATCCTTGGAAAGGGCTGGTCCCAGCTCCTGCCCAGAGTCACTGCCCCTTTCTTCTCTTGGTACAGATTCTTCGGTCAAGTGGTAAGCTGGACCACTTTTTAAAAACAGGATTAATTTTTATATCTCTTAGTTCATTACTCCTGCTGATTAAATGTCCATTTGAGAAACAGTGCCAGATTTATGGAGGTACAAAGAGGAGTGCAGCTAGGCAGCTGTGGAGGGTGGACTCACTTTCTTTTTTCCTTTTTTTTTTTTTTTTTTGGCAGGCCTAAGTTGGCTTGAATTACTTTGTGAATCTACTTCTTAAGTAGATATCCACATGGTGGCTCCTAAGATAAACAGAAACACCCTGTAGTTATTTTTATTTTTGATTTTGTTCAGCAGGAACTAGGGTTGAAAAAATTATTAAACTGGGTAAAACTCAAAGGTTTTACATGCTATTTGGACTGTTCCTAGCTTTCTCTGAACTCTCCAGGCACAGAAAATGAAAGGAACGTGGAACCTAAAGGAATCTTTTCCAATATAATTTTGCGTCATGCCCTTAGTATGAAAAACCTCTCCCAAGTGTTTATCTTTCCCTATTCTCCTGCTCTTCAATTCTTTTTCCCAGCAGTGACATTTTATAGTCACAGAGTCTAAGCAGGGTACTTGAAATACTGTTAATTAGAACCTGAATATCAAAATGTTGATTTGAAAATATTACTTGTCATACATTTGTGTGTACAATAGGTTATACAAAGTTTTTTTTTTTTTTTTTTTAATTCTTTCTCCTCAGTCCTCCTGTGGTATGATAGATGAATTGCATCTACCTGACTGTTATGACTATTAAATTCTAGTAATCCTCAGATGGCCTTTCTGTGACTATTTGCAGTGTATTAAAATATGTTTTACAGTCAAAATCTGTACCACAACTCCAAAGACTGAGCTTATTGTTTGTTTGCTTGTTTTTTAATGATGAGGAAACGTTTATTTAGTCCTTTTGGTTTGTTTGGTCTATTTTATATATATATATATATATATATATATTTTTTTTGTAACGTGGTGAAAAGAAATTTGTTTCTGGAAAGACAGGCGAATCTAATTGTACAAAAGAGAGGAAATCTCAAATAGGTTATCCCCAGGAGTAACATCTGGCAAACAATAGAAAACTCTGCTATTATTGTCCCAAGGCTTTTATTATTATTGTATGATTGTGCAGTACGTAGCACTTTATTTATGTAACAAAATACCTAGGAAAAATACTCTTTGTTATGCAGAAGATTGTTGACTGCTAAGTGAGAATCTACTGTTTGGATAATTTTCATAGAATCATACAGACAAAAAATATCCCAATTTGGAAGGGACCCATAAGGATCATCAAGTCCAACTCATTTGGACTTCATTTTCTCCTTATGTCTCCAGAAGTAATTACTAAAATATATAGAAAATCAAAATTATAAAATATATTTGAATAAAAAAATAGTTTGACAAAAATGTGACTCCATTCTCTTGTCAGAGAATCGATGAGAAAATTTACTATTAAGATATCTTCTCCTCTGCATTAAGCACATTGCCATTTGACTCAAAATATTAAATTTTAACTGAATAGCAAAACATTTATAAATTTAGCATCTCAAATCTTTTAACAACATAACTTGTGCAAGTTCCATGAAAATTTTCAGCTTTTCTGTGGACTTCAGTAGCAACAATCCATTTGCTAGAGATACCGTATCTGGTCTTAAATCAGAGTCAAAACTGACTACATTAAAAGCTACAGTATAACTCAGGGAAATTACTGCTTCTAAATTCTGCTCTTCTGCTTTTTGACACAGTGTGTCAAACTTAATTTTTGTCCTGTGGGTCTGGCACAAATCTGGGACCCTGTACACGCTGCACATTGCCTCCTTCCTGAAGAGAAAATGAGGCTGGAATATTATTTTTAAAATTCACGCTCACGAAGACGCATCTATAAAGCTGTTACCTCTCACACAGTGGGAAGCTGGCTTAATGATGGTGATTGCTGCAGGCTGGCTAATATTTGTACTTCTACTTTGTCTTGAAGCAACAAACAAACAAAAACACACACAAAGCCAAGCCAACCAACCAACCAACCACAAAAAAAAAACAGAAACAAAAACAAAACACTTTACTGCTTCCTCCCTGTCTCACCTCTATACTTACATCATTTGTGTCTATGTCTTATATCTATCTCCCATCTTGTCCCATCTTTTTATCTATAGACTCTCTGATGTGAAGACATGATTTTGCATGACAATTCACATGCCTTTGTGTGTGCATGCAAGAACCACGGGTGCTGGGGTGCTGGCCTCTGCCCCAGCTTTTGCAGGGATCAACACCTCAGCTGGATGAGCCCCAGCTCCCATCCCAGTTGCCTGATTGGACTTGCTTGCTAAATCACCTGATTTACTTTATCTGAAGTACCCTTAAGTGTATCATTTCTCACATATGGCATGCTAGGGTCTAGTTCAATGTATTTTTTTTTTTTTTCAAACTACACTGAAAAGTTTCTGGTCATGTTATTTAGTATTTTGCTATATAGCATAATATACAACTGAGATCTTTATGGTACATGGAAAATACTGTTTACTTCCAATGCATAGCAAGGAAAAATATTTTCTTTTTCCTTTAATATTAGAAGATCTTGATGTGAATTTATCTTAGGCATAAGACATTGATATAAAATATCTGAGGCATAACCACAGCTTGCCTCATGCCCACATGGCACATACCTCTCACCACCTTCATTTCCAAGCTGTGTACTACCCTTATTCACCGGCATACATGTTGATATGGGGCCATATTAAGTGTAGGGTTTTGCACATGACTAAGTGCCACAGGGACACTTACATGTAGAGTGCAAAAAGGGAATTGATTTGTGGAAATTAGTTCAAATGGTACCTAAACATGAAGAATCTGTTCTTTAGTTCATCCTTGTTAACATCAATAACTCTCAGTTTCATCAAATAGGAGCTATATCCCCAGGAATTCCCCTGGCTAAGGGCCCTTCAAAATCTGGAACATTTTTCAATTACAGTTCAGAGAATCTTATAGCAAGGGAGACTTACTAAAGATAAAAGTGTCTAAGAGCATTCCTTCAAAGGAAGCTCTGAGAGCTTTCCTTCAAAGAGAAGGAAAGAGTGTGAAGAGTGTGTGTGTCTGGGGAGAGCATCCTCTTCACTAACTTGTAAGAGCAAAGTGAGGAGCATTATATCTGTCCCTCAGTGCTGTTGTGAGTGGAGCCACCATCCCCAGTGCTGGGTTTGGACCTGCTCGCTTTCCTTCCTGTCCTCTTTTCGTCTGCCTCTCTCCTTTGATAATGTGCAAACCTTATGTTTATATTAAAAAGTTAAATTAATTCTTATCAATTTACATCTGTTAACAAAAAGGGGATCTTAGTTTAAAATCTCTGCAATATTGCAGAGATTGCTGTTAATCCTGGCTGAGACAGGGAGTGGTAGATGCCTTCCCCTGGGAACAAAGAGGAGGTTCTAGAGAACCATTACCTTGGAAATCCAACCCCAGATCAGGACTATCAAGTGCTACCAGCTCTTCCTTTATCTCTCTAGGTGATGGGAGTTGCTCACAGAAAGATCTGGTATCATCATGCCTGGAAGGAGAATTGCATTATCACACATTCCCATCCCATGCCCAAGAAAGGTGTTGTGATCCTTGAGCTGGGACAGGAGAGTGCCCAATTGATTCAGAAGTGCTGGAGATTGACTGTCTACCATCATCTGCTCTTCTTTATAACTCTCCCTCAGGCAAGGCAGGGTAAACCTTTCTTATTAACCACTGCAGCTGAAGATCTGACCTTCTTCAGCCTGCACATGTGAGTGTCAGAAGGTTGCCTGGGTGCAAGCTGGGAGCAGTGTTACAGACACCACAGGGCTGGAACATACTTGAGGCTGTGCCACTGTTCTTACTGCCTTGCTGTGTAAAATCTTCCTTCAGAACAGAAAAAACAAACAAACGAACAAACAAACAAATAAACAAAAAAAACCACAAATGTGTGTGAAATACCACTTCTATAGCTCTGCAGAAGTCTGAACTGGGCAAAAACTCAAATTTGGCCTTTAAGTTTGCTGGGAGTTGGGAGTCCATGATGTAAACATTCAAGGGTATGGTTAAACTCATAACAAACTTATAGGAACATAGACCTGTTCTGTATTTGAAAAATGAGAAATGAGAGCATTGGACTCAGCTACAGATTGCAGCATTTGCAATTCTATATTCTTTGTTCTCTATGTTAAACCTACATGATAACACAAGTATCCTTTTATTAACAGGCAAAACAAAACAAAACAAACAAACAAACAAAAAGCACTAAACCCAAACCTAACCCAAAACAAAATAAGCCTTTAAACCTTTAAAAAAATCTTCCTCAGCAGCAACTCAGTGCAGCAGAAAGTTCCTAATGTCTGGCTTTGTCATCTGCACAAAGGAATCAAAGAAATTCCAAGCTCAGAATGCTTCTAGCTCAAGGGAGTCAAAACACACTCCTGTCAGAAGCAAAACAGCACGGAAGAGTAGAGGCTATACACTTCTAAGTCCAATTTTTTTTTTTTTTTTCAATTGAAACAGTGGATATTTTTTTCTGTTTTGGTGATTGTGATTGTTTTGTTATTGCCAGGCTTTGGAATGATATATGTAATTAGAGATGATATATTATATTCTTTCTAATGTACCTTCTGCCTTGTAAATAAAGATAATGTTATTTGAATCCTCTTTGAGTAGACTATTTTTAGCACCAAATCTGGGATACAACACCCTGAGCTACTGTGTCCATTGAGGATGGGGTTGTTTATCCTTTGGTAGCAGAGCAGACAAGTCAGAGGCCGAATCAATGGTTCTAAGCCCTGGGAAAACATAAAACTTTTATTACCATAACACAGACCGCGAGACTGAAGAAAGACACTGAGATGTTCAAAAATTTAAAATAGCTTTTAATATCAAATTATTTGTGATCAGGATTGGGACTTCTTCTGATCCACTTCAATCTACAAAATGTAATCCATGCACTGTTCTGAAGTAACAGATTAAGTGGAATGGGGGAAAAGCACCGGTGTTTCAAAGTGTCCGTCTGGAGGTCATATTTTATCTCTGGAAACATTACTTTTGAATATCACTGTGGAATTTACAGATGTGGACAAGCCATAAATATTTGGAGAATGTTGGCCTTCTACTTGTTCTAGTATCTGTCAAAGCCAAAATATTTTTTTCTGCAGCACCGAGTAGCTTTTGGGTAACATTCCCAGAATTCAAGCCTGGAAAACAGTGAGTAATCTGGCCTATTACATTTTTTTTTTTTTTACTGCCTACATAGAATCATTGAATTAAAAACTAATTTTTCATCCACAGAGGAAGTAGCTGACCCAACTGGTGTAGATAGATAAGTTAACACAGATTTCCAAATTACTGAATCTGTTAGGGAAGACAATTAGATATTCTTTTTCCAAGTTTTATTTATTTATTTATTTTTCAATCAGGATGCACTCATTCTGTAGTATCAACGACAGAAATAACCACATCCTCTTTTTATTTTTTTTTAAAGGATCTTACACTTTAATGAGGCTTGGGTTCTTACGACTTTGTAAATCATGCGTATGAAAACACGATGTGCAGTCTCCCTCTGAACTTAAGTGATACAAGATCTCTCTGGCATTTGTGTTTAGGAAGGAACAATCTTGTGCTATAAATCTTCCATCAGGACTGGCTCTCTCTCTTGTACCTGCTTCACTTTATAGCAACTTTCTACCTCTTGGCAGGCCTGTCAAGTGCACAGAAACCAGCAAGTGATTTCCAAACCTAAGTACTGAAATCATAATCTATTATAGTCTGCTCAGCATTGCTTTCCAAACACCATAGGGCTTTTTCTGTGGTCTTGACAAGTCCCTGACAGCATGTTAAAACCTAACCCTAGTATTGCAATTACTCGTTCTTAATTATCACCGCTCAGCACTGTTGCCTCCCTTCCATGCCATGTCCTTATGCAGGTTGCAAATGCAAAACCACAGAATTGTAGAATACCCTGAGGTGGAAGGGACCCACAAGGATCATTGAGTCCAACTCCTGGCTCCACACAGCACCACCCAAAACCAGACCCTGTGTCTGAGAGCATTGCCCAAATGATTCTTGAACTCTGGCATGCTCAGTGCTGTGACCCCTGTCCTGGGGAGCCTGTCCCAGTGCCTGACCACCCTCTGGGTGCAGACCCTTTCCCTAACCCCCAGCCTGACCCTCCCCTGTCACAGTTTATTTGGGCTGAAATCAGCAGAACTTTGTACAGGACCACGGGCGAAATGCCCACTCAATGTTCGCTTCGTGCGTTCAGCCGAGCAGCGACAGGCCCGCTAGCCAAACCCCAAACAATTCTTTACGCCTTAACTAGTCTTTTATTTATTTATTTATTTATTTGGCGTGAGGGGCGGGTCCTTTTTATTTATTTATGTACGCATTTATTTATTTGGCGTGAAGGAGGGGCTCGTGCCTTTATTTATTTATTTATTTATTTATTCACGCCGGTGCGCGGGGGCTGCCCCCTCACGCCGCCCAACGGTTGGCAGCGACGCTTGGTACCGGCCCCCCAGCCCCCCGCCCCCCCCTCGCACCCCGGAGCACACCAAGCCCCCGCGCATGCGCAGCACCCCCCGCCCCCTCCCCTCCGCTCCCCCGGCCCGCCCCGGCCCCGCCCCTCCGGGCCAATCACATGAGCGGGCGCGGGGGCCGCCGGGAGCGGGCGCTACCTGAGGGGCGCGACATGGCGGCGGCGGCGGCGCTGGGCGCCTGCTGCTGAGCCCCCGGCGGGCCGACAGCGACAACGATAGCGACAGCGATAACGACAGCGACGAGGGAGAGGACAACGAGGAGGACGAGGAGAAGCCAGCGGGGCCCGGGGGAGGGAGGTGGCGGGGCTGGGTGTCGCCGCGGCGCTCGGCGGCGATGGCCCAGTGCGTGCAGTCGGTGCAGGAGTTCCTCCAGGACTCGTTCGTGCCCTTGGTGGCCGCGCTGTGCAGCGAGGAGGCGGAGCGCCTGGCCCGCAGGAACAACCTGGGCTTCGCCGAGCTGCTCAAGCCCTTCTGCCGCCTCACCTCCGAAGGTCGGTACCCGTGGGGGGGGGGGTGGGGAAGGCGGGGCCGCTCCCTGCAGGCCGGGGGGAGGCGAGGACGCAACCCCCTGCCCCCTTTTCCCCTTTTCTTCATCCTTTTTTTCCCCTTCCCTGGGTTTGCCCCGGCTGCCTGCGGCTGTTCCCTTCTGCTCCGTGGGGTTCGGGAAGTTGGGCTTCTCCCCGAGGCGCCGCGAAGCAGAAGGTCAGGGAGGAAGGAGGGTGTGTGTAAAGCCAGCTCTCCCAGGCTGGGGTCTGCCTGGTGCCTGTACCTGGAGCTCCTGCTTTAGCTTCTCTCGGGGTAAGGCTGTTTGTAAGCTGTCTAGATATTGAAAGTCACACAGCTGAAATGACAGCTAACGTCACGAAACCCTGCCTCCTTTTGCCTGTCCTGTTGTGTATACATCTCTTTTTTTCTCAGTGTTTCTATGAGCAAGACTTGCTCTCATGAGGAGGAGCACTGAACTGATTACATAGCATAGATTAAAAAAAAAAAAATAACCATGGAAAACAGTAGAACTGGGAATTGACCACTGGAAAAATGATTGGGCTCTTTTACTGTAACACCTAAAATGTTGCAGGTAATAACTTGAAGCCGTGCTTTTCAATTCACTGCTTGTCAGAACAGAGCTGCAGATCTGCTCATCAGCATAGTGATGCAGTGGCATTTGTCAAATTTGGTTTCTGGCAGACACTTGGCTCAGAAAGACTTCTTTCTTGTGTTGAGAAAGCAGTGTAAGAAACTGGAACTTGTACTGTCACTTGAGCTAAATATTCTGTATTGTTCAGTGAGAGGCAACAACTTGAAAGCTAGTGTGTGTGAAAATCTACCTTAATTTGTGGCGATCCTTGAAAATGTATAAAAATGTGTTTAGCAGTAACTTCTCTATAGCTATTTTTCCTTGTCTGGTAACTCTCACGAATCATGTGAGACTGCAGAACAGATATAAATATTAAATGCAGAAGTTTCAGTCCTTGGAGTTCTGAAACTGCTGATATGTCTTAAACATTATCTTAGGTTCTTTGGCAGAAGGCAGTGCATCTAGAAAACTAACCAGGCAGGCTATTCAAAATGAAGCAGCAGTTCTGATGAAGAATGCTTAGTTTTGTTGTTCCTCAATAATAAAGTCTTGTTTGACTGTTGTAAGAATTAAGGAGCTGTCAAACCTGAATCTTTCTTGGTGTTTCCTGCGTAAATGCAGAACTCTGTGCCGTAGTGTGTCAATGTTTATAAATCAAGCTATTCCTTCATCCTGTTTTGAAAGTTTTACTCTTTAAAGGAGTTGGTTACAGCTAAAGTTTAGACTCCGTCCCTCAGTACACCCAAGGACATTGATTTTTGTTACTTGAGAGACTGATACTGACTGGATTTTAGTATTCTTCTGATAAATGGCAGGAAAGCTCTGCCACTTAATGATCTCATCATGATTTCTGATGTTTCTGTGATAGGTATTCTGTAAGTTCTGTAGTGTAACTGTATAAATAAACATGCTTGTGGACTGCATCCAAATCCCCACGATACTGTTTTTGTTTCCTAATTTCACACCTGTGGCTGTCATGAGGAATCTTTGAGAAGGGGCATCCTTGCTGGTCTTTCCAGGCTGCCTAACTGACAGTCTGAACTGCCCTTTTCAAAACCTGGCCCAGGTTTGGAGAACTGAGAAGCTGAAGCTCGGCATGGTGGGTGTGTGGCTACCCTGCTCGGGGTGTTCTGATGCAGCACACTGAGCTTGACTGCAGCTCTTCACTCCAAACGTGACTTCCTCTGCTAGCTTCATGGAAAATGCATTCCTGCATGCTGTAAGTAACTTCTTGCAACGAAAGCCAGTGTGTGTGAGGGTGAGCAAAGTGATAGTAGTCATTTTCTTGAGGCAGAAGACTCATTAAGTGCAATAAAGTTTCTGTGAAGTTATTGTAGTAGTGAACAATTCCCGTAGCTCTGGAATACCAGGAGCTCTGTGACAGGGAAACCCGTCTGTGGCAGTCTGCACACAGTGTTGCATTAACAGTCACAGCATAGTGGCACTGCTAACTGAGTCCCATGCACCAGACTCTGGAAACTGTGCATTTGCTGTGAGATAATAGATTTGGCTAGACTTGGCATTAAATTTTCTTCTGTGGTCACATTTTTATGCCCAGTAAAAGGAGAGGCATTATTAACGATCTGATCATTCTACAACAGAATGTGTGTATGCACACCTTTCTCCAAAACTGTGTCTTACGGTTCATGATTGTTTTGATGTCTTCAGACTTAGCACCAGTTTCCTTAATGGAGAAGAAAACTGGAGACCAGATTACATCTAACTTCGGGGAGAACCTCACAAACATGATGTAGGTGCAGGGGGCCTCTGCACTAAGTACTAATCAGAGCTAATCTACTGATCAACTTCTGTCTCTGAATCACTTGTTAATGTTGACATAGCCAAAAATACCTTTACAGTCTAAGGTTGTCTAAGTTGTGATGTTAAGAAGTCCTCACTGCACGTTCAGAATTCTCCAGTGTAGCTATCAGAGTTTTGACTTTGATAATTAAGTCACTTATTGTTATTGAAGGAGAAATCAAGACAACTTTATTCTCCCAGTGAAGTTTTGACTTCACAGGAAAACAAAAACAAGGCCCCCAAACGTCTTTCGTCATGGTCTTTTTTTAACTACTGTGTTTGTTACTAACAGTTGCTGGCTAATTTAAGTTACCTATACAATATATGTTTTCTTTAACATTGCATCCCATTCCTTTGATATAATTTAAAAATACTATCTGAACTAGTGCTGCTATGGTAGGAGAACTTGAGTATGCTTCAACTAGCATGTGTCACTTTGAGATAGCTTTTATTACACTTTGTTTATTTGAGTTTAGTTTGTTAGGAATTCACTGTTCATAAGCGTCTTAGTCAGAGTTTGAATATCCTCATCTTCTTATTGGGAGGATGTTCTGGTACGCACCACTTCTGCTTTGGGGAAAATACTTTTTTTTTTTTTACTAAAAAAAAAAAAGGCTGAAATTTTGTGGTTCCAAATATGTCCTTTGTGTCAGCCCTTAGGATTGCATCTATGCCAAAAATGTCATCTACATCCTGGATGGGAACGTGCATGGTTTTATTATTATGGCTATTATATTTTAGGAGAGACAGCAAGGATGAGTTTTGTTATAGCTGCAATGGGAAAACAAATTGTTCTCTAAGTTGGTTGTCCCTGCGACTTCCTCTTGCATTTGATCTTTTCAGTAATTCTGTAGCTGTAGGGTTAGTAATTTAAGGGTTGAAAATTCACCTCATCTGATGAGTTGGGGGAAGGGGGGGGGAATGAACCCTACAGTTCTACAACTGGAACTCTGTATTTACGAGTCATTTAAAGCTCAAATTATTGCTTCTGGTAAAATTATCTGTAAGATACAAAAGAGTGATTCTTTCCCTAAAAGTGATTGGGCTATGAAGAGCTAGACTTTTAACTTTTACACTTACCTGTAGTGGTCCACCCTTCTGTTTATTTACTTATGATGAATAACTTTTTGCTTTTCAGAAGACTGAGAAGTTGCTGAACTTTCTCCTACCCTACCCCCTCATCATGTCCCTCCCTTTCTTTCCCCCCCAGCTCTTAGGCTGTGGTCTTGGGACTGTTTCGTTCTCAGTGTTTTCTTTTTGATGGCTTTCTTGGAGGAGTTGGTAGAGAGGGAAATCATTTTTGGGGATAAATATCCCAAGTCAGACAGCATAAACCAGTGTGCGCTAATAACATAAGGTTGGTATCATCATTTTAAAGGCTCATCTTAATATTGCATCTGCTGCTTTTTTTTGAGTATTGTATGTATTGGTGTCTACTTTCTGTAAATAAGCAACCTTTGTGCCAACTTAAACACTTGTCAGCTATTTGTAGTTCTGTCATAAACATGATCTCCATATGGTATGAACCGCATTGTCAGGATTTTGTTTTTGAGGCTGCCTGCAATAATCCAGGTATACTTACGCGTAATTCTGAAATCAGTGTTTTGTGTTCATAAGATTTCTTTCTGTTTTCAAACAAGGATTTAAAAGTGATTCAGACATGCAGGTGTTATTAACATCGACTTTTTTGGTTAATCAGCTAAAAATAGCTTATCACTTGAGAAATATAGCTTTCAGTAATGTTCTGTTAAATCAGTTGCGTGGTGTCTTTTGGAGAACAGGTGAATTTAAAAACCATTTCTTCAAGTTAAGGTGATCACACTTTAGTGTTATAAATGAAAGGGTACATTCGTTAGGATGAACTAATGCTATGCTGTCCCTGTTGAGTTTCCTAAATGCTGTTATTGTGTGCTAGATTTTTCTGTTACTCCTAGGAATGTGAAAGATAAGGTGCCTTCCATGTTGAGTTCCTATGGGCTTTCTCAAGTAAGAGGGTGTGCAGCAGTGTAGGCTACAGATCTTATGGGTACCTTCTTACTTAGAGTGGGTATTTTTTCTAAACTAAGATCCTGTGTATATTTTCACGTGTCTACCTAGGTGAGCTTAATGCTGAACATGAAATAACCCTCCCCCCCCCTCTTTTTTGATACTCTAATATTATGGAGTGAAATATAAAATTGATGGATGGGGTTTAATGAAGTACATAACCTTTAAAGAAGGAAGTCTGGAGAAATAGTAATTATGGTAACTACTTTAACTCTGTTATACTTCTCAACAAAGCCTCTTTTTTTTTTTTTTTAGTTCACATGAGAGATCCCAATAATCAGCTTCATATAATTAAAAATTTGAAGATTGCTGTCAACAACATTATTACTCACCCACCTCAGCCCGCTGCCATTCGAAAGCTTCTGAATGAAGTGGTATCCGTCAGTCAGCCTGCTGAAGGACTGGTAGCTAACGTGATCACCGCTGGGGATTATGATCTCAACATTAGCGGTATGTAACTGTATTTTCCTGTAATTTAAGCTGGAATTTACTGTAAGGTTCCTAACCTTGATATCAAGTTTGTGACATGTATTGAAGTTGATCTGAGGGTTGATTGGTTTTGAGTCGTTGTTGTACTGAAACTTAAATTAGTAAATATTCTTCTAGCATTTTATAAAAAACAAAACTAATGCAACTATAACTCATAACTTTAAATTTGTTCCCCAGTGTTGTGGTTCTTGTGAACTTCTGTTAAAGCATCATATTATTTTAAAATTGAAAATACTCTTTCTTTGGTTTTATGATTACCTTATCAGATTAGAGGTTTTCCTATGTCATAATTGAGACACTAACTTGGTACCCTTGCTTGGATAAATACGAATACTGTTGGTACTAACGTATGGGTTTACTTTAAAGTTAGTCCTCCTGTCTTGTGTTTGTCTCTTTTTGCTTAATGCATAGAGTTCATAAAGTCACTGTAAACACTTGAAGGATAAGGAGATCTTTGGGAACAATGTGCAAGTCTCTTATTTTTTTTTTTTGCCATGAAACTCAGTGCTTCATATTTTACTGTCACAATGACTAGAACCTTCTAACAATGACTTCTTTCCAATCTCTAGAGTAAAGACACTGAATAATGCTAATTGAGAACTGATCTTGAGAGCTGAGAAGATTAAACTCCTCCCAATTAAGACCCTAATCTATTAAAGCCTTTGAGTACATACTTAATTCAAACCATGTATGCATTGCCCTATTTAAACACGAGTAATTTATTTTACGTAGTTAGATGTGCAGTAGGGAATTTGGGTCTGTTATAGGGAAGGACAGGGTTTCTGTATACTTTCTATGAAAAATTCATGAGGATTAGTAGCTGATGTCATAGTATATTTTTTAACGTTGATGTTGAAAAATGTGTAATTCTACATCTGCGATTTCTAGCTTGCAAGCTGCATCCTCAACTGGATGTGAAATATCAGTAGTAAAGGAAAAGACTTGACCCTGAAAACTCTAATTTTTGAGCTTCTGCTGCAAGCTGTAGCCTCTTTCAGTTTCTGTGCCCATTCTCATCTGAGAAACTGGTTTATTTGCTGGCTATTTTAATATGGAAACTTTTTTTTGGGTTGGAAAGTCTGTTTGAATTCTAGAGATTAAAGCCATTCTGCTTTCTTGGGGTCATCTAATAAAGTGAATGTTCTAAACTGAGGCCCTTAGAACTATTACAGAAGTGGGGGGAGGAAGAGAATGGGTAACAGTGACTTCCTCAAACCAGAGAAGCTGTGGATGTCCCATCCATGGAAGTGTTCAAGGCCAGGCTGGATGGGGCTTTGGGCAACCTGGTTTAGTGGGAGATGTCACTGCCCATGGCAGGGGTTTGGCACTGGGGGATCTTTAAGGTTCCTTCTGAAACCATAAGGAAACTACTGTGTTTTTATGATTATTTGTAGTTTTGGAAGCAAATAGCTCTCCTTTTGTTTTCCTTATTTGCTTCTGGAGCCTCAGATGTGATAATTCTCACATGACTGTGTTCTGTCTCAATGGTTAGGTTCTTATTTCTGTTCAAACTGGGTGTGTGCTTGGTTGACAGAGGAGGGAGTATAATCTATTTAATGTTGTGCACAAGGACAGAAGCACATGATAATTTCTTAGTTCTGTGGTACACCTTCTTAAGATTTTAGCACAAAATACGAACACAGTGTCCTCGATCGTGAAATTTGAATCCCATTATACTGTAGGAGGATGTATGGAAGTCTCTATCTTGTCAGGTAGAGTTCTTCTACTTAGAAAAACTTTGAATGTTTCCTAAAAATTTTTTCTACCTTGTTAGAGTGTTTTATTAAAAAATGATGGAAGCATTCATTCCTGGCCATAAAACACACGTGTGTGTATATATATTTTTGCATGAAAATGTAAAATATACTGATCTCTTTAAATTCGCTGCTTTTTTTTGGTAAATTATTTTTTTAGGGTGGCAATACTGAAACATATTTCCTTGATCTTGAATGATGCAATATATTTGGGAGGAATATATAAAGAGAGGGCTTGAGAAAACTATGCATGGGTATTACCAACACTGGGATCACGATACTGCTCTTTTTCAGAGAAGTTCAGGGACTGCTGTAGTGAATGGTTTTAATTGGTTACAATCATTCTTTGTTACACTTGTTAATAGTTGCATTCATAATTCCATCATCTTCTTGTGCTGATGGACCTCTTTGATTACTGGAAGGGTACTTGCCTTCAGCCATGTGTGCCTCTCCAGTGTAGTAGTGTGTGTGTGTGTGGGGGAAAGTGATCCTACTAAAGGACTTGCATTTTTCTTCCAAATAGCTTTCAGCTGGATCACTGCTGTGACTGTTTAGGGCACGACGCTAACTCTGGTGTACAGCAATACAGGAATATGACAGATACAAGGGATAATGTTGGAGCAATTGTTTTCAACAGTGGACCTCTTCAGTTCAGTTGTAGTTCATTACTACAGGCTGAGAAATCTCACAAATTAGTGGCATACTCCAACTAGAAAAATAGGAATATATTTATATAGAATTCTATTTTTCTACTGCTTCATAGACTTATGTTATTCAGGCCTAGAATTTGGGTGGAATCAGAAATAAATACTGGGTTCTATTAAAGTACGTTGTGAAATGTGGCCTGACAGGGGTTGTCTGAAATCAGATGCCTTTAGTCTACTATGGGCATGCATGGTACAGGTTTTCTACTTCATGCTACCAGACAGTAAAAGCCAATAGTGTGTTTGCACCTGACCCTTTTTAGTATAATAATACCATGTTTTTTCTGTCAGATCGCTCAGTTAAGGCTAGTGTTCCTTGGTACAGTAATTGGAAAGAGACACTGATGGAACTGAACACATCCACGTTTTATTCAGGTATTTTTTTTTGTGGTTGGTGCCAATTTGCCAAGTTGCCCTTTATTCCTTTTTCCATGTGCTCCATCCACCTTTCCTTACCATCTTCTACAACTGTTTAGCACCTCTCTTGGCGTAGATGTGCATTCCTCCATTTTTTCCCCTAAAATAATAAAAAAATAAATAAATAAAATTGTGGTGGTGGTGGTTTTGATTTTTTTTTTTTTTTCTTTCAGTTGCATTTCTACTGCTGTTAAACTAAATTGTTTGGTCTTTCCATGGAGTCCAATAAGTGCCTAGCTGGGGCAGGGGAATGGTCTGATGCTGTAAAAGCACTGTCTTGTTTGATCCTATGGGAACATCTGCTATCACTGTTCTGTATTCCAAATGCAAATACTTTCCTACTTCTTTCTAGAATTTCCTTTCATGGGACAGCGGCACTCCTTCAATTGAAACTGAAGAGTTAACTGTACTAGAGCTCATGTGATTCTGCCATATTGACACTTTTTCTGGTGTATGACTTAAAAACAAAACACTTTGTAGCATGTCTTTTAAGATCTGTTTCTACCAAAATGCATTGGCTATTGACCTCTCAATTTGTAGACCACAACATAGAGATTCACTGTAAAGTAGCCAAGTTCTAATGTTCTTCGGTTTTAAACATTAGCAAAGCTTATGCCTTCAGTTAATAGTAACTGTCCTTTTGTGGTGTCCATTCAGGTGCTGCTAAATACTTTCTGAAGGTACTAGCATATTGGTATTTGTGGAATTCATCTTAGTGAGGTAGCTAAAAAGTACAAAGCCTAATGAAGCAGACTTCTTATTCTTAAGCTGTATGTATGAACAGAAAGTATCAATTTCTGAACATGGTAGCAAGTTATTTAAACTTCAGTTCTTAATTAGCAACCTATAAACATACACTGGAAAAATGCAGAGCATACAGGTTCCTAAATGACAGTGTTGCTATACACTGCTGAAACTTGTATTATATATGAAACTTATATATGTTACATTTGAAATTTTTCTTGGGCACTGTTTTTGTTTTGAATGTGGTGTATGTTTATTTAAATTTTGAATGTGAATGATTTAACAGTATTCACTCAGAAACGTTTTAGGACTGTGAAGTTTGTTGTGTCTGTGCTCAGGAAAGTCAGTTGCCTTTATAGGCATTTCAAGGTTCTTACTAGACAGAGGGGGTGAAAAATAGATGCAGTTCGTTCTTGTTTGTGGATGTGTCAGACTTTAACTTCTTTGCTTGGGTTCAACAGAAATAGAAAACTGAGAATAGAGCTTCAAAGTAAAATCAACTTAATGTTTTTACTGTAATAGTTTAACATTGTTGAACTTGAACCTGAATTATTATAAAGCTTTGTTATATGTGTGAAATTTGTATTTATCACTTTGTTGTGGTTTGTTTTTAATAATAATCTGTTTTCCTTTTATTTAAATAGCTGGAATATATATACTTGTTAGCCTTAGTTAAAGCCAAATGATTGTTCACACCATAAATGAGTGTTCAAAGAGCAGTTGGTTAGAAAGACTGTAGTCAAAAGCTAGCTGTTTGTCTTCTATTGATCTTTTTATGAAGTTAGATGTGCTGACTACTAGACTGAGTTCAGATGTGTAGTGTGTCTGACCCTTGTGTGGATGAAGCTGATATAAGATGGCCAGACAATGTAAGATTAAATGAAAAGCATTAACTAAACGCACTACAAGAGAATTCCAATGTACAAATTAAACTCAGTTTGTTGAAGTTGGCTAGGAAATCAAGGGTTTGGGAGGTGGCGGGGGAGGCTAACAAAGCTTTAGAACTTGTTACACGAATCAAATCAAGGAATGTACTGGGGCTGTATGTGGAAAGCATACCTTCAATACCTTATTAATGCATTTTTGGTACCAGTTACTGTTTTCTAGTTTGCAGGTGAGTTTACTCAGGGTTCTAACTGCTCATTGTGAAACCTAGTTATTAAAAATGGATTAACTTTTATCTGGTCTTTTTTTCAACTTAGGCGAAGGAGTTGCAGAATTGAGATGGCATAAAACAGGCTTGAAAGGAGAACAATTGGCTAGATTGTTGTTGTGGAAAGAGACAAGATTAAATTCACATGTTATTTGTATGTCCCAAACATGCTTGGCTTCCTTTGACTTGATACTCTTAAATGTTAAAGTCCCCCTTGTAAAAGGCCATTTGAACATGACAGGTTAACATTATAAGGCATTAATGGCACAACTTAGATCTGAGATTTCAGCTTTTTGGTTCTCTGCTTGGCCAGCTAACAATGAACTGTTGCTGTTTTTATTTATTTAGTAGAGAGGAGGAGGGGGACTACTGTCAAGCCAATTTATAACACCTTGCAAAAAACTGGCAGGTTAGGGTTTTGGTAATCCTTAGTTCCTTTGCATAGTCAAAAATTACTTTTACTTCTCAGTCAATTGTTACATTCCTAGCCAAGACAAATACAGTGATCATCAGAATAACTTTTTTTTTTTTTTTTTGCTTTCCCAAGCCTCTGTGGTTTTAGAGGGGTGGTAAGGTTCTTTAACAAGGACTGAATATATGAGCCTGAAATACCAAAGAAGTTGGTGCTTAAGATGCTATTCAGTTTCACAGGATTTAATTCCAAGTGTTTCTCCTACTTGTGTATATTTTTGATTTCATTTTAGACTGTTTCCCCTTCCTTTCTGTCCCATGCAAATCTTGTCAGAGTTTAGGCATAGTATTTTGTATTTCCTTTTTATAAATGACTAAACGGTGGTTTGGCTAAATACTTAAATTTGGTCTTATTTTGTGTTTCAGCTACTACTCCTTGGTTTGAGTCTTACAGAGAGTGCTTTCTTCAGTCCATGCCTGCATCAGATCATGAGTTCTTAAACCACTATGTTGCATGTATCCTTTGAGCATTACAGACATCTTTGGTGGAGACTTTTACAGATGGCTGCAGAAATGTAATGCAGGAAACTTTGGAACAACTTTTTGCCACAGTGCTTTGAAATGTACCCTTTTCAATATGTCCAACTATACAGACTAATTTTGTAAGGGGTCCAGGTTTTCTCTGTAGTAAAAGCCACACTTCAAACTGAACTCTGAGCTAATATGTGTAACACTTTAAGATGAGTGAATTTCTGCCATAACTCTTTAGGTCCTCAAGCACAACAGAGCTTGTGTGGTTGGGATGCACCTGCAGCCTTTTATAGCTTTTGTAGCAGATGGATGAGGGAGGCTGGGAAGGGTGTGTTGAAAAAACAGTGGACTCTTAGCTGTTTTGGACAAAAAGAAGTCTGGAAAGATGCCTAAATGCTTTCAGTGTTTCTGTTGCTGTGACTTAATCTTGACTTGTTTGCCTGCAGGAAAAATAAAAAATATACACTGTTTCATGGTGTAGCTGGTGTTAAGCTTCACAATAAAGATAAGGCTGCAGGTTTCATAATACTTGGTTTCTAACATTTAACTAATTCACAAGTTCAGCATGGTATACCTCTGTATAAGATTTGACAGAATCTTGTACAGAATTAATTTGACAAAATATTGAATCTGGCCTTTGCGGTACTGTGAAGTACAACTTGCTTTCTGGCCTCTCTTATTTAATTTGGTGAATACATGTGGCAGAGCAGGTTGTTCCTCATTAATGATAATGGAGTTGCATTGAGGTAAAAGAACACATCTGTTTTTTACTTAGTAGGTGTTGCTGTGTTTATGAACACTGGCTGTTGTTGCACAGGTGATGCCCTAAAAAGGAAGTTCCAACTCTTTGAACATTTCAAAGTGAGCATTGAAGTGAACTTCAGCTATATCTCTACAAAAAAAGTTTCATATGGGACCTGGATTTGAAATATAATGAACTACTAGTTGTTATATGTCAAGTTAAACTTGGGTTTAGTTTCAGAACTGGAGCTAGTTACTGTTTCATTTTAAAGATGTTAACAGTTACTTGACTGTTTAAATAGTGTGTGTTTTTTTTTTATTGAGACTTAGGCCAAGTTCTAGTTGCACTTTTATGGCAGTATAGTTTATGGGCTTAGAACAGAATGAGTGAAGTGTTTATATGCTGCTTATTTTATCGTCAGTGGCTGTTCCTGGGCTCTTGGTAAATGTCCTTAACATGAATTTAGGTATGCTTGTAGTTTCTTCTAGTGAACCGGAGCCTGTGGAGCAATTTCTGAAGCTGTCTCAAGAACAACATAGAATTCAGCATAGTAGTGAATATATGTATCCAAAATGGTTTATACCAAACACGCTCAAATACTACGTGTTACTGCATGATGTAAGCACAGGAGAAGAGCAAAGGTGGGTCTTCTGTTTTCAGTGAACTTAGAGATAAACTTTTTGACTGAAATGCTTGCAATTCTAAATTACTGTTGAGATTAGGCATATGACAGAACGTATTAACCACTATGCAATTATCAAGGCAAACTTCATTTAGTATTTTAAATCTACTTATTGTGTTCACATAAAATAAAAAGAATCAGTCCCAGGTTTTTGAAGTAGAAGCTTTCTTTGCTAGCTCACTGAGTAATTTGTCAGAGATAGTTGGTTTAACTCTTGCATAAAACACCACTTTAAATCTTTTTTCTTCTTAAACTATACGTGTAATAGTCTAGAATAATTTGTTGTGGTAAACACCTAGAATTGATTTAATATCAAATAATGTTGCTGTGTTTTTTTCAGAGCTGACTCCATTTATGAAGAGATGAAGCAGAGGTATGGAACTCAGGGTTGCTATTTGCTGAAAATAAATTCTCGGGTGTCTAACAGAGGAACAGATGAACAGATACCAGATCCTTGGAGCCAATACCTTCAGAAAAACACTATCCAAAACCAGGTATTATAGTGTTAAAAAAACAAACAAGCAAAAAAAAGCTAGTAGGTAGAAGAAATTAAGGCAGTTATGTAAGATTTCACTTTTTTAACCTGCCTTTTTTGTGAGGGCATTAGGTGAGTCCTTTTTCAGAGAGCTGTCCTCTGTGGTACTTAGTGACTCTAAGAAGTACGGAAGTGCTAGACTGAAAGGAACATGGAAATAGTGGATTCCTGAGGTTGCCTGCAATGCATAAAGCAGAAGTCTTTTTTGTAGTAACCTTTTACCTTCATTTTGACTAATTTTCGTCACTTCCAGAATGTTTCTATTTACAGGTCCATGTAGTTCACTAAACAATATGGCTATTTTTTTGTGGTAATTTCTTGCAGTCAAGTATAGCCTGTAATCTGCTTAGATAGCAAATGATAGTGTATGTTCAGAGTTTTGGGTTCTGTTTGCCATGAATGTCTATTTTTGACTTCAAGACCAAAAAACGTGCCTTCTTGAACTTACTTTTGACTGCCCTGCAGTTCTAACAGTATCTGATTAAAAGATGTCTGTGGAATCATAGTTCTTTACCAAATCTAGCTGGCATTGGAAAATCAAAGCTATTCATATTCTGTAAGCTGTTAAGAGGAGCAGTGAGTAATGTTCCACCATAAACTAGTTAATCTTTATTTTTTTATTTTTTGTTCCATGTCAACTATTCCACACTGTAGGTTTTCTGAGTTTGTCCAGGAGTTGCTTTAGGGAGCATATTTTTACGGCTGTGGGCATTGCTGTGTAAGAGTTCCAATCAGCTGCTGGAACTGCTTGCTTTAGTTGACCGTGAAGCTATTTTGAGCAAACCAGAAGCAGCTTGCTTCATCTGTTGGTGATTATAAGTTTCATCTTTACAATAGGGTGGGACCTTAAAGGCTCAAAACATGTTTCAGTGAATATATATGAACATTAGTTGAATGCACTTTCCTAATCTAGTTAACTGCTATAAAGTTAACAATTACCGTTGACTGGTTTTTGTGTGTGTGTTGTATTATTCTTAAAGTACTAACTTTCCCTTCCGGTAGGATTGCTATGAAGACTGTTCTTATGCTGTCATTTCAAACAAGAGTACCGATCACTTGATATCGGATGGCTTAGATAATGAAATTAAAGGTATTTATATAGCTTTCATCAAACTTCTGGTGTGATAGCTTTTATAGAGCTGCCTTGTCTGTGATAGTAATTCTTTGAATGCTGGGCAGGTTCTGCTGTGACATTATATATACTGCTATGTTAACAATTAACTATATTGGTTTAAAACTCATGAATATTTTAAAAATTAATTTTAATACATTGTAGATTTATGGAACTTTACCTCAAACTTAATCAAGGTATAGGATAAATATTAGGTAGCCCATAAACTGAGATTGGAAAAAAGTTAGTAATTATAAACTTTGTGTTTTGTTAGGAGATTATAAGTAATTTCCTCAATGCTCAAAGGTAGTAACTGTATGTCAATAAATGAAAACATGGTGTTGATTTATTAGACTGATATTAACTGGAGAGTGTGTCTGTAATGAGATGGGTATTGAAGTTTTAGGCTTGTCTTTAAGACTGTTGTCACTAAACTCTGACAATTAATAATTTGCTTTCACAGCTCAGCTTTGCTTAGAGCTAGCAAGGCCCAGAGGAAGCAAACTGATGTAATGGAAGGAGATTATAAATTTGAGGATTATTAAAATCTGAGTGAGTAGGTGTCTTGATGTAGATTGGCTAGCTAGATGCAAAAGTAGTTACCCTTCTTATTGAAGTAAGGTGACTTCAGAGGAGGTTCTTTTTCATCATGATTTCTCAGAAAGGCATGGAGAACTACAGCTTTTAACCCTAGAAATAGAAAAGAATAATTGGATCCATGTTGTCCACTGCATCAATTGATGCATTTCCATCTTTTCATGAATATTTGACTTAAACTTATTGTTTCATTGTTTTGCTTCTGTACTTTTATACTAATCAGCGTATTTGGGAATTGTTTGCACTCTAGGCTAGAACTGAAAACATACTTTCTGAGGCATGTTGTGTTTCTTAAGACTTCCTGAGCTTTAATTTAAGGAGTGACATAATAATCACATAGTTCTCTGCTGATACTGATCTGTAGTGCAGAATGGCTGAATAGCTCTGCCTAACAGAGGAAATAATAAGGAAAATATTAAGGTTAAGAAAAATAACACTTAAAACCATAAATATTTCAATAACTTCATACAAGGATTTTCATGTTTCAATCTCTTAATAGATGGTCTGTCAAACAACTTCAAGACTCATCCCTTACAACTGGATCATCCCAGCGGCAGTTTGGATAGCACTGATTATTTGAAGGCTACTACATCACTGCAGGAGTCAAAGAAATTGAACTCTGGAATGCCTCATGGTGCTTGTTTAACACTCACAGACCATGATCGAATTAGGCAATTTATACAGGAATTTACATTTAGGGGGCTTTTGCCACATATAGAGAAGACAATACGGCAACTCAATGATCAGGTCAGTTCACTCTTACATACTCTTAGTCAAAAACAGTTGTGGTATAAATCCAGTTACTCAACAGTCTGTTCTGAAATTAGTACTTCCCTGTGCATCTAGTGATTCAATTTTACTGAAAGCTGTAAGCAAATTTAAGAGAAGCCTTTTGGCTCCATTTGTCCTTAAAACAAAAAAAACACACACACCAAAATCCAACACCTGTGTCAATAAAACTTCAGTACAAAGGCTTGGTGAAAGCCTGTCAGAGATAACCCTTTGCTCCTAAAATCTTTGTTAGGCTTTTACTGGATGCTTCTAGCATGGAGAACAAAATGTACTTTCTTAATACTTGAATGCACCACTAAAGCTAAGAAATGTATCTTTGTCAATATGTGTCTCCAGAAAAGCTGGACGCTTCAATTGCTGCTTCTTGGCAAGGAAAGGAATGCATGGACATCTTAAATCATGCACTTCTGTTCTGATATAAGCAGTTTTTGCAGCCAAGTATTTGTCTCTTTCTTCCAAAGTATTCTTTGGAAGTATGCTATTTAACTTCATGCCTATTTCAAGTCATGGGCATGCATTAAAATTTTTTCTCTCAGTAAGATCTTTTAAGAGAAAAGTATTTCAATTCTATGTGTCTTAAAGAGCTGAAGAGACTGACTTAAGTGTAATCAAATTACTGGATTTAGCAGTTGACATGGACCCAAATATCAGTCTGTTATCTGAGCTGTCTTTTAGCTGAATTGTCCAATTAGGCTATAGTTTTTAGTAGAGGGTTGTTGAGAGTAATACAGTATGCTGTGAGGAGCACAGTCTCCCTGATTAGACTTCTGGAACATAGTATATGCTGACTGTGTTTATGTTAGGAAAGCTTTATGGTTAAATAAAGTGTAGCCTTATGGCTAGGAATGTAGTAAAATATTCCTAATGCATTTTAAAAAAAAATTTTTTTTACGCTACCTTTAAAAAGAGATGTAGCTTTTCTTAGATCTGGAGGAATGGTAATTCCCTGTGGAGAACATCTCATTTGTGGGACTTCCTGAAAGAATAACAAGGTGTAACCTTGCTTGCAGGTATAACTAGCACACTTGACACTGCAAAAGTGTTACAATGTGGTGATGCTTCCCATGGTGATAGGGAGAATGCTCTCTCTTGAAATATACCAGGAAATAGGTGCTCTGTATTCAAGCAAATGCATCAGACTTTTTTTTTCTAGATTGAGATACCTGAAATTTTACAGCAGCAATAGACAGTTTTAGACAGCTGAAGTTCATTAAATATGGATTACGATGTATGTCAGTGATGCACTCCAATGATGTGTGGTTTTTTGCTTTTTTCTTCTGTTTTCTTGAAAAAAATAGAATTTGGGAATTATTAATGGAGCTTGGATCTGTAGTTGGGTGTAACTTATTCATATCCTTTGCAGTCTAGCACTCTAATTTGTTTTTTTTTTTTTTGCAGTTAATATCCAGGAAAGGCTTGAGTCGATCATTATTTTCTGCTACTAAGAAATGGTTTAGTGGCAGTAAGGTTCCAGAGAAAAGTATAAATGAACTGAAGAATACTTCTGGTTTGCTGTAAGTTATTTCAGTCATTACCTCTGAATCAAAATAAAAATGTACCTCTTTCTTGGGGTGGAAGCCCATGTTTATTAACGGTATTCCTCAAAGTGAACTAAATCAGCAGTACCATAGAAGGCTTTGATTGGTGGAGGAATCATGCAAAGCACTCTGCCTTGTTTATAGCTTTATATTTGTGTTGTTTGTCTTAATTGTCTGATGGCTCATAATCAAGCTGTTCTTCATTTCAATTTTCTATTTTGAATTTGTGAGTATGGTTTGCTTCTCACAAACAAATGTGTGTGAAAACATACTGAATTTGCACTAAAGATTAGTATATACTGACTGACCAAAAGTTACTGATACTAGCAGAAGACAGAAAATTGCTTTGTGTTTTGGCATAAGGCATAGTTTTTCTAAAATTCTTTGTTGAAGAGTAGTGGGGATAAATAACTACAGCTAGGTGAACAGTCTGTAAAGTCTTATTTTTCCTTCTCCTACAGGTTTCTTTAGCTCTAGCAGTTAATCATAGTGAGCAGCTTCAGTGATAGCTGCATACTTGTTTCAGTATTTCATTCAGAGGAATGCTTTCTTTGAATATTAGTGGGATAGTGAATCTTGTTAATCAGAAAGTAGGCTGCGAAACCACGTTACACATGGCAGAAAGGAAGCAGCTTCACTTTTCTTAGTAAGTTGTTTTTTGGTAATGTTGAAAGTAATGCAGATTATATTCCTTCTCTCTGAACAGAAATTAAGATGAGAATGAAATATGTTATGCTCTATATATTGAAATCAGGGCTTTAAATTGAAGTGTTTGTACTTACAGGTATCCACCAGAAGCACCAGAACTTCAAATCCGGAAAATGGCAGACTTGTGCTTTTTGGTGCAACACTATGAGCTTGCATATAGCTGTTACCATACAGCAAAGAAAGACTTCTTAAATGATCAGGCAATGCTTTATGCAGCTGGAGCGCTGGTTGGTACTTCACATTCTAAATATCCTATGACTTTTTCACTATAATTTCTAATATGTCTGGAAGTAACAAAACACAATCTCTTCTCTCCACATCCAAATTTGTAATGGTCTTGACAAACTTACGGCATATCTTCGGCAAGTCCTAAAGTATTCTCAAAGCTGTTGGCTGCTGTTTTACGAAGGGAATAAAAGCATGAATAAAAATAGGAGACTCAATTCTTAAAATCTAAAACACAGAAAGGAGAATGCTTATAGTGTAACCTCTAGCAAAATGGGTCTTTAAACTTGTCTAATAACTCAAGTGGGTCAGAAGCAACTTAATAGTATATCCTGTAATAATTAGTCTTGACTTTCTGGCAAATATATCACTAAATATGGTGCTGTACAATTTAGAATAAATACAAATTTGATCAGAAATATTCCTGCAGTAGATAATTCGCCTCTTAGACTTGTAAAGCAGTACTGAATCATCATTGCTGCATACTGTTGAGGTGTGCTATCAACTGAACAGTTGTGTGAATGTGTATAACTTTTGCTGCTGTTTAGTTAATTAAAAGCAGAGCTGTTAAGTAAACTATTTTATTTAAGTAAGCTATTTTATGTTAAGCAAGCTATTTTATTAAACCTTCTATCAGTTACAGTGTGTACGGTGCATTCTTATATGCCAGTAATTGATTACATGAATATTTTGAGACAGTAGCTGTTGAGATGTGTTCATCAGTGTTTGGAAATTTTCAACGTGTTGAAAACATCTGCAGTGACAGTACTGACTTTTCCTTGTAGGAAATGGCAGCAGTATCAGCTTTTCTTCAGCCTGGAGCTCCTAGACCTTATCCTGCTCATTATATGGAAACAGCAATTCAGACTTACCGAGATATCTGCAAGTATGTTGTTTACTTTCATGGTGATTCTATGAAAGATGAATTAGTTGGTAGCTTAACATTCTTTCTGCAGACAGTGGCAGGTAACTGAAAGATCAGAAGTTGATAACCTGTTTAAAGAGTAAGTTACGTTAGCTCATCTAGGAACGACACGCATGCTGTTCTTAACAGAGTACTTATTAAATTTGTTTCTGATAGTTGGACTTCTTGTTTTTCAGATCATTTAGTTGTCAGTTGCATTATTTTAGTTAGTGTTTTATAAATATGATGTACTCAAAGGTTTCCTAGCTTTGACTTAAAGCTGCTGTTACAGGAAGATGAGATGCTTAATGGTATAAGTTCTTCCCTTACAAAACAGGTTGACACTTATCCTTTTTTAAATTCAAAAAGGATAAATAACACCAATCTGTAATGTGGAGGAAACTTGTCAGACTTGAGGTGAAAAGTTTTCCGATGTTTCTTTTCAATAAATATTCAATATATTTGTTTTTGCTTTAGGAACATGGTTCTAGCTGAACGCTGTGTACTTCTCAGTGCTGAAATCTTAAAAAGTCAAAGCAAATATTCAGAAGCAGCTGCTCTTCTGATTCGTTTAACCAGTGAGGTAAAATGCTAGTTTATTCCACTCATGTCCTCCCTCTACTTGTGTACTTATTGAAGTGCTTTTAGGTGACACTGCTTTTTATCCTGGGGTACTTCCTATCCAATGATGGCAAATGGCCAATTAAAGCTTGAAGTGAAGAAAGCTGTTTATGCTGCAAGTGAAAAAATAAGTACTTGATTTTTTTTCTTTCAAGTCAGGTGACTTACTTGATTTCTTTAAACAGCTGCTAAATGTGCATTTGTTGTCTTAGGCTTTGGAATTAGTTTTCTTTAATATCTGCTCAGCTTTTGTGTGTTATATTTTGAATTTAAGAACTTGTGGGTTAAAAATACTAGCATGGCTTGCCAGAGCTGTGATGAATACTGTCTCTCATATAATCAGAAGTTCTCAATAGTTTAAGCAATGAAGCCATAACTGCAGCTTAGCTGCTATGAATCATTAGAAGCTTACTGGGTAAGTGAAAGCTAGCCTGAACACTTCGGTAATACTAATTGGTTTAAATTAGGCATGGAACTAGTTCTTAACAGCCCAGAAAGGGTCTGCTAAACTGTTACTGGTATTACATCTGTTTCACACTTTCTCAAGCTGTGTAGCTTGGAGGAAAGTCTATCTAGCAGTTAGTTCTAGCTTTGTAGCAAGCTGCACCAAATTTGATGCTTCTGAGAATTCCTGGAATTTATTAAGCATGGAATAAATTTACTTAGTTTCATAAGTTATTCTCTCAAGTGTCTTTATAGCTTCATTCTTGCCCTTTTACCTTAAACTTGGAACCAAATTTCTATGTGAGCAGTGTAAGTTACTTACATTTACATACTAGTGGCTGTGTGCGATCGTATTTCTTTAAATTATATGTAGTATACTTCCGTTGTCTTTTGCCAGTTGCAAGGAAAATATATGATAACGTGAAATTGTCTCAGAGTATATTTGTAGTCCAGGCACATACTTAGACGCTACTGGTAACAGACTTGAGTGGTGGTAAAATCAAATAGATTCTGTTCTTATTGCTTGAAGTAATATAGCTGTGTCTTGGCATGAGAAGAGGATAATAGTAAGGAATTGTATAAATAGTAAGGAATTGTATACTGTAAGGAAAGCATTCTGGTTCTTGTGATCTAAATTCAATAAGCTACATTTCCTTTATTTTCCCTTAGTCTTATTTTTTTATTTTGAGGCTTAATAAAATTATCTGAAATAAAGGGAGAGAGGGAGGAAAAAGGATAGAGTCCTTCATAGCCTGAGTAACCGAAGTGGCAGAACGTATTTATTGTAATCCACACTGGAACTGGTTGATAAATGGGGATGGAGGCAGGTGATTGTTAACAGCACTTTTTGTGATCACTATTTGTTTATCACTATGCATGTGACAGTGAAAAATACTTCTAGTCTTCATTTATTTTTGTGTTCATACATACAATGTTTGTATTTAACTTTTCAATTTTACAGCAATGTTACATCTTTTTCCCGTTAGCATTAAAACAAGCTACTGTTACAGTTACATTCATATTTGATTTTGAGGCTAATTCTCCTTCTCCCTTTTTAATAGGATTCGGATCTTCGTAGTGCACTTCTGTTGGAGCAGGCAGCACACTGCTTTATAAACATGAAAAGTCCCATGGTTAGGAAGTTTGCATTTCATATGATATTAGCAGGACACAGGTTTAGCAAAGCAGGACAGGTAAGTCTTATCTTTCCAGATGGAAAATATGATAAGTATTTGATACTTAACACATTTAACATGCCATTCAGATTATTAGTTTGGTAAAAGACATGGAGCTTCTGGTAGTTCTGTGTTAGAAGTGTTGAGCTCAGTGATCTGAAAATGATTCCTGCCTTGGTCTTTTATATTTGTATTGGAAGTAATATTGAAGATCACGGGCTTGAAATTCAGTAATGCCTTTTTCATTTCTTAGTCTCAATTTTATCCCCAAATAAAGAGTTGTATTTCATTGTGTAAGGAATTATTTTTATTCTTGAGATGTGTAAGTTGCGGAAGTTAATTTTGTTAAACGCTATTAGAATAATACGAAGCTTAGACATACAGCTAAAGCACGAGGAAGACAGGATACTTTTCAGTGGAGTTTTAAGTGTATGAATAGTACAAGACAAACCTTAGAATCTGGTTATGGATCAATTCTACCAATTAAACCACTACGAACTAATTCTACTTCTACTCACATTCCTGGACAGGCAGCTCTAACTCTGTGATAAAACTCAATTTGGACATGAATCAAGTGCTTTATGTGTCTCAGCTGTGTAGTAGACTCTATGGACATCTTGTTTGATTTCTGTTGAGGTTAACCACTGGAATTCAGTTATGGGGCTGTCCACAAATAGTCAATTTCTTTTTACTTAAAAGCTGCAAACCTGTGATACAAGGCATCAATACAACTTGTATTTCAAGTCAATAATACAGGAGAACCTAGGCATCAGATCTACATTTGAAACAAAACTGTGTGTGTATAGAGGTGTTTTCAGACCTCCCCCTTCTTCCCCTTCGGCAAAAATAACAAGAGTATTCTCCCACTTTGTTCTATTCTTGCAGTAGCTTCTTTATCTGTAGTTCTGACAGTGCTGCTGATAACTAGCTGCTGATCAGTTTTTTCTATTTTAATTTTTTAAAATCTCATTCTTCTGCCTGGGAAACTGCATACGTTTTGTAATGCTTTGAGTCAATATTTATGTAACTGCTCTGTTGCTTCTTTAATTCCTGTAAAGATTCTGTTTTCCAGGAAATGCTTTTCAGTGTTACAGTAAACATAGGCTATTTTTTTTCAGTATCATTATAAGCACCAAAATATTAAAAAACTACTGAAAACTCAGCCAGGCTGCTCAGTTACATACGGCAATACTAAATATTACCATATTAAAATATCCTGATGCTAGGCTGTTACTGCTTGTCCTCTGCTGTTGTTGCCATGCTTATTTGAACTTATCTTGGATTAATTCCCATTAATGCTGTAAATAAGGGAATGTTTTGAGAAGCTGTGACTTGCCTGTATAGTGAATACCTACCTATGAAAATGTTCAGTATGTAGACTTGGGATTGAATGCCCAGGTCCTGATGTATCCAGTTAAGGAGCTGTAGAGGTCATTGGGAGTAAAACATATATTTCCCATTGGCTGATGCTATTGGTAATTTTGTCCTGCATGTACTCTAGGGGCTGTTTGTTGCTTTACTTGGTGTGAATTTTGTCCTAAGCGTCTGTTTTTTTTACTGAACAATTAAGTGGAGACGTGGCATGAAGATTCAGTTACTAGAGTGAGATGTAATAAATGTAGTTTACTTTAAGGCTTGCTAATAGGCCTCTACAGGCTCCTGCAGTCAGTTCAAAAGTAATGCAGAACAGTATTTTTAAAACTAGTCTTCTCTTGTTTTCTAACTCTACTGCCTGTTACTGATACTGGAGAATGTGAACTTTATCTGCAAGCTAGGCACTGCACTGTAGGAGCCAACACAGAAATAGTGTTTAGATTAATGCTGACCATGTTCTATGAGGTACAGTTCTGCAAATGTTGTTATGCTTAATATAGTGGGGATTGTGGTAAACAACTTGCTGTTCAATCTTCCTGGTATTACAGTTGCAATGCTTGGTTAATGGGACTATCTGAGAAATAATCTTTTTATTTTTCTTTCAGAAAAAACACGCCTTACGTTGCTACTGTCAAGCCATGCAGGTTTACAAGGGGAAAGGCTGGTCTCTTGCAGAAGATCATATTAACTTCACTATTGGTCGCCAGTCCTTTACGCTTCGTCAGCTTGATAATGCTGTGTCTGCATTCAGGCATATTTTGATCAATGATAGTAAACAACCTCCAGCTCAGCAAGGAGCTTTTTTAAGAGAGTATCTTTATGTTTATAAGGTAAATGACTTTCTTTTAATTCCTGAAGCGGTCAGCAATTTCATTAATGGTAATTTTTTATTACATGTATATTACTGAATGATTTTCTGTCACACCTGCATTGTTCCAGGCTTGTTTTTTTCTAGTTGATATGCTTATGTTTTACTTTAGGCTTCAAAAAGCAAATTCGCTGCATCTGGTGTGTGTGTTAAGTTCATTTACTTAACGGATGTTAATTTAAACGTCCTAACGGAAGTTTATTTACTTAACGGATTTACATGGATGAGTGTATGTTACAGGGTGTTTTAGTGCTGATATCTCCACACAACTTGCAGTCTTCCAGTTGCTTAGTGTTCTCTAAAGCTTAATAGCAGAATGATTGTAGTATTTGCTATTTTATGTTAGACCTTTTTTTGAGACTGGTGTTTGAATCCACAGTGTGGTGAAAGTCTATCAAATAGTGGTGGTGTAGTGAATGTAGCTTATCAAATTCTGAGTTAGGCCTTGCATCATAATAAAGCTGGCAACAGCCATGCAGTCACACTACTGGTTAGATTACACAATGGAGATTTTGTTTAACTTTTTTCTATAGACTTCATGGACTTTAAGATCTTATTGAGAGAAAATACTACCTAAAACTGAGACAGAATGAGCTCTCAGAACAGTTGATTGAAATGACTCATTTCATATTTAATAATAATTCAAGTGTTGAATGCTTAAAACTTGGTCTCCTTATCATTCAAACATTAGTAACATGCAGCATATATATTATGCACTTTGATAATGATTCTTTTCTTCCTTTACTCTAGAATGTAACCCAGCTGTCACCTGATGGTCCTTTACCACAGCTTCCTTTACCATATATTAACAGTTCAGCAACCCGTATTTTCTTTGGGCATGATCGAAGACCAGCAGAAGGTTAGAAAGCTTTATGTAAACAGCTTAAAATTATTATTTTTTTTTATGGAACTAAAACCTATGCAACTTCTCTTCTTAAAAATCATTGTTACATAAAAATGTAGCAAGATAACTTCTGAGGTTGGATTTCAAAAAGAAAAGCTTCAGCTTAGCACCTGCTCTCTAAACATATCTATACAAGGAGTCTGAATATGAAATCCTTAAAGGCAGTTGTACTGAGTTTCATTAGCTTTCATAGCTTGAAAGCTTTAGTGTAAGTCTGTAATGAACTTCATGAAAGGGATTTAAATGCTTTAGTAAATTCTAGATGCTAGTGTCAGAGCTAGAAATTATCTTTACAGTTTTCTCTAAGGTGATGTTTGAAACACTGATTCGTGAATGGAAAGCATGTTGAGTGAAAATTCTTATTTAAACTGGGTCTGTACTGCTGAGTATAATATATAGCATGCTAAAATCATAGAATTCCAATATTTGCGCGTAAAAGCGTTCTCAGTCCTTGGTATCTTCTACGCATGCATTTCAGAATCATATGATCATTTAGATTGGAAAAGACCTCCAAGGTCATCTGGTCCAACTATCCCCATACTACCAATATCATCCACAAAACCATGTCCCTAAGCACCAGGTCCAACCTTTCCTTAAAAATCCTCATGGATGGTGATACCACCAGTGCTCTGGACGACCCATTCCAATGCCTGACTGCTCTTTCTGAGAAGAAACATCTCCTAATTTCCAACCTAGCCCTCCCCTGGGGCAACTTGAGACCTTTGCCTCTAGTCCTATTGCTAGTTATCTGTGAGAAGAGGCTGACCCCAGCTCCCCACAACGAAGTCTTTGGCAATCTGCTGACTGGTTGATTAATTGACTGAGAACTGAATCTTTTTAACATTGCTTACCAAATTGCCAGTGCAGCCCTCTGCAGTTGTATGCCGAATGTTGTCACTTTCTAAGATTGCCTTACTCTTATTAGGTGAAAAGCAGGCAGCAACACATGTAAGTCTGGATCAGGAGTATGACTCGGAGTCATCACAACAGTGGAAGGAACTTGAGGAGCAGGTTGTTTCTGTGATCAACAAAGGAATAGTACCTGCAAACTTTCAACCAACGCAGTTCTGCTTAAATCGCTATTCAGATAACTCCAGATTTCCCCTTGCTGTGGTAGAAGGTAAAGCTGAGATTTATACAGTTAGCTCACTTATTTCTGAAATGAATTTGTACAGTGTTTTCTGCTCTGTTGTAGATTTAAACCAATTTTTTTATTGTTTTGGCCTTCTGAGTTAAGTGAGCCTTCAGAATGATGGGGGTAGGCTGTTGTCATTATTTTCTTGTACTTCTTTAATAGAACCAATAACCGTAGAAGTCTCTTTCCGAAACCCACTGAAAGTTCCACTTTTGTTGACTGACCTTTCATTGCTGTGGAAATTTCAACCCAAAGACTTCAGTGCTAAACATGATGAAGCAAAAGAGCTGGTAAGGAAAGCGTTATCTTTTTCCAACCCAAAATAGGCAGTTACAGTTAAGGAGTTATAAGTTTGGAAATTTAAGTTTTTGAAGTTTAAGAGTGTGAAAACAGCTCTTTTTTTAAAAAAAAAAAAAAAAAAAAAAAAAACTGTTTAGATTTGAAAGGCGGAAGGTGTGGGGAAAGGGAATTCAGAAAGTCCAAGAGGATGGGCATGCAACACTGCCAATTTTTAAGTCTGTAAACTGGAATGTGTGTGTTTTGTCCCTGAACACTCTAGGAAAGCTGCAAGAAATAGTATATATAGTATTATATATACTATATATAGGCAATCTTTCTGTCTAGGAGTAATATCTGAGAAGGTCTGCCTTCTTTTTCAGGGAAAATGCGATGATGATATGATAGGAACCGAAGCAATAGCAGAATTTCTAATTAATAGTGAGGAGACAAAAGTGGTAAGTACCACTTTATATAACATTGATAAGACTATTCTAAAAAAAAAAAAAAAGAAAAACAAAAAAACCCTTTGGGATAGGATGGAGTTCAGTCATGTTACAACCTGAGCTCAAACTTAGAGGAAATGTTACTGTGTGTGAAGAACTGGATCTTTTAGATCTCATCAATGTGTATAAGTAACGGAAAGGAGAGTGAGATAGGACAAGCTGCAATGGGCACGTACTGAAACATAGAATGTTCTGTCTGAACATCTGGAAGCAGAGCTTACTGTGTGGGTGATGGAGCATTGGCACAGGCAGCCCAGAGAGGTTGTGGAGTCTCCCTCAGAGACATTCCAAACCTAACTGGAAGAGGTCCTTGGGCAAGCATCTTTAGGCTTGAGCAGGGTTGTCAGGCAAGAAGACCTCCAGTGGTCCCTTCAAATCTTAAGAATTCTGAGATTGTGCCTCTGTTCAAGTTAAGTTTGGTTACAATTTAGTATTCTTTTCTTATGTAACAAGTACTTTCCAGTGAATGGCCTGTAGTTACTATATATAGTTATATCTAATGCAACTGTGAAGTAAATGTAGCTATGAGTGTCTTTAGTAATTGGACATTTAAATGTAATATTACTTACTTAGTAGCAACAACACCAAAAATTTAACATATCTCCACAGGCAAGACTAAAGCTCTTTCCCCATCAAACAGGGGAGCTACATATTCTGGGAGTCGTTTATAATCTTGGCACTGTTCAGGGTACTGTGACATTAGATGGGATAGATCCTTCTATTGGATTACAGGAAGGTAAGTGTATTATTCCTTCAAGTGTGTGTGTCTGGAAGGGGGAGTTGTGAATTCCATTGAGTAAAAAGCGTTCAATGTTTTGACAATGTAAGGCCTTTCTTTAAGTAAAGATATAGAAACTGGAAATAACTGGAATGGGGAGATAATGAATTGGCACCCATATTATTACCATAAAAAAGGAAGTAACTTCTGCAAAACCTGTTCTTACGTTCTTTTCAAATCTTTAGAAATTCTGAAACCCTTAAATTCATAAATTCTATCTATGGTGTCTATAACAAATTTATTGACTCCTTTACCATTTATTTTTGTTCATTGTTTTACTTTCTTTTAACTTCTTTGTGTTTCACTAAACATCTTGGTACAGATTCCCAAATACAAATTTAGCTGATATAGATTTACTTATCTTGACTTTTTTGCTTGTCTTTCCTTTATATTAATGTATAAATTCCTTAATTGCATGTTCATTAATCTGTTTTGTTGTTTCATTCATCTGAAACTGTCTCCCACAGGGAAAATTTAGTTCTTGAATTAAGTGGGGATTAAAGTACGTACTTGCAAATGTCTAAAAGAAATAAGCTTAGTTAACTATCTATGAATTGGAAATTTGTGGAAAAGACTTTGAAATAAAAATCGTTTTGGTGGCCTGTTTTTGAAGGAAGAAAGTGTTCTGAGCAACTTTTCCCTAGCTTGGCAGAAATGAAATGGATCACCTTCACTCAATACCCTTTCCCACTTTCCCAGCCAGTCTGGTATCCCTATTCTCTTTACTGCCAGAACTTTAAAGAATTGAAGTATAACTTAAAGGGCAAAACCTAAATGGATAGAACTTGCTGGCTGTCAGAACTTGCAATAGCAATGAATTCTGTGTCACAATAAACTGAATATTTCTTTGTCAGTGACGCTGCTTAATAAGTGAACACTGCATGTTCACAGTAGCAAAAATCAAAATGATGTGTAAGATTGGGAAGGGAAGTTCAGATTACTTTCTACAAAGAGTTGCTTTAAAAAAAAAAAAAACTTTTTAAAACTGTTTCAGGAAAGTTTGTCTCCAATGGGTTATCTGTACGAGGACGACAAGACTTAGAAATCCAGGGGCCTCGACTTAATAACACAAAAGAAGAAAAAACATCTATTAAGTATGGACCTGATCGACGTTTAGATCCCATTATTACAGAAGAAATGCCTTTGTTGGAGGTATGTAGCTTTTTCTACTAGTAATTTTGAGCAAATTGCTGAATCTAGAACTATAAATATAATTGCAACAATGAAGTCTTAAACTTTGTTTGTGTTTTTCCAGTTAAATTTGGCACTGACAGGTCATAATTTGTTTTGTTTTCCAAAGGAGACTCGAAGCCTCCAAATTAATATAATTCTGAAATTGTTATGCTCCCTTTTGAGTTTTTAGTTTGCAACAGCTTTTGTAGCCAAATTATAACTATAGGTAGGGAAGAGTCAAATAGGTGTTTTTGTTTGCTGTTCTTTATCTAGAATACTACAAGTTGGTTGGTTAATAGAAGTGGTAGCTTTTCTTCCTAGTGCTATTGAAGTACTCTTATCTGGCTAATGACAGCACTCTGTAGTTTAAATATTAGATTTTTTTTAAGATCATTCATAACTTTACTCAGTGTTCAGTTTTTTCTCCTCCTGTTCTCTCCAATACAGGTGTTCTTTATAAACTTTCCTACAGGGCTTCTCTGTGGAGAAATCAGAAAAGCATATGTGGAATTCGTGAATGTAAGCAAGTGTCCTCTTACTGCGCTGAAGGTTGTGTCCAAACATCCAGAGTTTTTTACTTTTGGTGGAAATACTGCAGTTCTAACGCCACTAAGTCCTTCAGCTTCTGAAAACTGTAGTGCTTACAAGACTGTTGTGACAGATCCTACCTCTGTGCGTACAGCACTGCTATCTTCAGCTTCTTCTGCAGACTTTGGGGTTGGCACTGGAGGTCAGCCTGAGGTAATACATGTCCCACTTCCTGACTCAGTGCTTCTTCCTGGGGCATCAGTGCAGCTGCCAATGTGGTTACGAGGACCGGATGAAGAAGGTGTTCATGAAATAAACTTTTTATTTTACTACGAAAGTGTTAAAAGACACTCAAAAATGTGGTAAGCTATCTACCTTTTTCTCCTACTTACTAGGCTGTTAATAATAAACACCATAAGCATAAATTTAAAACCTACTGAAGTTCTCTGAATTGCCGTGAAGATATATGTGGCCTATTATTGGCTTTTCTAAGCAATAATTTTACTGTATGATGCAATTTTCATGTGAAATTATATAGCCTATACTTCCGTCAGAGTGCCAATATTTCTTAACTTAACAGAGGGAGAGTTAATGGAACTGTTTAATACAGACTCTGTGTTCGTAGTTTGTGTTTCTGGGAGCACATCACTCTGTGAGATAGAATAAAAGCTTCATGACTTTTTTTTCTGTACTTTATAGAAAAGTCTGCTTTAAGCCAAAGATTTTTTTTTCCTAATTAAAATGTGGCTAGTGCTTGTATTATGATGAAGTTAACCTTTGTAGGGGTTAAATACCAAGTTTGACTTGCATGCTGTTGTATAGCTCTTCTTTGGAGCATTCCTGGGACGATGAACGGTTGAGTTTGGTACTAGAGGCTAACAATAGCATTTTTAACTTTAATTTTATTATTGCTAATTCTAAAGTCCCACATGTTTCCCAAGCTAAGGCGGCTCAGGAGAACTTATTTTGAGAAACCTGTTTTTCAAAGATTCTGGGGTAGATATGCCTTTACTCAGAAAGCGAAGGTATCAGCCTTTAGGAAGGCATTTCTGAATTTATCTGTTTACTAAAGCTTCACTATGAAGACTGTCTATTCTCTTCACCTCCTGCCCCTACAAGCTGTCTTTCACTATTTTATAAGTACTGTGCTTACAACATTATTTTACAACTGTTAAAGTTCAAAGCTAGAGCAGAAAGTTTTAATAGGCTTTATCTAGATTTAGTTTTCAGTCCAGTAAGAAATCTGTTTGTGGACTTGATAAATGTTATTTTGTGGGGGAGAATTTCATCAAGGAGATATGTGCTACATTGATTTGTCTGGAGAAGTGCATCTCAGCTTTCATTAAGTAGCAGTGCAGGCTAGGAGGAATGCATCTGTAGCATCAGGGCTGAGGAGTTGCCTCCATATGGTAGATATTAAGGATGATGGTACCTTAGGTGAGCTCTAGTCCCATGGACTTAAGCTCCAGCCACAAGCTGACATTGTTTTTCAGGCTAGTTCTGAGAAAGAGCAAGTGAGCTTGGCTTCTGAGACTTTTTCATCCTGTAAACCAAAGCAAAGTAAGTTGAAGACTGTCAAGAGCAGATCAACAGCATGTTCTTGAAAATCAAACTACAACTCATGTAAATGTACCCTTTGATAATTCCCAGTTCATGGGAATTTGTTGAATGTGGTGGTGTTTCAGTAAGTGTTTGTGCAGGAGGTGTGATTCACTAGTGGGCCTTTTATGGTTTACTTGCTGAAAAACTGTATTTCCAAAGCATGTGGTGATGTTAAATTGCATCCCTCTGCCAATAAATGCCTGTTTGCTTTCATTATGCCACTTGTCTTATAAGAAATATTAACAAAGTATTTTTTTTGTCATGGTAACTTCTGAACTTTTTTCTGGTATTTTGAACTGGATAAGAAACTGTTTGAACAGTGCCTACCCATTGCAGCATGGTTGTTTAGCATCCTATCAAAATGATATGTTGAAAAGAAAAATGCCTTTTTGGTCGTTGAAGGGAATAAATCGTTTAATAGCTTGATATTGAAGAGAAATGTAAAAGCTAGACTTGTTGAGAAGCTATGGTTGGCAGTCCTGGTTCTTCAAAATGTTTTTTCTTCCATTTCTAGTCATAGAGTATTAAGGCACACTGCAGTTATTTGTACTAGTCGATCTCTACATATTCGAGCTACTGTCTGCAGAAGTAATGCACTTGAAGATGATGAAGGCAGAGGGGACAACATGTTGGTGTTTGTGGATGTAGAAAATATCAATACTGTAAGTTCTTTTTCTTTTAATGACATTACTACTCTTAAGCTCAGCAGACATGTAAACATCTCCAGTAGAACCAGTATTTAATTCAGAGCTTTTATACTAGCACTCTGACTGGAAATATTAAGTAAGCCTTGCATATTTAGACTTTTCAATTAATGTTGGAAAGAAAGTACTAACAGTAAGTAAGTTATGACTCAAAACTAGCTGTGGATATCTGCTAGAACCACCTCTACGTTAAATGTATGTGATTTTGAATTCGTCTTCAAGTTCCTTTTGGAAGACTTATTCCAAATTCATGGATGTTCCTAATGCTTGCGACTTCCTGAATGAGACAACCTGTGTTCCTTCTCTGTGCTACACCTCCGACAGAATTAGTGATAATCTGAAGGAAGTCTCTGTGTCCGCATTCATTAATAAACTCTCACATTTTTGGAAGCACAATCCAAATGCAGATATGTCTGTTGGCTTAGCAAAGCAAATGTTAAAGCTGCTCTCATTTTTTCAACAACAAGGCCAGGAAATCAAATCCTCTGCTTATTAGAATTCCTGGACACTTAAATGGTAGTGGAATCACAGAGAACTTTGGAGCTGATTTGTCATTTCATGTTAAGTGTGTAGTTCTTCAGATATTAAGGTGAATATTGCCAGCGTTCTTTGAGGAGGAGGAAGTGTACAAAGCACTCAGTGAGTTTACAGATGATATTGTGTAAAAGTTAACTTTCCACTGTCATTTCATTCTTTCCAATAGAGAAAACGATCCCAAAAGCTACTTTCCATCATGTGTATATATACACGTAATTTTAAGAGTTGTTGAATTTCTGGGGTTTGTTTTTTCTAAGAATCTTGAAGTAATCTTAGAAATTAAGTCCCCTTCTGGACAGTGGTCTGCACTGGAGTTTAAACAAGTCTAGGTTTTATTATAGTCATGTTATTCTAAAATGCCACCTCATGGGAGTTTTTCCATAGGATTTTTTCATCTTCTTATAGCTTTGCTTACCGGAATTTGAAGTTCCTGGGAGCTGGGGCTGTTTTATATTACAGTGGGTCTTCAGTCTGTTCTTGTCTCCTTAATACTGTATTGCAGATGGTGTGAATGAGGAGTTAAATGAAGATTTCAACAATACCACTTTGTGATGAATGCTTACTGTGCAATGAAGAACATTACAAGTATGACTGGTCTTATTTGACATTATTTTTGTCTCTTTCTTAGAGTGAGGCTGGTGTTAAAGAATTTCATATAGTTCAAGTTTCGAGTAATAGCAAACACTGGAAGCTTCAAAAATCTGTTAACATCTCTGAAGACAAAGGTGTGTATACTTAGTACCAAAAGGATAGCAAGTCCAGCTTCTGCCTGATGAGAAAATTAATCTTCTAAGAAGTTGAACTTGCATTTCAGATTAACCCAGCTATAGGTGTTTTTGCGTTCCTTTCAAGTGAAGTGTTTTTTAACTTTCATTAATTAAAAAATGGTCTTAAAAAAATGGTCTTAATTTACAGGTAAATTATTTTAAGTTTTGTGGAGAAATCCATGTTTAGGTTGGTTGATAACTTGCCTTACAAGAAAAATGTCTCATGGCATTTTTTGTTTGTTTATATCAGTGTAACGTTTTGACTAATCAACAGAATATTTCACAAATGCTCTATTCAGTTATTAGAAATATACCGGAATTGCTAGTGCTGTGTATCCTGCCTGAGCTAATATAACCTAATAATTTTTTGAAAAGGCAACCCAAGAAAATAGACATCTATTACTGTATCTGATGTGCTATCTTTACATGCATGCCTATGCTTTATATATTTAAAGTAAATCTAGACAAATCTTCCTCTTGCATTAGTATTGAAGGATGTGATTTTATCTTCTGTTCCTTCTTTCTGTGTATCTGCTTTACGTAGTAAAGCTTGTTTTGTGATAAACAAGTAAGTGGAATGGGTTAGCAGAAGGTCATCTTTACTTTCTGCTTGTTCAGACATGCTATGTAAGTGTCAGTGTGGTTTTATTTGTGAAGTTCAAAGGCTGACTTATGGCTAATGTGTGATGCTATGTGATTATGCTGAGGGGAAAAAATCTTGCAATTTTTTCTTTCAGATACTAAACTTGCTAGCAGAGAGAAAGCAAAGCTGTGCTTTAAAGCAGTAAGATGCAAAAACTCAGAAGGTAGGTTCTCTTTTGAATGAGGTAACACTTCTGAAGGGGAATACAGTTGGGATGTTGTATACTGCAGTTGACTCTGTGATGCTGAAATAACGCCTTCTCTTTTTATCCCTTAGAAAACTACACATTTGCAGATATTGTCTTTGGAAATGAGCAGGTAAGTTAACTGGTACAACTGCATATTTTGTCTTTTGCGAGTAGCCTAGTGAAATCCTTTTTTACTTATCCTATTGCTTTTTTTTTTTTTTTATCTTTTCACAAAGATAAGTTAAAAATTCTAACTCCAGATTATTGTAAACAGTGGAAACCTCTAATGAATGTAGGTACTGAAATTTCAAAACCAGTAATTTAGCTTGCAATCAATTCAGGGAGTCTATTTCTCTGATTTCTTGAAAGATGGTTAAAATTACAGGCTACCCCATCCTATTACTCTGTTTAAGCATACAAATGTCTGAAGAAGAATCAGTTTAAAAATGATCTTGGTACATGGAATATTTTTCCAAAACCTGAGAAAATAAGACACTGTATTGGATCAGAAATTACACTAGGATAGTGAATTTGGTTAGTTGGATGTTAGTACTAGGTTGCTTGTTTTATGTTGAGATTGTATTTTCCATGTATGCACCTGGCTTTTAAAAGCCAAAGAAAAGCTACTCAATGCCATTTCTCTAATAGATGTATAGACATATACTCAATTTATGACTGAAAATCTGGATAGGCTTCATGAACTTGCGCTTTCTTGTAAGAAAATATTCTCCACTTGGCCTGTGGGAAGGGTTCTTTCCCTTCTAGACAGTTACTTCAAAAAGCAGTTTTTCTCTTTGGATATAAGTATTCTGCTGATGAAAAAAATAAGCATCTCTGCAAGAGAGTATTCTCAAATGTCTAACACTTTTTTTAAATGGAGGTAGTCTTATTTATCATGTTTGTCCAGGCATCATTGATGTCTGTCTTAACCATCACTTCCTTAACAAGCTTTTGATATTTGTCATAGCTTATGCTAAGCTTTTCCAAACTTGACAAACAGCACAGTACTTCTGTACCTCTAAAACAGGTGGAACATGCTATGCAATCTCTAATTTTTGCTAGTAACGTGTACGTTCCTAACTAGCAGTTAGGGTAATTAACTGGAAGAATCTTATTATTAACCTAATAATTAGTCAAAATACTAATCACTATTAATAAAGCAATAGTGATTTGCATATATGTTAGTTCAGAGGAGACACTCCAGCTCTCTCCTCCACACTTGATTATATCTTGGTAGGCTGTCTGTTAATAATCAAAGACCTTATTTCTAAGTTCAGTACTTATGATTTTAGACCAGTGATCTGTAGCTCTGTTCCCGTATGTTGCTTTGGAAGCTTCACTGTGTAGTGTTGATGGCTGTAAAAAGAGCAAGTATTGTAACCAAAATGACGTATGCTACATATTTACAAGAGATTGTTTGAGAATGGAACTGAAATACTACAATGATAAGTTCTGTTAGAGAAACGTGTAACAGCTTGCATCTTTTCCTGAGAGCATTTTCTTTCATCTTCCAGATAATAAGTTCAGCTAGTCCTTGTGCAGACTTTCTTTTTCAAAGCTTATCCTCTGAATTAAAAAAAACACATGTGCAATCTCATACTCATGGATCTCAGAGGGCTGTGAAACAATCATTGGATGATGCAGTCAGATTGGTACAAAGATGCAGTGAAGTGGACTTGAATGTCGTTGTACTGTGGAAGGTACGTATAGTTGTAAGATCTCTGGAATTTGACTGAGTTTTAACATGTGGAAAATAATGTGGCATCCTGAACTTTCCAGCATACTTGTACAAAACTTGCAGATGTAACTTTTTAAAACCAGACTAATGAACTAAAAAAGTGGTAAGTAAACAAAACAGTCCTAATACTTGTAGTAAATCACTTAAATGGTTTTATGCTGTCCTAGATGCACCCAGTTCTTATCAGCTCTTTCTTTTTTTTCTAAAGAGAAAATTTAACAAAACATACATTTTAAGTTTTCATAATGCTTGCTTTTATCATAGATCTGTAAGAGTGACCCCGTCTGCTTTGAAGAGGAAGACCCAATTTACCAGAATGCAAATCTTAAGTAGTGGCAATTAGCAGTCTGAACCACAGTTGTTGTCTGTGCTTGCAAAGTTTAAAGCATAAACATAAATATGTAAGTCAAGTTAGTATTTAGGTTTTTGACAAAACATCTTCTAGTTAAGGAGAGAATGTTGACTATAAAGCTTAACATATATTTTGGTCTGCTAATGTCTGTGGTCTCTGCTCTGTATTTTGTAGGCATATGTTGTGGAAGACAATAAGCAGCTTATTTTGGAAGGTCAGCATCATATTGCCCTTAACACAGTTGGGAAGGAGGCTTTTTCGTTTCCTCAGAAGCAGGTAATCTACTATGAAACTTTCCTTTGCAATTGCTTCTTTCTCAAACTGTATGTGATCTATTTTCTTGTAAATGGAAGTGGAATCATTTTGTGTGCTTTTTGTAAAATCTAATATAAGACCTCAGTGAGGTACAGCTATGTTGTTTTGTAAACTGTTCTGTGGTATTTCAGACTACATCTAGCAGCTTATTAATGGATTAAGTCAAAGTTAAAACTAAGTAATGAAGTGTTAACAGGATAAAAACTTTGTGAATTCTACTACACACAACTTCTAAGTGAAGGCCTTTATTGTAAAATTTTAAAAACAAAAGCAGAAACTCTGGGGAAATTAGTTAGACATAGAAATATTTATTTGAATATATAAACTAATAATTCATTTTCAAATTTTATAGCCTGTGTGGTTATACAAAGAAAATAACATCTGCAAGAAATTTGTCTCTTGGTACACAAACGGTAACAGTTATGAGAGTTAGGTTTGCATAAAAACATGTGTATGACAGATGCAATTTGTGTATGAAAGTGGCTAATGTGTAAAATAAAAACCATAATTATTTAGTTTTCTGTTGACCGGTACAATGCCGTTCCTTCTTGCTTTGGTGCTGGTTTCTTTGTTTTTACCAACATTGCATTACATATACAGCTTTTAGTGAGCCCTCTTACTCTTCTCCAGTAAGAAAGCATTAAGACAAATATGACTTTCTGTAGAGATTGTTATAGCACAAATAGTGAATTACTTGGATATCTGAAGCTGTGCATTTGGCTTTGGTTCATAAGCCTGTAAGTATTTTACATCAGTAAGACTTTGCCATTTAGTCCTTTTATGCTATGAAATTTAAATAGATCAGAAGGGACATAAGTTTGATCTAAACCGGCTGCTGTTCACTCTCACTGAAGAATCAGAAAACTAAACCCAAACTTCTGAAAAAGCTTCTCTTGCAAAAATAACAGAAGCCTCTGCATGTGTGGACTGAAGTTATGGTGTACAATATTATGCTTTATTAGTCTGACTACTTCCCATTCTAATATTCTGTCCTGTATTTTAAAGTTGTATGTAGAACAGTAGATCATACTGTAAACACCTGAAGTTCCAAGAGAAAATGCTGTTGACTTTGCTCCTTGATCTCATTGAGGTCTTGTTCTAGCAAATGGATGGGGAGAGAAGTAGGAATGAATTGCATCTGCATCCTAAAATAAACATATCACCAAACATTAGACATGCTAGGTATAGGGGTTTTCATTTTTTGTTGACTGTATCAGAACACTAGATGCTTGCATTGAGTTCAGTTGTTTCAAGCTAAACAAAAATGATCACAACTTGTTTTGAGGAATGCATGCTACCCTCTTAAAGATTAGAGGCTGCATTCTCATCAATATTGTTGTTACATACAATCAATGTAGCATCTATTTGTAGTTGTACCTTCTTAATGAACAAATTCTCAGAGCTTCTTTTAAACCATTCTGTTCTGCAGGAGCAGAAATCTATCTGTACTGTCATGCTATTGAAATCTAGTTTAAGAATAGGGGGTTGTTTTTTAATAAATGCTTAACTCCTCTGTCTTCATGGTAACCAAAGCTCAGGTTGAAATTGGACTTTAAGAGCCTGTAATTTCAGGATGGCAGAAGGAGAGACTTTGTATGCTCACATACAATTTTATATTGTGAGAAGACAAACTCTGAGTTCGAAGGTTGGGAAAGACCTTCATGATCAAGCCCAACTGTGAGCCTGACATACGGAATCCCTACCCTGTCCTTTGGTGTCCATATGTCTCTTGAATACCTCCACTACTCCCATGGGTGGCCTGTTCCAAAGCTTGACCACCCTGTCCACGAAGAAATATTAAACCTCCCCTTGTGCAATTTGAGACAGTTTCCTCACATGCTGTTATTTGAGAAAAGAGATGGACACCCTCCTTATTACAGCCTCCTTTAAGGTAGTTGTGGAGAGGAATGAGGTCTCCCCTCAGCTTGCTGTTGTCCACACTAAACCCCGGTTCCCATGGTTGCTCCTTATAAGCCTTGTTTTCTGCTCCCTTCACCAGCTTCAGTGCTCTTCTCTGCATACACTGGAGCAAGTCAACACCCTTATTGTAGTGAGGGGCCCTAAACCAAACAGTATTTGAAGTGTGGTCTCGTTGGTGCCCTGTGCAGGGGTCCAATTACTTCCCTGGTCCTACTGGCCATGCTTTTTTTTTTTTTTTTTTTGTATGGGTCAGGATGCCTTTGGCTGCCTTGGCCAGCTGGGCACACTGCTGGCTCATGTTCAGCTTGACAAGCACCCCCATGTCCTTTTTTGCCAGGCAACTAGCCGTTCTTTCCCAAGCCTGTACCACTGCTTGGGGTTGTTATGACCTGGGTGCAGAACCCAGCACCAAGCCCTGTTGAATGTCATGACTGGGATCTGTGTTGATTTAGCCTATTGAGAACGCTCTGCAAAGCTTCCCTTACATTCAAGCAGATCAACAGGCCTGCCTAACTTGGTATCATCTGGAAACTTACTGAGGGTACCCTCAATCCCCTCACCAAAATTTTGATGAAAATGTTAAGCAAAACTGTCCCTAAAACTGAGCCCTGGAGAGCACTACTGATGACTGGCCATCAGCCAGATTGAAATCCTATGCACTGCGACTCTTCGGCCAGTTCTTCACCCAAAGAACTGTACACCTGTCCAAGCCATGAGCAACCATGTTCTTCCAGAGAAACTATAGGAAACAATGTCAAACGTGTTACCAAAATCCAGGTAACATCCGCAGTCTTGTCCTTATCTGCTTATTAGGTCATCTTGCCTCAGAAGGAGGTCAGGTTAATCAAGCAGGACCTGCCTTTTATAAACCCATGCTGGCTACTTCTGATCAGTTGATTGTCCTCTGTGACAAGTTAAATGAACACAGACTTTGCAGCAGTTAAATATGTGGAGCGAATGAAGTTAAGAATTAAAGAATACCAAAAAATCCCCCAAAATAGGATTAAATGAGGCTATGCAGGGAAAATAATATACTTCATCTGTTAGTTAAGGCTTGCATATTCTCTTTAAAATATGTTGCTCTTTAGTTAAAGTTACACAAGCAGTGAAATGGGGTGGAGGAAATCACGAAGTCAAACAGTACTTGTGCCATTATGTTTTCAGTACGTAGTTTCTGGATTTGCAACAGTCATATAGTTTCTGTGTAAATCTGTGTTTATTTTGTATAAGTCATCAACAGGGTTGGAAACTAGGTAGTTTGAGTGACTTGGGCTGACAGTATAGCATTTAGCTGTTTTCTGTCGACTAGACAGCAGAGGGAGATGGAGATGCATGCTTTCTACCACCAGTAAATGCTACTCAGTTCTGGAAAGTAGATGTATGCAGATTTCAAACAGTGGTCACCTAGGATGCAAGAATCTGCTCCACTCCCTGCATTTCTTGCTGTGTTTCTGCTTGTTGCTTTTTGAGTGGCTTTTTTTCCTCTTTACTTGAACTGCTTCTGCTTCATGGTGTTGTAACCACCAACGAAACTGTTGCTTCTGGCAATACAGCAACTCCCAACAAAGAACAATTTCACAGACTTCCAGAAAACATGAATAAAACTGTACCCCCTCCCACTTTGTTTTGTATTATTAATTTATTTTAAAGTAAACTCCAAGTGATTCCAATCTTAATGGAATTCTTCAAATAATTGCATTAAATAAATTTGGATAGCTTGCTCTTGGGGGGGGCGGGGGGCGGGATTAACTTCTCTGTACTTGCTGACCTCTGCTTTGTCAGTTACTGACTTAATTCTTTGCTAGCCTTTAAGGGTTTTGTTTGGAGTTGTTCAAACTTGAATGACTTGTCAGAGAAACAAAGCTTCAGTAAAGGTCTGCATTAGAGAAGTGCTGGATTTGCATTCATTGACATGTTTCTCAAGTTCTTTAGGCAGTTGCTGATTGATTGGTAATTGCGTGTGCTGATACATAAGTCATCTTAAGGTTTCTCAGCTAAAATGTTAAGTCTTCTGACCGAAATGCAAGGACAGGTTACTTCCATTTGGTTCATTGTGGAACAGACAACAGGATGCTATTATTCCTGTAGCACAGCAACATAACTTGGCAAAACATTTGATTTTAAAAAAAAGTATGGTTTCCACAAAATATAGGATAATGGGGTTAAGGGAACGCTTAAAATGTTTCTGGCTAAAATTTCTCTATACCTTCTCTATAAAAAAGAGAAAAAGTGAAATTCTATATGAACTTTATTTGAAAGCTCAAATGCACATGCTTTATGCTATTCCCATGTGTGTTCAATATATAATTACAGACGTTAAACTTTTTTCATTATAAACAAGGCAGTGATAACTACATCTTTGAAGCTTACTGGTTTTCTGTCACTGTAGAGAGACTTTTTGTTTACACTACGATGTTTTTATCTGCAAAATTGAGTAGGTGATTAAATGTTTTTGAGCATAGGTTGCTGGACACAGTAGGTATGTCAGGTGATGTGAGGAGCTACTTGCATCTTCTAGAACTCCAGAATTGGAACACAATGCTGACAGAATGTTTAACGAATACTGATTCTGTTAAACCAGAGGAAAGTTTTTATATAGAGGACTGTTTTTTATATATTTATATATAAGTATATAAATAGTTTTATATAGAGGAATGTTTTTATATGTCGTATAGAAAGCTCTCTGAACAGTGCAGAAAATGTTTATCTACCTGTCCTTTCCATCACACGTACTTTGAGGGGGGGAAAAAAAAACTTTTGCAAAAGGTAAGAAAAAAACTGCTAAATACAGCTTTTTGCTGAATCAGAAACTCAGAGGTGCAACATGGTATGTGGCCTAGGCAAAGTAAGAACCTCACTAATAAAAACTAACTGGTACTTGTAGATAATGTCTTTTTTTGACAGCAATACTGCTAGGGAGTCTGTTTCTCTTTTGAAGTCTGTTTTCAGAAATTCAGCTGTATTAAATGAAGGTCAAAATATGACTGCATCTAAAATACAGCTATTCTGCCACTTGAGTTCTTTACCTCCCTACCATAACTTAAAGGATAGAGTAACTTCAGATTTCTTCAAACGTCCATTCTCAGCTAGGGCTGTTGCTCAATACTACTTTCTATTTTTTTCTCCTATTTTTTTTTCCTAATCCAGTCAATTCAAGCAGAAAGGTTCTGAAGCAAAAGTACAGTGCAGTCAATATAGTGGGGTTGAAGTAGCATTACGGGCTGGGGTGTTTGCTGTAATTTTGATTAACAGAGACTTGACCCTGACTAAAGATGAGGAGCAGCCTAGTAGAGACTTAGCACTTTAGAATTTCATTATCATCTTACACTACTAGCACCCATACCTGTGGAACATCTTAGCTTATGAGCGTGATTTAGTTCTAACTTGTTTACGTGAGGTTATGTATGTATGAGTGCCTTAAATCAAGCATACTTTAAGTGATTCTATTCCCATGTATGGCGCTCTCCTTTTATTGTGGAGGGGTCCTGTAATGCACAAGCTTATAGATTTCTTCCAGAGAGGAATAATCTGTGTACGTCCTAGGACTGCGCAAGATGTGCTTCTGGGCTGCTATTTCAGTTCTGTGGATCGGACTAGTGCTAGCCCAAAGGAAACTCCATGAAATACTTAGGGCATGGATGAAACTTCAGAGATGATTGCTTTTGGTAGCGCTGCTTCTTAATATTGATGTAACTCGGGAGTTAGGGTGAATATAGACAAATCATGTGGTAAGGAAAATCAGTTTAAAACTGAGATTTAAAAATGGCACTCTGGTTTTATTTTTTTCTAATATCTTTAAGAGCATGTTGACCCAATCATTGGGAAGATTGTCTCTGAACTTGAAAACTTTAAGTTGTCCAAAACTCCTTAAAAGAAAAAATTGAATGGTTGCTTGTAAGGATACCGTAGTTTCTGCCCATCTGATGGAAAGGAAGGACTTCGTACTTCAAAAGTGCCTTTTAAAGTTAAAGGATTTATTATGGGCAGACCTATCTATTACACATATCATATAATGCAAAAGCTATGTTGATCAGTGTGTAAACTTTGAGTTTTCTAGCTTTAATTAGTTTATTAGTGCAGTTTCAGGAGAAATCAAAAACTCGTGTGAATAGTACACAATTTCAGAAGTGTAACTAGGGATAATACGCTTCTTTGTTTCAAAGAAGCAAAAAACCTCACTCTAATGGTCCTTTTTTTTTTTTTTAATAATTACAGAATAAATAGCAAAGTTATGAAGATTATTCTAGTTGGAACAGTAAGCTTGTGTTTTTCTATAGGTGTATGTTTTAAGCTGACCTTTGTAGATGACTTTGGACAGTAAAAAGGTTTCTATTAACAGAAACAGCTTTTCTAGTACCAGTCGTACAGTTCGAATCTATTGGAAGGCACATGTGGGAGCAGTGCAGTTCTGTTGCTGCTATCTATTGAATGTTTCCATTAAAAAAAAAGTCCAACTTAAATGCAGCTATAGTACTTGACAGGGGTAAAAAGGTTCTGCTGTAACTGTCAAGTTCAATTCTTCCAGACTCTTTCTATGATGAAATCCGCTCCGTTCGAGCTTGTCTGTATTGCTACTGTTATAATGTTGAGATCTTCAAATTGCGCCTAAACTATTATTTAAAGGGAGCATGCTGAATGTCATTGTGGCCTTTTTGTATGGAACATACGGTGCTTGCTGTGTACTGTGGCCCACAGAGGCTTTACAAAGAACTATAATGGGTCAACAAGCTGACTTTAGGTCTCAGAACTTTAAAAAGGCAAAACTCCATTTGGGTTGGTGTTCTAGAATTTGAGCAACAAAATACCGCTCCTTTAATTTTTGGTCTTGTTTTACTTTAAGTGTGACTTGAGGCTATTATCTGTTCGGTGCGTATTCTTGAAGGGGAGGGTACAGGTACCCAAGTGAGTATGGGTTTCTTTTTTTGGTAGTTTTGATTCAATTTCTGAAACTCCAGGGTAGGGAAGGAGTTTAATGCATCTTTAAACTTGGCATTTCTTACTAGATATCTCTAGGTAGCTCCATGATCTGCATGCAGATCTTCTTGGTTACCATTTGTAAGTGTTTAATTCCCTCCTGAAGCATTAAGTAAGAGAATCGTGCTAAATATCATACAGCCCTTGTTACAGATAGATTGCAAAAAAAAAAAAAAAAAAAGACTTGAATGAAGAAATGAATGAAATGAATGTCTTTAGCTGAATCTGACACCTAGAGTGTGACTGGAATTAAAATTTAGCCCTGTTATGGTAAACTGTTAATCTTGCTACCTTCCAGTCCTTCAATAGAGGTGTAGTGTTAGAAATAGAGATTTGAAATATTACTAGTATACTGCACTTTCACCAGTAAATGTTCCTGCTGCATTTCATGATGTTTTTGTCTATTTGTAGAGATAAATCTTCGTATTTGTCTTTTGTAGGGTTTTAAAAAAATACTCGGGAGTTCTGATTGGGAGGACTTGGAACAGGTAATTAACTCTAGGGCAAACTACAGTATGTAGGATATTGGTGTATGGTCAAAGAGGTCGTTATAATTTGAGATACATTCAAATGAAAAACTATAATTCGAACTCTCAAAGGCTGGTGTTTTTCATGCTGTCAAGTTCCATCAAAATAGGTACATATAAGGTTAGGGTGGAACTAATAAATTCATTCAGGGCTTAAAGTAATTTGGGGGGAGAGAGACTACACAGTAACAATGAAATATATTTTAAGAAAGCTACTTGTACTTCCAAGAAGAAAGGGGGAAAAAAAAATAACACCAAAAAAAACCTGGCTTATCTGGGAAATCAGAGGCTAACATTGATGTTTACAGATTGCAGAATGCTTGCAGATTTCACTGAGCCCCGTGAGTATGTTTGAGTCAGGTTTTATTGCCTTTAGTATTTCTGTTCAACTTAGAAGGTATAATTCCCCATCCTTAAATGAAAAGTATTACTTTGCGCAGTGTACTGTCTTATTTGTGTTTAAATCTTTCCTCACTTTAAGTAGTCACATTTATTGCTGTAAAATCTATTTTTTCTAAAGGTGGACTTTTGTAGAATAGTTTCTTAAGACAATGAAGAAGGTAGCCCCTGCCTCAATAAATCCTGCTTGCAAAACAGATTAAATGTTGATCAGAGTTCAGCATTACTGTAATGCTCGACCAAATGTAGCCAGATTGTCTCATTTGGTGTTGCATCTTTGTCATCTGATTTCTTCTGCTTCAGAGATTGATTCTGCTTATAATGTTAGGATGAATCCCAAGTAATGACGGTGCTTTACTTGGGCTTTCAGCTGGGGACAAGGAAAGGCAACTTCTGTGTCTACAAGAGCTTGCTATACAATTCTTAAGATATTCTGTGTTTTCAAATCCTCCTCTCACTGCTAGCATGTTTTCCATAAACTTGTTTGCTTTACTTTGGATCTGTTCTGGGAAACTTGGTTATTGGCTTTTCTGTTGTGAACTTCCCAGGGTAGGTGATGGTTTTTTTTTCTAGTTACAGCTTCTGAATTAGGGAACTAAATGCTGTCCCTTTTTCTTCAAATAATAGAAATAAAAGAAAATAAAAGAAAACAAAACCAAAACGCATCAAATTACCACAACACTAGCCTGCTTTTGTGAAACTTGCACAGATAGTTTTTTCACAGTCAACTGTGAAATCTCTCTCAAAAGAAGGTAACTGATAACCATATCACTTCCTTACTTAGAATGCTTAAATACAAAAATTGGAATAATTAAGCTGTAGGCATGTCCCTGGAATTAGAGTTCATAATAAAAACTTGTAACTTCTGTGACTGGATTTACTGTGTTACATGGTGTTTCATGCCAATGTTTTAAATGTCATTCTGAATTTGTTTCAGGAGTTACCGGAAATGGCTCTCTTAAAGTTTTTTCGACCAGAAAGTACACCAGGACCTGCAAGACCAACACCAGAGCAGCTTTCCAGTCTTATCAAGACGAGTCTTCATTACCCAGAGTCTTTCAGTCATTCTTTTCATCAAAAAAGGTTAGTGGAATGCTTTCTGCAGAACCTTTTGAAATATTGTTAATTTGATGTAAATCCTGTTGAGAGATGCAATGTGGATTATAGTACAGAAGACAAAACAGCATGAAATCTTGCTGAGTTCCTAAACTTGCTGCTTAGGTAATACATAAGTAAAATGGAAGTTTAGAGTAGAAAAAACAGGCTGTAACATCACAGTTTGCAGTTTTAACGTTAACTGGTAACTTACTGAAAACAAAATAAATACTCTGGTGCCTTTGTGTGCATTTTGGTCGGTGTCAAAGGAGGAAGCAGCATAACTGCTCTGAGGAGCTCAGCAAAGCTACAGTACTCTTAAATTAAAAGAATTGCTATGTCTACAGTATATGACTTGTCAAGATCAGCCATTGTTCTGACTTATGTCAAAAATAAAGATGATAATGGTCTAGATTGCTTGGGCTCCTGGAAGAATCTCAAAATTAACCTGTCAAATAGACGACTACTAGGGTGAATTAGTTGAAACCTGCAAAAATGCTTGACTCTCCTAAAATGAAAATGATCTGAACAGAATTGGCTTAATTGGCTTGATAGTTTTTTTACATTGAGTAGAGTTACTGACACTAAGTGATTGTATTATGCACACTGTCTCAGACTGTTGTATAATAGACAACTACATGTTAATTTTGCATGACCTGAAATTTCTTTTGAGTATTTAAATCTTATTCTGGATAGTCTTTAATTATACTTTTTTTAATTGCTGTGAAACTATTTGTCTTTGCAGCCTCTGTCTGGTACCTGTCACTCTCCTACTTTCCAATTGTTCCCAGGCTGTTGTAGATGTGATGATTGATTTGCGGCATAAAACAACAAGGTAATGCATGGATGTTAATCAAAACATTTCCTGAGATTGCTTCCTAGTTTTAGGAAGTTTTGCAGTTTAACTACACTGAATATCTAGAACAAGATCTTTATAATAGTGGCTTCAATAGAAGAATGCAAGGTGATCTAGGCTTCAAACAGTCAAATGTCTGTCTTCAGTCACGTATCAATTTTTGTTTTGCTTTTGGCTGTATCTAAGAGAGGGCCAAGTAGTTAAATTAAACTTTGCAGACCTTTTCTGGAAAAAAAGTGGAAACATTCTTAAACTTGCAGAATACTGGCTTTAGCAAACTTCCATTACTAAACAGGTTGCTTTTTTCATTTTTAAAATATCAAGTCATTTGTAGAAAACAACTTTTGAAGTATAAACTTAAATAGTTTATGCTGTAATGTGATCTAGTATAAAATGTCGTCATAAAAATACCTAAGGTTCTAAGATTTCCCCTAGTATTTTACCAGCTTACATGTATTCTTATGACTGGCTTTTCAGCTAGAATTGGAGTACTATGTAAGAATACTACACTGGGGAAACATTTTGTGAATTGTTTCTAAAAGTTTTAGATATTTCAGTGGGATAGATGGAATTCAGTAGTACTGAGGTACTGTTAGTTTTCATTTCTGTTAATAAAAGGCAGTTTAACTCGTGTAAAATTCGTGTGAACCCTAATCCTAGGTACAATGCTACCTGATTTACCTTGATTTACTACAAAATAAACCTGTGGGACTCTTTGAATGATCTTGGGGGAGGGGGTAGGGAGGGAGATGACATGACAGATTGAGAGACATTGAGGACTTGTTTATGGGGAATGCTTGCTTCTTGCCAATGGACTGTCTTACGTGGTAAACAAGAAATTAAAAACCCAGAGCTTAACACACGGGTTCAGAAACAAAGATTAGAAGGATAAAGTCTTCAATTTATTGGTTAAAACTGGAAAGCTATTCACTGAACTTCTTTGTTTTCATGAGGTGGTTGCTCTCTTAAAGCATTATAAGACCCAGTCTGACTGGGTATTGCAGTTACATGCCTTGACACTTATTTAAAAAAAAAAATTAAAAAAGCAAAATACCAAACCACCTCCCTCCACCGTAACCACCAAATTACTGCAGTGCCTGTGTATATCCATGTTAACTATTTCTGTTGATGTGACATGATCTGTCTCTAGTTCATGGGACAGGCCTTAAGAATGCCTTATGCAATACTTTTTAAAAACTGACAATTGGTATCTTGTTACCTAGGCTATTGTTATGTCATGGTTCTATAAAAGCTGGCAGTACACTGGAATTTATAATTACAAATAGATATATCAAGTTTTGTGTATGGTGTGCAATATATTTAGAACTTAATGTATTAAGAATATATTAAGTGTTTTAAAGAAACTGGTCCATCTAAGCCAAAGGAAGAATAGTTGTAAAAGTTCATGTGAGTCTCAGAGCAGTAAAAAGGTATTTGGAAAGAAGTAAAGAGGACTCAGTTAAATGGACCTGATGAGTGGGCATTGAGTATCTTAATGGATCCCTAAGGTGATGTCGTGGTATGCATGGTGGGAAAGAGGACAAACATCTTGAAACTGTGTTTAGCATCTTGGTTAAATGTTAAGCACGCTTCTGTCTGTATCTTTGATTGCTATTGCCTTTCAAAATCTAGGCTTGTCTTCCTAGAAAAATCATAACCTCTTAATGATAAGGTTGGGAGGGTGGAACAATGAAGTATTTGAGGAATGCAGTGATTTAAGGGAAAATATTATAGGCAAGTAATGAAAAAGACCCAGCAACTTCTAAGATTCCGAAGAAGACCAACGGTTCGCACTCTAGCATCTAAAGACTGCCAGAGTAGGAACTTAGTTGTCCAATTCCTGGTTTTCGGTTAGTTTTCAGAAAGCATAAATGAGCATATTTGTAAGGGGCTGATTGTGAACACACTGCATTCGGAAGTTTTGGGAAAGCTTCAAATTGAAGGGTTCATGTAAACTGCTAATGTCTGAAATGCGGAGAAATAACTCCTGTTACCTTTTTTTTTCAGCCCAGAAGCACTAGAAATCCATGGATCTTTTACGTGGCTTGGACAAACACAGTACAAGCTTCAACTGAAAAGCCAGGAAGTCTATAGCTTGCAGCTAAAAGCTTGCTTTGTTCATACAGGTGTCTATAATCTTGGAACCCCCAGAGTATTTGCCAAGCTAGCGGACCAAGTTACTTTGTTTGAAACGAGTCAGCAGAACTCCATGCCTGCACTGATTATTATTAATAATATCTGACCACTTCTGAAAAATCATACTAAAAGACAAAATAAATGGGATTCTTTTCTTATATTGCTGGTTGACATTTTGCTGCAGTTTTTTGAAATAGCACCTCAAACATCTAACTTGTTACTAGAGATTGTGTAGGAAAGAAAATAGCAAAATATTCAGACTACTTGTCAATTTGTTTCTCAATGCAACGCACGTTGGACTGAAAATTCGTTTATCCTTTTATAATGTATTTCTTCTCCAGTAATTAAGATATTCATAACACAAAATAATCTTTAACTCCAAATCTGAACATATTTGTATGTCCTATGCCCTGTCAAAAACGCAGCTTGACTGCTGTTACAACTTCCAGCATGGTGTGTTTAATATTTGTGGCTGTATTAGGATATGGTTCAGGAGGAAACCATCACTGGCTTTTTCCTGTCTAAAGCCATTAGTCATGATAAATCCCAACCTTACTGTGAAGTTCAATAGGGTATCTCCAATATGTTCCTCAATTCTTTAGTATAAAACTTTGTTTTGAGTTTTCATGTTTATGAAAGCTGATGACCTGTCAAGGTTTACATACAAGCCCCACCTATGGTGTTTAAAAAATAATTTCTTCAACCAGTTTGAGTATTTTTTTTCTCATTCATCTCAGCACAGAATGCACTATTTCACAACCATGAGATTGTCATTTAAATTGTCACTTGCTTTATTATGTAACTAAAACAATTGATCTGTTTTAAAAAAAAATCTACTCAAGATTTTCAAGAAATGTATTATATTTATAACAAATGTACTGTAAATAGAATAAAACATACACCATATTCACTGTATGGACTGCTGCCTTTAATTTTTTTTCCTTCCTTTTTATACAGCTTTGGCGACCTACTAGTGCTGATTTTGTATATATATTCAGTTGTGTACATTAGAATATGTTCATTCTAGTCCTTTTTGCTCTGAAGTTTCTATCTTGTTGTCATGTGTAGTGTTGGTATACATGGAAAATTGCAGAGGTTGCTATATTTGGCTTTTGAGTTCTCACATGGTATTTCTGGGAGCAAGTCTCAGGATTCAGCTACCTGGGGAATATCAGTATGTGGTGAGGATTTTTAATTTGAGTAGTAGCTGCTGAACGTAGAGAAGGCTGTGAAGTAATCGAGTGCAGCAAAACCAGCGTAGAGTTAGGAGATGTGGTTTATGGTGGATTATCTGAGTACAAGGAGAAACAGAAGACTTCTGTCTGCTGTGTCATGTGGCTGAAGGAAATTCCATCACAGAACAACATTGACTTATGAAACAGTAAATCTGCCTTCAGAAGCTTTTTTTTTTTTTTTTGACACCTTTTATGCAGCACTACTGTATGTCTGTTTCCAGGACTTAAATTCCTGAAAAGTCTTTGAATTCATTCACAGCACGTGGCCTTTCATAGTAATACTTAATGACTATGCTGATGTATTAACAGAATAGTTGAATATTATAAAACAAACGTGCTGCTTCTGGGGCAGAGTTCTTTTCTGCTGTTGGGCAGCTTTCAAGGCTACACTTGCTAAATTTTTCTTGGCATTGCACTGTGTCATGAGTGCTCTGTCTTGGCAATCTTTTTAGGAGTGAAAGTGTTATGTATGCCAGCCAGCTATCCTGCTGTAGGCCACTAAGTAGTAAGTCACATCTGATGTGTTTTCAGCACTTCTTTGAATACTTGAGTGGCAGAAGTCACATTATTCAGACAGAGGATGTTTCCACGTGAGTTTTGTGACATATGAGTCAGAATTTAACTGACTTTCAGCATGTCAAAATAAACTGCTAATAAATATCTCGTGACTTGGAAGTTCCACTGTTGTAAAGAGTAGCCTTACTGCTGACTCAATTAACTGCTGCCCGGCATAGTTTTTTTTAATGATCCTAACTTTTAGATTAAGTAAACCAGTCCTTGATGTTTCTACTGGTGTATATCTAGGTTTTTAAAACAAAGAAACTGTCACAGATCATGTAGCTTGGCTTGAAAGAACTACCATATGTAGATCAACCCTTCATGTTTCTCAATGCTTATAGGAACAGGGTGAGCAGGAGGCTTAAGGAGATGGAGGAATGTTTTATTCAGTATGGGCAAAATTAGCAGCCTCTTCATCATATACGTATGAGATGCTTTTCTATGTCTGTTTATGTAGACATGAGATTTTTTTTTTTCCTGTGCATAGCAACTGTTCCCAAGGAGTTCTCAACTAAGCAAAACTCAGAAAACTCAGCATTCTAAGCTGTTTCAACCCTATAAATAAACCAGACTTTGATTATGCTGTTGATATAATATCATGTTGCTTTTAAAAAAAAAAAAAAAAAAAAAAAAAACAAAAAAAACCTACCACCAACAACAAAGCATTTGCTTTCTTTTCGCCCTTCATTGAAATCTCCCTTTTGTTCTCTTTCCCAGCATGCTGCTTAAAAAAACTGAGATTCTCAACTTGTCATATTCTAAAACAACGATGGAAGGGTGGTATCTGAGTCTAACTCTTTAAAGCATGTTAGAAAAGACTGTTATGATGTGTCTGCGGAATGACTCTACTGTAAACATTAAACCATAAACCAAAGTGCTTTATTTCCAAATCAGCATCAGTTCCTTCATGCAGCATTGTCAGTTGTATAGATCATGTTCTGTGTAAAGCATGGAGCTGACCAAAGAGATCAAAATCTCTAAATTCAGTAAAATGTACAGTTTCATTTTGAACATGGTAGAGAATTTGTGAGAAAATTAGACTTGCATCAAGTAAAACATAGGAGTAGTTACACACCTTTGTGTACTTAAATCCTCATTTATTTTTTTTTGTGCTGTGTCACCAACTAGCATGGTCCTGGAACGAGGTGGGTGAATTCTGTCATCTATTCCATATTTAGGAGTGTGCCCTTCTACATCCTATGCTATGGGGAAGCAAGTGATGTGAGAATTCAGCTAGTTCCAGGCTGCTTTACCAAGATTTCTTGAAATGCTGCATTGACAGGTTACGATTTTGTGCAATGAGTATCTGGAATAATACAGTTTTCTAATGTCTTCAATATATGTAGGCCCTGAATATGACTTAGAAGGCACACAACACTTCTGAAAGCATGGTTTGAGAATGGAGGCCATGTACATCAGGCCATGTAGCTGGTGGCTTTTATGTTTTATATCACATACCACTTCTGAAGCTTGAGAGGGAATTCCAATATTTAAATTAAAATCTAAAATTACTAAATTGAAATCTAAATTTCTTGTGATGGAAACACATTTATAATGTCTTTGTCTTAAACTGCATTATTTAAATCTTGTTTAAACATTCAATATAATATAGTAAGGCTTTAACTAGCAATAAATACCAAAAAGTAAGCCATATATTGCAAATGCACAGGATTCATAGTAATTGTCTGATCTATATAGAAACTAACTTTTTTTTTGCTATCATGGTACTGAGTGTAGATAGTGTCTTACAAGGAAAAAAATTTGGAAGATTTGGCCTTTGTCACAGTCTTCATTCTTACTAACAAAAAATTATCTTCAGTCCACTTGATGTAAAAGTTATTTCCTAAAATTAAACTGTCATGTGTCTGAGATTATATGCTTGGAAAAAAAACTATACTGTCTCTAGCCACACATGGTCAGTGATAAGTTTAGAATGATAAATGGGGGGGGGAAAATGGGGAAAACTGGTTAACAAATTAAAACCATTGTGAAATGAACTTTTTTTTTTTTTTTTTTTACAACTTCAAAATATCAAAAAATTAATTTTATAATTAGGAAGAGGACACTGGGATAGTTTCCCCATCAGATTTTTGTAATATCAAAAAACTTTCCCAAACAAAAGAACTTCTGCAATTAGCTCTCCTAGAGGCTTTCAAAAATTGCGGTAAACATACTTTGACTTTTTGGCACTTTTTGGCATTCAGTTGTTAGTGATAAATACGAAAAAATAAAATTTTTGATAAAATCAAAAATAAAATCAGAATGCCTGACAGTGCTGTCCAAAAGCTTAGATAGCTCGTGGGAAAAGCACCATGTATATATAATGAGATTACAGATAAATCATAATACCTATACAATGTAGCCACTACACTGGCTTTAAAGATGTATAGACCATTATATGGAGGGAAAATGATCTTATTTTAATCTTTATGAAGAATTGGATGCTTGATGGAGGGCCACTTTAACTCAGCTTCACTTCTATTCTTACAGCCCATATAGTTTCTTTTGGACCATGCAGTATATGGACTGTTCTTCCAGCAAAGAAGTCCAATTCTGAGGCTGAGAGAAGCACTTCACATCATATGCAGTCCAAAGATAATCATAGTTATGCATTCTGTGTATTTCAAACAAAGTTGGCAGAGAGATGCTTCTGATACTTACTATCTTTCCATAACTCAAGACCTGGCACCTGAGGATTTTTGTAATGTATCAGGAGAGGGCATCCCAGATTTGTAAAGTTAGCTTTGCTCCTTAGATTGTTTGGCTGTGCATTTTCTCTGGCAAGAAACTGTGAGTCATATGTTTTTGGCTGTTTGTATAACTGAATTTACTTCTCAGTGCTGTTTCCTGTAGGTGGGCAGGGGGCTGCAGTAAGTGCAGTTGTGGGAGCCATATCAGTATAGCCAATGATATTGTCAGGGATATCCACAGTGACAGTAGACGTCTCTCCATCACATATGCCATCACAGAAGTCAGCCTATGCACAAGAAGAGACATTCTGCTGCTCCAAAATTATATGCAAGAGTTATTGGATGTTTCTGTCACATATAAGTCCAATTTCTATTACATTTGCACTGAAAGTCAGCACATGTGAATTGCTGCCTGTCACCAAGTGAATAAACATCTTGTCAGTCATGGGCACAAATAGAGTTTTCAAAGTCATATTTCTATGCATGTCAGTGTAATAGATATTGTTCCCAAACTTTCCCGTGAGGATCTCCACAGTGCAGGACTGCTGAGATTTCCAGACTGCTAACTTCAAGTCAAGTTTGCATTTCTTGGTCATACAGCTGAGAAAAATTGCTGATTACAGGGCTGAGCATGGTCAACCACCCTCTTTCTTCAAATGATATCTGTTTTTCACATCCATGTTCTCATCCATGGCAACATGCATCAGGCTTGTCACTAGCATGATGCTGCCACAGGAGATGTCCGTTCTGGGTCAAGGCTACAATTTGGGAGACACCTGCAGTTACAAGGAGGAAACCACTGTCAGGAAAAGTAGTACTTTGAAACCTCTTTGAAGGCAGGACGGCCACTTTCTTCCATGATCTAGCAGGATCATGGAAGGATATAAATAAAACATTTGTTGTCCAGAGAATGATTAAACTCCTTGGGACAAGATTCTGGATATTCCAAAGTTTATTGGTGCCTGTGGGCAGCAGGTGAAAGATGGGAGAGGTATGGCTGGACATATGTCTGTTCATGGTGCCATTGAATCTGAAATTGGTCCCTGCTGCCACCTTCCCTGCCTCATCCTCTCAGTTCTGCTGATAAGCAAGCCGGTCATGGCAAGGGAGATGAAGTTGTAAACCCCAAACAGTGCTCTTTGCTGTCTTATTTTGCTCTTGATAGATGTAAATGTGTAACTCCCGTCCTTTGAAACAAAGATGTGACTGTTGGAGACTGAGCACCTGGTGTCATAAGCAAAAAGGGTCCAGCTGAGCTCCTTGCACTGGGAGTCTGTCCCCATGTAGCAGCAATGTGTGTATGAGTGTTCAAACACAGGGGAAGTGACTCCTGCTGGTGGGATCCATCTGTCAAGGCTCTTGAAGTACAGGTAAACGTGACCATTGATCACTATTGTGACTGTGTGCACACAGGTGATGGCGCTGATGGCAGCTTCTTTGGCCTTAAGTTCTTCTGGGATGGGGAGGAGGGAGATGCTGCTCTCAGAAGCATTCATGCTGATGAAATCATCCTTCCCCAGGTATGTGGATACCTTTGGCTGCTTCTTAGAGCCAAACCCTTCATGGGGGTGCTGCAGGATGGTGGGGCTGGCACTGTAGTAGCTCATATAGGTTCCTCTCATCAATGTCACTGTGAGGCCAAAAAGTATCGCGTATGCCAGCTACCTGTGGCTGCAATCCAAGGTGTCCCTGCTGCCCTACGAGCAGAGCCACAACCTGGCCACCAGTGTCCACCAAGGCTAAAGCACCGTGTCCCTGGCTCCTGGAGGGCTGAGGGCCGTGCTGAAGGGCTGGGACAAGTGGCAGTGGGGGCTGTGCAGAACATGGCGGCAGCTGGCTCCTCCCCTCCCCTCCTGGTGAGGTTTCTCTGTCAGTGGCCGCGTGTGGCAGAGGCGGCTGCTGCTGAGGGGTGCCCTGCCCAGGGGACCCCAGACAGGGACAGAGTCTGGCTGGATCGGGGTGGGGATGTGCTGAGGAGATGAGTTCTTGAATGAAGAGAAGCTGCTTTCATCAGAGTATTTCTCCAGCAGCAAGGTTTCCTCATGGACTTTCTCTATCATTGCCTGAACAAAAAGCTCCACAATCACACTTTTTCAGTAGGTCTTAAGACACTTCAACCATCTGGAGTTTAAGCCTTATCAAAAATAACCACTAATTGCCATTAATTGCACAGATGTTGGCAGTCCTTGGCACTGTGGGGTTTCTCATGTGTCTTCCTCCTCCTCTTCAGCAGCATCAGGGTAGTGCTGGCACTGCCAGGGTAGGCAGGCAGAGGGGAGAGGGGTGACATTGCCCAACCAAATGGAAGTGGGAGGTAGATGATTGGACAGAATTATGTACATGCTTGAAGTGACATAAACCTCAGAAGGGAAGAAAGAAAAATGAAAAAAAAAAATATTGAAAACAAACAAAAAAACTTGGGAGCTTTAAACTTTTAGGGGAAGCAGTACTTCTGTCAAACAAGGTTAGAGCTAGGACAACCATTCTGAAATAAAGCAGCTGTCTATCCAGGCAAGCAAGGTGAAGACAATAAGGAGATGTCATGAGAAGCAGAGGGTAAACACAAAGAAACATCTGATAGGTCAGGGAGTGCAGGGTACATAAGGCAAGCTTAAAATACAGGGAAATGCAAAGAACTGGAGACAGCTGAGGTCAAGTTAACATGAAAAGCAAGAAGGCCTTGAAATGGATCACAGGAAAATGTGATGAAGCAAAAAGATTGAAAAAAACGATGATGGACGTGGGAACAGGCATGAAAAGAGAGTGGAAGTGAGTATTTATCTAGGTATGAAGGAGGGTAGAGAGCACCCTGTCCCAAGAATGTCCCCATAGAACCAGTATTTCATGGAGTTCTTTGAGTCTAGGCACTTTGTATTTTTTCTTGTCTGTATGCAGGGTTTAATTTAGGAGCACTGTATTCCAGTTCTGCAATATTTTTGTCTCTGACATTGAAAAATGCATTCAATAGTTACTACTAAATTGTTACGTCATGTCATATTACTACTATTCCTGTTTTACATTGGCATGAAGTTGGAAAATCTCTTGATTCTGCTATTGCCTTCTGTATTCACTGGCATTTTATCAACAGTTTTGTGAGATTTATCTACATTGTCTTTAGTTCGTGCCTCGGGTGCCATGGGAAATACATAGAAACTCCATTGTATTGCTGGGTGTGGGTGGCTGCTCTCCTACTTGTGTATCCAAATTATATGAGTTAAGCACTGCTGCCATCTAGTGCTTTCAGCTCCTAAACGTGTTCTGTCTCATCAGTAGGTGGATGTGACTTTTTATTTTCAGGAAAAGTCTAATTTGTTAGGTTATATGATAAAAGACTCTTCTCCACAAAAAACAGAGGAGCAGAGAAGACCAATGGCAGGTGGAGGAGCCCCAATAATCTAACCAGAGAAATGAGGCACCATGACTTGGCTTCTCCCAGAGCAGTCCAAGGTGAGCCAACAGCCCCATGGTCTGTGTGTGATGCCCACTGAGATAATGGGGCAGGTTCCCCAAATCCCCTGACAGATTGAGAGGGGTTACTGCCTAGGGCTATGGAAATCTCTATGGGATGCAAGGAAAGATCCTCTTGGGACTGTACAAAACTCATGACAGTATATTTGGAGAGGGGAACCCAAGGTGGGAAAAGAAAAGAGATCACAGTGATTTGTGGAGGGACAAACATGGGGAAAAAAGGACAGAAGGGATCAGTCTAGTGTAAGCAAGCTGCTGGTCAGGGTGCATGTCCAGCCATACCCAGTGCCTGACTATCACGGTCTGTCCTGCATTGTTATTAACTCAATTTCTAACTATTTTCCTAGGTGAGGGGATTCTCAATTCTGCAAATATGTATTTGCAACTCCTGACATCATGTTGCTATTGTTCAGAGCTTCAGGTAAAAGAAGGAAAAAAAATAAAATGCTTGATTCAGCAATTAGAAAATTTTCAAGAGAGAGGTTTTGGAGATCTATTTCTCTCCCAGTGAGACCTTCTGTAGAGAGCCAAATAATAGTCTTCATTCTTCTTGGTGTCGTAGATCATAGATAAATGTTAACCTACTGTCAGGATTCAAGATTTAAAGACAGCAGAGAATGAGTACTGATTTACTTTGAGTAAATCCTTGTCAGTCAAATGAAAGATACAAATTTTCTAGTGACTTGTGCCTTGAAACATCTTTTTCATAATGAGGATTATGTATTCCTTGGTTCAATGTGTTTAAAAACTTTTGTTCTAGCTTTGTTTACTAAGTAGCTTGGAAGTCCTGAAATTAGATGTCTCTACTCAGGATAAAATACATCAGAATATACCTAAAATATACCAAAACCATACCTAAACCAAATAAAAGCAGAAGATTTTTCACATTTAGTGTCTGTTTATTGACAGAATTCCTGTGCAGTAGAAATAATGCTCAGTACCTGTGGCCTTTGTGGGTCCCAGTGCACAGTTTGTGTTTTGAACTGTTACCAAAAGGATTCTCTTTTCTGTTGCCATTTATGTACAGCAAATTTGTTAAGATAAAAAGATAAGTAAAAACAATTGTTTTAAGTTGTAAGAAACACTCTGCCAAAGTGGTAGAATGAGTGGAAAATACCTATGCTTTGCTGAGGGAGCTTGTATTATAAATAATACAATGAAAATAACAATAATAAAAAAATACAGGTTTTGGATGGCTTACATTATTTAAACCTGAGGTCATAATAACTGAACATTTTGAGGAAGCTCAGTAATAAACCAAAGCTTCCTTCCTGATTTCCTTTTCAATCCACCGATGAAACCACAAAATCAACATTTCTAATATTCTTCTTTTTGAAAATGGAAGTGTGGCTGCTTTACTGGCAGCAGCCATCCTGTCAGTGAGACTGCTTAAAGGAGAATGGAATCGTATGTGGTAAAGTCATGGCTATGATCAGGTTAATGGGGACAGAGTTTCTCTTCAAAATTATTATTCTCAATTATATTTATGAAATATGTAAAACCTACCTTCCAATTTTACTCAAACGTTTTAATTTTAAAGCTCTTCTATTTCAGCATCTACTGTGATACAGAGCTGTCTACATGGAAGTGTCGTCTAGCACAGATAAGAGAAATCAGGTCTCTGAATTGCAGTGGATATAGCAATGACTCCTGGATCTTTTCTGCTTATTCTACTGTTACTCCAGAGAGGTAAGAAATTATTTTTGAGTATTGTAAAATATATTTTCAGTAGTGGAATCCACCAAAGGAACTTCAACCTTTCTTCATATGCATATTGTCATTATCTCAGTCTCTTAGTATTTGCTGTCCTTTCAAACTTATTACCCTTGAATAATTTCATGGAAAAGAAAAAAAAAAATAGAGTAAAAAATAGGCTGGTGCAGAGGATAATCATTTTCTCAACAATTCTCTTTTAACCATGAATGCTGATTAAATGTATTCCAGGACTGAGTGATTTCCTGATCCCATTTAAATCAAGATTTATTTACTATGCATTTCTATCGGTTTACAAGAGTAAATCATCAATTTGTAAAATGTCACTTGGTTAATGACTTCTGCTAATTGCCTTAGTAGTATCTGAAAAAGTGAAAAATTAATGTTTTAAAAATGTTGCTTATGGACTATAGCAGTGTATAAATCAATTCAGCTGATGCTTGTGAATTTAGTCTCTTTTTAAGTTAGAATAGATGTGGTGTTCTCCTCCTGATAACTGTGGCATACTTCCTTACCCTGTTTCCTCCAGGAAAATGGAAATGCTGCTCAAAAAAATAAAATAATAAAAAAAAAATTAGAATTTTACTTACTGAGGGAAATAACTTAATGATAGTCCTTAAACAAGTGTCTCTGGGTATTTTGATGCCCTAGGCCACAGAAGATATTTTTGTATGTTGAGGAGATTGCAGAGAAAGTAACAATTACTTCTGACCAAGAAAATAAATACTTACACTTGAATACATGATCTGAGTGTACCAAAAAGCTCAGCAGCCACAAGAAATATTAAAAATAAAACAAACAGGCAAAACATTGCACTGCCTATTGCACTGCCATGGGCTACCAAAGGGAGCTGCTGTAGGAGGGAAAGGGCAGTGGTGGCTCAAAGCACTTCTAGCTCTGCTTGGGAGAAGGAGTAGGAGGAAAGAATACTCCAGAATGTTTTCCTGTTGTGACAGAACTGATTGAATGCATCACTTGAGTTCAGGGGATGTGGCTCAGGGATCGCAACTAATACCATTTTTCATCTTAACATCTGTCCTTAAAGATCACAGTTTTATTTTCCAGACTGCAGAGGAGAGATGCCTTAGAGGTTCATGCTCTGTTTCTGGCTGTTTTTCAGATCCTCCCTGGTTATCTATAGGTCAAAAGAGCCTCAAGCATTCTGAATGAATTGTATTCTCAGCTACACAAAAAACAATATTATATTCCTTTATTCTTTTATAGACATATATTACAGCAGAACTTGCCTTTAACTTACTGAAATCCCATTTAGAATTATTTGTATTTTTAGTATAATATGTAGAACTTTTACGTAACAGGACCTTAAAAGGTTACAAGGAAAAAAGGAATATTTTATTGTTTGTCTGGGTCTTTTATTTTTTTTTCCTACCAGGTAAGGAATTTCTTCTGTACATGCTAGGGTTCAGAGAAAATGAATGGGTGCTGAACATACTCATCAGAAAAGTTACCTTTTCTTCTGTCCAAGATATTGCTATAGTTTTGTTCAGTATTTTATTAAACTGGCTACTGGCTGTAACTTTTCTGAAGACTCTGTACCTATTTTTAGTATTCTATAATATCCTTTCTGAGGGTGTGAAACTTGATGTTGATGAAGATTGCCAAGAAAAATCTTAAATTTTCTCAGTATTGATAACTTGCCATTGAAAACAGGTTGTTTAAACCCCTTTCATTGAAGATCTTTGCATATTTATATGCCTCCGCTACACAAGAGGAATGAGAATGTATGCATTGGGATGACAGTGGCAGGGCAAGTATGTAATAGAAACTTTCTTCACTATGCTGCCATCTTCCTCATTTCTTTGGCTGCTAATTATTGATAGAAATTAGTGTTTTTTTTTTTTTTTTTTTTTTTTTTTTTTTTTTGAAAAAGCAGCACTGCTGCATATTTTCTTTTGTCTCAAACATAATATTTACAATGAAAATCCATAAACTTAAGTGTAAAGGTTTAAAACTAAGAGACCTTATCCAAGTGAATGTTCTGCCTGAGCTGTCAGTGCTCTGTATCTCAGTGTGAATGAGGACACTGAGTGATAGGGAAGTGCCAGCCTTGCAGAAGCCCTGTAGTAGTGCCAAGCAGCTTTGGAAGAAGAGTATGGAAATAAGAGCTCAAGCTCCTGCTCTTACATTGTTCATATATTGAAATGACCACCAAGCCAGCTGTACCAACCAAAGCAAAAGTGTTAGCATCCTCAGGAGCAGATGGGACAGCAGTCCAGAAACCCATGCTTGCTAGAACAGCTTACGTTGCTGCACTGTCTGGTGGTAAATGACTGTACTCTCAACAATCTTAACTAGTTTGAACAGTTTACCAAATAGAACTGTGTCCTGAATATATATATGGCTCTGCTCATTATGAATGCTGTGCACCAGCTCTTAATAAAAATCTTATATGCTGCAGTAGACAGTTAAGTTTGTTAAACAGGTAATTATTCTTGTCAGGAGGGTTTAGTCAGGTATGCCTTCCTAGGAATGATGATAATATTTCAGCATGGTGTTACTTAAACAGTATCTGCATGATAGATGCATTAACCAATGTAGCATTTCCAAAGACACCGAAATGAGAAACAGATCCAACCTTGACAGACCCACAGTGGACACTGACTTCTGGCTCAGGAGATTAAAATCTTTATTTCAAGATACTGCTTTTATGCATGAAGCATGCAAAAACAAGTCTTTGGCACTGGATACCACGGACTAATAGAGTCCCTGTGTCTATAAAATGAATTTGAAATTTGCTATATTTCTTTAAGCAACAAGGTAGGCAGGTTTGGGGCTGAACTCCAAAAAGTGAAGGGGTAGATTGAGAACTGGGAAAAGTAGTGACTTTCTGGACTCCTGGCTTTCTGTCATTATCAAATGCAGTTGGGAAAGAAAGGTCTCCCTGATTTATTTATTTATTTATTTGTCATTTTATTTTTTTCCTGGTAAACCACTAGCATTCTGTCATAGTATTACTTCATTTTAATTATCAGTGCAAATCAATCCCAATTCCCTGAATATTAATTGTTCAGGTCAAAAGTGCCAAAAGGTTCTATAAAGGTTCCTAGGAAATTCAGTTCTCTTTACAAATGCTGTTTTTGGAAAGCAAGAGTGTTTCAGCTACACATTGTAATTTTGCCAAGAACTGTTATTTTGTTGAATCCCTCTGTGGAGATTTTAGCCAGTTGCTGAGGTTCTGGAAGGACATTAAAGGAGAAGACTCTCTTTTCGCTAATCTATGTATGAGAAGCAGATGAAACTAAATTATTTTAATAAGAAGCTGATATTGTTTTGCAGCATCCTTTCAGTTAGTACCCAGAATGTTTTAAATGAAACACAATGTGACACTTCTGCTAATGGGATCTCTACTTAGTAGGAAGAGTATAACAGTACTCTTGTGGGTAGCATCCCTGCTTGTGTCAGTGGAGATGGAACTACATGTAGATGATCTTTAAGGTCTCTTCCAACCCAAGCCATTCTATGATAATGGGCAAAGATCTACATATGAGGAACAGACATATATGAAGAATGCATACTGCAGCTGTAGGAAACTGCACAAGGATGCAAATAAAAACTAATAATAATAATCTTGTCTGAAAAAAACTGTCCATGGGAGATCAAGGCATGAAAAGGCAAGTCAAGTTTTATTAGGAGAGAGAAATTATTTAAGAAATATTATTACAAAAATTAATAATTAAATGCTACTGTAAAGGCCAAATGATTACCTTTGAACTGTTCTATGGCTGCAGAATTAGATTTTGATGACTACAAACAAAACAAAATAAAACAAAGGATATGATTAAGCTGAGATCTGATACCCATGTACAAATATGGGCATGATATTCCCAATTAAAGACAGGATTGCTTGTGATACTTAAGATCCTAGATAATGTGCTGTTGACAGCAACAGATTAGACACTGTAAAAGAACTTCCAAATGAAAGGTTACTGGTGTTCAGATACTGGTTCAAAGTAGTTGCATTCATTAATACAGGACCAGATATATTGATTCAAGCAGAAAAAAAAAACAAACACAAAAAGGCAGAGCAGAGACAGAGTGACAAAGAAATCATTTGTAACCAAGAAACTGTGTGTGTGTGTGTATGTACACACACGGAAAAAATATGAAAGATAGAAGAAAAAAAAGCAACCTGAATTGAGTAAGGATATTAGAGGTTACAATTAAGATGATGTGAGTAATCTAGCCATAGTCTCTCAAGAGGTGCATGCTGCTTTATCTTCTTGCATGAAAAAAACAAACAAAACAAACAAAAAAACCCCAACAAACAACAACTTATCATGATTGGTCTATATCTCATGTTTCTGATGTTTTATTTAACTATATTATAAATATCAGATTTTTCCTATGATACTAGTGCTATCTTGGATAAATATTACACTTATAATTGGCAGATTTTATAGAATTCTCTTCAGCAACAAAACAGGGGAACTTTTTGACTAAAAGCCCAAAGAAAATTTATTGCAATATTTTATATAGGCAAAATATTTGGCCTTACGAACCACTACAGAAAGCGTTTCTGAGGCCATAATCCATTTTTGCACAAATGCCCTTCTCAGATATGTTATTTAAGTTATTGCTGAAAGCGCTCATATTTCCAAAACTATGTTGCTGCATGCTTATAGAGTTGTTTTAAAAAAATAACTTTTGTAGGCACCCGTATTCCATTTCTTGTAAACAATGTGACTAGAGCTCAGTGCTTTCTCTTCAGTTTCTTTTTTCATGTTCTTTTTTTTTTTTTTTTTAAATAAATCTTTCAGGATCTTCATTTCATCTTGAAATTCTTCAGCAGCGTTTTGAAAATCTATCTTTCTAAATTTATTTGTAGTACCTGAAAATCTTCATTTTCTCAACTGCATATTTCAACAGCGTTTCATATTACTCCAGTCGAGAAAAAAATGATGAGCACTGTTGAATGGTTCATGCTAAATGACTCACTGCACAATTTATTGTAATACATAAAAACCTCTTCTATGGTAAGATATTTTGTTCCACTGGGAAAGATATTTTATAGTCAGAGTGGATCAGTAATTACCTATAGGTCCTTCAATTCCACTATCTTAATAATGTTGTGTTATATCCTCTAAACAATAACATCTCTGTATATAAATAAATTCTGAGCTTAGCATTAACACATTTTGAATGTCTGCCTGTAACAATGATGCCAATCTTGTTTTTGGGTTCTTGTGAAGAACACATGTATATGGATGCATATAACCATTGATGTCCAAGGAACCAATAGGGCTCATTTCATATTGTGTTCTTATGTGCAAGTCAAAAAAAAATCTTAATTTGAAGGATGAAATTTAGGGTCTGGTAACTTAAATAACCACTGAATATTTAAATAATCACTATACACCCTTGCTAGTAGTGCCATATAATTGTAATGACTTCTATAACCCCATAAGTGTCTCCTGAAAGGAGGTGGTACCTTTAATTTGAAGTCATACAGCTTTCAAACCCAGTAAGAGTATAAGAGAAAACTGATTCTCAAACCTGTATTTTCAAGGACCTATTTTAGTCATTTGAGTTTGCTAGAAAAAGAATTAGAAAGTTATGGAACCTAATGTTAGAGATCAAGAGAAAGCTTTAATTTTGTCTACATAATAAATCAAAAAACTCCACAAAATTACTTATATTTACTAACAAAATAGACCAGCAACTATTGTTTTTATTCCAGAATTTTGCAGAATCTGACAGTTAATCTGGAAAAGTGGTTAGTGGTTTTACTATACCTATTCTATATGAGGAATGTATATTTTTCTATAATAATGTAAGCTTTTTTTTTTTATTATTATTATTTTTTTTTTGCTTGTATGTCATTTACCTTTAATTGGACACCTAAATAATTCAAAGTATTTACCTAGGCAGTTGCTAAAATATTTAACAATATATTCAGCATTTATTCCCTAGGGAATTGTTCCAGTCCTTGCCTGATCCTGCTATTTTTCATTTCATATGTGTCATTTGGGCACAGGAGGGAAATCTAGAATTAATAGTTCAGATCCATGACTTTAAGATCATTGAAATGCCTCAAAGCAAAGAGTATACAGTATGTTTTCTTCTTTGTCTTGAGTAATGGGTTGTCATTTATTACAGTCTACTTATTCACATCTGAAAATCGTCACTTCAGATGCCAGCTGTCTCATCATTTTTTGCATTTGGCAGACACAGATCCTCAGCTGGAGAAAGCTATGGTAAAATCATTCAAGTAAATGAAAGACCGTCCCATTAATGTCCTCAGTGAACATTGATGCATCCAACGGAGGTGGATGATGAGAATAAAGTGACAGTTACATCAGTACTGCTTAGCAGTAGGAGCAATGTGGATATCTCTCATTGTTTTGATTTCTCTTTAGAAGCTCTTCTTAGCATTAGGAAAATGTAAATGTACTAAATGAGAGAGCTCATACAAGACTAAACCACAAAACCTTTCATGGTGTATACCATCTTATTCTCGAAGGCTACAGAACACATGGATGGGAGACTTTGATCCTATTAGCACTGCATGAGTGGAAATCAGCAAGAAAACAAAACCTCGAGTTATGCCAATGGGAAAGTCAGTTACATAAGTAATTGTCTACAAACACAGGAAAAATGCCCTTTCTTTTACAAGGAACTAAGGTCATCCATGGCTAACTGGAAAACAAGGTTAGTCCTTTGTATCTATTGCCCTGCCTGTGGCATTTTTGGTCCCTAAGGACCATTCCTAAATATAGCCTTGTTCTTCAAGCATACCCAGCTCCTGTCCATCACAATATGGTGTAGCTGTCTGGTGACACGGGCCACTCTGAAGGATCTAGTGTGGGTTCATGGCCTGACTCTTTGGAGCACATCACAATTTTTTCTTTTTTTCCTCTTATGCAGAAAGTAACTATCCAGCTGTGCACATCTGCCTAGAATGTGGTTACAGAACTTTCAGAATATTATTTCTGAAGTTATTTAAGGTCCAGAGGAGATTTAATGTGAGGATCTGAGTATCCCAAAACAGCCAGAACCATCTACTGCTGCTTACTGTCCAGCGAAGATTAGATAGACTTGGCAGATAGGACTCTAGACAACTCCAGGAGCTACAGAAACTTATGTCAAATAGAAAACCTAAGAAAAATACAATGGCCTGCATATGAGGACTCACAAGCCACTGGCCAATTGGCTATCTCACACTGGGGCTGAGTCATGATGTTCATCCTTCTGAAACTTTTAACACAGTGAGTATTGGTGCCCTGTGTTATGGATAGAAGAAAGAAGGTGCAGATTAAATAACTTGACTGCAGCCACAAAAAAAATGGTGTCCAAGCCAGAGGTAAAGTACAGCAGACTTTATTCTCAGCTGACTGAAGCTCACAGTACCTTCTGGTCTTGAGCCAGTTTTTTCAGGTGCAGAGGAGGCATCCCCAAACATTCATCCCCAAATTCTCATTGTCCATCAGTGCAGCAGCAGCCAGCATAACCACATCTTGAGGCTACAGAAACTACCTGTCTTTTACTTCCCACATTTTAAAAATCTGTGGAGTGCATCCCAATTTCATAAATATAAATAGACTAAAAATTAATCTGATTTGACTGCGAAATATTTTAAATAGTTTTTGCCAGCTTGCTTGACCGAGAATGGTATCTATAACACCAGTGAATTAAAGGATCCTCACTCACATGGATTTTAAAAGCCAAAAGTGAAGTACTCTTGAGAGATGAGCAATGGCTTTGTGTGTTGATATCCTCCCACAGAAAAAGCTAACAAATCTTAATTAAAAAGGGGAAAGAGAAATTGATAAATATACCTGGACTGTTAAGTATGAGGCCAAAGTTACACTCAATTTAATGAAACTACAAGATACACAGCTCCTGGATAGTTAACTGTGCTGGGTCTGAGATAAATTCATGGTCTGCAAGGTAGAAATATGATGACAGTTCTATTACAAAGTCTTTAAGAAGTATCTATGTTATTATGTTTCTCAGAACAGTGCACTGGATTATAAAATATGTTTTATGTTATATAACAGTGATTTGTTAACTGGTTAGAACTTACTAAGCAGTTATAGTCTCCTTCTTCTTCCACCCAAAGGATTTTTTTTTTTTTTGTGGGAAACAAAAAACAGCATCTAACTTCTTTTTCTCTAGATTTCAATCCCAGAATTTCGGCAACATTACAGTAAAAAGAGTTGTTCTCACATAGGCTATTATTAGGCATTTTACTGTTAAGGAAATGACCTAAAACGTATATATGTCTTTCCAAATTACATTTGAAGAGGTAAAACTGCAAAACTGATTAAGAAATGGCAAGCAGCCATTGAATGCTACTCACTTAATTTGAGTCTTACATCTGTTTTATTCTCAAGAATTAACATTGACTTGGATTGAATTGCTCCTGATGCAAACTGGGGTGTAGTAACCTCCTAATTCTGCATTTAATGAAGCCAGTGGTAGACGTTATTTCAATGGGTACAGTGTCAGCATCTGTTTGTGAACAGCAAATCTGTGTACCTGGAGGAGCAAATCTGAGATGTGCAGCACATCTCAGGTACCAAATTTAAGATTGCTCTGAGCAGGTCTTGGAGGAGTGTGAAGGGCAAAGGCACTTATCCAAAGTCAGAGGCCTGCCTGCACTTCTTGCTGTTATCCCACAAATGTTCTTTCACAATGTATAGCTGACTTAAACCAATCTACACGCTCTTGCCTTTGGCTTCTTTTGCTGTTTGTATTAATATAACCGTTTGGGACCTGTATGATAAATCACAGATTAATTAAGGAGAATTAAGAAGACTCTACCTTTTTCTGTTGTACACCTGAACCAGTTTCATCTGAAAGCATGTGGTTGCACAGAGTCAAGTCAAGGCTCCTGCTCTCAATGAGATGTTTCAGGAGGATGATCTAGTTGCTCTTATAGTTTTGTTTGAATGGCTTGAATTCTCTTAATCTTCTTGCAGCTCCAAGAGGTGGGGCAGCACTGCAGCTGTGCTGCTTTGCATCAGCTTTAAACTGGTGTGGAACCTAATGCTGAGAGAAAGACCCCTTGGGGGCAGGGTTTTCATTGCCTCCTCTTAATGCTGCAAGGACCAGTGTTCAGAAACCACTAATAAACTTACTACAGTACCAAGGATGGACCACAGCCATACAGATATTTTCATCCAGGCCTCATTCATTTTATGAAGGGATGAAGAGAAGCTGAGCAGCCAGATTTCTCCTTCTGCCTGCTAAAGTTTAACACAGAGAAGCAAGTAGTGATCACTGCAGCTGCAGAGGCAGAGGAAGATGCTCTCTTAAGTTCTCAGGGTTTCTTAGCTGAGGAGTGGTGGCCTTGGAGACTGGGGGATGTGGAAAGGCTCTGGTAACAACAGGCGTGGAGGCATAGAGAGGAACTGGTTAGCATGCTGGTGTCCTGTGAACTGCTAGAGAGTGCTTGGATATCTGCAAGGTGAAGTTCAGAGCATGGTGATATTTTGGAGGCCAGCTGATAGAGTTGGCCAAGTCAGAGCAGTTTCTAGATGTGCATTAGTTTTGAAAAAAGATTTAAGTGTTCTGGGAGACGTGCTTGTATCTGGGAATTGTACACCATCCCATAGTTATGTTTGTAACATTAACAGTCTACGTGACTTCTTGCTTTGTGGGAATGAGAGTAAATCAATATAGTTAATATTAATATCCTGATGGAAGGAAAATAAAGAGGTGAGATCAGGTTTTGACTGGCATCCTGCTCTGTTTCAGTATCAGAGTTTTACGGGAACAAATGCGAACTATAAAGAAAATAGTTTCTTGTATAGTTTTTGCCACATTTGACCTCCTGTAGAGTCTGTGCAACCTAGAAGAGGTTGTCTTCACCAGATCCAGGGGTACTTGTGCTCAGGTGCTGCTGGAGACCCAGCTCCCTGCTGTGCAGCAGCCAAGCGTGGAGTATTTGGGCTTGTGGGGAGCCCCAGGCTCCCCACCCCACAACACGGGGTCCACAACACGGGGAGTCCAAGTCCGAATCCTGTGCTCTTTAGATCTGCCTCGGTTGTTACAGCAGCCGGGCTGCCTCTTCCCCTCGGTGCGCAGAAGATGATGTCGAGGGATGGGCTTTCGCAAAGCGCTGGGAACATACCAGTTTTTATGGCGAAGATAAGGGGGCTGGTTTTATTTGGCTGTGTTTCACCCCAGTGCCGAGCTTTATTACTGCTGCTCTTCCAGCCAGACCAGCGCGGCCACAGCTCCGTCCCGCCTCAGTCGCGCCCGGAGGATTTGGGGCAAAGCATCCCCCGGAGGGACCGGGGGCACCTGGCTGGCCCCAGCCCGCTGTGGGGCGACCGGGCTCGGCTCCCCCTGTCCCGCGGAGCCCTCCGGAGGGCCGGGCTGCCCTCGGCTCGGCAGCAGCGCCGCAGCCCGGCTCCGAGGTGGGCGGCAGCGGGGCTGGGGCCGGGGGGCTGCGGGGGCTTCGTGGGGGTGCCCGGAGCCTGCAGGGGCTGTGGGGGAGTCGCGTGGGGAGCCGGCGCCCGAGGCTCTCAGGTGCTCGTGTGGGGAGCGGCTGTGCGTGAGTACATCCTCCTCCTCCTCCTCCTCTTCCTCCTCTTCTTCTTCCTCCTCCTCCTCCTGACTTATTCGAGCTTTGCAAACCCGCGAATGCCGGGTTTTTAACCCAGCTGTTTCACGTAGTGTGTCTTCTCCACGCTTTGACTGCTTTTTTTCCATCCTGCCACATTGATGCTTTTGGGCCACCAGTCCCAGGATTCAGGGAATTATAGGAAAATCCTACATTGAAATTAATTATGCTGCTATCCATTCAGCTCAGTCTCTCAAACCATTAGACAAAGAATGCAAATCTGGAATTTACTCTTAAAAATCCCATGATCTATAAAAAATAAATGATAGCTGAGGGCTGAACTGTGTGGATTGAATGCTCCTGAGGTTGGTAGGATGGCTGATTTAATTTATTCATTTTGTAGTGGCTTTGAGTATTTTGTTTTCAAATGTATTGCTGCTTGTGGCAGCTTAGAAAATTGTTTCTCTGAGTCTCTGGGAATTTGTTAACAAAGTTGAGCTTTGATTAGTGAAGGTATGGGACATGGATTTGCTTGTTTCTGCAGCGCCTCGTATACTGGTTATAGCTGGATGTGAAGCAAAAAATGTTTCTTAGATATGAAACAAATCTCAGCTGTGAATTTCCAACTTGCTTTTTTTGTGAACAGCAGCTCTAAATTCAGTTCAGATGGCTTCCAATCAAAAGAAAGCTGAATACCAGGAAGAGTAGTTGTATTCTCATACAGAAATAGATTACTGGTTTTGAAATTTGTTCGTGGGTCAGCTTCACTTTTTCACTGGTAGCAAGGAAATGAAAGATTTTTAAAGAAGGACATCGTGTAGTACTGTGTGATGCAGCCTTTGTGGGTACTAGTGGCTTACAGAGGTATCTGTTATCTTTTGCATTTAGAAGTGGTTGCAGCCCAATCAACAACCAGAAGGATTCGGATATGCACTTTTATGCCAAGACTATTTAACAGTGATGCTGCTCAGTGGTTCTGAGCTAGTTTGATTACCGAAATTATCAGATACTGGGGGAATATGACAAGTCCAACATTTTTGTTGACTAAGGCTGGTGTCATGATGTTTGCATCCTGGGAACAAGGCAAGATCTGTGGGGCAAAGTAGAGTATAGCAGAGTAATATGTATTTTCAAACTATCTGCAAAAGTCCAGCAAAATGCGAGTGCTAGCAACTGCGCCTGCCTTCGCTTTGATACAAACTTGTCATACAGGAAAGGGATAATGCTATTTTTTTTGCAGCAATGTGTTTTAACCCTTTTCTGCAGAGAGAAGCAAGATCTCTGTTGTGTAATACCGAGAAATGACGCAGCTGTGCTTTTGTGCATTTGGGCAGACTTTCCTTGAGCTCTAAAAAGGTTTGTAGAGAGGGACTCCTTTCCAAGAGCGTAGCCACCAGGCAGTGGGGTGCATGGTTTTGCTGCGAGTAGGGTGTGCATGACTTCAGGTTCAGGCTGCAGCAATGATGTCGTGTGAGCTGTTTTCTCTGTTAGGGTGGGGAACTGCGAGTGATTCACTCTGGGAGAGAAAACAGTTTGTAAGACACTATGGAAAGAAACTTCTCCATAAAGGAGAATTACCTGGGGTGGCTTAAAGACATCTGTTGACAGGACCAAACCCAATCTTAAGTTTTTTTCTGCTTTGTCTCACCATCCCCCTGTTCCCCAGAATTGAGGAAATACCTGGGACGAGCTATACCCAGATGGGATTAGTTTTGCTGAAATGTAGATCTGCAGCAGATTCTCTTTAGCACCCTGTAGTGTCTCCCCATAACACCAGGCCAGGAATCAGTGATGTCTCAAGAACCTCTGAACTGTAGAAATGGAGAAAAACCTTGAGGCAGCTTTCCAAACATCCTGCAAGACCTCAAGGCTGACAAAAATATCATGAGACGTAAGAAATGCTCCCTTGAGTCACACACAATTAGACTCCTTACTCCATACTTCAGAGCAAATGCATCTAAGCCTGATGCCACGAAGGAGATCTGAGGGCTCTTTTAAAGCTGCCCCTGAGGAAGCTCATGGAAGGAGAGCTGTTTTCCAGAGACTTGCTGTGAGTTTTGTAGTGTCAAGATACTACAGCCAATAAAAATTTGAATAAAACAAAGAGAGGAAGAAGGCAGGAGAGATATGTGATCTTCATATGTAGCTTTAAAACATGAAAAGGTGTCATTGGGAAAATAAAAAATCAAAATACGTCAAGAAGAGAATAAGGGACAGCTAAGAGAAACAGCTGAGGACAGTGACGGGCACAAAAATGATGCAGTTAGATGAAAGAATTGTATCTGTCCTATTAAGAATTTGGACAAGCTAAATGAGAGACAACAGAAATCCTTAATTATTTAAGCAGAGAGCTTTGAGTATTGAAGAAAATCGAGTACCTTAAGCCTTCAGTGTGAAACAAAATCTTTTAAAGGGCTGGTGGAATCAAGGTGTGAGAGCAGCTGTGACTCAGCTACAGATAAGGAAGGATATGTCCTGGACAAAGACAGATGTGAAAGTGTGCATGAAGAAAACCTTTTCTAAGAAAACAGCTCTATGTTCCAGAGAAATGAAGAAAAATCACAAGGATAAAGCAGATGTTCTCTGGAGAAAACTTACTTAGCAGAACAGGAAAGAATGGTTTCAAATAGAGGTCTTGTTGGGGTTGAAGCAATGAGTGTTTGTTATAAGTTTTCAAGGTTGATTTATAGAGACATCAATATAGACAGTGGCCTTAGTACGTTTTAACTGTCTGAAAACAACCTGCAGATTAATGTAGAGAACAAAGAAGGCTAGGGTAGCTGTTGCTAGCAGCCAGGTGATGGCAGCGCATAGGTGGCTCCTCACTTCTTGGGAGTAAACCCACATCTTTCCCTCTTTGGAATAAGATGTATGAAGTGATTGTGGTGCAAAGGAGACAGATGTGACCCTAGACTGTGATGGGTATTTCTGATAAAATACTGGTAATGAGCTAACCACTGAAGTACAGGATGGATTCACAGCAGTAGAAATATGGCTTGTAGGGGGGGATAATGACAGGATATTTCCACATTCTTCACAAGGTGATTAATCCTTGGAGAAGACTGGGAGAGAAGAGACAGACAAAACTACCCTTCTGTCATTTCAGTTGCTAATAATAAATGATCAGAGTAAAACTGACCCTGAAGCAGTGTGAGTAGGTATGATGGTACTGAGAGACTTGCTGGTAGACCCAAAAAAATTAACTTTGAGTGTGGAGTAAAGAGTAAATAACTATATGAACACCTTGAGGAGCAACAGCTAGCTATCACAACTCAGAAAATAAGTTAGGTATTCCTAATGGTCAGTTCTCTTTAACAGTTATTTAGTGTCTAGCAGCTATCAACAAGAAAAAAAAATAAATTGCAAAACATCAACTAGAAAACAACGCAGAGAACTTGATTATTTCACTGCGCCGTTCAATAACGTATTGGTACTATTTGTGATTCTGGTCTCCACAGTTTTAGGCTGTGGAGCACTGATCCAGGCTTGCTTTATAATTAATTTGTACTTTTTGCAAATATCTTCAAATGATGACTTCTGTGAGTCTACAGAGACTGTATGAAATCCCTGCTGAGAATTGTTAGGTTTTCTTGTGGTGCTTCCCATCTCCTACATGTCAGGAGCTTCCTGAGCCCTGGCAGAACAGCGGTATGCAGAGGCAGCTTGGCCCTAGTGTGTGCATAATCGGTAAAGGGGGTGATTTGGTTGTTGGCATGTCCCTTTCATTACATTCAGGTAAAGAGCAGGAGACACTGTCAACTGCAGAGTTAGGTCTCATCTCACCAATACTATTGGCATGGGGAAACTGTTGAGACATGATGAAAATGAAAGGGAAAAAGCAGCCTGCAACCAACAGGGCCTGTGAGTTAGACAGGGATAAATAATAATAATAATAATAAAAAGTTTTAAAATGTCTCACTGTTCAGAAAAAAACAGACTTTGGTGGGGCTGTGGGCAAATGTTCTGCGTGCTCTCAAAGCTCTACACAGTGTTTATCTATCAGCAGTGTTAACTGCTGAGAGAGATGGCAATTTGATCAATTTGTGAGGTATTAGCATTTATAACCCCCTGTGTCTTTTAATGACCTATTTTAAACATATGTGGGAGAAAAAAAGGTTTTACTCAGAGTGGAAAATCCATAAAAATGCCCATTTCCAAAGCCACCAGTGACTACAGAGAGATGCCAGTTTTTATAAATAGACTTAAAAGAAAACAAGCAAAACTTTAGAATTTGTGCTTGATTAAGGAGCAGTGCTAGTGTAACAAAGATTTTATACAGCATGAAGAGATTTAATAGATTCTATGTGAAAAATTTAAAGTGAAAAGAACTGTTGAATGAAAGTAACTAAGTCTAAAACTAAAAGTTTGCACCTGCAGAGATGGCACCTCCAGCTCACTGATACATTCAGGAGCTCTGTGTATTCCTTTTGATGTTTTTTTTTTTTTTTTTTTTTTTTTTTTTGGATGGATATTACCAAGAAGTCACAGCATGCCCAGCATTATGACTTTGTTTTTATTAGTGGTTCAGATCAGGAAGAGTATCACTATGTGCTTCAGAAACTTAACTGGTGTTTGTGAAGTAATTGGTAAAAATGCATTATTTTCTCCATGTTCAGTGATGGTTTTCAAAAACATCCTGAAAGAGTTTCCACTGTGCACTGAAGCTCTTCTGTCTGTGTACACCCTCATGGAGAGGAACCTAGGAAAATTCATTTTGTTTCCCATGATGGAAAAATATATTTCAAATTCCTTTATTACAAGAGAGAAAAGGTGGGAATATATAATGATATTTACATAAACATTTTTACCATTATTTTATTGAGGACAAGCTGACTTCATGGGGAAAACACGTGGAAGCAGATAAGATACATCTGGGTTATAGAAATGCAAATGATTGTTGGAAACTTAATTCTGTAACTTGTGGTGAGTCCACAGCTGACTGATGTCAAGATTTGTGTGTCTGTGCCCCCAGACAGCTTCCTGTTGAGGTCAGGACCCTGGATGTTGTTCTGGCTGCTTGAGGGGTCCAGACTTGAGAGGCAGAACTCAGAGTTTTTTCCTCATGGGCTGCAGGGGTCATGGGCAAGCTTTGAGGAATCTGACTGAAGGAAGGAGTCCGGAGTGCAGAATAATGCGAGGTTTGGGGTCTAGAGAAAATAGAGCCATTGCTGTTACTTTGTTAGTCACATCTGTGGGGATCTGACACACATCTGCTGTTTTCTTCCTAAAAAACACATTTCCTTTGACCTTCTTTGGCTTTATGGCAAAACCCCCTTTCAGAAGCATTTAGACCATTTTCTTCCCTTTCTCCAAAACTCCTGCTGCTGCTGTGTTGCCCCACACGCTGTCATCAGTGTATTCTTATGGGTGTTCAGGAGCTTCCAGCCCAGCAGCAGCAGCAGCTGGGGTGACATGGATGTTGCCTTCCTGGCTTTTCTTCAGAGGCCATGCCCACACCACCATCGAACCAGATGGTGACACCATTCAGCCTCATTGTTTTGTTAAACTCTGGGCTGCCAGGTCTGAATGAGCCCTGGGCTTGTCATTCCTGGGGGCAGGCCCAGGTTTTGGAAAGAAACTGAAGAGAGAAACAAGCAGCAGATCTCTCCACAGCAACAGCACCCCTGCAAACATACCTGAAAAGGCTCTGGAGAGACCAGAAGGCAGAGCATGTTGATGGCAGTGCCATTTCTTGGAGCTGAATGTGCATTGGTATATGCTGGCCACATCCATGTGCAGCATTGCTCTACCCCTTTTGCAACTGCAAGTGCATCCATGACAGGCCTCAGCAGTCAGCCACCAAGTGCTTTTAACCCACCTGGATCACACCAGGAGGTGGCTTCCATGACCACCATCTTTGCTAAAAACAGAGGCCCCCTGAGGAAGCGTTCAGTGTAAGGCATTTCCAGTTTCTGGCAGTGGGATCAAAGCCCAGGGGATGGTGTCTCTACTTGTCCCAGAAGCTGAGCCTCAACCAACCTCCTATCCCCACCCTCATGGGGACCTCTTGTAGCACCCCTTTTGGGCCCTGTGGCCTGGAACACCCATCCCGCCTCCCACCCCTCATTTGTGGCATCACACGTAGGCTTTGCCCTGAACTCTCTTTGGAGTACGAGCAAGACACTGTGTCGGAGTCACCGCTTTTATAGATTTTTTTTTTTTTTTATTGAAAACTAAATGTGCCCTGCTAAAGGCGCCGGGGAGGCGGCCTCTTGCAGGGCTGGGGAGAGTCCGGACTGCTGTTGGACCTCCTCTTTGGGGGGCGCCGGGGCCCCCCACGAGAACTGTCCCTGCCCTGGCCAGGAGGAGAGGGCCTGTGGCTGCAGCCCTGCATCGCGGCACCTTCTGTTGCTGCCTGTCCCGGCTCTCTGCAGGGCTCCTCCTGCTCTGTGAGGATGGGTGCAGTGGGAGGGTGGCCAGGACCCCCACGCAGGGCGGCACTGGAGGTGCTGGGGAGCTCCTCGATATCAGAATCCTCTGAGCTGCTGGAGGACAGCACGATGGTGAGAGGAGCATCCTGGCAGGAGGCAGCGTGGACGGGGGTGGCTTCAGTGCTGTCTTCTGGCTCCCAGACTTGGGAGCACCCCAGGTCCACCTCAGGGCCATTCTGGTGCTGGCTTGCAGGAGGGGGCTCCAGGAGCCCCAGGTCCACCTCAGGGTCATTCTGGTGCTGGCTTGCAGGAGGGGGCTCCAGGAGCCCCAGGTCCACCTCAGGGCCATTCTGGTGCTGGCTTGCAGGAGGGGGCTCCAGGAGCCCCAGGTCCACCTCAGGGCCATTCTGGTGCTGGCTTGCAGGAGGGGGCTCCAGGAGCCCCAACTCCTCGAGGAACTCATCGCTGCACATGTCTACAGCTCTATCAATGAGCTGGTTCACAAAGCTCTCTGTATGGCCCTGCAGGAACGGCTGCATCTCGCGAACCAAGACCACCTCCTCCAGCCCAAAGCGGCACAGCCAAGCAACGACCTTGGCCTCTAGCACATCCTGGTCCCACCAGGCAGCCCCAAACAACTCCCTGGCTTGCTGGCGCACCCAGGGCCTCAGAGGACCGAGGATTTCAGGATGCTCCCTGAAGAGGGCCGCCCATTCCTCGGGCAGGAGGCCGCTCACGGCAGCCGGGGGCACCGGCATTGCAGCCCCCTGCTCGTCCTGCTGGCTGTCCTCTTGGTTCTCTGCATGGCTGACAACTTGGACCTCCAGAAAGTCGTCTTCGGACCAGATGGAGTAGCGTATGGAGGTGATGTCCTGCCTGCAGAGGGGGCAGCTAATGCTCCTCTTGGCCCAGCGCACGATGCAGCCCAAGCAGAACTGGTGCTGACAGGGGCTGACGATGCTGGGCTCCTTCAGGGTCCCCTGGCACACAGGGCAGGTGACTTCAGCCTCTGTGGCCATGGTGCTGTCTCGCTGCGGCAGGCTGGGGAGAGCTGCGGGTGGTGAGCTGCTTTCCCTCGCTGGTGCCGCTGAGACAGGTGCTGCGCGCTGCAAGAAGGAGGGAGGCCAGGGTCAGCAGGAAACCCTCAGGCCCATCCCCAGCCCCGCGGCTGAGCCATCCCGTGCCCCCTGCGAGCCACCCCAGGGTACGTGTCCCCACACAGCTCACCTGTGTTGCTGCAAGCGCGCCTCACAGGGCCCCAGCTGCCTGAGTCAGGCAGGGCCGGGGAAACACGGGTACTGGCTGTGGGGACGGGCACTGAGAACAGCTGCCAGTGGCCCCCCAGCACAGCTCCACCAAATCCTTGCTCGTCTCTCCAAGCCTCGCACACTTGCTCAGCAGGAGTCCAGGCACGAGCCAGGCTGGGGCGGGCTCTGCCGGCGCCCCTATATAAGCAGTGGGGGCCATGAGGTCACAGCCCATCGCTGGGTGACATCACAATCCATTGCTCTGTGTGACCCCCCAAAAACAAAATACATGTCTGAGAGACTTGCCCAGACACTTTGTGAACTTCAGCAGGCTTTCTGCCCTCACCACTTCACTGGGAGGCCTGATTCAGTGGCCAAGACCCCTGCCAGTGAAGAGTCTTTTCCTCACCTCCAGCCAGACCCTCCCCTGTCACAGTCTCATGCCATTCCCTCGAGTTTTGTCACTGTCCCCAGAGAGCAGAGCTCAGCGCCAGCCCCTCCGCTCCCCTCGTGAGGAAAATGTAGGCCACCATGAGACCTCTCTTCAATCTCCTGCAGGCCAAAAAAAAGCAGAGATCTCAGCCGCTCCTCCTCCATCTTGCCCTCCAGACTCTCCACCTCCTGAAGCCCTCCTTTGGACACTCTCCAATAGTTTTATGTCCTTCTGTTACTGTGGTGCCCAAAACTGCACACAGGACTCGAGGTGAAGCTGAAAGAGCACAGAGCAGAGCACGGCAATCCCTTCCCCTGACCGGCTAGCGCTGCTGTGCTGGAGACACCCCAGAATGTGGTTGCTGCTCCTGGTTGCAGCAATTTGAGAAGAGACTTAAATGCCTTGCACAAGTCCAGGGAGATTACGTCAGTTGCTATTCCCCTATACACCAGTGCTGTACCCCAGTGGTAGAAGGCTCCCAGATTTGTCAGGCACAATCTGCCCTTAGCAAAATCATTTTGGCTGTCACCAATTATCTCCTTATCCTTGTGTCTTAGAAGAGTTTCCAGGAGGATCTGCTCCATGACCTTGCCAGACACAGAAGTGAGACCAAGTGGCCTGTAGACCAAAAGAATGCATGAGGTTGTTTCAGAAATGAGTCCCATTATCTGATTCAATTCTTTTGGGCATGCCATGTCACCATAAGACTTGCTTTTCAAGGCCCTGTTTGAACCAGAGCTCCTTTTCCCATTGAAGCTGCTACCACTTTCCCATGTTTCACTTTGGTCAAGCTGGCACTTTCTGACTAGAAGAAAAACAAAAATAATACCTGGTTTCCCCTGAAGACAATCCTTTCCCAGACAGCCTTGCTGATAGTATGTGCAAACTTACATACTTAGGGTGTGCAAACATCTGATCACCTCCCCATTTGGCCACTTCATTAAATAGGGACAGTTTAATTTCTTGTAAAAAGGCATGAAATTTCTGTGATATCAGGCTACTTCCGAAGTGAATCTCTTTTTATAGTAGCCACACATAACTAGTGCTCTGAAGCAGCAGTGATTTCTTTTTTAAAGACTATACATGCTATAAGTCTACCTTTCCCTATGCTCCAATGAAAGAAGAACTAAACAACTCCCTTCTTTTCCTCTGGTTTTGATTTTTTTTTTTTCAAGGACATTTTTTTTGTGGGAAATAAACAACTTTTTCATAACTATGTCAAATATGACCCTGTTAACAATAAGATTTTTTTTTTTTTTTTTTTTAATTTCTCAAAAGGTCTTTCAAGGATACCATTTTAATTGTTTTGGGAAGGGGAATTATAGAAAAAATATTTGAAACTGAATCTCTATTTCTTTTTTCCCCACATCTTTATTTTTTTCTAATGACCATTCTTTCTTTAACAAAAAATTTCAGCTATACCTAACCCTTGCTAAGTTTATTAGTCAAGCCTGGTAAGAGCCTGATAAATATTTTAAGGTTTTTATTATTATTATTTGTGCAAAACATGTTGCAAAATGTTTTTTGATGACATAATATATTTTTTCATGTACTTCCTCATGACTTTGTAGAACTTGCCTAGGTAGTGGTGTTAGGTTGTTGCAATTACAGGAGAATAGACTTGCTGAAACACAATACTTACAAACAGTGCTCATAGATAGGACTGCAATGTGCTTTAGGGTAGTACTGTAAGATCAGATAAAAGTAGAAACAGTCTTGGCTGCCTATGATATGCATTAAGTTTCTTTGTCAGACTATGTAAATACCAAAACCAAATTTTTGGGAACTTGGCATATTATCTCAAATAGTACTGGAAAGCAATTTTTTACCATCCAGTTTTAGTGTTACTTTTTTCCAAGTATAGGCATGCTGATTCTCGTTCCCACAACAGAGTGCCTAATGCTTATCTGCAACTAATGAGCTAGAGTCATTTTTATGGGCCTAATTTTATAAGTTGTAGATATCCCCAAACAAAACAAATATGAGCCAAACATTCTACTTCATGAGGTGTACCAATGATGTACCTAAGATACAAAGAAAACAGAAACAGACAGGGACTAGTGACCCAATAAACACACACTTCACCTCTATTTTTCTCACTTATTAGCTGGTGAACTTAACTCTCAAAAAGAATCTATAAGAAAAAAAAAAAAAAGTGTATATTTTATTTCCTGGAAAATCTCAAAACCAGGTGTTTTTTAAAATTATTTATTTATTTGCTTATTTTTTTTTGTGGAACTGCACTTTTTTATATAATTGGAGAATTTTTTTAGGCCTGGTATTTCCCAGAGATGGAAGAAAATAGAGAAAGTCTCTCATCCTCCTCCTAACCAGCACAATTTTTGGCCTCATTTTTGAGAAACTTGCCTGGATGGATGCAACTTAGGTTTGTGTAAGTGAGTCTTTACCTAGAAGAACAAGTTCAGTGAAGAACTTGCTTAGGCTTCTGTGGAAGATTTTGTATTATGGAGTAAAACAAAACTCAGATTCTGCAAACAGGTAGCCATAATTCAATAACTAAGTTAGTATCACCCAACCTATCTGATGTTTTCAGCCAAAAATGGGATCCAAAATTTTATTTGGCAGGTGAAGATAGTAGGCTTTATGTCCTTCCTGCCATGTAATTGTACCGGGAGAGCATGTTAAGTTTGTTTGCAGCTTTTTCATAGGACTGATCTTTCTACTAGTACTGGACTCCTTATGCATTTGTATATGGAAGATGAGCAAGGAAAGGGATTTTGCTCTTTTTTCTGGGAGAAGGTTTGCCGTCAGTTGCTTGCTGCTGTTAAACAATTAACTGAATTGCCTATTAGATTTGAATATATGAATTCAGTAAATAACTGTTAGGGTTTTCAAGAAGATTTCTTGTTGATAGCAATCAGGATTCATGAATGGCATAGATATTTTTTGTCATTCTCCAAACCTTAATAGCAAATTCTTGTTGATACCCAAGTCTTTTTTTTTTTTTTTTTTTTTTTTTTTTTCTAAAATATGGTATTTTTGTTCAAAAATCCAAACTTCTTCCAGACCTAAAACCTTTAGATAACTGCCTGAGATCTGCCAGTCTGTTACATCATGACCCAGACTGTCATAGAATAAAATCACTCTGTGCTCTTTTCCATCAGCTAAATGGAAGGAGAGATTCTATCTTTGCTGATGTCAGTGTGACACTCACTGCAGCGGGACTGAGATTTTTCGCTACATTCCCCTGGCATGGCAAGTTTACCTATAAACAAGTGGCTTTTATGGTAAAGCCGAGACAGTGCAGAGTTTTCACATTTATCCTAATATTTCCTGCTTTTAGCTACGAGTCTGACTCTGCTAAAAGTAGCCAGAAGACCACAGACAAGTTAGTAAGTTTTGTTGAGAGCTGCATGCAGTCAGTAATATTCAACTGTAGTAGAGACTACATTTCCAAAAGATAATGGATATGTAACTTAGCTAAGGTTGTTACCATTCATTTGCACCATTGCACCGATTGTACCGTTCATTGCAGGAATTCATAAGCAGTCATTTTACACATGTCACGGTGTAATCCACCTTTCATTGTAACTTTGTGACTCCAAGGTTTGCATTATGTCAGATCAGAGAGAGTAATGAGTGAGGAAAATGGTTACAGTGGTTGTACACCTGCTACCATCCTCTAAATGAAAATAAGTTAAAATACTTTTTATTTATTTAACATAACCTTCTGCCTAAACCACAGCAGCAACAGCAAAAGAGATGTTAGACTTGCAGGACCAGCTGTAGTGTAACAGGTTTCCTGAGATTTTGAAAGAGTAGAGTTGTTAAGCAAAGATACACATAAAATGGGAAAGAATTGATAATGGATATAAGAGTGCAGTTAAATAAAACCTCATGAATCTATCCTAAGTGTAAAATGTGAAACAAAGATGGAATATATCAGTAATGATTGAGGAAAAAAAAAAAAGGGCTAAATATACTTAAACGTAGTACTAGTAAAAGTAGTATAAAAGATCCCCTAGTTCCAACTCCACTGCCACCTCCCACCAGCCCAGGTTGCCCAAAGCCCCATCCAGCCTGGGCTTGAACACCTCCAGGGGTGGGGTATCCACAGCTTCTCTGGGCAGCCTGTGCCAGTGACTCACCACCCTCTGAGTGAAGAATTTCTTCCGCGTGTCTAATCTAAATCTACCTTCCTTTAGTTTAAAGACATCACATTTTTTCTGTCACTACACTCACTGACAAAGAGTCCTTCCCCAGCTTTCCTGTAGGTCCCCTTTAGGTACTGGAAGGCTGCTGTAAGGTCTCACTGGAACCTTCTCTTCTCCAGGCTGTACAACCCCAACTCTCTCAACCTGTCTTCGTAGGAGAGGTGCTCCAGCCCTTCATGGCCCTCCTCTGGACTCATTCTAATACTTCCATGTCCTTCTTGTGCTGGGGACCCCAGGAGGATACCCTCAGGCAAAGGCAACTCAAGTAATCTTTAGCAAAAATGAGTTGTGTATATTGAGATACGGCACTGATTCCTTCAGGAACAAAGAATGCATGTCACTTGAAAGACCTCCTTCTGCACATTGCTGGGAATTCTCTTTTCTTCCCTTCTTCCCTTCTTCCCTTCTTCCCTTCTTCCTTTCTTCCTTTCTTTCTTTCTTTCTATTTTTATTTATTTATTTATTTTTATTATCGGTTATTTTCTCCTATTTTTGTCTGGTTTCTTTCCTCCAAGGAGTCATTCTAAACACTAGCAAGAATCTGGAGCAATAAAAATCCCAGGAAAATAGTTTAGTGTTTGTCCTTTGATGCTTGGCAAAAAGTAACAACTTTGTAAACTTTTGGAACAGAACCATGGTATTAAAACAATTTTAGAACCCCTTGGCATGAGTCACATAATCATGTCTGGTCTCATCATGTAACTGAAAATCTTGATTTCTAACAATTTTTCTTTGTGCACTGAAGTAATAACTCCTCCAAAGTATCTTAGCTGATTCATATTCCCAGAAAAGGTCCCCCTTTTCCTTCATGCTTGACCACTGTGTTACTTGGATACAAAGATAGTTTTTGAAAGCTATACATAAACAATGCCTTTGAATTTTTCTTTTGACCCAAACTCAAGGTTCTGGTCTGAGAAGTAAACAGCTTTTTCTAGCTGCTGAAAAAAATCTGTCTGAATTTGTAACATAAAATATTCCCAAAATGACAGCATTTGTAGATACGTAAATCTTGGCCCTGTCAACTCAGAAAAACAGTTAGAAGGCTGTCCCAGTCCATTTTCATTTTTCAATGAAGAGGTTGAAGTGATAGCAAGGAGATGTTTCCCATTCATTTTCCAATGTCAATTTATTTGTGGCAAATGGGATCATTAGGAACATAAATGACACTTGTGAAGAAATACTTTGGATCCATTCTCAGCTAATTCTAATTTTAAAAGACTAAAGACCTTTCATATATCTATGAAAAGTTCATCTGTCTGAAGTCTGAACTATCTATTTCTGCTTCAAAGTTCTTAGTTTCTAAACAAATTTGGTCTTCTGTGTTTGCTAGTTTGATAGTTCTGGGATTTATCAAAGAAAATGATCTGAATCAATCCTTCCCTCTGTCCCCTGGAGGCTGGTAGTACCTTGTCTGTGGTTTCTTCAAAACATTTATCTTCTACAGATTTACTGTTATCTATCACTGGAGAACACTGGCTATGAAAGCTCGGTGGTTTAACATATTTTTCTATTCCATCTACAATTGGCTGAGGTCTAGAATTGCTATGGTGTTTACTCCAGGTATCAGTTAGGCTTTGGAACAAGGCCAGAGACTTTGTCAGCAGCTTCTTGTAGCAGAGCTATTATTGTCTTATATTGGTGAGGAATACATGTTTGTGCAGGGATCCTGTGAAGGATGAGGCCTTCATGGCCTGGACACGCTGACAAGGCTGCCTGCACCAGGGGGTTTGGGCTGGCTAGCTCAGAAGTAGAGAACTTTCCCACTAGCCCTTTTTCACAAGATTAGACTTTCTAAGGAGATGAGCCTGTCTACCACATGTCCTTTCTCCAATTTCCTTCTCTAAGGTATCCAAGGACCATTTATATCTTTCTCTCAGTAACTGGAGGAGAGGTAGATTTTTAAAAGCAAAGATACCTCTTTCTGTTATCACTATTGCTAATAAGAATAGTGGGCTTATATTATACCTTTGTGTGTATGGAACCCATGAGGCGTTTGATGTATCCATTGTTCTTAAGGCCATGACCATCTAATGCAATTTATTACAGCTATATGGACACTGGAGTAGTGCTGGATTTAATTAGAAAGATGATATAAACTAAGCAAAATGAAAAGGTAAAGAAGACAGCATGGATATCAGGGTAGAGGGAGAAGAGGTAGATGGGAAAAGGGCTAAATTTAACATCCTCTTCTCTTCTCCAAGGCAAATGTCCCAAACACTAAGTTACAGAGTCAAGCTCGTATCTGCATGGATCATAGATTCTCCTTAACAGAGTAACCCTTCTCCCACCCTGCTGTAACCTGGTGGTTTTTGTGTTCCTCTCAGAAATGGGGAACATTGACTAAGAAGTCCCTAGGTCCTGAAATGCATGCCGCAGGTGTCTCTACCTGTAGCCATGTGACAGAGATACAAGAGGCAGATATTTTTAGAATCCTTGGCCTTTTACCATGGGGAACTTTTCATCAAAGTCTAGGGAGAAGGTAAAATTCATACCCAGGCCTAAGCTCACTCAGCTCCCTCTTAACCTGTTCAGGCTCTAGGTATTTATGTATTACTCTCCATCATTTAAGAAGCTAACTGGCTCTTTAAATTGCTGTTCTGAAAGGGCCAGATACCAGCAGCTGCAGGAATTATGTTGAAGGCACTTTAATAGCCTCGTTGGATTTCCTATTATGTTTGCATATTTTCTTTTTCTTGTTTTATTTTCCATGGGATTTGTTGTTGTTGTATTAAAGAACAATCTCATAAGGAAAGGCTCTTGTGAAATTAAAAAATTAGGTGTTCTAGTACCAGAGTGTAATCTTCCTATGGACAACTTTACTGACACAAGTAATCAGTCTGTGTTCTCTGGGAATAATTCTCAGGCTCCTCCTCCATTGCTCCCCCTTTAAATCCTTGTTTAAAAGATTGTCTCCTTTTATGTTAGAGGTACCTCATGCAACTATTTTCTTAATGTTTTCGGAAAAAAGGCACTTGCACATACTTTTGACTTTTATAAGCACTGCTGCATAACGGGTTATCTCCTCTTGGCCTTGAGTAGAAACATGGCTGAGTAATACACATTGTTTTTGTGGTGTAGTAGTTGGTTGATCGCTTTCCTCATGCAGACTTTTTTATTTATTTTTTTTTACAGGTTAATTTGTCATGACAAGTTTGAGAAAGTGTATGTTGCAACTGGACAAGCTGGTGTACTTTATACATACATCACAGCTGTTAGGCTCAAAGACCTCTAAGATCATGAAGATAGGTTTGGATGATACTATTAACTATCTTAGTTGTAGTCGGTGTGGTTAGGAGTGAAATTCATATCACTTTTCTTCAGCAAATACTTCAGGCGTTTAGTCTGAAATGATTATCTAGATACCCTCAGGATCAGAAAAAGTGGGGTATCTTAGGGGTTATGACCTCTTTCTTGGACAAATAAAACATTCTGTGGCATCATTCTGTAACATTATTTCAGGTTGGAAATTAGGAAAAATTTCTTCTCTGAAAGAGTGGTTAGGCATTGGAGCAGGTTGCCCAGGGGGTGGTAGATTCACCACACCTGGGGTTGCTTAAGGCTAGGTTGGATGTGGTACTTAGAGACATGGTTTAGTGGGTGACATTGGTGGTAGGGGGATGGTTGGACCAGACAATCTTGGAGGTCTTTTCCAACCTTGATGATTCTATGTTTCTATGATCATTCTGCAAAGAGACAACCAATACATGACTGGTGGCATTATCAAAGAACACGCTCATACTGCAGATATGTCTTTTTCAGCTCAAAGCTGGCAAGCACGGCCTACTGTGGAGCCCATCATTCCAGCACTGGCATTGCTCTTTGGCAGTGTGTTTGATCCTTTCAGCCATCGGCCCCTCTATTTGCTAGTTTCCTAGTCTGTATGGTGGACTTGACCACCAACCTCCTGTCCTTGTTTTGACAGGCCTAGGATATAGGTCTGAAGTGGTACAACATTCCTCTCATGAGAGGGAGACTAGCAGTATGGAGTCAGATAAGAGATTTCCTCATATTTTTAAACTCTTAATTTCTAAGAAATGGTTGCCAGATTCTGTGAATATGTATGTGGTCATGTGTATATCAGTGAGGTACAGCTGGGTATTGTCAGCTGTGAAGTAAAAGAGATGCAACATTTTTATGAAGAAAGTAGCACTTGGGCTAATAACTGGCTGTTTTCAAACCACTTATCTTTTTCATTTGGCAACTAGCGTCCAGCACCAATTGTTTTCCAACTGAATCTTGGTTGCAGGATTTTCCATTAGTAACAGTCTCTTAAAACATGATTTGTGTTTCCTAGAGGTACTGTGACAATACCAGAATAACTACAGAAGAGCCTGCAGGGCAGGGGCAGAATGAGAAAGTTTTCAGGTATTTATCCTACCCAAAATGAGAAAAGAAATTGAAACAGTAAGTTTCCACAAGGGTAACGAGGCATTTTTTTCCATCTATTTGTTATTGTCACCTCTGGTATTTACTCTTTTTTTTTTTTTTTTTTTTTTTTTTTTTTTTTTTTTTTTTTTTTTTTTTTTTCTTTTCCAGAATTAAGTTCTTCTCATTGAACTTCATGGCCTCAAGGAGGTTCTTATCATCTGAACCTGAAAACAGACTTAATTATTGAATTAAGAGCAAAACTGTCTTCTCTCAGCTTCTCCTGTAGGCCACAAACCCTGTTCTTATATTGATTTAGGGATCTATTGCATTTACATTGTGGAAGTAAGTTGTATCTTTATCTTAAGTATCTTTAAGTCATTTATTACTGAATTTTGTTTTGGTAAGGATTCACAAAACCAAAGAAAGGCTCTTAAATATAGATCTTATTTAAACCAAAATGAGGAAAATAGCTACTTCCCAAAGGTATTGAGGCAAATGCTATGTGGAAAACAGAATGTCCAACTGTCATTTTCCTTCTTACAAATTAGATGGGAAATAGATTATTTAATGACAGTTGGAGATTTATATGAAATGGACAGGAGTCTTATTGCTGTTTCAGTTATTGAAACAAGTAGAATAAAAGTACGAACACTCTAGTAATTACACTGGATAAATTGGAAGGCATGGCAAGAATAATGAATTAACTAATGAAACCAGAACCATGCAAGGAAGATGCTTTCTCATTTCGTGGATGCTACCTTTCCCCTCTCCTCTGGGGCAAAAACACAGTATGAAGTCAATGAATAAGACGAGTAGTTACAACCAGCCAAAACAGGGGAACTTTAACTGTTCTGAGAGCTATCTATCATGTTTACCTGCCATGCTCTGATCTGTACTGTTGGACCCAAACCAGCCTCCATCATTGCATTTTGCATCTGTTTTTAGAAGTGCTGGGAGGATTACCATTAAAAATAAAAGTAATGCGAAGTGTGATATAGAACTAGTTCAAGAACCAGATCTATTTGTTGTAGTGAGTGCCCTAACCACTCTTTTCATGAGTAGTGTCTCTCTTCATTTAATTTAATTTGATTTAATTTTTGTTATTTAATGTGTTTCTCAGAAGATATATTTTCCACTCTGGTATTAGAGTTTTGAATGGGCAGGGAAACAGTATGGATTTGATGTTGTTACAAATGTAAAGGTCAGTAGAAGATTACCTGAAAGTGTTTTCCTTGTTTACCTGTTAACAGATTCCGTGACACTATGATTTAATATTTCTTCTCTCTCTGTAGACAGCATCATTGTCAGACACCTCTTTCAAAGCCTTGATCATCTAAACATGCAGTTACTGTCTTTCCCCTTGGTTCATTTTGAATCGATTTACTCCATGAGGAATGGTGCTTGCAGAACATTTTTTTTTTTTTTTTTTTCCCAGCAATTCATATTATTAACACTGGGTTATGTTATTCTGAGCTTTTGCACATTCACTTTACTTTGCTGATGGTTGGTGGTTTGTAATTGATCAGTTTACAATAACAGCTGGTTATTTCTTTCTTTTATTCTTCAATATAGTAATATGCTTCCTTTTGGAGTGGCTATGTTATCTGAATCCATATATATATATATATATATATATATTTTTAAGGGAAAAAATAAGAGTAAATTATACGATCACTTTGCAATGGCTTTCTTGTTCCAAGGGCACTTATTATTAGCAATGAACACAGCTCCCAGCAGCTATGCCTTTGGACTGTAGCATGCTTTAATGTGTCTGAAGTGAACCATATATTGTCTGTGCTCAGCAAAAGTTGAGTTTATTCTTGCTAGGGCTTTTCAAGATCAGCAATTTAGTTGATGCCAATGTTTTTCCTGGCAGTAAATTCCTGCAAAGCATTCCCCTGCCAGCCCTCTAAATCTGTTTAAGATCCAAATTTCATGTTTCATGAAGATGGTCATATTCAGTAGCAGCTAACACAGTCTTGTTGGTGATGAAACTCCTGACTTCCTTGCTGAAAGAAAAGTTTTAAATGCAGAAAGTCTTCAGTAGGCAGAAAAAATTAATAATTTAAGGAGTAAGTGAAATAAGCAGAATAGAGAACTCTGTGCAAACATCCCACTAGGCTAAAGATTATTATTCCTTGATAATTTTGTTCATGTCAGGCCTAAATACGTTCTTTTGAAATATTCATGTTAAGAGAGTTGAGTTAGTCTAATGACTAATGTATAATTACATTAGTTTCCTCCTGTTTTGGTATAAGAATTTAAATATCAAGAGCTTGTACTCTATTTTGTAAGTTTTGTTCTCCTGGCTCATACTTTGTAGAGCAGAAGGAATAGGTTGTTACTTGTTCCAATTCTTCTCTTTGCTGCTACATAAACTAGGATTGTAATTACAAACTGAAACACAAAAACAGTTATAAGAGTACATCCCCTGTGTATATTGAAGGCATGGGTGGATGGTTACAGGAAAACATTCTAGTTTAGAATGAGGTGAGCATCCTGCAATATAATCAGAGCTGGACACCTCACTGATAGGCATGCAGTCTCCTACTGTGAGGAAAAAAAGATGAATTTTATCCTTCAGAGGATCTGAAGAGGATTGGATTTTGTTGCTTGTAAGCTCACTGTCTGCCTGCTTGCCATATGAGAAAAGTAGGGTTCAATGATTTCCTGTTAATGAGTTTGGTGGTACTGATGAACAGATGAAGTTGATGAATCTGTAACAATACTGCTTAGATTGGTAGAGATCTGAGAAGTACATAATTTTGTAAGAAATATTTGTTGGTTTTTACCTGTGAATATAAATACATCTGCATTCTTTCTAGTGCATCCTAGATGTTTCTATATGTTCAGCTCCATGTGTTTGTAACCTTATGTTTTAGACTATTCAGCCTATTTTTTTCTGACAATAAGTAAGGCATTTAAAAATAGAGCTGCTGGAAATTTCCTTGGAAATTTTCTTGCAAATTGAATGAAACATTTTGATTTCTTGAAAAGCAAACTTCTTACTCTTTCAGATACATCTTCCCTGAATTGGTCATGCCTGAGTTTTTTTTTTTTTTTTTTTTTTTCTTTCCCTAATTGTGGTATCCTGTGTTCCAAACTGTTCATTTTGATCCATTTGATTCCTTTTGATTCTTCAGCTGTTTTCTGCACCCTATCTTTACTACTGTAAATAATATCAATAATAAAATACAGAAGGTGGGATTTTACCTTAACAATGAACAGAGGTGAAAAGGTTGTTCTTTTGATTGTACGAATATTTTCTGTATTATTTCTGAATAAAAAGTTGCTCTAACAATGTGAAAAACAGGAAGTGAAAGTCTTCAAAATTTAGAAAGTGTCAGGAGAAAAACAACTCAGTGTTTTAGTGTTTGTTCTTTTATGATTATGATTAGGGTGCTTGAAACAAAATTTACCAAAGCATCAACATTTTCACTATGTCTGTCCTGGAGGTTCTCAGTCCATCCCTTTTCAGCTGCTTTTCTATACTACACTGCTGGAGTGCCAAGGAGATACAAACCAATGTCATAATCTTAAACTGAAGACAGGCCTTTTGTGCTGATATTTTATCTTATATTAATACTGTAAGTTCGTATTATTTTTGTTCCTTTATCTGCTGAATAAATTTGGTGTCAGTGAGCAGATGTCTCTGATGTAGCAATGAACCAACTGCCATACAATCCTGAATTTTTATTTGTTCTCCTCTTTTTTCATTTCATCTCACTTTCAGACATGGCAAATAACTAAATCAGCTTCAGCTTAATCTTTATAGATACTATTCCTCTAGTTAAAACATGCCCTTTCTTCATCCAGCTCCATTAGATCTCTGAGGGAGTGCTTTTACCTAAGGGTCTGTGCTTTGTTGTTCTGCTAGTCATACAGCACCATACACCCCATAATATATCTCTTGCATGACGTGAAGTTCTGTGTGAATAAAATGGAAAAATATCCTACCTCAGGCAGAGTTCTTTCAGTGATTTTGTAAAGCATCTACATATATCTTTTAAGAGTCAATGATCTTCTGTAAATGCTACTAAACATTCACATCCTTTAATGAAACAAACACTTGATGATTAGAACAGAAAGTCTTTCTAAAGAGTTCACGTGCTCTATGAATAAATTTGAGCATTATTTATTTGACAATTTTTCTGTTATTCCTCTTTTCCCCAAAGACCAATAGGAGAATTTAATTTCCCCAAGAGGAATCAATTGTTTTAGGCCTCAGTATCAAATTATTTGTTTCTGTCATTAATTACAATGCTCAGATGAACAGCTAAAATCATAATTTAATGATCTGACAAGGAGATTATAACAATGGAGTAAAGAGAATATATATATATTTTCCCTTAAGTTTTAGTACTTTGTAATATAGCTATGTGCAAATAATTAGAAAGTAAAACTTGACGTTTTTTCTCCCATTTGCTAGGAGGCCCCAAGATATTCAAATAAAATCCCTACTTGAAATTAGTTTGGAGAGTTCTTCAGCTAATAGTTGTTGGTAAAAGTACAGTGGAAGTATTGTCCATATTGTGTTGGTTAAATATATAATCCATGAAGTATTTTTCCTGTTTTTAATTGGATATAGCTATTTTGTGATATAAAATGGAAATTTAGTATTTAAGTTGGCAATTCAAAATTCTCTTTGTACTGCTCGTATAATGGCCAGGTCTGTCACTGATCCACTGCAAGCAGGTAAATGACTGTAGAGGAATAGTCTACTGTAACTATAGAAATAATCACCTGTGGAAGCAGCTTGTTAACATCTCCTAAGAATTTGTTTCAGGCACCATAGTGCTTTGAATTTTGTGGAAAGCAAAATAAAACACTCCAACAGAGATATACCTTGAATTTGGCCAGAATTTTTCAAGAACTTAATGCACTGTTTCATTGGTGGTTTCATAAGTACTACTGGCTTGGTTCTTTAGTAGTGTTATTTGGCATATGTATAGTTATTTTGCTAGAAAGAACAATAAAAAAATCAAAGTGTAATATATCAGGTTTCTAAAATGCTTATCTGAAGGAACTTGAAAAGTAGGAGAGGAGGAAAAATATCTTTGTAAACTGGATAATCCATAGGACTGCTCCTGTGTGACTTTAGTTTATTTATTTATTTATTTATTTTCCAGTAGTGATTTAGAAGAAATCCTTGCTTTGTTATAAACAGAGGCAGATCAATCAAATACAAAGGCATACACCTACGTTCATCAAACAGTCCACAGTATTAGAAAAAAAAAAAAGCTTAACAGCAACAGTAATTTATGCTTGACCAATGAGTTCCCATTGCAACTCTGTGACTGAAAAGAAATATTAGTTTTGCATATCTAAATAGGGAAATATTAAGTAGGAGAAGTTAGGTATTGCATTCATTAAGATTTTTTAGGGAGTTAGAATCCTTACCACAGCAAGAGAAATACAGACTGTAGAAATGGGAAGGAGCCAGGAAAATCTTCAAGTGTGATTTAAAAAGTTCTCTCGTAAGATAATTAAGAAACTCAATCTATTTAACCCAGGTGATGAACACAACTGCAATATCCTATGCAACTTTGTATTTAGGGAGCAGATTTCTATTATCAGAGTTTTTTTTTTTTTTTTTTTTTTTTTTTTTTTTTTTTTTTTTCTGGTAGTTAAGGGTAAAAATATAAGTCAGTGTTTGGCTAGACAAATTCAGTTTAATTATGGAAAAAGAAAGATGTAAAAAAAAATCCATATTGAGAATAATTAACCTTTAGAAAATATTGACTAGGGATTTAGAAAAGTTGACTTAAATCTATAAGCTTCTGCAAAAAAAAAAATTATAATGTGCTTATACTTTGTAATTCAGGGGGCTGGCCTGGAGGTTTATGGTTCCTTTGCTGATTACAGTATATGAGTTACACAAATGTAAATCAGTTGAAGACCTAGCTCCTATGTATAAACTGATATTTAAAGACCTTACTCTGAACGTGGAACATTCGTTCTTATAGGTTCATATAGGTTCATATGTAGCTTTTTATATTTATTTTTATTTTTCCATTTATTTGTTTTATCTGAGTGCTTTATCTTCAGATTCATAAAGAAGCAATACTGAAACAAAGCATTTATTTCTCATTTCCCCCTGTTCTGCTCTGGCTGCATATACAAGCAAGATTTATAAAGAAATTTTGAAATTTATAATTGCAAGAATATTAAAATGTGATTTTGCTAGTATATTTTACATTAAAAACTTATTGTGGGAAGAAAAAAGGCAACGAAGAGAATAGATGATGAGGTTGAGGAGAAATAACCGTGATTTAGGAGGATGCTTTACTAGAAAAGAGAAAATGAGAAGAAATGGGGCTCATCTAGATCAGACCTTCTTTGTCCCATCTTATCAGTTTATTACTTTGAATATGAGAAATTATATAGAGAACATAAGATGCTTAAGCCATAGCTTCTGTACAAAGCCTACTTTTTATCTCAAATGTAGATGATTTATTTATTTCTGCCTTGAAATAAATAAAAGAATTTGTGCAAATGTAGACCAATTCATTAGTTGAATAATCACAAGAAACACCAATAGATGCACTGAACAGGCAAATGCAAATTTATTTAATTTATTTTGCATTTTACTTTTAAAGTGACTAGTAGTAAATCTAGGTATTTTTACTATCCTTTTGCCTATGAAATATTATGGAAGTGTCTGTAATTTCATTTATTTTTTCTTAATACTGCAAGGAATTGTTCACATTCACTATTTTGATGGTATGAGCAGCAGATCAACTTGTTTAATTTGTCTAGTCTATAGATATCTGGAAAAAAATGAGGGAAATTCTAAATGCACCTCTAAGTCCTAAGTTTTTTTTTTTTTTTTTTTTTTTTGGTGGACCCAGGAGTTCATAGAATCAAAGAATATCCCAAGTTGGAAGGTACCCATAAGGATCATCGAGTCCAACCCCTGGCACCACACAGGTCTACCCAAAAATTCAGACTATGTGACTAAGTGCACAGTTCAAACACTTCTTAAACTTCAACAGGCTTGGTGCTGTGACTACTACGTGAGTTGGTGGACCCAGGGCTTGATGATCCTTGTTGGTCAGTTCCAGCTCAGATGTTTTATGAGTCTGTTATTCTAAGACTCACTAAGAGGCTAATCAATTGAGATGCTGGCAGACTCGCTGGGAAATGACTTCAAGTCATGGACCCCCTGCACAAAACACAGGGGTGACTGTTCCATCTACTTTAGAGCAATGACAGAAATGAACACCTGTCCACTGCTACTGTAAGCACTTATTGCAGGAAGGGAAGAGACTTTTCAGGTAACCAAACCGCAAATATCTAGTCATTCACAGAGTATAAATCCATATGGAATATAATGGGTAACCTCCATGAATTGCAGGCATTGAGGTAAAAACTTTGTAAATAAGTGTTTTTCCAGGTAAATTTGCAGTGTTGAAAAAAAAAAAAAAAAAAGAAAAATTTGAGGTTGTGCAAAAATTTCAGTAAAGCAATCTGCTTTCAAATCTTTTGAAATAAAACTGAAGTAAATCTTGAAGTAATGTGTCATGCACAATTAAATATAACATTTCATTAAAGTATTTTCCTTTTTTTTTTTTTTTTAAATCAGGACATGCCCAGTGTGGTGGGATCATGTAGAATCATAGAATGGTTTGGGTTGGAAGGGATCTTAAACATCTTAAAATTCCCTCCCCCCACCATGGGCAGGGATACATCCCACTAGACCAGGTTGTTCAAAGCCCCATCCAGCCTGGCCTTGAATATTCAACCTGGCCTTGAACATTAACAGGAAAGGGGCATCCACTGCTTCTCTGGGCAACCTGTTCCAGTGCCTCACCACGCTCTGAATAAAGAATTTTTTCCTTATTTTCTCATCAGCTTCTGCTTCTTTTTTCTCTTCCAGTACATGTATAACCTAGTTTGCTAGGTCAAAGCATAAATGTTAACAGCAGTAGTGTGCATTTATGTAAATTATAATAACCATTTCTCTAAGTGTGGATGAAAATAAATTCCGTTGGATCCAGTTGTTCCCTGCATACCTGTGACCTAGTCAAGATTGATGAGACTTTTTGTTGTGTGGACAAAATAAATACTGTTTCACTCTGTCAATTATTTATTCTCAGACAGTTCTTTTTCTAGCAAGCAATAACCTTTCTCTTATATTGTACTGATAATTTATTTTTAAAACTTCAGAAAGGTGGTTTCAGCTTAGAAGACATGGCAGTATAGCAAGTAATCTTCTTTATCACCTGAGAGACAAAATTAACATGTTTCTGTTGTAACTTGTCACTAAATTGTCATTGTTTTGTTCTGTATCTGTACCATTTTAGAACCATAAAAAGGTTTGGGTTGGAAGGAACCTTAAAGATCATATAATTCCATCTCCCCTGCCATAGGCTGTGACACGTCACACTAGACCATGTTGCTCAAAGCCTCATCCAGCCTGGCCTTGGAACATTTCCAAGGATGGGGCATCACAACTCCTCTGGGCAACCTGTGCCAGTGTCTCAGAACCCTCTTAAATAAAAAAAATATTCCTAATATCTAATCTAAATCTACCCTCTTTTAGTTTAAAGCCATTCCCCATTGTTCTATCCCTACAGTGCCCGAAAAAAAGTCCCTCCCCAGCTTATCTGTAGGCCCCCTGTAGGTACTGGAAGGACACTACAAGGTCTTCCTGGAGCCTTCATAGGCTCCAGCCCCTTGATCATCCACCTTAATGGGTGCTTCAGCCCCTTAGTCATTTTCATGACCATCCTCTGGATTCATATCTACGTCTTTTTGTTGGGGGTCCCAGAGCTGAACACAACACTCCATATGGGGGGCTCACAAGAGCAGAGAAGAAGGGGAGAATGACCTCCCTCGACCTGCTGTCCTCACTTCTCTTGATGCAGCCCCGGATACAGTTGGCCTTCTGGGCTGCAAATGCACATTGACAGCTCATGTCAAGATTATCATCCACCAGCACCCCCAGGTCTTTCTCCTCAGGACTGTTCTCAATCCATTCTCTGCCCAGCCTCTATTTGTGCTTGGCATTGCCCCATAACAGATGCAGGACTTTGCACTTGACCTTGTTGAACTTCATGAGTTTCACATAGGCCAACTTCTCAAGCCTGTCCACAGCCCACACCACACATCTTGGTGTCATCAGCAAACTTGCTGAGGGTGCACTCAGTTTCACTGTCCATATCACTGACAAAAGTGTTAAACATCGGTCCCAATACTGATCCCTGAGGAACACCACTCTACTGATCACTACCTGGACATTGAGCCGTTGACCACAACTATTTGAGTGCAACTGTTCAGCCAATTCCTTACCCACCGAGTGATCCATTTGTCAAACACATGTTGCTCCATTTTAAAGACAAGGATATCATGGGGGACAGTGTCAAATGCTTGGTACAAGTCCAGGTAGATGATGTCAGTTGCTCTTCCCTTATCCACCAATGTTGTAACCCATCATAGAAGGTCACCAGATTTGTCAGGTGAAGCCATGTAAGCTGTCACCAATCACCTTTTTATTTTCCATGTGCCATAGGATAGGATAGGATAGGATAGGATTATAGAATCCATACTTCATAAACATATCTTTACTCAATGCATTCTGCCCATAGCAGGCAGTTGGAACTATGTGATCTTTAAAGTCCATTCCAACCCAAGCCTTTCTATGATTCTATGATTTTAAGACCTAAAGGTAATTTATTGATTTGTCTTATCAGAGCCCTTGGTATGTATCTTTGATTTTTCTTGCAGAAATAGCCCTTGCACATTCAAGGATAAGCTACTGCACACAGGACACAATGCTCTTTGACTTCTAATTAGTCCTTCCAGCAAGCATTATTTATAGAAGGTGGAGTGACATGATGTTGGAGATGAGCATGATTTCAATCCTGTGCTCCAAAAATATGGCCATTTATAACCAGAATGAAAAACAAATTAATTTCTAAAAGAATTTTCCATAAGGCTGAACAATGATAGGATCTCAATGCATTCATGCATGCATGCATAGCCAACTTGCTTTATGATTGCATGCTGAAATGACAATGTAAATGAACAAAATAAGCGAACAGAAATTTGTATATAAAAATGTTTATTCATACAAGTGAATGAGTAGTTGAAGTCTAATACATTTTTATGGCAGCTAATATCATGACTTCACTTTTATGGCCATGACAAAAAAAGAAAAATCTGTTGTTTATCAGTAAAGATTTCTGTGTGCTCCTTACTCTTTCATGAATTGTAAAATCATGCAAGTTTCTGTCTGTATGTTCTGATAGCTTTTTTTTTTTTTTTTTTTTTGGTCAAAATTACAGATAGTAAACCTTTTTAAAAATGGAAAATGAAAAGATTTCTGATTTTTTTTTTGTTTTTTAATTGGAACATAGTAATTTGCTTTATGTCATACATCTAATGGATACAGGTGATTAAAAGTATGGAGAACCAAATAAAAAAAAAAAAACAACAAAACTCATATAGAACTACGTATGATGCTTCTTTAGTAGAAAAAATAAATTATTATTTAAAGGTATTTGAAAATTATCATACTTCTAGTTCTGTCTTAATCATTTGTTGTTGTCACTAGATTTCAAGTGAAGATTTGAGATGAAGTAGTACGTACCAGATATAGCAAATACTTTATATCTAATGATGAGTTATTAGACTATATTAATTTATTTGTTCTACATCCTCTTGTGATGCTGTGCTAGTTGTTGAATACTTTTCATTATACATGTAGGTCATCTTCTGATTAGCTTTTAAAACTAATATATATAGTGCAAGGAAAGAACAAAGCAAATACCTAGGAAAAATGTTATCTGGTGAAGATGAAAGGACTGGAGTCAAGAGAATACTATCTGGAGAGAGAAAATGAGATTGCACAATGAAAGAGAAGAAAATGAGATGCACAATGAAAATAGTTGAACCAAGTGTGACTTTGTACCAATTTACTGAAACAGATACACTGAGTGTAGTTGCTATCTTGTTTGTGGTACTTAACTATCATAATTATAACGGAGCTGATTTAGCTTAGATTGATTTAAATGTATGACTATTGTTTGTTGGCAAGTTGATCTAGATGTTGAGAGGAAGGAAAAAACACAGGTAAAATATTTTTCAAAAATATCATTATTTAGTACATCAGCTTGGACCAAAAAAATCCATCAACAAACAACCAAAAAAACAAAAAACAAATAAAAAAAAAACACACAGTGAAACTTGATGATACTTGCCAGTACTTCAGTCACAGTTTTGCCATGGAAAACAATTTGCGAGTGTTTCTGAGAAATTTACATGCATTCTTTTTTTTTATTATTTATTTATTTTTTTCAGTTCCTCTTTGAAGATGGCTTTGTCTGCCTTTTCTAAAAGTAGTGCTTTTGCTTTTAAATTTTGATTTTATTAAATTATGTTTTCAAAGTTTTTCTTTCTGTAACCTGCCCTGAGCCATTGACTTCTGATTTGCAAAATTAATCACTATACTTAACTACAAAATTACTACAAATGCCTGCAAAAAGGTAAATGTTTGGAAACTGCTTAGATGACAGGTTTCTGGAGACTTAGCAGCTTGAGAATTCATGATTAAAAAGGCTTCAACTCACCCTGAGAAGGCATAATTTTAATTAAGATTTATTTAATTAAGATTTATTGTAAAGAATAGTGAGAAATGTATGTGTTACTCAAAAAAAAAAAAAAAAAAGAACATGGATTTCCAAACACTACAAATGGGAACTCTTTGACCTGCTTGTCAGGTGATTATCGAACTGTTTTTTGTTGGAAACATTTTTTTTTTTTCAAGAAGAATGGGTTGCTTTTACTTGAATCTGATATTGCTTCTATCTTTTTGTATTTTGTTATTTTATTGACAAAAGAATTAACATGTTTTTATTAAGGACAGGAATGCTGGATTTTTGGCAGTTCTTGGCCTTCACATAGTCTCTTCCAGCTTGTGAAGAGATTGCCTCAGGGAGAAAGCAGATGAATGTCCTGTCATTATTTTTTTTTTTTTTTCTCTTGAGGGCAGTCACATGCTGCAGCACTGGCCACTAGGAAAATGGTGAAGCTGAGGCTTCTAATATGAAATCTTGTTGTTGCTGCTTCTGCTTAATGAATAGAAGAAATATTGAGAAAAGAATTAGAGTATAAACATTATTGCTGTTATGCAGTAGGCTTAAAATTCCTTCTGATGGAACTTCTGGTGAACAAACATGTAGACCCTTTGGTTTCCGTAGTGGTGTCCTGGATTTAGCAACTGAGGAAATAGGGATTGATAGACCACTGAGAGAATAAGCAGCCTATGGGAAGGTGGACATGATGAATTTAGGTAATCAGCTTTATTACACTGGAATAATGTAATGTAGCTATGAGATCATTATTTAATGTGGATATACACTGGTTAAGTAAGAATCAGAGGGTTGTAGAGCTGTGTGAATTAGATGCTGTATTGTTTTCTAAGGTGACTTCATGTCTCCAGATGCTTTTTTCTTTGACTTTTTTCATGCCCTCAAGCCAAAGGCCTAAAGCTGTGCTTCCTACTTCACTGGGAGCTGTTGTGCTGAGTGTGTGTTGAAAGAGTGTGGCTGGTTGCAGTGATCACACAAAAAAACAGACTTTCTTTTTGAAACAAGAAACTCAATGGGAGCGCAGAGAAAGTGAGATGTGACCAGCAGTGGAAATGTATCATTATTAGACAAAGGTTTGTGAATATGTTTAGAAGATTTTGTTGAACTTTCATTGTCATATTTTTGTAATAACTTCAATTTGCCAAGAACAGCTCCAGATAATCTCTCCAATACTCCTAAAATAATACAGCAATGGCATCTGTGAGAAAGGAAAAACAAACCAACAAAAGATTCACGTCTGATCGACTTTTTATTTATTGATAGTTCTAGGAGAAAACTTCAACTTAGGTATTCTCCCTTAAATTAGATGATGTGTTAAACCCTTTGTGTGAGTGCATCTATGAGGTTAAGTATTGCAATATAAGCAGTTAGTGTCCTTACTTTGGTACTGCTGTTCTTCATATGGACAGTAAGGTCTGGACTGGGTCACAGGGCAGGCCCCATAGCAGACTCCTTGAATAAAAGAATGGCAGATGACAATAAATGGTAATTCTGGCATTTTTCTGAGTTACGCAAGTAACTCAGCTCAGACCAATATAAAGACAGTTGGCAGAAGCTCTTTTTAATTAGTGTAAATGTCTTCACCAAAGAATTTGCTAGGGAAAGCTGAGCAATATGGGCAGTTTGTGCCCATTGCCTCTGGCATGTTCACAGGGAACCACTGAAAAGAACCTGGCTCTGTCTTCACACCCTGTATTCAGATAAATTAACTCCTAATTCAAAAAATAAAAGTAAATTCTCCCCATCTTTCCCTCAAAGAACATCTTGTATCCCTGTAGAGAGCTTGCAGGTACCTGCTTAGATATTTAATTTTTAATTTTTAATACTTTTTTTTTCTTTTTTTTTTTTTTTTTCCAGATGGGCCCATTTTTTTCTAATTCAACATTCCAGTCCAAAATAACTGAAGAAGCTGATATTGTTGTTGGCATATGTTATATGGTATTTGGTAAGTATGATAATGATACTGTGTTTGGTGGTGACTGTTTGTCAGTGTTTGATGAGAATGAAGCAACATTAAAGGTCAAGTTTGTTTCCAACAAAGATGAACTTCTATGGTTTCATGAAAGGAGAAAAGATAATACGGTAACATCATTAAAAAGTTGTAGCCTTTGTTTTGTGTTAAGAACAAAAACTTGAATTAATATTATAGGAAGTTAAAGCTGGACAGGAATGCTAGATTTCAAGGCCCTGGCAGTTCTTGGCATACATAAAGTCATCATTAAGTCTAAACAAGAGATTGTCTTTTTCCACGTATCATTGCAAATCACAAAACAGCATATCCTAACTCCTTATAATACCTGAAGCATAACACCAAAAGCTGTAGTCATAAAGTGACTACACTTTATGGGAAAAGTGCCAGAAAAATCAGGGTTATAGCCGACATCCATAGTCAATGCATTAAAAAGTGAGATTTCTGGGAAATGAGTTATGCTGGTATCTCCTCCCTAGTCTTGGTCTGACTGAGGAAAAAAAATCAGATCCAATCCTAATGGTATCGGTCACTATAACCGTAAGTCAGAGGAAAGGAAAGGCAACATTGGCACTTGGACAACAATGGCCACCCTGGCTAAGCAAAGCTGATGGCTGGTGCTTCAGAAGGTGGTGGAATGTCCTAACAGGAAAAAAGAACCTTCCCTGGATTTTTTCTTCTCTGAGGCAACCATGATGATGATGATTATAGTGATGATGATGATGATGATGATTACTACTACTACTACTACTACTACTACTACTACTATATAATATAATATAATGTAATATGAAAAATAATGATAATAATAATAATAATATAAAGAAGAAAAAAAATCACAAATATAAAAAGAGATAAGTTTATCTGATAAATGTTACCACGATTGTAACACGTTATTCTAGGGCAAGAAAAAAAAAAAAAAAAGATGGCTAAAAGTAAATGGTTTTTCATATTTTGTGTTTCTCTGCAGGAATATGCTCTTTGTGTGGGAACAGTATTCTCCTATATGTCTCCTACAAGAAAAAGAATTTGTTGAAACCAGCAGAATACTTCATTATTAACCTTTCCATCAGTGACCTTGGTATGACTCTGACATTGTACCCTCTAGCTGTAACCTCCAGCCTTTCACACAGGTTTGTTCACTATGCACATGATATTTAACATCATCTGCAAGCTCTGGAGGTCTGTGTCAGTGGGGAAGACTGAATTACTCTGCCACTTTTCTTGTCATAACAGTGGGAAATAATTAGAAGGACTGAGAGGAGTATGCTATGTAACAGCAACTTTATAGACTGCTGGTATTAATTAGCATTCATGTCTATTTGAGGTTACTATCATCTTGATTTCTGCAGGGATGAGATTTTCCAAACATCCACTGTTTGTTCCACTAACTACTGCATTTATTCTTCATGGGCAGAATGATGGTGATTTTTTATTTTTATTTTTATTTTTATTTTTATTTTTATTTTTATTTTTATTTTTATTTTTATTTTTATTTTTATTTTATTTATTTATTTATTTATTTATTTAAAGTTAGGCAGTAAAACTTAGTAGCATAAAAAGAAAACCCTGAATTCTTGAATTTACTGATGATCCCCAAAAGTAGTAGTAACAATGGCAAAGAGAAATTTAATATTCTGGATTATTTTTTAAGCCAACACTCTGAATTTAGAACTCTTTTATTCCTTTACCAATTCTGTCCACTTACATGAGTTCAACCTATAATCACTGAGAAACATTTTTTTTTTTCCCTTCTTTTCTTTTTAATCTTCTTTAAAGTTTGGTATTTCTGACTAATTAATACTATGTCTTCAAAATCTAGAATGTGACTTTTGACAACTGCTACTGCAAATCATGCATGTGTCTGAATAGAAAGTGAGGAGGCATAGATTCAGTTCAAATTCAGTTCAATTTATCAGCAGTCCTGGCTATTGGGGGAGGTCCCAGTTGACTGGCGGCTAGCAAATGTGACGCCCATCTACAAGAAGGGCCGGAGGGCAGACCCAGGAAACTACAGGCCTGTCAGTTTGACCTCAGTACCAGGGAAGCTCATGGAGCAGATCCTCCTGAGAGTCATCACGCAGAACTTGCAGGGCAAGCAGGCGATCAGGCCCAGTCAGCATGGGTTTATGAAAGGCAGATCCTGCTTGACGAACCTGATCTCCTTCTATGACAAAGTGACGCGCTGGGTGGATGAGGGAAAGGCTGTGGATGTGGTCTACCTTGACTCCAGCAAGGCTTTTGACACCGTCTCCCACAGCATTCTCCTCAAGAAACTGGCTGCTCTTGGCTTGGACTGGCGCACGCTTCGTTGGGTTAGAAACTGGCTGGATAGCCGGGCCCAAAGAGTCGTGGTGAATGGAGTCAAGTCCAGTTGGAGGCCAGTCACTAGTGGCGTCCCCCAGGGTTTGGTGCTGGGGCCAGTCGTCTTTAATATCTTCATCAATGATCTGGATGAGGGCATTGAGTGCACCCTCAGTAAGTTTGCAGATGACACCAAGTTAGGTGCGTGTGTCGATCTGCTTGAGGGTAGGAAAGCTCTGCAGGAGGATCTGGATAGGCTGCACCGATGGGCTGAGGTCAACTGCATGAAGTTCAACAAGGCCAAGTGCCGGGTCCTGTACCTGGGGCTCAATAACCCCAAGCAGAGCTACAGGCTGGGAGATGAGTGGTTGGAGAGCTGCCAGGCAGAGAAGGACCTGGGAGTGATGGTGGATAGTCGGCTGAATATGAGCCAGCAGTGTGCTCAGGTGGCCAAGAAGGCCAACGGCATCCTGGCTTCTATCAGAAACAGTGTGACCAGCAGGGCTAGGGAGGTGATCGTCCCCCTGTACTCGGCTCTGGTGAGGCCGCACCTCGAGTACTGTGTTCAGTTTTGGGCCCCTCGCTACAAGAAGGACATGGAGGTGCTTGAGCGGGTGCAGAGAAGGGCGACGAAGCTGGTGAGGGGCCTGGAGAACAAGTCCTACGAGGAGCGGCTGAGGGAGCTGGGCTTGTTCAGCCTGGAGAAGAGGAGGCTCAGGGGTGACCTTATCCCTCTCTATAGGTACCTGAAGGGAGGCTGTAGTGAGGTGGGGGTTGGCCTGTTCTCCCACATGCCTGGTGACAGGACGAGGGGGAATGGGCTTAAGTTGCGCCAGGGGAGTTTTAGGTTAGATGTTAGGAAGAACTTCTTTACCGAAAGGGTTGTGAGGCATTGGAACAGGCTGCCCAGGGAAGTGGTGGAGTCACCATCCCTGGAAGTCTTCAAAAGACGTTTAGATGTAGAGCTTAGGGATATGGTTTAGTGGGGAGTGTTAGCGTTAGGTCAGAGGTTGGACTCGATGGTCTTGAGGTCTCTTCCAACCTAGAAATTCTGTGATTCTGTGAAATTTCTATTCCTCTGGAGAACATTCACAAGAGAATCTGTTGATTTTGATGAAATTTAGCTTTCAAAAAACACCTAAAGTTAGTGGAGATAATAGTAAAGAGTATTAATTTATGACCTTGGCCTACTAGTGATAAGAATCACAGAGTCACACAGAATGGGCAGGGTTGGAAGGGACCTCTGAAGATCATCTAGTCCAATCCCTCTGCTGAGCAGGATCATGTTGTGCAGGATGGCATCCAGGTGGGTTCTGAATATCTCCAGAGAAGGAGAGTCAACATCTCCGGGCAACCTGTTCCCCTGCTCTGTCACCCTCACAGTAAAGAAGCATTTTGATTTTTCTTTTCAAAATGTTTATCATTAAACATTATCATTGCTTTGTTTAAAAAAAATAAAAAGGATCAAACAAGAATCATAATAATAAAAGGACATGACTACTTTACTGGCTGTCCTTTCCACTGAGTATCTCTTCTGTAGTTGATCATTTTGCAACAAGTAGTTTGGTCATAAAGTTTATTATTATTTTTAAGGCTACAAGTATATATACTTCTACCATGTAGTATTACATTTAAGAAAGAGATATCATCAAAGTATTAATTTTCTTGGTTATTTACCAGGTGGTTGTATGGGAAACACATTTGCTTGTTCTATGCATTTTGTGGGGTACTGTTTGGGATCTGCAGTCTCTCAACACTGACTCTACTGAGCATCGTGTGCTGCCTCAAAATTTGTTTTCCAGCTTATGGTAAGCTACTGTTTCTGTCTTAGATTTTATTTTTTTCATGTGAACATAGACTACCATTTCTGGGTTGCATATCCTAGTATGGTTTTATAGAAGAGGTTTTACATCCAGCCAAACCTTTAATATTTCTTATTATAGGAAAAACAATTTTTTTTTTCCAGGATTAGGCATTACTAATAATCTTATCTCTAAGTCAGGAAATAAATATGTTTCCTCTGAGTTTTTTTTTTTTTTCTTCCCTGAACTACTGTTGTATGGATTTTGTTGTTGTTCCTTTTTCCTGCTTCCCTATTAAAAAAAAAATAAAAAAAAATACTGATGTGTACTTGTAAAGAATCCCCCCTTTTATGTGTTCTTTAGCCTAGAACTACTTTGAAAGTTGTGCCCAACAAAATACCAAAACATATGTCATAGGCTTAGTTTTGTTGTCTTGTGATTATGCATTTTTCGGTGCTCAACACAATCTATGTGAGCTCTACTTGCAGAAAAAGGCTCTGCTATACTGAGTGCTAATCTTCTCAGAGCAAAAAAACTTTACAATCATCAAAATGCTTACGATTTGTGTTTAAAACAAAAGAAAACAAAACCAAAAATGAACAAACAACAACAACAAAAACCAAATATCCTAGTATCTTGCTTGATTTCAAGAGGAACGAAACATTTTTCAGTGTAATGACTGGTGAATTCAGCATATCAGTTGCCTGGGTGTAGTTAAGTTGCTTTGAAGACAATATTTTAAGAAGCAAATCTCTAGAAGGTTATAGAGAGTTATTCTCAGGAAAAAATAAAAAGAGAACAAAAAAACAAACTTCCAGTGTGCAATACAAGAGGCCTATTAATAAACTTTTGAACTGTTCCAATTGTTAACTGGAGCTTACAGCATCCCTATGTGATGGTCTTCCCTGATTATTTTGTGTCTTTCAGGAAACAGGTTCAGGAGAGAACATGGACAAATCTTGATAGCTTGTGCTTGGACCTATGCAGCAATTTTTGCCTGTTCACCCCTTGCTCACTGGGGAGAGTATGGAGAGGAGCCATACGGCACAGCTTGCTGCATTGACTGGCGTTCCACCAACGTAGACGTCATATCCATGTCTTACACTGTCGTTCTCTTTGTTTTCTGTTTTATTCTCCCTTGTGGAGTAATTATCACTTCCTACTCACTCATTCTGATAACTGTGAAAGGATCCAGGAGAGCAGTGGAGCAGCACGTCTCTGGCCCCACCAGGATGAACAATGTGCAAACTATTACTGCCAAGGTATTTGGCAAGCTGTTTTGGCAAGTATTTGGTATTTGGAAAGTCTTTGGCAAAATGTTTTTGCCAAAATTGGGCAGCACCTTTCAAGACATTGTAGAAATTAGAGTAAAAATTTTGAACATGAAGTGAAAATATAAATATTTTATAATATAAAGATGCTTTTTAGATGCCAGTGACAGGTTTTGGAAATATTTCTTAACAGTGAGTCTCTGGTAAGTCTCTTGGTGTTCAGGTTATCTTTTTGTTATTCCAAAAATGTTTTCATTTCTTCATGTTCATGAGATCCTTTATCATCGTATTTCTTTAGGTTGGATGTTAGGAAGAACTTCTTTACTGAAAGGGTTGTTAGACACTGGAACGGGCTGCCCAGGGAAGTGGTGGAGTCACCATCCCTGGAAGTCTTCAAAAGACGTTTAGATGTAGAGCTTAGGGATTAGTGGGGACTTAGGGTTTAGTGGGGACTGCTAGCGTTAGGTCAGAGGTTGGACTCGATGATCTTGAGGTCTCTTCCAACCTAGAAATTCTGTGATTCTGTGTGATTCTCTTAACTTCTACTATTCAACATCTCCTTTGAGCTTATTTTCTGAAACCTTTAAAAACAGCCAGTTCCTTGTATAGTACACATTCTAAAAGGCATTTCACAAAGAAAAATATGTATTTATGCTGTAAAAATGAATGTCAGGAGGAACTCATTGAGGTGCTGTTGATGGCAAAGTGTGCATCTCCTAGTGCCATTCAGTAAAAGCCTGGCAATCAAAAGGAAGGTTCAAAGTTGGAGCCCTATGTAGAAGTGAATTTGAGCCTCAGGAATCATTGCTTATGAAAGACATTTTGACAGTCACATTGAGTGACTGAATTCTGTTTGCCCAGCTACAGACATCTGAGGGGATCCAGGCTGAAGTTTATATCATTAAAGGTTTTTAAAAATGACTTGGAAATCAAATTTGCTTGTACTTAACTTAAAACAGGACAACAAAACAAAACAAACCAAACAAACAAACAAAAAAAAAAAAACAACAGATAAGTGCATCTCTGTAAATACTTTTTGAACCGAAACCTTTTCAGGTTAGTGTTTTACTGACTTACTTAGTAAAATTAGTCCTGTGGCTACACAATTTGTTGTGAAAATTGGTTCTTGCTGCTAAACTACATCCCCCTCCTTTCCATGAAAATATCTTTATTTATTTTATTTATTTTTATATATATTTTTTTAATATACCGAAATATAAGACGAACTTTGCAGCAGACCTTAGTTAGGAGTGCTTCAGTCATTAGATAATATACCTCTTGAACATAGCTTCTTATATATATGTGATATATATGAATATAACTTGACTCTTAATTATCTCCACTGAGAAAATCTTTTTTTCTTTATTTCAATGAATCCTTCTCTCTTTTCTCTAATTATTTGTTTATCTTTCTCATCAAATATCTTCCTCATCAACTTCAACTTTCTGCTTCGAATCATTGGTCCTTTTCATTTCTCTCTTCAGGAATATGGATGCTCTCATCTGCAAATACAATTAAATATATCACAAATCTTCTGTATAAATGCTTTGCTTTCTCTGTTCCAAATCAAAAAGCTTGGTCGCTCTCCGATATCACTCTTCAGATTACCAGATACAGAAGAGCTACACTAGACATCTTGAGTATCATGTTTTTTCCCATCACTGTGGGAAATACTATCCTCCTACCTACTCTCTACAACCTAAATATTTTATTCAATCCAAGCAGTTTAAGGATGAAAGAGTATGTCCATGTCTTAACTGTTCCTTAGTTCCTAAACCTCAGATGGAACATTTCCCAGTTAAAACTCTTAAGTATATCTCTGCCCCACTTCTGAATTCAGTAGACATTAATATTCTTACATCTTTCATTTGACTACAGTATATTATCCTTTAATTCTTTAACTTTTAATTAAGGACCTTTCATGCCTTGTTCTATTTGATGACTGTAGACACACCAAACATTTCAATGTTGTGGTCTACTTGGAATGATTATTTGTTGAATTGTAGTTCTTTCTGCTGCATTTAAACAGTAAATTTGGTATAGCTTACCAAATTAAATTACTATTAAATTAGAGATGACTTAAAGCCCACTTTTCCTCTGGCCTTAACCATTCTGCTCTGAAATCAGTGCACTGTAACAGGAGTCCTGGTGGCATCTGACCTCTGCAGTCTGATCTGGCTTCAACAGAAGGGCTTGGGCATTGTTTCAGTCTTAAAAACCTAAATTCAGAAAATGACGTGGGCATTTAAAACAGGACTTAGACACTTAGAGTCCATCTAAGCAAGGAAATATGATTCCAAAAGCTTGGCAGCTTCCTATGCCTTGAGACTCTAAGTAATTGCCGCAGGTTCCCCTTATATTGCAGGTTCCTACAGTTTGTTTTAATTTGTATTACCCTGTACATTAAGCAGCTATCACTTTCCTAAACCATACTAACATAACTAGGTCATAGCATTAATTTTAGGTCCATTTCAGTGTATTTTTTTTTTTTAATAGTAATTGAATATTTTTATAAGAAATAATAATAAAATACAGATAACATTCATTATTACTAATCTACTTTCATTGTTAAAAGATCTGTCCGTACTGTCCGTAGGGCTTTTTTTTTTTTTCTTTTTTTTTCTTTTTTCTGTGCTACTATAGAATGACAAAAGCAAAATTTTTAGAAAACATAATGGGATCCGTACAGTGCTATCTGTGTTTTTGTGTTTCTGAGTTTACAAGGTTGACTAACTACTGAAATTGCTTTTATTATTATAGAGTTCCATAAAAATCAATTATAATGCATACTGAAAATGCTGTTCTCATCTAATTTGTTCACAACTGTATGGGTTTGCTAGCTTCTGAAGAAAACACGCTCTGGGCATGTACATAAGACAGATAAATGTTTTGAATGTAAGTAGAGATGTAGAAAACTGCCTTTTCTCCAGGAATTCCTTGGGATTTAACAATTTTCAGAAGCATACCCTAATTCTTCCTAGACATTGAAGGAGCAAAACCACTATGCACGTAACTCAACATTTCATCAAATATTTGTTGAAATATCTCTGAATTTAATTTTAATGCAGTACATTGAAATTAAAGTTATAGTGGGGTAAACCTTTGTCCTGGGAAATTGTTTTTTTTCAGACTTTGTGTATGACCTTGAACAAATTTTATGGTCTTTAACTTGTCTTTCTTTGCGTTTGTGATTTGTGATAGCTCTGAAGTACATGGCTTAAAACACTGAAGGATCATTTGGCTGAATAGGAGAAAGCTGATAGTTCACATCTCTTTTCTAAAATTGCTTGTTGTGGAAATAGGGTATCTAATTTTATTCTCAGCATAAAATGCAATGATTTGCATAGAAACAAGGCAAGTCTAACATTGTGGATGTTACCTGGGCTTAAATTGCTCTTCTACAATGCAGGGACACAGTGCTTTTTTAAAATCTTTTTGTTGTTTTTGTTGTTGTTAAATTAATAAAAAAAAAAGTACCTCCAAAATTAATGGAGGTTTTTTACACTCCTCTGAAATCGAAATTATTGTATAGCCATGGCTACAAGCAATCTTGAAAGCTGTGGCTAGTTACAGGTGCAAAGACCTATAGACATAATGGGAAATAATATAGAAATAAAAATTGGAAAAAGGTTGCTCCTCAAAGAAGCCCTACAGTTTAGGATGTAAGATCCCAACCCTGAATACTTCATTGTAGTGCGTAATATACTCCTGAATATATAGAAGAGTTACAGGTGTTCATTGCCTCTCTTGATATTGTCCACCTTAAGTGGATGCTTTAGTTGTACAGTACAGCAATATGGCAATTTACTGTAGGCATTTCAAAGCCATTTGGGGATTAGTGGTCATTGTGCTATTTCAAAATGTTGGCTTTGCTTGTGTGAAGGGATATAATCTCTATGAAGGCACAAACAGCCTTAGTTTTAAATTTACAGTTGCTTATATTATAGGCTGTATAGCATATATCGATTTGAGCTGGAGGCAATCAGCTTTTCAACAAGTGTAGAAGAATCTGGTTTACCTATAAAATACATGTTGAATGTGCCTTACTGCCAAGGCTTGCTATGGCAGAATGCAGACATTTCATTTAGAGAGAAGGTGAAATTGAGATTCTGTTACTGTAACATAGACAATCACATTTATGATTGTCTTTTATTAGCATAAGAATTTATAATTAATAGTGCAAAGTGAAAAAAAAAAAGTATTTTAGATTCCTGTGTAAGCATGGTTCAAATAATAGAAAAATAAAAAAACAAAAAACAAAAAACTCCTCTGTAATGCTTTAGACCTCTCAGGAAAAGTTGGCTTCATTTTTATGTGCTCTCCTTCGACTACTTCATTTATAGTGACCAGTAAAAACCCTAGGCTCTACAGATGTCCATGTCCTACAAAGCTGCCAGGCATCTTGTACAAATATATATATATAATATATATATATCATTTGTTTTAAGTGTGCAAAAATTTTACTGAAATAAAAGAGGACAGATCAAGGGTGTGAGATACTCTGTAGTCATCTCTAGTTCATCAAATGTCTGTTACAGCTTGATGAATAACATGTTAAATCTCTTCCTCTTAGTGTACAAATAATAGTATGGGCTGTTCTTGTCAGTTGCTTTCCAGACTTTGCTATCATTACTTTGGAATATTTTGAAGATACAATTGCAATATACCTTAGCTTTACAGGTCAATATATTGCCAAACTGCAGAGTGTTTAGTTGGCTACTTTTATGATTCCTATGTACAGTAAAATTCTGCCAGATGGGAAATTATGGCCAATATACTGATGAGAACTAAGCAAGGTTAAAATACCAAACCAAGACCATCAGGGCAGTCACAGCACAAGACTCAAATTCAGGAACCTCTCTTGCTTTGCCTGGTGTTAGCTTCTGCATTTTTTTTTTTCATACTTCTGTCTCCAGGCTCTGGTATAATATACTTACATTTTCTGAATGCTCAGCAAAGTTTGCACAGAGAGACAGTCTCCAATTTTCTACTGTAGGCTTCTGCTCTTGTAGGCTTTTGAATAAAAAAAGGAACCTAGCCATAGGCTGGTCTGTGAGACTGTGTGTGACACTTGCAGTCTTCGAGGACCCAGAGGCTGAGTTCAGGGTCCATGCTACCTGACCCTAACATAAATTCTGTCACCAGGGGCGACAGGTGATCTGCAGGAGTCTGCCTTTATCACTATTTATCACTGTGTGGAGCAGGCAGCATCTTGGCAGAGGCTGGTAAAAGAGCTGGCCAATCTGAGGTGATGAAGTGATAGCTCAAGGGTTGAGAGGCATTTCCTCCATCATGCTGCATGCCAACCAAGCTAGTTGGCTCAGGGGAGTAGCATCCTAGTCCTGCTCATGCATTACTGTAGTGACTGTGCTTCTTAGAAACTTTGTAGTAGCAGTGGTTTCTATATGGCACAGTGTTTATTAGATCTTGCTCTGAGGTGCACCACTCTCTGGTATTCTAGGGGGACACTAAAGGAATAGAATCATGACCTCTCAGTACTGCTTTCTATAATTTGACGTAAAGTGACCCTCAAAAAAGAGATTTAAACTACAGTATCAAAATAAAAAATGTAAAAATATCAAGCAATAGGAAAGCTAATGATATATATATATTTTTCTCTTGTCATCTGTGACGTGGATCAATGAGAAGGCTTAATTCCCAGCTTTCACAATTGCACTAGGTGCTCCTTCAGTTCTGAAAATAAATCTGTATTAACAGTTTGTACAGGTCTCTGGTCTGAGATACACTTGTGAGATCCAGTGAGATACTGGAACTCCCACTGGCACTTGAATGCATGGGAGGGGATGCTGGACACTCTAGGGACAGAATGGCTCACATGGGTCATTGATGCCTGCTGAGATTTTGTCCAGTGTGTATGCCTGCATACCTGTGGGTTCTGACCATGAACTGAACTTCACTTTTGCAATTCATGAACCATAGAAAAAGTTGTGCTGAGGATACAAGGAAGAGCAGAATCCAGGTTTGGATAAGCTCTGTGGATGTAAACAGCCATGAGGAGATCTGGCCCTAAATCTAGAACTGGAATTCCCCTCTGAGGGAGACAGATCTTCCTCACTCTTGTGCTTTAGGTGGTCCTAGGGCAGGGCAAGTAGAAACCGTGTTTATTGTTGTGTATCATTCATAAGGATACATATAACGATCTATGTACATGATGGTCAAGTTAGTCCATGAGGCAAGGACTATAGATTTCACTGATGATACAGTACTGTACACTTTTTAAATAAAATGTTTATGCCATGTTATCACATCATTTCTACTTAGAGCTTCAGGCAACATGTGTTAGTGCATGAGTACAAGAGAGGACATATACATTTATGTATACTTTTTGTAATCTGTGTGCTAACCACAGGACTCAGGGAAAAAAAAAAAAAAGACAGAAAAAGACAGCTACCAAAAATTTTCAGCAGTAGGAATTAGATAAAATTAATATATATATATTTGCCATTTTTTTCAGCAAGAGAGTTGAAGATTTACCTTCATGAGTATTGCACAACTCATCAACGTTAAGTTGAGCAGATCTTTAAATCACTAAGTACAAAATAATAGGTGGACATAATAATGCTAGATTGCTTAAAAAACATGCTGGTAAGGGTCTGCTCCCAGGTCTTGTGACCAGGGTAATCATTGGAAAGAGGTCTGTTGACTTGTTTTGGAGAAGACTCCAATATAAATCAGGTGTGTGTGTGTGTGTGTGTTTTTTTCTTTCCAAATCATGGTACTGTAACAGTATTTTACTGTTTACAGTTTTTTACTCTTTTGTGCTTTGTTGGCTGAAGGGAGGAGGAAAATGCATGACATGATTTTTCAAAGCTTAGTTTGTGAATTTCTAATTTCTTTTGCTGCTTCCTTTATTTTAGCAGTGCATTGGCTCAGTGGCTTATTATTTTGCAGAAAAACAAAGTAGAATTTGTAATAGTCTCCCTTGAAGCATAAAAAAAAAAAAAAATTGAATCAGAGGAATTAATTTGCTGCTTATAAGCATGCATTTAGACAAAGTCTCACAGACTCTGAAAATAGTTGCAGTTACCCTGTCAGAAACAATTTGCAGGAAAAACTTTTTATTCTCAGGAGAATAATTTCACCCATAGCAATTACTTTAAAAGTGAAAGGAAAGAAGAAAGTATCATTTTATTGGCTTTGACATAGCCTTATTTAATTACCTTCCTAGAGCCCATTGCTCCTTTTTCGCAGCTACTGAGAACTAGAAATCCTGTAGGTCTTTGCTGCAATACTGATGCCATGGAAATAAATTGAGAAAAACTAAGAACTTGCTGCAAATATTCTTGTCTGTTTTTCAAATGTGAGGGAATTTGGATGCCAAAGTAAGCAAAAGTTTCTACAGAGAAGACAAATGATAGTGGACCAAGTATGATTCACAGGGAGGAAAACAAATGCAATAAATACTTTGTTTCACGCAATAAAAACACTGAACTAAAAAAATGTACCCCAAGCCCCAGAAACGATGCTATACTTCACCAAGGCACCACAAATGTTGTTGAGTACCAAGTCTGAGCACCATGCAGTGTGGATGTGACCAGTTTGTGTCTGATCCAGACAATGATCCCCAATCTTATTTCATTTAACAGTTTAGTCTGATAGCCAATGAGACTAAAAAAACTCGACCTAGTGTCCAGCATCTCCCACTATTGTGTATTACCAGTTAGGTGGAGCCCCTTTTCTAAGACAGCTGGAGTACTGGAAAGGGGCTTTGGGAGTTTTCTTCTCAACCTGCTACACTGCTCCTAGCTGAGTAGCACTGTGCAGCACTTTAAGTCTGCATAGCTGTGGTCACCCCTTCCATGATAGTACCACATCCTGTCCTCAAGTCTGCAATGCTCCTTTTGCTGCCATCTGTTAGCAAGTGAATGACAATGAAAAATTTGACTTTTCTTATGCTGATACCATTTGTAGTATGGACCATATGTAGTATGCACCATATGTAGTATGAACTTTGCAGGTTCTAGTGATTATAGATCTTAATTTCTCTGCTCAGTGTCTGCAGTGGCAAATCTATTTGCCTTATTAGGGGCATAAATTGCTCACTGAGACTTCTGGCTTCTGTTTAAATCTGGGATAGTGGACTGCAGTTTGGACTGAAATGACAATTTTGAAAACTCCCTCAATTCACAAGATTTCTAGATTTCATCTTATATAACACAAGCAGTTTGGCCTGCTGAAACTCTTCCTTGGGAAACAAAAATGCATGAGGCTCAGGGTAACATTCACTGATGGCACTTTTGCAGTACCTGTGCTTCATATATGCTTCTATTGGTCAGAACAAACTGGACCCAACTTGTAAAAGCTCTCTGAGAAAGACGGACAATGATTCAGACTTGCAGCACTGAGGACCAGATGGCTACTTGTTGATTCATTTTTACAAAATGCTGTTGAAGCATATAATATGCTTGTCTTTTTTGAACATGGCTGACCAAGTCATACTAGGACTACTTACAAGGCTTTTAAAATCCTTTCAGTCAAAATGATTTACTAGAAACCTGCTTGGACCATAACTCTGAAACAATGCTTCACACTTGTAATTGAACATATACACAGAGACATTCTGTGATGCATGTGCTTCCATTCTTCATGTACTTTATCTCTAATTATAATCAATAATGATTTAAAATATGTGCATGTTAATGCAAATTACCTTGGTGAGTTTGTTAAGGGAAATCTGAGAGCAAAAAATGATGAGAATAGTACATTTCGTGATGGTTCTTGTACAAGAATAAGGGCAAGCCTGGAAATCCGTTTCAGTAATCCTAAGAGAGAAGCTGTGAAAGATTTATACATTTGCATAGTTTCCCATTATTACATGGGAACACATAGCAAATCTGTATTCCTGGCAGGCTGACATGAGGAAAGGAAAGGATGCCTCCTTGTAACCTGGTGACTGGCTGACTGCGATTGCTTCAGAAAGGTTCTCAACACTGAGCGACTCCTGCTTGTTGTTTTCTCTGGTGTTTAAAGGTATGGCACACATTTTGGTATGGTCCCTGTAAGAAACTACTTTCATTTTCACATCTCAGGCATTGCTTTTCATCTTTTGTACAGGGTGAAGAGTAAGACTCAATCACCTTTATCTTAGTGGGAGTAAATACATCACTGGGACTCTACTGCCATTCCAGAAAAGGAAATTAATAACTTCCCGAATCATTCCATTGTCTGTAAAATACAGAAATAAAAACCCTAGACAAACCTAATCCTATTTCACACTGGTTGGATGGAGGCTTACAGGTATTTTTGGAACAAAAATTGGAGCATGCAGAAGTTGTTACTAACCATGAAAGTCCCCACTCTCAGCAGCTGATTCTGTACTACCCCAACACGGTCTTAGCTGTGCTTTGTCATAAATTTACATCAGGAAACTTCTTGATACAATAGACATAAAACTGTGGAAAATGCTTTAGCTTCCAAAGAGGTCATGAAGTATCATTTACTTAAAAGTGTCAGCTAGCTGATTTCTCCTAGTAAGTACAATAGACATGGACTTTGAAATAGCTTAATTAGGTCCTTAGCTTGTGCCAACAGTCTGCCTTGTTCCAACCTGTGTGACTGAACTGGCACACACCAGTTGAAGAGATAACTGCGAAGCTGATGGCATGCTGCAAGTGTGGCACAACTGTTTTCTTCTTCTGTTTACCTGCAATGTATGCTCTGTAGCTTGTATTCTTTGTTGTTAAGTTCTTACAAACCACAAAGTTCTCCCAAGTTCCAACTCAATCACAGGAGAGATTTTTGACTGTTAATTTCTCAGGAGTGTCAACTACCATTATATTTGGTATTTGAAAAATGTTCTTGTGGTTGCTTTACAGATTTAGAGGATTGTTATTTATTTATTTATTTATTTATTTTTCCCAGCTGTAACTCTGTTTATTTGCTTCTTGGGGAGATATTTTTGGAAAGTATTTGTTTATGGGATTTGCTTATGCTCAAAGGCAAACTTCAAAAAGATTTTTGAAAATTCTTCTATGTGCGATCATTGTGTTCACAAACTATGATAGAATCATAACTAAGATGCAGAGCCAAGGTTAATCACTTATTTCCTTACCCTGGAAAATTAGTGTATTGCTGCACACTTATATTTTTAAGAATTAGTATGTTGTACAAAATAATTTATACTTGCCAAACCACCTAAGTTATAGTTCAAACATCCTAGTCTGAATAGGCCCTGGGTGTATAGGTGATGTGATGTATCTTGTGAAGGTATTTTTCTTATCTCCCTGTATGATAGGACATTAAGGATTTTCCTGGTCAGTGAAATCTCTGAGTGATAAAACAAGTAATTAAAATAAAATTCTGGCTTTCAAGACATGAGAAGACAGCATCACCTTTTATTCATACTGCTGCAGAACCACAACAGGACACTACCGATAGATACTTTGATTAAAAATAAATAAATAAATAAAAAGCGAAAAATGTCCACAGATATGTGCAGGTATAAAAAGATAGCTCATAGGGCTGAAATTGTTTTTCTCTGTATTTCCATGATAAAATAAAGATATTACAGAAAGTTGATTATAGTTCATTAAAATATCTTCTCATTAACACTGAGGTGTTAATGATGTAAACCACTGATGACACTTTCTACAAACTGTAAAGAATCGCTTAGTATTTCCTGGAATAGCCTCCATAACAGAACATTTTGTACACCTTTATTTGAGGCCTGCACATATTTTTCTAGGTCACATCTTCACATTGTTCCTCAGTGAGCCACATGTCTTCAAGTTGGATTTCCTCATGGTCTACAAAGGCTCATTTTGCTGCTACTGCAATTTTAGCAGCTGTGTATTACAAGTTGATGGCAAAATCAGGCAATATGTCTCTTGCTCACTTTAATGAGGAAATCTGGACTCTGGCCTAGAGTGAAATAATGAAAAGGCTTGTCTGTAGTCCAGCATGCCTGCTGTCCTCCCTGAGTTTCATTGTGTAGTGATGCCTCAGACCTTCACATCCAAGGAAATCCAAGACCAGAACTATCATCTGTCCACCAGGTATAGCATAAAGAGAATTGGATCAATCACAGAGTGATGCAATGAAACGGTGTAGTTGACTTTTCTTATAGTGTGACAGTCATATTCATGTATGAACAGTTCTCTTCGGTGCAAGGAGTTGATAGGTAAACTTTGTGAGTTAATGAAATTTAAGAATGACTGTACAGATCATTTATTCTGAACAACCATTTCTGATTAAAATGAAATCACCTTTGGAAATAACCTAACTGCTACAGCAGTAAAGTTTTGTTCTTAACATATTCTAATTGGTTAGCGAGGCCTGAATTACAGAATCAATGTCTCTTTGTTTCTATTCTGACATTTAAGTCTTTAGGTAACTTTTGGCCACTGTGTTGTGCATTGAGATAAGACAGTATTTTGGAAGTCACCAGCAAATTTAAAATATGAACCAGAAGAGAAAAAAAAAAAAAAAAAAAAAAAAAAAAAAAGAGATGCTCACAAGTACTCTTTTCCTTATAGTGAAAGCCTGTGGAAAAATAAACAAACAAATAAATAAATAAATAAATACATACATACATACATATATGAATATATATATATATATATTTCCTTTCAAAGCTTTTGTGTTATTATTTAGTTTATACAAGGATAATTGAAATTCTGCATTATGGCTCTCTCCTTATGTTTGGCTGCCTCTCTAGTTTCACTGCAATGGTGTGCATTCAATATTTTTTCCTAGTCATTTAGGAAAACTAGCTATTGCATCTTGCCTGTGAAAGATCTCAGAAGTAGCTATGATACAGTTATACAGATATACCATATCTCCAAGAATTTGTACTGAAGGACATGTCTCTGAAGGTGTAGTGTGTTTATACAATGTTCCATCTTTTGTCATACTTCTGTATTTCAGCTGTTGGTTTTGTTTGCTCACAAGAACACGAAGGTGTCCTTTAGTTTGTCACTTTTGTGAGTTTTCTGTCAATGCTCACAAGGTTGCTCCATATCTTCCTCACCAAAACTCTCCCCTTTTGTCATGTTTATGAAAATCTCAACATTCTTTGACATCTCATGCTGACATTGTTGGTTAGCCCACTCTACCTACTTCTTACCAGAGGCAGAATATTAAGTGTCATCCAAGCGCTTTTCTATTAAAATCTAGACTTCTCAATATGTGACATGACAGAATAAATAATAATAACAAAGTCTCTTTTTACATGCATGTGTGTATAGCTGATATGCTCAAGTGTCTCAAAGGGAGTTCCTTTTGCTTAGTTGCACTTCACTTAAAATTAGTTGTATTAAGTTCAGTCTCAAAATTGTCAATGACAAGGACCTTAGAGCAATCTGTCACATCTATTACAGGCATATATCTTTGGATGATATCAATTTCTTTCTGGAGATATGTCTCTCTTTCCTTTGACATTGTAAAGAACCCTGACTAGATTAGATCTAGGGTATAAGTTTTGGATAGCTGAGGTTATGTAAGATGAATGTTCTGTTTTTGCTGTAAAAATGGTACTGATGCAGCTCAGGAAGTAGGCTGAGAGCTCCTTGAAACTATGTGCCACATACCTTTTCACAGGAACAAAGTAAAACCTATCACAATCCCAAAGATTAATTGCTACATAAAATAAGCCATCTGGGAAATGAACCAGTCAATTCTAATGTCCATTTCTTCTTGACGTGATTCTAAAGGGCCAAGGCACATTGCTTGCCACAAAAACTGGTCTTCATTTCAGCCTGGAATGCCATGGGCATGGAGAATTTAGGATTACAAAACCCATGCCTGTGACATTAGCTTTTCCACAAGTAGAGCCAAATCTTCAGCCGATATAAATAAATAGAGCAAGGGGGGGTGGGGAGTGGGGGGAGGAAGGGGAAGAGAGAAATTAAGGTCACTCTATCATGCGGATTTGTCTCTTTCCGTCTTTTCTTAAATAGTTTCATTCTGCCAAAATAACTTGCTTCTTAATTCTGCCAAATCACTGTAGCTTTGGACTTCAGGTGAACCAATGGATGTTGCCCATAAATGGGAAATTTCTCCAGTGCCATTATTGTTATAGAAGATGGCTTTCTAGAGACATATGCAAATTCATAAACAGATTTTAACTTAATAGTAAAAACAGTTATACATGACAGACATTCCTCATAAAACTTGTGTTATATATTTCTTGGCAATCACCATGCATTTCTTCTTGCAAAATAAAAAGTTTGTGATACTATTAAACTTAGGGAGAAAATAATAGCATTTTGTGTAGATCTCTATGTCATAAAGGAATTTTATGTGTTTTCCTCTGATGTTAAGTGCTCAGGATCTCTCTCTCATTCTCACTTTGAATACAACAACAGGATCTCTCACAATAAAAATAAAAAAAAAAAACAACAAACATGATTTTTGCAACCTTGAACCTACAGACAGAGCCTCACTGAGAAAAGTGTTGCATTTTCAGTTAACAAAGCTAGTTAGCAGCTCTGTACTCTGACTTGCAGAAGGCAGTTCAGGGAGGTGGCACAATTAGCAGCTGAAAACTAAAGTACTTTCAGTATGTCTTTTCCTCTCTTTGCTTGGATCCAATATTACTTTAAAGGGAATGGATTCTCTACTGTCTTCTTTATTTGTAAATATATACTCTTGGCAAACACAGACTTTTGAAACTTCTACAGGAGCATGAATATTCTTGTTTCTGCCCTTAAAATTTGCATGCACTTCATTTATAAATGAAAATAAAAAATTAAAAACCATGCTTAGAAGGATGCCCTGCAGATTAGATTTCCTGTACAAGCTGATGCTTACAGTTTACTTTAGATTTTTCAGAGTTTATGTTTATTACTGATTAAATATTTATTCTTGCATTTTACATATCTGTGTGATAATTTATACTAAAAGATCACTGATTTTTTTAAAGGTCTATTAAAGCTTTCTTGATAGATTTTATTAAGACAAGTTATTTGGGGAGGGGGGAGGAGGGGCAGAGGGGAGAGAAGTTAATTTAAATTCATGAATTTAATTCACCTTCAGGATCAGTCTGGTTTTCTGTTGTCAGATACCTGTATATAGCTCCAGATGAGCACAAAAAATAAAATTGTGGAAGACATTCTCTAGCCAGGAAAACCAGTATGACTCATGAATTAGAAAGTAGATGGAAATGACTTTGCAATTCATATAAAAGCTTCCTCAGAAAAGTATCTTTTTCTTTTGTTTGGTTTCCTTTTTAGTGTAAAAAAGGTTTTTGTGGCACTTCAGTGAAAAGGAAGAGAAATGTAAGAGTTGATGTGTTTAAACTCTGAAAGTTACAAGTCTCACACAGAGTTAGGTTGCTAGACAAATATACATTTGGAGAGCAGCTGAGGTATAATGGAAGATTTGGGGAGACTTTTAACAAGGGGAATCAATTAGGTGTTATTTTTATGCATATTCTATATGCTGTTTTCCTCATGCATGTAGTTTTTTAATTCGGTTTTCTTTCTTTTTTTTTTTTTTGTCTCTCTCTCTCTTTTTATTTCTTTTTATTTATTTATTTATTTATTTTATTTTTATTTCTGCAAGCTGAGTATTGCTGTGTGCATTGGCTTTTTTGCTGCCTGGAGCCCTTACGCCGTCATTGCCATGTGGGCAGCGTTTGGGTCAATAGACAAGATTCCTCCATTAGCCTTTGCTGTTCCAGCTGTTTTTGCAAAATCCTCCACACTCTACAATCCAGTTATCTATCTTCTTCTGAAGCCCAATTTTCGAAGTACCATTGCCAAAGATTTCACAGTTCTTCAACAGTTGTGCATCGGGAGTTGTTTTTGTGTCAAGATGCTGCAGACATTCAGATCAACTTTGAACACCAGCTTGAGAACATTTAAGGTCAAAAGTGAATCTAGCTGTAATGCTCTTCCAATTGTGGAAGGATGTTCTTATTTCCCCTCTGAAAAGCATGGTGATACTTTTGAATACTTTAAAAGCTGTCCAAAATGCTGCCAGGAGAAGATAAGTGCTATGGGAAGCCCTTCTCGAGAAATCACAGCCTTGGAGAACAGCCTCCAGGTAAAAATGAGGCAGGGCAGCAAGAAATCAGTAAAGGTGGTTGTGCAGGGAGAAAAAAGCACCGAGCTTGAAAACCTAGAAATCACCTTAGAAGCAGTACCTGTGCATTGTGCATTTACAGACCTCTAGAACTGCTTATATGAAGCAATCAAAGAACAATGTTGTTATACTGGATTCATGAATGTAATTTCTTCTTTAGAGCCCTTCTATTATCCAATTTCTACATTATTTTCCTGTTCTTTCTCATGTACGCTTTGATGGGATACATGCTACAGCATGGGCATGCTATAAATGCTTATGTGACTCTCTCCATGATAACTTAAGTGTATTGTGATAAAAAAAATCAGACAAATCTTTGTTTTAACTTTCATCAACCCCATTTTCAAGAGAACATATTTAACTGTGGGGAGGTTTCTGTAAAGTGTTACCCTTTCTAGACTTTGTGTATTTTCCTTCCTGTATGTTCAAAGCAAATAACTCAATGTAGAGCTTTAAAAGAACAATCTCATGCTTTTCTATTTGTTATAACAACTGAAAAGTTAATTACTAGATTAAAATCTTAGTTTCTAAAAGCGATGCTGTGTTATATTTCCTGGGAGTCATAGGTCATTTTGTTCCCTGCTTTGAGATTATACAGGTTCTGATTATATTCCACATTAATGAAATAATAATATTTCAGGTAATTTATAGATGGCATGCAGCTTTTATTTACCATTTTTGGTGTAATTTGAAAGGAGCTTGACCTAGAACATAGTTTATCATTCCCGGTTTCCTCTATAGGACATTGGAATTAGGAGGGTGAAGACCTTGACAAGAAATAGCATAATAGGCAACAATCTCTGCTAGTTCAAACTACTGAAACCAGTAATAATTCTCCCATGACAAAACCACGGTCCTTCAGGAATTTTTGAACTTGGCTTACAAGGACAATATTGCAGAGCAAGAACACGCACATCTCTTCTTTCCTGTGTTCTCTGCTCCTTTTTTTTTTTTTCCCCTCTCCTGAAAGAAGTAGGAAAAGCAAACACAGGCATATCTGAGACAGGACTCTGGAAATGGTGGCTTTTACTGGGGAGGGAAGATTGGGTTAAATTGTTGCTCTGTCTCAGAGCTTGCCAGCACAAAACATCACATCTGCTGCTGCTGCCTTGAGAGCAAGTGCATGCTGAGGGCTTCAGGCTCTCATTTTGGCCATGCCAAAGCCCTCTGATTAAGTTGTTAAAGCTTTGAGCTCCAGCTGGTGCTAGCTTGGGAGATAAGGTGGTCCTCCTCCCAAAGTGCCTCCAATCTGCAGGGCCAGTGGGTCCCAGGCTCCCCAGAAGGCCACAGGGGAATACCTGCATCTTCATAACATCAATGATGCAGCAGCAGAGTGTTTCACTGCCATTTCTGTGGTGACTTAAAGAAAATGAACCCGGTTGCAAAAGGGACAGCCATGTTAAACTGCATGAAATACTCTCCAAGCAGCTACTTTAAGGGAATTTCTATTGTTATAGAGCACATTTGGCATTTGCTCGGGACACAGAGTTTTCTGTCCTGCTTTTAACATGCCCTCACTGTCTCCCCAGTTCCCCCTTCCCCCCCCAATTCCTTTTACTCTCCACGTTTTTGTATATGGACAATAACTAAGATGTATTTTATTGAATTTCCACAGATGCATATATATTTAAAACACATGACCAGCCACATGATAAATAATACAAGAGTTTTACAGGACATTACACAAAAGACACCCACTTATGCTCAAAATTACCATGTCTCTTCAGGGTCACTGAAAAAGCAATCAGAAAAGACGGCAGGAATCTGAATGCTTAGACTTTCAGGGTGTGTTTTCTCCAAAACTTCCTAAAATACATGGGACAGCAACAAGGCCCAAATGGGATCCTGCTCCTGCAGGGTTGATGTCACTGCAGCTGTTGGTCCTACCTCAGATGAGGTAGGGTCAGCCTTTGAGACCTTTAGGCAATGCTGACCTGATGGTGAATCAGTGGAAAACAGGTCTGGAAGCTATGTCTGGAGGTCATCTGGTCTTTCCTGCTAGAAGTCCCTTTGACGTCAGTGCACAAAGTTGGGTATGAGAATAAGTCTCTGGAGGATTCACCAACAAAGACACATACTTTAACTGGAAAAGCCTGAAAATATCACACTATCAAAAGACAACAACTAAAAGAGTAATACACATTATGCAGAGGAGATGCATGCTTGGCTTCCATGGTGTTGTAATACACAGCTCTTTAAAATAATCAGAAAAACCTTGGGATATTTCTTGTGCTGTGACTGCACTTTGAGGTGTGGTGCTGGTTAGCTACACGGTGAGATAATATTTTGAGCTATTAGCATAAACCACAAATATATATATTTTTTAATAAACGTACATAGGACAGTCAGGAACGGAAGTTTGGAGTCTCCATGTTTGGATTTACAGTCACTTTCAATTCTGCATTCCCTGTAGTGGAAGCCAAGGCTGATTTGTGTGAGATGATATATATATTTTTTAGCCTGGGAAATATGTGATTATATATTTACATAACACCTTTACATAATGTGAGGGGAAAAAAAAAAAAGCTGTATCTTTTCAGGTTCCTTCCAATTGGCATTGGGCTCTCTGAATCTAGCTGTCAGCTCTAAGTACAGAGCAAAACGTGCGCATAAAAGGTCACATTCAACTTTGACTAGAAAATGTAGTGTTTTAAAATTCATGATAGCATCCATGTCAGTTCCTCTTATAAGTTAACAGAAGGAACATTATGCCTTTGCAGTGAAATCTCCATATGCTTAGACATTAGGAACAACAGTGCACTTAGATAATGGTCCCTCTACATGTGGGGGAAGGTTTCCTTCTTGTCTGAGCAGCTTTTTCTGTAGCAATCACAATGTCCTATAAACTTTTCAAACCTACCAGTCTTCGGATTTTCCCACCCATTTTTCATCAGCGTTAGTCATCAGTTATTGCTAGCAAAGTGTGTGTAAATGAAATGCCACCAGCTTCAGGGGCTCTGTGTTACTATGTGTTAAGGTCTGATGAAAGTGCTGATGGATTATTGGAATTGAAAAAAAAATGTTTGTTTTTAAAGATTAAACAATAAAACTTATTCTCACCTAATGAATGAACTCATAATTTTTGTTGCTAGCAATGTATTTAAATATACTGAATACAACTAATTTTTATAGTGTCAGTGCAGAAATGGCAAGGCAAACCAGTGAGGTTTGTGCTGCAACATAGCATAGAAGATGTGGCATGTCCTGCCTGCCTGATAAGGTTTTTGAAGGTGAAACATTGCATTTCTGGGAGAACTTGGTTGCTCAGAAAGGTTTAAGTCTGCTCCTGACCAGAGGGGACTGAAAGTCATTCCTACCTGGTAGGAAGGCCAGCGATGAAGAAAGGCAGAGCTCACACATTAACAGAGTGAATTCATTGCATACACACAGTTTAGCAATGTCCTAGCAGTGAAAGCATCCATAAAACCCCTCTTTGCTTGGATTGAAGGGATGAGGGACTGCTCACCAGGGGCCTCAGCTGGCTGAGCTGAAGACAGCAGGGCAGAGGTGGTGGCTCTGGGCTGGGGACCATTAATCCTTCAGCCAGAAGAGCAGTAACCAGAAACCTGTGCACCTGCATTCCATGATCACAGAACCCTTTCTCCCCCTCTGTATTTGCCTCGTGCACTCATTTACGGTTTTGTTTTATAGGAAGTGGTGAGCTTTGGGTTAGGAACTGCTTTCTGTTCTGCACAGGAAGGATATCTAAGCCACGTGGGGGACACCAAGCCCTGGCTCACTGCCAGAGGGCTCCTGCTGCTCCTGACTCTGCTCTATACCCACAGTGAGAAAGAAATGTGTGCTGTAAGCAGGCAATGTATCATGTTTTGGGAGCATCATACTTCCCTTTTAAGTCATTTCACGTGCTGAGCAGTGATGTCCCTGCAGTAGAAGGAGTATCCGTCAAAGGTTGTAGAAAACAAGTTAGCTACCTGGTTGCATCACATCTCAGTCAGAAGACACAGCCCTATCCATCTTTTTCTGCTGTCCTCCCTCCATCCTCTCTGCTCTGCTTTCTGCTTTCCATTAGCTTTGTACTTTACTTCCACTCAGTGTATCCCTGGAGAGATCTGTAGCAGGCACCTTGCCTTCTCAATACACTCAACGGAGGAATAAAAACCTGTGAACTGCCCAGTTTCTTTGTGCAATGTTAAACCTTTGTGATTGAAGGCTTATATTTTCAACCATTGCCTGAATTGAAATGGTATGTGGAGGTCAGAAGCACCTTCACGGTGCTGGCTCATGCTATATGTTTATTTATTTATTTATTTATTTTTTTTACTTGTTGTCTTCATTTTAGCAAGGTACTGTGAAAGCTTTTCTCTAGCACATCTGCCAAGATCTGACACTTTCCTGTAATGGGATTGGAAAGGAGGCTGGGCAGTCCCCATTATTTTTTCCCTTTGTGAGAAAAACACTATCTGCAGAGAGAAGAGAGAAGCAGTGGAGGCATTACTGCAGCACATGCTTTTCTTGCTATTGTCCCTTTTTAGAGAAATACGCCTTCTCCTAGAGATGGGCTTTTACCAAAGAATTTGGTGACATTCATCTTGTCACAGCATAGATGCAATTAGATAAAGGACAACTGGAAATAAAAACTAAGCAGAAGGGCTCTTACCAGGAAAGTGATGGATGGCATGCTACTGATGCAGTGTCCCTAGGAAGGCTAGAAATAGGCTTTTTAGGCACAATCCAGTGCATAAGCAAGAGGGAGCTGTGGAGCTGTAATATGGACAAGTTCTGCATCTTCAGCAGTGCAAACAGTGATCCAAGGCATAAATCCAAATGTTACATTCCTGAAGGGAACCCCACAAAGGCACTTCACCTACCAAAAAAAGAGAGAGAGGAAAGATTAAAAAAAGAAAGAAAAAGAGAGAGAAAAAGAGACCATAGTGTGTAGATATATTTTTCAGTGGATTTTAAATTGCAACTGTGATTGTGAGTGGTGCGACAAAAGCACTGTCAGAAATATCAAAAAATGTTCAATACAAAAATTTGGAAGTGCAAGGCTTGGATTTTCTGAGTCACTTTAAACTTATAAGGGTATTTTAGCATCACCTGGGATGTGTCAAAACAGGCAAACCCTTTGTCCTTGAGACATGCTCTGGAGGTGCAAAAGTGTTGTCAGAGTGCAGGGCAGCAGCTGGGTGGCTGCACTGCCCCAATGATAGCATGGACCCTGAATCACTCTAGGGTGTGCTGAAGAGATTAAAACTGCTTTATCTACTGCACAACCCCCTCCTCTGCAGGACACCTCACAGGCCCATAATGCAGAGATGATGTTTCTGTGATGGTGCTACAGCCTCTACAGGACAGGGGACTAGGAATAAACCTCAGGAGACATTCAGGAGACATGCTGAGAAGGACGAGCTCGTCTTAACATCCCAAGTAGAGTCGAAGCTTTGGAAAGCTACCAGAACTCTCCTGCAGAATGAAGGGAGAGTGAACAAGTGGGAAAACACATCTTCCCCTGACCCTACCTCAGAAACTATTAACAGTGACACCTTTCACACTTTTTTTCTCGGGGTGCCTGTCTATGGAGGGGTCACAGGGAGATGGCCAACTATGATTTCTTTCTTTCAAGTTATCTCCCTGAAACTTTAACTTCTAGGAGTTTAAAGTCTTTTGACTTGCATAAGAAGTCAAATCAGCATTTGTGAAAACAATATTTCTTTTACAAACAGCACATTCTCACAAACTGACACTTCACAAAAGTGACAATAAAGCCACCAGTATGTACCTAAACCTGTTTCTTCTTACCATAAAGCAAGGCCTGAATTCACAGTAAGGCACCTTTTTCATACAGCCTGTTGTTCAATCTTAACAAATACTTAAAAACATTCTTCAAAGTCAGCCTTACCTAAATGCACTTGAGCTTCTAAGGTTGGTTTTCTTAATTTATTTAATAATTATTATATAAGAAAAAAAAAAGTTTTATGGCTGGGAAGGAAGCTTAGAATCCATGTAAGTAGCTTCACTGAAAGCAGACAAGGTGAAGGAAGTACTCAAACTCCCCAACATGAAATAACTGTAGAACCCAGGAACAATTACCTGCCAGCTTCTGAACTTGAGTCATTGCCAAACTACTTCACAGGGAAGTAGCACCACCAGGGTTTTCCTGTACCGAGGAGGCACCACCAACGTAACTAACTCATAGAGTCTCTAAACCTATTTCACAGAGATGGTAGAAAAAGATGGTAGAAAACATGAAGAAAAAGCAGCCTACTGGGGAACACTGAGTCTGTTTCACCATGACAGTAGAAATGCACCCTAGGTAACCTGAGCCTCAAACTCCCCTGGGGAAGCAATTCCTCCTGTAAGTCCTCATGCTTCCTATATAGTAAAGGTCAAATGATCCCCACCTGGCAGATTTCACTTCACAAGGGTGGATCCAAGAGACCTTGTGGAATAGGCTCATCTACCTGTCTTCAATGTTTTAAGGTCAATTGCTCCTTATTGCTAATAGAAATAACCTGATAAGGGGCTTAGTGGTTAGAGTTGACCTAATGAATTACCTACAAATGGTGCATAAGGGTCATATTTCTGTTACTCATTCTGTGAGGAAAATCAGTACAGAGCCTGTTAAAATAAGATAAATAAACATAAATAAAAGAAAAAAGAAAATGACCTTAAAGGCAAAATTGCTGTCATAGATTTTCATCTGTCTAGTCATGACTGATAAAGGATATAGCAATCAGAATGACTTTTCTTGACATTACTGTTATTTAAATTCCTAGCTGAAACCAGGACAGCTGTTTTCTGGCTGGTCATTGGAAGAAGGTTGGCTGGCTTGAGGGAGCTTCTGTACACATGGCTTTTAGGCTGCAGCCAAAGTGTTCCTCTAGATCTGGAAGTTTGAAGATGGTTGAGTGGTTAGAAAGCTGCCTGGCAGAGAAGGACCTGGGAGTATTGGTTGATAGTTGGCTGAATATGAGCCAGCAGTGTGCTCAGGTGGCCAAGAAGGCCAACAGCATCCCGGCTTGTATAAGAAGCAGTGTGGCCAGCAGGGCTAGTGAAGTGATTGTCCCCATGTACTCAGCTCTGGTGAGGCTGCACCTCGAGTACTGTGTTCAGTTTTGGGCTCCTTGCTACAAGGACATCGAGGTGCTCGAGCGAGTCTAGAGAAGGGCGACGAAGCTGGTGAGGGGTCTGGAGAACAAGTCTTATGAGGAGCAGCTGAGGGAGCTGGGTTTGTTCAGCCTGGAGAAAAGGAGGCTCAGGGGCAACCTTATCGCTCTCTATAAGTACCTTAAAGGAGGCTGTAGTGAGATGAGGGTTGGTCCATTCTCCCATGTGCCTGGTGACAGGATGAGGGGGAATGGGCTAAAGTTGCACCAGGGGTGTTTTAGGTTAGATATTAGGAAAAACTTCTTTACCGAAAGGGTTGCTAGGCATTGGAATAGGCTGCCCAGGGAATTGGTAGAGTCACCATCCCTGGAGGTCTTTAAAAGATGTTTAGATGTAGAGCTTAGTGAAATGGTTTAGTGGAGGACTTGTTAGGGTTAGGTCAGAGGTTGGACTCGATGATCTTGAAGTCTCTTCCAACCTAGACAATTCTGTGCTTCTGTGAACAAATATATTTTGCTCCAGGTGTGACATAGCTGGGACCAGTCCTGTCCTTCTTGCACTGTGGTGATTGCATCGTTATTGCCAATTGCACTTTGCAGTTACTCACGGATTTTAATCTTATTGTTTTATGAAGTGCAACTAATTAATCCTCTCATTCCACTCAGCTCAACAGTTGCTATTGAGGATCATCTGCATTTTCGTTTCAGATGAAGAACCACAGCAGAAATTTCAGGACACTTGTCAGTGTAATTGGAGGAGTCAAGGTGCTGGAAACTGGTCCCCATCACTTGGAATCCAGGAACAGCTCTGGCTACACATCTGTTATTTGGAGGAGCCACACCAGAAAATTAATAGCTGTGAGCTGAAATGAGGATGAGTCTTGTTGTCTTTTGTTTGACATGTCTCACTTTCTGAAGAGGGTCAGGGCCAACCTATTCCTTTGACAGAGAGACACTGGCAGACACTGTCTGCCAGTCAGTTGTAGAGATTTAGTTCAGAGAGACTGGCAGAAGAATTCTTGGGTACTAAAACATTTTCCTTTTCAATTATCTTATTTTTCCGCTATGACACTCTGTTTCCTATCAGGCTTCATGCTGAGACAAGGTTGTTACTGAATGCTGATTACCTGCTGTTCAGGGAAAATCACATCTTTTTGACAGGTAGTTTTTCCAATTCTGCATGCATGAACACAGACAACTTCTCTATGGACTGTGGTCACAGTCAGTGTACTGGCTGACAGACAGAAGTGTGGTGGTTTAACCTGGCCAGCAGCTAAACACCACACAGCCATTTGCTCACCCTCCCCCCTCCCTCTCTGGGATGGGGGAGAGAAATGGGAAAGTGAAGCCCATGAGTTGAGATAAAGACAGTTTATTAAGACAGGAAAATAATAATAACAACAATAATAATAACAATAATGATGATAATAGTACTACTACTACTAATATGTACGGAATAAGTGATGCACAATGCAATTGCTCACCACCCGCTGACCGATGCCCAGCCTAACCCTGAGAAGTCCAGCCCCCCTCCCCTGGCTAGCCACCCCTATATATTGTTTAGCATGACATTGGATGGTATGGAATACCCCTTTGGCCAGTTTGGGTCAGCTGTCCTGGGTCTGTCCCCTCCCAGCTCCTGCTGTACCCCCCAGCCTTCCCATTGGCAGGACAGAGCAAGAAGCTGAGAAGTCCTTGGCTTCGTGTAAGCACTGCTCTGCAACAATTAAAACATTGGAGTGTTATTAGCACTCTTCTCATCCTAAGCCAAAACATAGCATTCTACCAGCTCCTAGGAGGAAAATTAACTCTGTCCTAACTGAAACCAGAAGTGTACAACAGAAATGACTATGCTGTTTTAAAATACTAGATAAGTCCACGGTTTAAAAATACCTTTCTTTTCATTCACTGCCCAGTCCATAGTTCATCCACTCCAACTCACCACATTTGGGTTTTAAATTGGTGTGTGGGGGGGTGGGGGGTGGGGGGCAGGATCCTTCAATAAGCCCCAGCTGCCCCTCCAGGTTATCTCCAGTAGAGAGGCAGAGCCTGTAAGCCAGAAGACTAACTTAAATATTTGTGCAAGAAAATTTTGGTCCAGCCCATTATTCAGAAGTGTTTTGCACAGTTTGATGTAGTGACATTTCTTTGCTGATTTCTCTTCCCAAAATATTTTATTAATTTCAATTCGTACTTGTGTTGGATTAAGTTCCACTCCTGACTGAAAGTGGATTTTCTCCCATGATTTTTTCCTACAAAAGCCACAGTTCTAAGCCAGGATATCTGTGGTAGTAAATCTGCGTGATATTTTTGATTCTGAAGTGGCACTCCAAGGTCTGCTCTGAATGTAGACTTCCCTGGTGAATTTTACCTGCCCTGCCAGCTGGCCACTTTGCAAGGTGGGGGTGAATCTGACAGCAGCTTATGCTCCCATGGGCAAAATCCAGATAAACAGCATTCTTACCTAGATCCCAATACACCAAGCCCATAAAACCAAAGTGGTAACCAAACCACAAGGCAGAGTGATTTCCTCCAAAATATACTATTAAATCCTATTTTATTTTTAGCCTGGCTCCTGCCCACTCCAGCTGAATAGGACTTGGTTTTCTACTTTTTTCAATTATCAACTCCAAACCTATGTCTGAGGTCTTGCTCTTTGCAACTTCACAATAGCAGATTGCTTTGCTGGCCCAAATACATTTGCCAGTGCCAGGTTTCTGAAATTTGCATTTAATGGATTTGGCTAAAAAAAGTAAAACAGAACTGAAGTAAAGGAAAAATGTTCTCCCTATACAGGCTATGCTGTCTGACATAGAAGAGCCTTATTTTGGTGTAATGAAAATGTTATTTCCCTTTGTTTTAATGCTGTACATCTTCTTGCTGTTCCCAGTGAACATTTCCATAGTGAATTATCATCTAATTTTAAACAGCTAAAGGCTTTATAGGCTGCAATATACGAGGGTAGTAACAACTGACTAGAAATGTGAAGCTGCTGAGTGATCTATGCAATACACCAAAAACTGAAACAAGACAGAAAAGAGCAATCCCACTGTAGTTATGTATTCACTATTTAGCTAGTATTAAAAACAAAAGGTAGAAGAATAGCCTTTTCCCAAGGGAAACATGACTTTGAAATTAGTATTTCTTAGAGAAATGGAGATAATGTCTTTTCTTTCAGCATGGATGGAAGATATAAAACCAAAGTTAGGTGGGCTCCGATGTGTAAAGAAGGGATATGTGAGATTTGCAAGGAGATCAACAGGAATATTGTCTTGGCAAAGACTGCAGACTTTGTTGAAGCTGAGGATCAAAACCCTCTACCTTTACATTCTGCCACTGTAGTGGGTTTACATGGCAAGGTTTTGGTAGCAGGGGGCTATAGGGGTGGTTTCTGTGAGAAAGATCTAGAAGCTGCCCCATGTTTGGGAAGGGCCCCATTGTTTTCCAGATCCAAGCCAATAAGCAATGTTGTTTTGCGCCTCTGTGAGAGCATATTTAAGACAGGGAAAAAACGCTGCGCCAGACAGCAGCCGGGAGAGTCAAGGGAGTGAGGAACAGCGCCAAGGTCAGTGTAGAAGGAGGGGGAGAGGTGCTCCAGGCGCCGGAGCAGAAGTCCCCTGCGGCCTGTGGTGAGGACCATGGTGAAGCAGGATGTCCCCCTGCAGCCCATGGAGTACCACGGTGGAGCAGGGTTCCACGCTGCAGCCCGTGGAGGAGACCACGGTGGAGCAGGTGGCCCTGCACCGACGGAGGCTGCCGCCTGTGGAAGACCCCTGCCGGAGCAGATTCCGGGCCGGACCTGTAGCCCGTGGAGAGGAGCCCACGCAGGAGCAGGTGACCTGGCAGGAGCTGCTGCCCGTAGGGGAGCCAGGTTGGAGCAGTTTTCTCCTGAGGGATGGACCCCGTGGTACAGACCCATATCTGGAGCAGTTCTGGAAGAGCTGCTGCCTGTGGGAAGCCCACACCGGATCAGTTCATCAAGGACTGCATCCCGTGGGTGGGACCCCACAGCACAGGGGACGAGAGTGACCGAGAAGGAGCAGCAGAGAAGAAGTGCTGTAGACTGACCAAAACCCCCATTCCCCGTTCCCCTGCGCCGCTCGGGGGGAGGAGGTGGAAGAGGGTGGATGGGGGGGAAGGTGCTTTTGGTTTGCTTTTTCCTTTGTTTCTCACTTCTCTCGCTTGTTAGTTGTAGGCAATAAATCTTACTATCTCCTTATGCCGAGTCTGTTTTGCCCGTTACAATAATTATTGCGTGATTTTCTCGTCCTTATCTCAATCCTTGAGCCCTTTTCACATATTTTCTCCCCATTCCTCTTTGAGGAGGGGGAGTGAGAGAGCGGCTGTGGTGGAGCTCGGCTGCCCACTCGAGCGGAACCACGACAGCCACAAAAGGCTTGATTTAACTCTTGTCTTTTTTAAATTGTCAATAACGCATTTCTGATTTGAAAGCCCAGGGATTTTATGTGCTCAGAAAATTCTAATCCTCATATGCCGAGAAGACAAAAAGACTTGGCTAGCTCACTTTAGTGATAAAGAAGACAGGAAATTTTCTTCATTCACTTCTCAGGTCTTACAGAGTTCAAACAAGAGGTGTATCTGTATCTTGATGTTTCTATATTTGTCTTGCCTCTGACACAAGTTTCAGATTTGGTTAGCTCTGCGTACAGTGACTATTTCAGGTTGTTGCATTCAATAAGCATGGATTCAGTGTGCAGTTCTATGTAAGTGAGCAGACTGTATGTATGGGGTGACTTACTTTACTCTGGAGATTTTGAAGGTTATCATATGCCCATTTGAAATTAAATCACCTGCACAGTTCAGACCTCTGTGGAACCATATTTTCCACATCATTCTGCTTCTTTTTAATTTTAATTGAGGGTTATACTGCACAAAATCTGAAGGGGCTGAATTATAAGTTATTAGTAATGCCTATTATTTTTGTTTCCACTAAAAAAACAAATAATATATCAATGTTTTAGAAGCGATGAAAGAGACCTTTTCCTCCATTACTCTTTACTGGCTTTAGGCCATCACAGTTGCCCTGGCAGAAAAGCTGGGTGGAAAAGGGGTCTCAGAGATGTGCATTTCACTCATAATGGATTTGTTATGAGTTTTTATTCTGGTACACAGGAATGGGGCAAGGCTCCAGAATCAGAAGCTACTCAGCATGAGAAAGGATGGCTGCCCTCCTTTTTGTCCCTCTGATGGTATTGCTCCTCCCTAGTCAAGAGAGAACTTGGAGAATCTTAGTAGTCTGAATAATGCTGGTTGGCTCTGCCCCTTGCAGGGCTCCTGGACACTTGAAGATAGACTCAACTTGGCCAACATTTAAACCAACAAGGTTATTTTGAAAACGTATAGGAAAACATGCAGTACATTTTCAAACATTGGTATCTTCACTCATAATTTCCAATTGATATATGGAAGTTAAAAAAAAATGAACTTTCCAATTTCTAGTTGTGTGTCCTTTTCCTTTGGCAAAAATGAGAAACAGGCAAAAGGAGGAGTGAAGAAGAATAGAAAGTGCAGAAAAGAAAAGGAAATCAGTAATCAAAAGTATTTAAGCATTTTCTAACATGGAAAGAAAAATACATGATTTTTTTTTTTTCAAATATTATTTTCCAGTATAAATATTTTAATAAAAATATTATACACATTGTTGCCAACAGAAGAAAACATCATTCTCAAAATTTTATTTTTTCAGAAGTTAGGAAATTTTCCATTTGACTATTTATGCAGCTTTATGGAGGGCACTGTATAAGTGGACTCTGGAATCTTTCTTTTCTGTAAGAGTAGGCTCTAGCAAGTGCATCAAATGAGCCTGATGCCAGAGAGGAACTGCAGTAATTCCACACACAATGTAGCTTACATGATGCAAGACAAGAATTTCTCCAATAATTTCCGGAGCTTGGAAATGGATTTACAGCAGATGGGCTATTACTCTACGTAGGATAGCTGAAGACCAGCTGCTCTGAAAAATTATGTTTGCATAAGTCTGTGCTTGGGAAGGCTGGTGGTTTCCCTCTACCCCTGCAGTGTGCCTGGAAGTACCAGGTTTTAATTGCCCTAGGCAAATAAAAGCAACTACAATTATCTAATCATAAGTATCATTTTCAAATTTCTTTGTACCCACTACTATCAGGTAGAATTGAAATAATAACACAAATACATGTTAAAGTTCCTAAACTTACTTCCTATATGAAATTGTTCACAGAACATACAGGTATATGCATCTTCTGGGAAAACACACAGGGGGATAAGGAGTAAAAAGTTACAAGACCTGAGGTGGTGTAGTAGGATGCTTCATGCACTGTAAGAGGTGGCATACCTAAGTTTGCTGAAACTGGAGCTGATGAATCACTTCTGCTGAATGGACAATGTGTAACTCCATCCTTTTACTTCCTTGTAACCTTAATTTGGAAACCACATGTGCTAAGTTACATTTACCTCTCTAAAAACCCTTTGAAAAGATTATTTTGTGTTGGATGTCATGGAATGGTTTTGCCAGTACAAAATTCAGCTTTGCTGGTATAGCAATGCCTGCCCCAGAAATGCTTTGAATTCTGATACCACTGCACAAGGAAAGTGCCTATAGCAACAGATACGGTCTCTGGCTTAAGGTCCAGAGAGCACTTCTCCACTGCTCTTCAATGGCAGCCTTGAGCGTACAAAGTGTCAAAATATGCTTGGAGATACATCTGTCATTTGCCCTTTTTTCTTTGATGGTTACTCACAGAAACATCTAGGGGGATCATTCCCAGGGACACTGATTTTTGTACAAAGTGTACTTTTCACAGAATCATAAAATATGCATGTTGGAGGGGACTCATAACGATCACTGAGTCCAACTCCTGGGTCTCAAAAAAAAAAAAAAAAAAAAATCAGATCATGTGTCTGAGAGCATTGTCAAAATGCTTCTTGAACTCTTGTCAGGCTTGGTGTCATGACCACTTCCCTGGGGAGCCTGTTCTAGTGTCCAAGTACACTTTACTCAATATACCTTTAAGTATACTTTTTTCAGTATACCTTTAAATGTGGAAGTTAGAAGTTAATGGATAACAAAATTACTTTGAATGTTTAAAATATTGAACTTTGGGTATTCTCATGTAGTGAAACAATACTTCCTCAGGCATGCTTTTTTTAAATGTAAATTTGAATCTTGGCAAAAACACTGAGGCAAGGCTGCAGTGGGGAGATGCACACAGCTTCCTACGTTCCCTCATAGGACATCCCTCGTTGCTCTAAGAGTGTCAGGAAGAAAACAACAAGGCAGTGAGATGCCTCCAAACACACATAGGAAATGAGAAGAAACTGGAATGAAAGCAATGACAAAACTGAATCACAAAAAGGTGGTAAAAACAATCTGCAGGACTAGATTATTAGCATTAAAAAGTGCTGCTCTTTGGGGAAGGAACTCCAGAAAAAAAAAGGGAGGAGATTTGTGTTCTGTGTCCAGATTGAAAATATCTGTTTCTTTATCTCAAAACCAAAAGGTTTGTTGAGTGACACTGAATGAAGGTAAAGGGGAAATGGAGACCTATGAGGTTGTGGTAAGAAATCTGTTATAAATCACCTAGTTGGGAAGAAGTGGAAAGTGTTTGAAATGGTTTGAATGTACAAACCCACAACAACGAATGAATTAAAGGACTTGAATTACTTGAATAACTACTGGGAGATAAAAAGAGACCTATATGGCACATGTTCAAATATATAATAGAACAAAGATAGTATGCAAAAGAAGCTAGGCATAAAGTCTTCTTCACAGTATGGAGGATATTGCATGATGTTGAGCTATTTTCTGAGTGATCTTGACTCATAAGGAGGAATTAATTAAAATATCACCACAGAAAGAAGTGTGGTTAAAGAGAATGAAAAAGCTTGTAGTTGTTGATTTTGCTGTTTTACAAAATTTTAATGAGAAGTAGCAGAACTGGTTTCAGAAAAACAATGTATCTATGATACTTGGCTCTGTGGGAATTTTGGGAATAAGTTTGAATTTGGCATATAAAGGGAGGCAGGATAATTTAGAATTACAAAGCAGTTAGCAAAAATTAATGGTAACCTCAAGAAAAAAAATAGTGAGACAGTACCTGGAATCTTTCAGTGACCACAAAATCACAAAGATATTGTATCAGACATGAAAACAAGCTGTATGCATTAAAGAATAATTTAAGAATGTAAAGAAAGCAGAGATGCATAGTCAACCTCACATACTGAAAGGGGAAAAACATCTTTTAGAAGTGAAAAGGAAACAAAGAAAGTACTGGTCCTTAGCATATAAAGAACAAATAAGAGAGAAAACAGAATACTGAAGAACTAAATTATTACTTTGCTTCAATATTCAGAAAAAAAAAAGTGTAATAAGATACATTTTACTAAATTATACTTAACATAAATATGTAAGAAACCAACAGATGGTTTATTCAAGAGCAGATATTCATATCAGAGATGAAAATGAAAAATGGAGTAACTCGGATCAGCCAGAAAACATTAATTTTCTTTCATGGTGGTTTTCCAGAATGCATTCCCAATAACTGTGTAATTCTCAGTAAAATAAAATCACTCAGCTCTCCTGGAATTGGGTACTAGGGAATTATGAGGTTTTCAGGTTCAATGCCATTCACATGGTTGGTTTACCTGGAAAGAAAAAGTCAGAAAGCTTCCAGACTCTCAAAAATTCATTACGCTGCCACACACGTGGACAGAAAAGAAGGTGGATTATAAGAGATATCTGGAAAACACTTTTTCACTAGTAAACTGCCTGATTTATAACCCTGAAGTTAACTGAAGTTGACAGCCCTCCATAGGGGTACTATGATTTAAAAAACACACAGCTGATAGGATATCAAATTTTAATTTTTCAAAAGAGAGGTAGTTGGCAAATAACATAGAAAGTCTTTTAATTTCTTTTGTGTTCACTGCACTTTGCCTTTGGCTTAGATTTCTGAACCTGAAGTGAATAGAGAATCATTTCTGTTCAAAGTCCCATTGTCCTTTTCCAGTGGTTAAAATAGCTAGGACTCAGCCTATGCTAGTAGCATAAGAGGCAGATACAGTATGAAGACAACAGCTCCAAAATAAATAAATAAATAAAAAAATTCTAAAAGTGAGGTTATCACAGCAAGGAGAATTATCAAACTAAATACAGGTGCATATATTTCTTTCCATTTTCCCATATTAATTCTACAGAATTAAAAAAAAATAAATAAAAATGGGTGGTTGGGTATTGCCCAGCTCTTCCTCTTAACTAGTACTTTTAATCTGAGAAGGATAACAAAACCTACCATAATAAAGAGCTGGTTGATGTAAGAATACAAGAGAAGGTGGATTCTCTGGAGCAAGTCAGACTTCATTTTATATGGATAAACCAAGCATCTGGGTAGTGGAGAAGAGAGGGAATGAATTGTTCAGGTTCATTCACATTCATTTACGCATTTTATCAGTAAAGAGATTTTATTATGCCACCCTGAAATACTCCTAATGCTGAGGCTGAGTGACCTAGAGGAAGTGCTTTTGAGGAAAAAAAATGGTAGTTCCATGCATGAACCTATCATAATTAATCAAAATACTTGCAAGTGATCTGGAAGATTTTATGTGTAGAGTTTGGTGAGGCAGTATTTTGTACAACTACAGTAAAATAAAAAGGACAAGCATAACCAACTCTCTTGGCACACTAAGTCTTGCCAAACTCCAATTTATCTGATCTAAATAATAGATTAAAAAGGATAGTGGTGTTATTAATGAAAGCTTACTTTCATCCCTTTTTTTTCCTTTTTCTTCTGTTTAACTCAAGAGCTAAATGTCATCATAAACAACAACAGCAAAAACAAACATCCACACACACACTTTGAGATATACTCTGCACAAGAGATGTGCTATGTTAGCTCAGGTTTAAAAGAAAAGTTCTAGTATACTTGCAAAAGGATTCGTCAAGATTATACAAACTCACTTTTATATTGAATGTATAGCAACTTCCAGTGCTAAAATTTGACTGTTCTGTCTCATGACTAAACTTGGCATGACAGGAGACACCCAATAATCTCAATTCTTTTATACTTCTTCAAAAACTCTATCCTACATTTTTCCTCTCAGGTTTAAAGTAGCAACTTCCAGGCTGCCTTGCCCTCCATTCTTTGATGACTAATAGGAAAAAAAAAAAAAAAAAAAAAAGTAAAAAAAAAAGTATCTATTCTTCTAAACAGTGGCTGTTGACAGCAGGCTCTGCTTTTCCAGAAGTTATGGCATTTTGAGTGGCTGTTACCTGTGGGTATTTCCCGGTGTCCAGTATTGTAAAGAAAATCACTACTGACCAGTGTTTCTTAGCGTTTCTTTCCAGGAGTTTAGACTCTAGTTGATCATTAGCTTCATTAGCTGACATTTTGATGGATGATATCTCTAGCAGAAATTGAGGCTGGAAAAAATGGTACAACTATTTAGATTTTTGGAGGAATATTTCTTGTAAAATATTTCAGAACTACCTATTTTAAATATCTTTTATTTATTTATTTATTTATTTATTACAACATTTCTCTCCTTAGAAGAAAATAGTGTTGGCCTTAGAAGGCCAACAGTGTTCTGGCTTGTATCAGGAAGAGTGTAGCCAGCAGGACCAGGGAGTTAATCGACCCCCTGTACTCTGCTCTGGTGAGGCCATACCTTGAGTGCTGTGTTCAGCTTTGGAACCCTCACTACAAGAAGGACATCAAGGCCCTGGAGCATGTCCAGAGAAGGTCTACAAAGCTGGTGAATAGCCTGGAACACAAATCCTGTGAGGAGTAGCTGAGAAAACTGGGGTTATTTTGTCTGAAGAAGAGAAGGCTCAGGGGAGACCTTATTGCTTTCTACAACTACTTCAAACGAGGTTGTAGCAGGGTTGTGAAGCACGGGTACGGGCTGCCCAGGGAAGTGTCTGAGTCACCATTTCTGGAAGTCACCATCCCTGGAAGTATTTGAAAGATGTCTAGACATGGTACTTAGGGACATGGTTTAGTGGTAGACTTGGCAATGCTAGAATAACAGTTGGACATGATGATCCTAGTATTTTGCCATATAAATGATTCTATTATTCTATGATAAAAAAAAAAAAAAAGTGTGCTCAAATCATCACAACTAGTATTATTTAACTATGTAATTGATAACTTTATGGAAGCTAAACCTCTGATTAGCACCTGAGAGAAAAGGGTGAGGAGAAAGAAGTAGTTCCAAGCTAAATCTGCTGTTTGTTCCTGGTCAAGGGAAAGTGGAATAAGCCTGACTTCCTCAAACTGGGCTAAGCTTGCTCTCTGAAATATCCTGTGATTATGGTGACAGTGTCCTGAAAAACTGATAGTGTGATCATAGGTCTGGATTGGAACTGTGCAGAGATATTTGTAAAGTAGGTCAACACATTTCACAGGCTAATAAAAATCCAGAGAAAAAATACCTGAAAGTACTTATAGCCTAACCAATTTGATTTATTTTCCATTTTATTATATGGCCATAAGGCATATTCAATATATATTAGGATATTTGTAGAACAGGATCAAATATTGGCAGATCATGCTTGCATTTTTGATGCTTCCTTTCTGAGACTTTGGAAAACTTTCTTGCTTATAGTACCCTGTGATGGACACACATAGCGGCTGTAGGAAGACTGGATCTGTGAGTGGCTGTATCCTGGTTTTATGCTGCAAGCTCTTTAGGAAAGAATGAAATAACAGTGGATAGTTAGTGAGTAAAGCAATCTGGATAAAGAAGTGGAATTTATGAACCTTAGATGGGAGATTTTATGATGTCTTAAGCAATGGTTAACAGGGAGCAACAGAAAACTTCATGGGTAGGTTTCTTGCACCATATGTGAAGGAACACTTGGCTCATAGTTTTGCCATAGAATAAACATATTCCTGGCTTGAAATACAGGCCTCTTTCCTTAATGTCAGTAAGTATTTGTAAATGCAGGCAAATGACTTCTGTCAGATCCCCAGCACTGCTGTATTTGTATGATTCTGTCATTTCTCACTATTTTGCTATGCATACTCTCTACAAAAATTACCTCCATTGTCTTGTGTTTAAATTGTTCCTTATTGGATTCTGGTGGTGTAATATTTGCACAATGGCTCAAGTTTGAGAATATATTTAAAGCTAAGCTTTTACTAATTAACCTTTAAATCTTCCAAGTTTCAGGGACAAGCCTACAGGAAGTTATACTTTCACAGAAAAGTCTTCTGTTGGAGTATGCATACCTGGGAGCAAGGGACGTACTTTTTGATTTTACTGCCATAACATTTATCATGTGATGTATCATACTTAGTGGCAGTGAGTTCTCAGAGTTAAAATAAATCACCGGTATTTGTTACTCACTTGTCAGTGTTGCCTGTCATTCATGCTGAAGACAAACAAGGTCTTTTCTTGTCTCTTTAAACCTTAAAATTATTCAAAAATATTCAAAAGAATTTGTAGGGCAGAACTCACTAAGGAATTACTTGGGAGACTTCAGTTTCTAATTAAGTACAAGACTTCACAGATCCTCTTAAATATGTCTTAATTGTGATATAAAAGAATATGTTTGTATAAGCAAAATAGAGTAATTAGGCATGATTTCCCCAGTGCCCTGTTGCCTATAAACACAGTAACACATTTTGCTCAAGCAAATTCATAGAGTCAAGTCTAAGAGTAGCTTCTGGAGGCCAGGACATAAGTTATCACAGTAAATTTTTACCTAGGGGCCTTGGAGACTTTTCTAGGTTAAGGGAAATGAGCAGTGAGAGGAAGGGATGCTGGCAGAGGCAAGTGAAGTGTTGGTGTCAGACACAGCAGAGGTGGGAAGGTTGGGGAGGGGAGGAGTGTCCTTTCACAGAAGAACCAAGCATCACAGTCTCTCTTTTTTTTTTTTTTTTTTTTTTTTTTATGTTTAATGCATCACAAGTCTGGTGATAAATTATTTCCCTTGAGCATCTGCTTAAGGGCTCTGATATAATGAGCACTGTCAGGTTTCACTGTGCTGATCTAAAATGTTATCCCCTCTACTTGCCCACCCTCTCCTGGCAGGAACTTCTGCAAAGGTGTGTAGAGAAGGTGCACTGAAATGAGCTCCAGCAGAAAGCCTTGTACAAACCTATTGAAGTTAGCAATTAAGGTAAACAATTTTCAGCATCTACAGATGAAATACCCAAGGTTCTTTTTACTTAAAAACCTGGCTACATCTAGTAAGTAATGGCTAGCTACTTGATACTAGCCATTAGGTACATAATCTAGATACTTAGCATGAGGAATATTTAGGCATGTATACAATGCAAACAAGATAACAACCACAGAAATTTAAGGATCTCTCTGGTATCATCTAGCTGGCATTAGGTATTGTGGTATCATCAGTTTGGCACTATTCTGCACTATTCACATGTCCATCACTAACCCAGACTGCAAGGATACCATAAATGTACCCTCAAGGCACACAACCTTGATTTCCTAACTGGAACAGCACAGGAGGCATTACACATCACTGTCATTTTAAAATGTCAAGCATTTCTTTCCTAGTAGTTTTACATTCAAATGGTGATAGGTTTATAGATAACATTGTCAAGAAGGGAAGGACTACTTTAAGAATGGCTCTTCTGTTGGTATTTTGGAACTGAAAACATGAGAAAATTACTTCTCAGCAGACCTGGTTCATCTGCCTGAAGCCTGAGTGGGGTCAGCAATGGACTTTAGCTGCCTAATGCACACACTGATCTGCTGAGAATGGAAATTTAAATGTTCAGCCTTTCCAATCTTTTCTATATAATGAGTTTAGTCACCTTAACAGACAGGTGCAGTAATGTAGTTAGTAATTAAAAAAAAAGTGAAATAGTGTGCAAAGTCTGCCTGGGACATTGTGTAAGCATTTCCATGTGTAAGCAAATATACATTTCTGAGAATGAAGATTCATATGGATGTTCATATACCAGAAGGCATGCTGAAAATACTTTTCTGTCACTTGAACTTGTATTCACTATTGTCTATGTAGATTTGAATGTGAAATTTGAATTCTGGCATTTTAAATGTTAAATTAATTTATTGATTTTGGACAGCAGTGAGGAAAAGAAGGAAAAAGATATGGGAGAGAAGATACCCAGGAGGAATGTGTCTTGGCCCACATCTATGTTTGTTGATGTGAAGTAGCTTTAGTCTGATGTTGAGTTTAATATTCTGAAACTAGATGAGGTGGTTCTAGTATCCCCAGTATTTGACAACTGTGTATCTGGTATGTATGACACAGCTGTTTCATGGTTATGTTACCATACCATACTAGCAAGCCAATTATGATGATGTATTGACATTGATAACATCATGCCTACCAAAACCAACATACTAAGGCTAAGGCTCCAACCCAGAGCAAGCATCCATGTGTGTAATGACTTCTTACAATGACAGTCATCCTGAAGTAAAGAGTTTATTCAACTATCATTCATGTGGAAGCTGGCAGAGATGAATGGCTGAGATACTCTCTTGCTTGCAGACAGAGACACTGCTGCAATCTTAGTTTCAGTTAAAGGTGACAGAATGAACTGTAATGCTTTGCTCCTGACCAAAAGAGATAGTCTGTGAAAACCACACTTGAAACAAGTCAAGTTAGTCCAGACAGAATGTTCTTATGTTGCTAACTATACAGTACCTAGAGATCCTAGTGACCTGTGCTTGGTCAACAGGGAATTCTGGAATATTTTTCTCTGGGAAATACTGTGCTATCCTGAGAAGAAAATCTGCCTGGCACATTCATCAAAAGCTACAGTGACTGATTAAGAAAGGGAGTTGGTGTAGAAAGGATCCTGCCTTATTTCTCTTTACCACATGAAATTCAACTCAGAAAAGAAAAGAGTGTTTATTATTTATTATTATTATTATTATTATTATTATTATTATTATTATTATTATTATTATTATTCCCCCATCCTCTCTCCCCCATCAATGCATAGTCATTTCCACAGCTTCAGGAAAAACAATATTGGAGCTACAAAAGCCAACACTTTGGTTCTTCTTCATTTCGCTGTTTCTCAGAGAGTGATTCCAACCTGAATTGCTACAATTTCTTTCAGAAACTAGCAAGTCTTTGTACACAAAATACTGGAGTGGCAGAAACTCTATAAAGAATGCCAGAACACAGAAGTGTAGTATTTCCATTGAATTAAGTAAACCAGAAATAAAAAGTATGGTTAAAATGATACCTAACATCCTTAAAAATTAAAAAAAAAAAAAAGCCTGCTGTAGGGATATGATTAAAAAGGTGATGGGAAAATCAAATGACACAGTTTGTTGCTACTGAAATTTTAAAATTAGACTAAATCTGCTGAATGAAAGGTGAGGAGTGTCCTGTTTAAAGGTGTCCTGTTTAATTGCTTGTATTAGTAACAATTACAAGTCAAGTAGGATGTTATCTGTTTTGTCCTACAGCAATGATAACCCTTTACTTCAGCAACAGCAAAAGCTAGCTAGTCTCCTTGACAAGCAGAAGCTTGTTCTGTAATATTGTCAAGGTACTCTTGTCACATCAGTTTCAGTATTTTATAGTGCATTGACCTTTCTCTTCGAGGAAGATGAGCTTGTATATTTTCTTTTCATTTATAACAGTTTTTTTTTAGAACACAGAGTACCTGTAAGGTGTTTGATCAGGGACTTTTTATTATGTGCTCGTTTGGCTTTTTCCTAAAGCAAGGGGAATCCAGCAGCAACATGAATACAGATCCATAATAATAGTAACAGACTCTTTATTTTCTCTAGTGTTACAAAGATTCATAGTAGATCTTTTTAAGATCTAAGGCTTGCAAAGCATCATCTCTTGCTCTAGTATCTAACTTGCATGAGGGTCACAAAAGGCAGGAAGTGAAATGCAGTGGAGCACTGTCATCCTCTTTGAAGACCTAAAAGAGAAGAGTGATGAGAGGGTGAGGGTCATCAAAGATGTTGCTCTGCTTTATCCAAAATGTGTTAGAGAATGCTGCTCATCTTAAATAATGTCTGACCAGACATTATTAATATCTGACTAGACAGGATATTCTTTTTTTTTTTTTTTTTTTTTAATTATTATTATTTTTTCAACAAAAAGCATTCATGAATTAATTTTTTAAATAACTATGTATTGTATGTCACTTATTCCCAGAAATACTGACAAAACATCTTGTAGAAACAGAGAAAAGAAGCTTCACAAAGGAGGCAAAAAAGTTAATGTTTTTGACAAGTACTATAAAAGCATTAAGAGGAGTCATAGGATTTTTTTTTTTTTCTGTAGTTGTTATTTTTGCTTAAATTTTTGTTAGCTATTTGTTTTTCTCAATGACTTCAACATCTGAAATTGAAACAGTCTACAGTTTTTGTTCTTATCTGAACCTTTATGGACACTTTTTATACATACAATGTCAGCTGACTGCAATGAAAAAAGAGATACAGAAACCTATTCACGAGTTGGTGATTTAGAAATCCCTTTACCTTTGCCAATACAGGTTCAAAAATCAAGGACTTCATGATGAAAGCAAGCCTGTTTTATTTAATTATTTTTTTTAAGAGAGGATAATGGTCAGAGAGTATTATGGGTTAAAAACTTCTGAGAGTCTGGGGCTTTGTTTTCTGATGTACAAAAATACAGTAAAATCAAATATATTAATAATCATGTTCTTTCATGATTTTGGAATGAGGGTCAGAAATTTATCAACCAAAAATAATGCAGTCATAATTTACAACGACTAATGTATACTGATTTCCATAGACTAAAATAATGAATGTATAAGCATGCTCCCAGGGGAAGCAGGGGCAGCCAAGTACAATGGTTACTGCTGTTTTACTTGCCAAATTGATATTTAGCCATTGTCAGAAGACATTGGTCCTTTATAGAGCCAGAGCCAGAGCAATTAATGGCAAGACTTCATTTAATCTCAGTGTTTTGGATACAGACCTATGAATTCTGTGACTCATTTGGCATATTAAAGAATTATGTCAATATTTGGTACTGTCATTTCCATTCACCTAAGAGAATAAAACTAATCTGATTTCCAGTTCTTTTTGTCTTGAGACTTCTTATATATCTGTATTGTAACAATAAATTAACTAACACAGCAGTCGTGTCTCAAAGCCTTTGCAATCTGGGAGTGGTGAAGAATATGCATTTTACTTGATGCTTGGTCCTAGACAGTTTTCAGAATGACAGCAAAATCACTGATAAACGCAATGTTGATCTTGATACCTCAAACACAATATGTTTGAACAATATGAACCACCCACCTCTGCATCTTTAGGAAGTGTATCTTTTAGGAAGTCTATCTGTATTTCTGCAGTGTACCAGTTCTTGGTTTTGAACTCTTGACGAGGACTTTGGGTACTGCCTGTAGCACTAGAGCACTGGCTGGTAATGAAGATAAATCCTTGAAAGTAAGTGGTATCCCTTTCAGTGCACAGATCCACTTTTTCCAATAAGCATATTTAGATTTCTTGGAGCCATTTTTTTCTCTCAATCATGCTTGACTTCTTTTGCTCTGCCTTCATCAGCATACTGTGAAAATAATTCCTTTCTATCTTTTCTCTATCTCTCTCTTTTTTTTTTTTTTTTTTTTAATTTCACTTCCATCCCCCTTCAGTTGGTTAATTTACTACCGTGACAATGATTTCACTGCAATGTGACACATATGAGCTTCATCCAACAAGCTGGTTGATGATATCACAGAAAATAACTCCTGTAGGTGTCTCACAAGTACTGAAATGTTGCATCTGTCCCAAATAATTTTAAAACTTGGATGGGATGGAGAGTGAATTGGTCTAATACTAAGCCTGTATCTTTGGAAATTTCTTATTTTACACAGAGGATACTCCCAAAAGGCTTTTGACTGTGAAAAACCCTCTTGCTAGGTATGTGACTCCATTACTTGAAGCATGGACTTTATCTATGTGCAGAGAAAATCCTCATGGTTGAAAATCTTTGTCTAAGCTTTTTATTATTATTATTATTATTATTATTATTATTATTATTATTATTATTATTATTTTATTTTATTTTATTATTTTTCATAGAACCTGCGTACCTCTGTGAGCAGAGTGGGACTTTCCCTGTATCTTACCAGAATGGTCAAAATTTAAACAAAAATTGCTTTTCTCTGGCAGGATAAGCATGCCTGAAATGACCTGAAACACTTTCTCATTCTAGACTAACACCAATAAAGATTTCAGATTGTAATCTAATGTTATATATTCTTCCTCTAAGTATATAACCATCTATGATTACATTTCAATCAGCATAAAACATCTCTATAAACATATACACACAGAAAAAAGATGTAGATGTATACAAATGCTCTGTGCTCCTCTTTTAGTGGAACAAGTTTTAACCATTGCTTGTAATGAGCTTTGAGCAATCTCTTTTCACATCTGAAAAGACCCATCTTGCTTTCTCCAAACATTAATTACATAGACTAACAAATATTCATTTATTTCTGTGTCCCTTTTTCCTTGTCATTGTTATGTGCAAGTCTGTTGGTATTTTAGTGCAGAAACTGGCCTGCATCAACATACTTATGAAAAAGAACTGGAGACCCATGCAGAAAGTGAACAGAAGACAAATAAACAGAGACATCAAATTCTGCCCTTTAAATTTAATCTTCCTGTAAAACTTCTAATTTAAATCCAAGTTAATGAAGAAAAATTTTGTGTTCTGTGTTTGGAGGCAACAACATTTGTTTTGTGCAGTGTAGAATTCATGCAGCTAGCTCCAAGAGCTTGAGTGTGCTGGAATAACCATGCTGTACAAGACCATATGGAGAGAATATCACAGGTCCTGAGAGAGGTATATTTAGACTAATTAACTCATGACTGTACTTCTTGTGCTACAACTGGTGATATTTGCCTTGTGCTCAGATGGAAAGCAAATGCTATCAAGAGGTTGCATCTTATCCAAAGGATCACAGATGAAAATTATTTATCTATGCTTGTCTTTAGTCAATAGCAAAATATATAATGAGAACAGGGCTCAAACCACAAATCAGTATGTTCTTCAGTTTAATCTAAAGCCAAGGATTAATCTGAGTCTGCTATTCTGTTGTCAACAAGATAAAGGCCTTTTATCTAAAACTCTGTCATATTAAAATGAACAAATTTATTAAGATCTCAAACAGACATTATCCAAAAGTCAGTATGAATATTTACATTGATTTCAATGGACTTTTCACAAAGTCAGACAAGAAACATTTATCTAATAGTCTTATGAGTCTTCCTCATCTGAAATAACCTTCTTTTTCCTGCCAACTTAACTGATCATTATCAATAAAACGTCTGTTGTGGGCAGCCGAGCTCCACCACAACCGCTCTCTCACTCCCCCTCTCCTCAAAGAGGAAGGGGGAGAAAATACAACACAGAGAACTCGAGGTTTGAGATGAGAAAGGTTTAATTAAAGGGAAAGGGAATGGGGAGAAAAAGAAACCACAGAAACAGTAAGTCTGCGCGGAAGCATGGAGAGAAGGGAAAAAAATTATTCTCTACTTCCCATCAATGAGCAATGTTTAGCCACATCCTGGGAAGCAGGGCCTCAAAACATGTAGTGGTTGTTCAGGAGGAACAGCCCCCTCCCCCATGAAAGCCCCCCTTTTTATTGCTGAGTGTGACATCAGGTGTTATGGAATATCCCTTTGGTTGGTTTAGGTCAGCTGCCCTGGCAATGTTCCCTCCCCATCACTTGCCCACCCCCAGCCTGCTGGCTCTTGGGGGCTTGGAAGGAGTCCTGATGCTGTGCCAGCACTACGCAGCAATAGACACAACACTGGAGTGATATCAGTGCTGTTCCAGCTACGAGTGCAGAGCACAGCACTGTGTGGGCTGCTGCAGGGAAAAGGTGACTCCAGCTCAGACAGACCCAACACAACGTCAGACAATAAGCACAATAAAGACAATTGGAGCACAGCTACATTAATTTCTAAGTAACATTTTTTTTTCTTGCTATCTTTTCATGCAAAATGTTTCCTTTTTAAGATGTTTGTCATTTACAACACATATTTTATAAACTGCATTAGATGCTGTTGGCTTGCCTTGCAAGAAATCTTATTTAGTTACAAAAGGGAAGGGAGGAGGGAGGTAAGGAGGTAGTTGTGAAAGGGAAATAAAGAGAAGCAGCAGTAGATCCCACTGATAATAAAATTTGGATATGTGATTGTATAAGTTCCTGTTCTGCTATAAACCATGAAATTGTGGTCTGTAGTGGTAAACTCAAATTCCCAGAAAGGTATCAAGCCCTGCACTTGTTTTATTACTGATCTAGTTAAAGGCTTCAATCTTTTCCCAGGCTGGGCTCTTGGAGTTGGCTTGGATCTGATCCAAGCAAGCATCTTGCCTCTGTGCTTCTGAGTGGTTTATGTCTCTTCCCAGTGGTTGTGCTATGCTATTACACGATGTTATATTAAGCAAATGATGCAATTCAAAATCTGCACCTTTCAGTGGGCTTTTTTAACTTTTACATGTACTTTTTAATATGCCAGGATTGTAAATAAGCACTCTGTGTGGATGTAAAATAGATTAAGCCAAAGTAATCTGACAAGCATATTTTAAAAGGACTTTGAGACACTTCAGACTTTATGTTGTATTGAATTGTAATTTGGTGTGGAAAATGAAGAGAAAAATCACTAACTTTCTGCTTTCTCATATTCACAGTGAGATGCAAGTTGCAAGATGCAAGTACTTTAGTAAGTTCTCCCAAACTGGTTTAAGAGAACTGAAGAACTTACTGTTCCCCACTCTCAGCTCTTTCTCTGGTTACCGCTTGTAACCTGAAGCTGCCTTAATGTAATTTAATGAATTCTCTTAAAATGCTGAGTTTTTCAAAATTTCTTGTTAGATTTTAGAGGTTTCTGGAATTAGAACAATTATGCAAGCCTCAGATCACTTATACTTGAGAGAAATGTTTGAACTCAGCATTAGATAGACTTTCTATTGACAGAAGGTGGTATTGATTCTTTCATGAAATTAGCCTCCAACCTGGGACCATTTCTGTTCTCCTTTTGAGTCTCTGCTCTAAGAGACAGAAATGGCCAATACGAGTCTAAAAATTCCGTTGTGCCTCTGAGAACTTGAGATCATTTTTCTAAATATGCTTTTAAACTACTACTCAGTTGCTTGTCTCAGTCTTTGTGTATGGCTGCAACACAATCATATTATGACATCTTATGGCTATATAGGACCAGGTCAGTGCTTGTACACGCTGCATTCCTTCTGAATTTCATAAGAATGCTTGCATTACAACTCATCTCAGTGAAGTAATTATGTGTAATTGCATAATTACCTGTTACAGTTGTTTGACTTACTGGAGTTTATGCTAATTAAATTAATGCGATGTACAACTGCAAGTTATTTTAAAACAAGGAAACCCTATTGTGGGTATGTACACAGGCAGTGATAATATGGTTGAACAGAAAATTAAATGTTGATCCTACACTTTTTCTTGGACCTCTTACATAGTTCACTTTTAACAGGTGGAAAGACACAAAATTAAATAATAAACTGTGTAATAATCCTAAATAAAACAAGATCCAAGGCTCTGGAATTAAAATAAACTATTTTGTTCAAGAACACTTGCTCTGACTAGTTGGAAGTAACATTTCTTGCAGACAAATAATTATACATTTGTTGCTTACAAATATTTCTCAGTGGTGGCCAAAGCTAAACTTGGATTTTGCCCAGTCTCTGCTTGTATGTTTTATGTTCGTCTAGATTAAAAATCAGTATTTGAGTTTTGCACCCACTCTACAATTCTGATATGCAAATAACTTTAAAGAATTGTCCTTTTACTTATACAATGAACACTCAAATCATGTTGACAGGAATAAGATTCTGAATATGAACTTAAAGAAAACTGAAGGATTAACATAATGAATAGCAAACAGGGTTCTCTCTTTAAATCTATGTTTTTGGAGACATCCATAATCCTACAATTGCTTTCCTGAGAAGAATGTGCTTCTTAGTTTTGACTTAGAAAAACACAATTTATGTACTTACCTTCTTCATTTGAAATTTGGCCTATGTAATTCTTCAAAGAAAAAAAATGTCAAATGTCATTCTAGCTGCCTTCACTATGCTTTTTTTCCCTCAGTATTTTCATACTATTGAATTTCATGACTATAAATAGAGGCATTGGCTGCTGTGATGAATTTTACTTGTAATAGCGATAAGCAGAAAATGAGATGTCTGATGTTTACTCTGAAAATATGCAGTGAACTATTCTGGAAGTCTAAATCTTCCTCTAAGTTCTGAGTTCTTACAAATCTATAGAGTTGAGTCTGGTGTACATTATCACTTTATAATTGTCAGGGTAGAAGACAGTTCTTTTGAGATATCTATGCAATACAAGCAGAAGCACTTGATATCCTCAGGGGAGAAACTCTATGACCTCTAGCAATATTGTCTGTGCTTTACAATCACAGAATCACAGAATTTCTAGGTTGGAAGAGACCTCAAGATCATCGAGTCCAACCTCTGACCTAACGCTAACAGTCCCCACTAAACCATATCCCTAAGCTCTACATCTAAACGTCTTTTGAAGACTTCCAGGGATAAAGCCACACTTTACTTGAAAAGGAAAATAAGTAAATACATTTTGAAGTTCTTGAGAGTGAAGTTTGTGGCACAGCTGCCTATGCGAACCACGAGTTGCTTTGAGACAAAGCCAGACAGAAAACAGAGGAAGGGTTTATGATTTTATGATTCTTACATCTTGGTTTACCTTGATTTATTCTCTTTTATATCTTACAGCTTCTTTGAACAGAGTTAACTGATAACAACCTGACAGCCTAGTAAACTAGATATGACAAATTCACAACATTTTTCTCCCAAGATTTTAGATATTTTCCAAATATTCTTTCATGACCAGTGTTTTGGAGGCCTCCTACTGCACATCCAACCCTGGATGACTAGAAGGTTTCAGTGTTCCCTTTGGTAGCAAAAAGCAAAAATTTTAATAAACCACTTCAATTCGCTGTTTAAAGCTGAGAAATTGGAAGATGTATACCAATGTCTTTTGACAGTTATCTGGCAAACGCTCTGTTGATAAGACTTTTTATTGACTAGATGCGGAAGTCCCTGTTCTTTTCCTTTTTTTTTTTTTTTTTTTTTCCAGTTTTCTTGAAAAAAATGAATGGCACTGGTCCTGATAGAATCATAGTTAAAGGTTCCTGAGGTAGCAAAAGGAGTCAGCACTGCTGACATCTGAAAAAGAGATCAGTAAATGAGAATAGCAAAAACATTCTACCTTATGCAACAATAAAAAACAGAGGAACAAGAATCAAAAGTCATTCAATGACTTAAATGTGGATGAATCTAACATTTTTTAGTTTCCTTGATGAGGCACTTAGATATTTGGATATTACTAGTGTTCTGTAAGAGATGTTCCTTGTAGATTATGAATAGAACAATGGTTATTAATATAATATTTTTTACTCTGAGTTTCTGCCAAAGAAAATCTCTAGTGAGTTAACCAGTAACTTCAAATTAACCAGAAAATTGTGATTTATTCACCTGGAAGATAAGGGTTCATCTGCTAGGAAGCGGATAAGATAGTTCTAGGTTAGTGCATAGAAATGCCTAAAACTCATTTAGAGATCAGAATTTTCTCCTCAGATCAAGGTTTTCTACTGCCAAAATAACTGAATTGATTAGATTTGCTTATAAAATTCTAGAATTTGTAAAGTGTTATTTCAAAAACACTATTTCATAAGCCTGCTTTTCAAATATCTTGAACTGTTTTTAAACCACCCCATCATAGAGCTCTTAAAAAAATTATAGAATATCTGGTTGTTGTGCCTGTAAGAAGAAGCACATATTAGCATTTACTGAATGGTTTTTGGGTAATGTTTTCTGATATGATTGCAACCAACCTGCAAGTTAGGGACCCATGTCCAAGGAGGAGAGTTCAGCCACTTCCAACCATAGTGGAAAGGATTATTCCTTTTACAGAATATCCTTCTGAAATTTAATACCAACAGGTTTTGACCACAAGTCCTGAATGCTCTCCAGGGAAAGGGAATTGGTCTTTTCAGCAAATTAACTCACAAAATAGCTAGGGATTTTGTGTTTGGTATCAAACATTTTAGGTTACTGTGAGTGACCAGTGTAGGCTGCAGACTTCTACTGCAATGTACAGTGCTTGCTACGTGGAACAAATGACCGCATTTGATATTGCTCCTTCTTCAAGCTCTACTTAAAATACTCTTGAGATGGCAAAGTGTAACCAGAGAGAAGGCACTAGTCTCATCTGAGACAAAAATAATTATTTTTCTGTACAAGACTATCAAAACCAGAAAAAATTCCTACCTAAGGTGGTAAATAATCAGGTTATATCTTCAAACAAGGAAGTATGTGTCTCTCAATTCCTTCCTCTATTATTCCATATTGTCAATATGATTTAATCTTAATCTAGATTTTATTATAATTCTAACTCAATCTCTGGTGTCTTCCAAAGGCTGGGATTTTTACCTGAGCTGACAGATATGACAGAATAAATTGATGGCTATTTGGGAATGGCATTAATCTCATCTTTCCATGAGATGTCCTCTTGTCTCTTTCACAAAGAAAAATGATGGAAGACCAGCATGCTGCTTAAAGCTGCCACACAAAGGACAGGTTTTAGCCCTCTGAAAAGAGTTTCAGTGCTTGTGCTGGAGGGAATAGAGCAATAAAGCACAACAATGGTCAACCAGAGGCATGATCCAGCTCCCGAACATAGCTGTAAACCCAAAGGTTGGGGAATACTGCATGTCCAAGAATGTCAGTCATCAAATGGAAAATATGATGCTCATATAGCAGACAGCCCTCTGGTAGGAAAGGGAAAATTGATTGAAGAATAAGATCGTCATATACTCTGAGTTGTAAAAGTGAATGTTGCTTTTCTCTCCAAGGAAAGCTGTCTTGTTTTGTCAGTGGAATTACAGAAAGGCACCTAAATTACTGCTATTCATTTATAATATGTTTCTACCAGCTGACCACATGAGGTGGGGGTATGTATTCTTTACTTGTCCCTCGCTTCATGCGGTCACTAGATGAATATTACAGCATGTAACAAAATGGCATAGATTTGACCTCCTCTTCCTGCTACAGGCATTTTTTGGACAAGGAGTTATTTTAACCAGCTTCTCACTTCCTTTTTGTTGAAAACTTATGTGCAGGCCACAATCACCACTGTTGGAAGCAGTGACAGAGGAGCTCTTGGGGAAAATCTGTCACTTGTGAGTCCTTCAGTATCAGTTCTTTTGCTTCCTCTTTTAAGCACTTTTGGGTCGCCTGGTGAAACCCAAAGGTCTTGTGATGCTGCAGGGAAGGGGAAATTTGTAGGCCAGAGACTTCTTCAGAGACAAGCCTGATACAGATCTGCCTTCCCACAGCGTGTTTGAAGTTGGCCAATGTTAGGAGGGGTGGGTAGTCTGGGTCTTTTGTCTCTCCCTCTGCTTCTCTCTCTTTGTCTCTTTAACCCTCCTTAGACCCAGAACAAATTTGGATGAAGACAAGTAACAGCTTACTGATGCTGAAATGGGGATCTTTTGTACAGCACCATCCCTCTTCATACCTGCTCTGAAACTCATCTGGCCACATCTTGAACAAACCAAACTCACTGAACTGGCAGAAAACTATTTTTCCCCTTGAAGACAGTTTTCTATCTATCTGCATGTACCCCCTGGTTATATTAGCAGAGACTATCCAATATTTTACCAGTGAACAGAATGCTTTTGGAGCAGTGAAGACAGAGAACAAGGCATGAACTGGCAGCCTGCTGGTGAAGGCATTCAGTGTAATTTGCAGTTCCAATCTCAGGTATGACTTCTGGGTGTCTGCTCCTAGAAAAGCACACCATCAGTGAGAATGGGATACATCTTACATGTTACATACATTTCTTCTGTCTCTATCTGTTAGAAATTTGTTTGTGTTGGTAACATATCTATGTTTTGTTATGGTATGAGAGCAGACTACCACCCTAACCCTCAGGGAAATAAAGTAGGGAAGAAAAAAATGACCTTGATCCTCCTGCTACATCACAACATTTTGAGCTGTACAGCAAAATAATAAATGGGACTGCTCTGTTGTACCTAGGGCATAGAAGAAGGAGGACTTGAAGCTGGTACAAAGATAAACTACTTCACATATCTTCTTCTTCTCACAATGCTAATAGTTGTTCAGGCATTAGTCTCCCTGTGCAAATATATAACTGTTTTCTTTGGCTATAATCAAGATGAGCGGTTGGTCCCCACAGATGGGAGGATTTTGTCTTTCCCTAATAGGACTGTATGGTTTCTTTTCTTTATTATGTGTGGTAGATAAACCAGTTACACTCTTTGGATCTTTCCTCTTCCACCTAATGCAAGTTATATACATGTAGATGCAGTTTCAGCTATGCTAACAGGACTAGAGCTACCTGGGCTAACAGGACTGGAGAAGCACTAGAGTAACACAGCAGATGTCTGAGTCCCAGACTTCTCCCAGAAAATTGTTTGTTCATCCAGTACATGCAAAAAGAGGAATTACAAAAAAGAGTTGTGCCAGCTCTGGAACTCCCTTATACGAAACTGTCTGTGAGACATTTGCTAACACTCACAAATCTTGCTGTTCTTACTTCAGGTCTGGATGTAATAGCGTGGTTTAGGGTGTCAGCATTTGCTCAGCAGACCACTATTTGTTCCTTAGGCTGCACTAACTTGTTTGCAATAAGGACACAACAGGAGGATGATAATTTTGGACTAACGTGTCATTTTCCTAATACAGGGATTGTACACAGCATAAAATAACCCGAATTAGTAGTGGAACTGGAAGCTGGCGGTTGCCTAGGAAGCAGCAATTGCATTTAGTGTGACCAAGCTGAGCTGAATCCATTTAGATAACACAGTGTGAAGCAAGCACTGGGCTGTTTCAGAGGAGTTAATTCCTCAAAGCTGATGGACACAGTTATCATGGTCACATATTCAAACAAAATGTGATTTCAAATTGAGTTATTGTTAAAGTATTGCAAATTATCATGAAAAAGCAACTTTCTGAATAAGAAAGAGTAACTTCAATCCTATTCTTTTTCTGTGGCGAGGGGATGCAGCAATTAGAAATAAACATACTTAAAATAAGCGGTGAAGAAAAGGGATATAAATTGATATAAAAAGTAGACTGCAGAACATGAAAGTATGGAGTGTAGGAAACTTATTCTTGAATATAAGAAAAGCAGGGGAGAGACCGTGAACTCTCGGGTCAGCATGGATCACATGGACCTTTCTGTTTGGTAATTTATTTTCGAAGTATACTAGGAGTAAACATAAACCAAGAAATGGTACATTATCAGCTGAAGAAGGTAAAATGCCTTTTCTCATTATTATTAACTGAGGCACTCAAATACTTCATTTTCTTTTGGGAAAGGAGCAGGATGATATAACACTTGAGAGAGGCAGTTGAAAGAGATATTAAATGTCCTTAAGTCTAAAGACACACAACTTCACCACCTCAGATTAAGTCCTCAGATTTGACTTAATACAGTGCAAATGTTATGATAATGTGGTCAAAACTGCTGTAAATACAGCCATATTTATATGCACATTTATGTATATACTGGACAGAAGATGCCAAAAATCCAGTCTGAGTTTTACTTATGGTAAAAGAGATGGGTCAAGACCATCCATGATCTCATCACAGTATGCATAAAGCATTGAAGAAAACAGCCAAAACAGAATAAGAAAAAACAGAGATTTCAGCCTCACAATGGCAATTTTTTTTTCCTGTTCCTATATTAAGAATCCAGTGTCTGAGATATTTCTGCCACATTCTCCCATTCAGATATATTCACTAAATACATATGCTGCCCCAGGCATGTGTTAAATTGTAAATTGGCCTTGTTTTGTTTGAATCTTTTATGGTTTACTATTTATTTTACCATTTATTTTTATCAACTTATTTACCCTTTTGTAGAAAACTCTTCTACCTGATAAAAGATCTATCTGATTAGTCAATGTATGTTGGAAAGATAATTATCATTTTCTGTTTTATTTCTTTTTACCACAATAAATGGTTGTTAACATGCATATGATTTTGTTTAAGATTATGGGTCAATCTCCCCAGCTGTTTAAAACATTAGGATAACAATAATCATAACTACATCACTGCCTTTTGGTCTACTTGTTGACAGCTTCTTAAGGATTTGCTGAATATTGTTAGAAAGAAAAAGGGTCATCACTTCAGCATGAAAAAACATGATAAAATATAGTGGCTAACAATTTAAAGCAGCAAAAGTTAAACAAAACAAATATAAAAACTGAAAACAAATATAAAAACTGAATGAGGAAATAGAACAAATAAGTAACTAGTAGGCTTTCTTAGATAAAATCCACAATCGTATATTTTTGTGCATTATACAAAAATCTAATGATGCTAGAATCTCCAGCTGAAGATTTGGATCCATATTAAACTAGATGGAAATATGATATTAGTTGGCACTAATTCTGATTAAATAAACCTTGATAGCATATTCTAATTCTAAAACTCTGCAAGAGAATTTCTTTGAGAAGAGTCAGTGATTTTGATCTTTGTCATACCTCATTTTCGTTGACATTGTGGGCACCTCTCACATTCAGATGGCTTCTGTCAGTGCTCCTGACCTCTTCCCTTACTGTCTCCCATGGTCTGTATTCTTTCATTAGCTACTTTCATTCATTCATCAACTAGGAAGACTTTTCATGCTCTTTTATAATCCTTTTCTTGCCCCTTAACTTGCAATAATTAGGTCAAGCAGAGGAAAATCTAGGTGAAAAGTTGTTTTTCTTTTTGTTTCTTGTTTGCTGTCTCATTTTCTCTCTTTCCCTTTCTTTCTGCCTCATTCTCCCTTCCCTCCTTCCTCCCCCCCCCCCCCCCTTTGTTCTCACTTGTGTAACGTTAGGGTCTGTGGGTCTGTGTTCCTCGTTTGCTTCCCTCTACACTTGTGTGGCTCTATCAGGTTCAAGCAGGCATACAGTGATGCACAGTTAAGTCCACAGAATAAATCCTGCCCATTATTTATGTCTTTATGTCCTTTTCTGGATTGTACAGCTAACGTGGTCAAAACAACACAAAAATGATGAGTGTAGTGATATGATATCACTAATAAATAAATGATAGTGAAGTCCACTATAAATGATAGTGAGTCCAGCTGCTTACATTGTTTTTAATAATACACATACAGTGTGTTCCATGATGCAATATCAAAATATTTTACACAGCTGGGTCATGATTTCATCTAGGCAGTGTGTTGTAATTTGCAGAGTACTGATCAAAGGTCAGTACATTTCTAGTATGCTGCTTACTTTCACACAGTCAGGGTTAACACTACACATGGTAATTAGCATTAAGCTGTCAATTTATTCACATTAAAACCCTTATTACAGGCAGGTATTAGCAATTCATTCTCATGTAAGATAGGAATTTCCTTCTTGTCATTAAATTTCATGTCACTGGTATCCTTTTATATTTTTCCTTAAATGATGTGGAACATAGTTTTAACAGGACTATAATTAGCCATTCTTACATGGATTGAATTTAGTCATACATACTGAGAATGAATCTCTTCTATGGATGTACATGTATAACTGCATAGTTTGACCATAAATCTATTTTCCTTGAAGAACTAATAGCCACTGACTTTTTAACATCACTTCATACTTCTTTGAGTGCTATATTTACTTCTCAGAGTGCTTCATTTGGAATATAATGTTTAAGCATGAGAATCATTCTATTAAAGGCATCACCTAATTTAGCATATGCCTCAGTGTTTATCTGAATAGCATTTTATTTAGGAGAGTGGTATATGCAAGAGTTGGGTGACAGATGTAGATTTCCTTGCTGCTAGCTCCTTGTTTCTTCCTCATTTCCACACTAAGGACAGGACATAGAATTAGCGCATGGATCTTTAAAACATCTGACATTGCCTGAGTGTAATAGTGACAACACTGATGCAGAAAGGAGGGAAGAAGAGAGAAGGGGAGAGAAGAGGAAGGAAGGGGAGAGTTGAAAGGGACCTACAAAGATCATCTAGTCCAGCTGTCTGACCACTTCAGGGTTAACCAAAAGTTAATCAATGAAGTAATTATCCAAAAGTCTCTTGAACACTAACAGGCATGGAGCATCAACCACCTCTCTAGAAAGCCAGTGTATGACCTGCCTCACGATAAGGACATTTACCCTGATCCTCCTCTGACACAGCTTTGTGCTGTTCTCATGTCCTGTCATTGCTTACCAGGGAACTGAGGCCAGCACCTCCCTCTCCACTCCCCCTCCTTAGGAAGCTGCAGAGAGCAGTGGGGTCACCTCTCGTCCTTCTTCTCTCCAAATCAGATAACCCAAGTGTCCTTAGCCTCTCCTCACAAAACATGCCTTCTGGTCCTTTTCCCAGCTTTGTTGCCCTCCCTTGGACACTCTCAAGGACCTTAGCAACCTTTTTATATCATGGAGCCCAGAACTGCACACAATATTCAAGGCAAGGCCACAACAACACTAAATGTAGTGAGAGAATTGCCTCTTTTGACCATCTGGCCATGGAATTTTCCTTTGTTGAACTTCATGCCATCGATGATTGTCCAATTCTCCAAGATATCTAGATCCCTCTATGAGGCTTCATCATCCAGCAACTCCCAGTTTAATATAATCAGTGAACTAGCTAAAGATGCAGTCATCTCCTGCATCCAGATCACTGATAAAAATGTTGAACTGAACTGGATCTAGAATTGAGCCCTGGGGAACCTACTTTTCCTTTTTCAGATGTGAAACTTCATTTATTTCTTGGAAATTAAATACTTTGAAGTGCTGCAGAGTAAATTCTTCTTTCATCTGTCCTTTCTAGGTTTAACAAAAACCTGAATATGCATATGTAGGATCGCATTCCGGTGTTCCTACAAATAGTGAGAGATAGATTAATGACTTCAAAAATGCCACAATCTCACCTGTTCTACATACAGTTCTTTTCAAAATGAAAGACTTCTGTGTTTGAATGTTCCAACTATTGAAAATAGATTTCAGTATTAGCACTTTAAAATAAAAATTAATCTACTATTACCTCCATTTTAGTCCTCTGTAGAAGGAATTCACTTAAACAATCAGAAAAATGTGAGCCTTTATTTTTTAATACACAATGTCATGTCAGTGGGAATCATAAAAATAGCTTTTTTCATATTTGCAGATGCCCTCTGAGCATGTGCTTTTCACAAAGGTCTACACTGGTTATGGATTTTTTAGTGGATACATTTTTGTGTGGGACTTAGTCACGAAGTTTTAATGTATTACCAAACATATTTTTCCTCATGAAAATGTCTTCAAGCTCCAGATGTCATGTGTGCCTATTGGCAAGCATTTCTTTTGTTATGCCCACCAACTGTAACAGACTTATGTGTGGATTAGCCGTCTCAGCTGTAAAATTAAATCAGGAGCACAGCCTGCTGTTCCAAATGAAATTGCAACAGAAGGAAATGTTTCTCTGAGTTTGTCTTTTAGAGATTTGTATAATTGGCTAATGCTATTTTGTCTTTTTGTCTTTTGGAGACAATTAATCAATACTTTGTCATGTGTAACTTTTATTTTCTGTTTTCAGTACATTGCGGTATTCAAACAGCAAATTCAGATGATCGTGTCCTCTAGTGCTCATGGAACCAAAGAGCCCTAATTAACTGATCTTATTGTGGTAGCAGTTTTAGCAATTAATTTTGAGCTACAGACCCCTGAACCAAAGCCTTTAGTTTTCAGCTTTCTGGATTTTTAAAAAGTCAAATCAGTTTTTACAGAATAAATGTATATTTTCACTCTTCTTCCACTCAGTCAAAGAGAAGACAACTGGCTTGATGTTTAAAGCATGGCATTGGCACTCAGGTACCTTGCTCCAGGCTTAGCTCTTTAATCATCCTTTCTACCTGTCTGTAAAGAGACCCCACAAGATCTGGGGAGACAGTGGAGTCTGCATTTAGATGTAGCCTCTTAATCCACCACATAAGGCTTTTTGGACATGGGAAGTCTGCCTCTGGTTAGGTATTGCTCTTATCTGGGAAACTGTAGCTCTTTGCCAAAAGATACTGTGGAACCATTCAACCATATCTGACTTTGTCAGACCTTGAGTCGATTTCAGTGCAAAATCCAAGGGATGAGTTTAAAGCACTTTCAGCTGATGTAGTTGAACAATTTGGTGCTCTGTGGACACCAACAGACTGAAGAAATTCATTATAGTTGTAGTGTTGATAGCCTGTGCAGCCTGGAAGCCTACACAGTGAGTTAGGCTGTGTGCATGCAGAGCTTTGCCTTCAGCTGGGTGAGATCAGGTTGCTCAGCTGTGCCTCACAGTGTGGAGACACAGCAAACCCTCTCCTCCAGCTACAGCAGTGAAAAGCTATGCTTTTAAGATAAATAGGACTGATTTTTGTCTCTGGTGTCAGAGCTGATTTAGTGCTGGGTGGGAGCAACTGAAGTTGTCTTTATGTGACCAAAGACTGTTGTAGGGGAAAATGCTTCCATCCTTTTACATCTGTCAGTGGTCAGGCAGGTTCCACATGCAAGTTTCTATGAAATTAGAAAACATCTACTTTTCAAAGGAACATACCTGCACTATAATAGGTCTTAATTTCTATTTGTTATGATAGGGACATTTTTACATACACAGAAGCCAAGTGTATGATAATTGGTTTAAAAGATACTTCCCCAGCTATCAAATAATTTTTTCTTTGCCTTCTTAATAAGTGTTGCAATTCTTCCTATGATTCCTCCTCTATTTGTCATATAGCCTGTACTATGACAGGAGACCTGTACCAGCATGCTCCTGGAGTGAATTTCTCTAATTGCTGCCCTGTTTTGTTGTGACAAGGTTTTTCCTAGCATACTTTGTGTTTAGCTTAAGCCAAAGAATTTTCCCAATTTTTGGGAAAAGCTGCTTGCGTGTCTAAGCAAACCAGCCTGAAAATTTTGATGTCTGCATAACCTTGCACAGTAACCATACCTTAGTTAGGAGTAATTTATACTTTTTTTGTTTGCTTGTTTGTTTGTTTGTTTGTTTTCTGATAATATACGAAAGGGAAAAGACACTCCATAGGTATTCTATACTTTCTTTCCCTGAGTTGCTACAAATAATCACTTACAAATGAGCAGATGAACCTACAGTTTACCTTCCAGAAACAGCTGGAAGCATATGCAAGTAAAGCACGGAACTGGGGAAGAAAGCATGGTAGACAGGGCATATGGACAGCTTCCGTCTAATGTGTGTGTGTGGGACATATCAATCAGGTGGAGCTGAGGAGGTGGAGGATTATTAAAGACATGGGACACTCAAAGCTCCTCACCTGAGGAATAAGTTGAGGTAGGATGCAGGTTAGTGGTGGAAGGATGAGATAAGGGACTTCCAGGAAGGTGCAAAGGAGTGGAATGAACTGTGGAGTTTATTTTTGTATAAAATAAAATAAAAACAAAATTAAAAAAAAGTGCATGTCTGTTCGGATAGTTCAGGAAAACTAGCAATTTCATGAAAATATATTAGGATCCAAGCCAAAGTATGGGGTAAGCTTTCTTCCTGTCCTTGGCATTTTGTGCTGTCTTGAAATTTCCTCTTAGATGCATTTATTTCAATCTCCTCATGTTCAACTAGGTTGCATATACTGCTGTAAATCAATGAAATGAAACGTGGTTCAGGTTCCTGATACTCAAGCATGCCCCAGTCCCTTGGGCTGCAGCAATTATGTAATGATTATTATCAACAAGGCTAAAGGTAATTTAGCAACAGAACAAGATACTCCAAGGTGAGCTATTATAACCAGCTATCTTTTCATGTGCTCATTAATGAGGAGTAATAATAATCTTGGCAATTATGCATGTAACCCAAGAGGCTGACTGGGTCCCATATGCATAGCAGGAACCTCAGAAGTCCTAAAGCTTTCATGTACGTGCACTGAGGCATACTTTATGAAAAATAAATGAGTTAAAATTGATTTATAATTTCATGAAATCTCCCTCAAGCCCTGTCCAAGCCATCAAATCACCTTGCACAAATAAACTTGTCTTGTCACAAACAAACACTGATAATTTGGGAAATTCTTGCTTATGTTAAAGGCTGGAAATTCTGTTCTCAGGATGAGGTTTCTGGTGACACAAATATGTCTGCCAGGAGTGGAAAGAAAATTCACTTCTTTCTCAAACTGTGTGGTGTTGGTCTAAAGCCTAGACTTCCTACCTGGCCAGCAAAATAACGTCATTACCTGCTGTGTTTATAGCAAGGCTGAGCTGTTTATAGACCTCAGTGAGATAGAATGGCTAAATGGGTGGAAAGTCTCTCTCTCTATCTTTTTTTTTTTTTTTACTTTTTCTTTTTTCCCCACAATTGCATCTGCCGAACACAATTGTGCTAATACAGCTATTCCAGAAGCATCTGTCTAAAAGGATTTAAGAATGACTTAAAGCAGAGAAACCTGGACATGTTGAAGAATCCCATGTGTATGCCATAAATTCAATTAAACCCTTAGTTAGCTTTAACTGTGTGTAGGTGGAACGAGAAAAAATATTTTCTACACTTCTACAATTGCCAGCTGAAGTCCTTAATTACATTAACAGAGAGTTTCTCTTCCACAAAGAATGAAGCTTTTTTCTGCCAGTCGGTCACAATTATTGCTTAAAATGATGATCATCTTTTTAAATGGCTCCACACTGGTGCATTTTGTCAGTTCAACACATGATATTTCTGCAATACTTTTTATAAATTGCTGAGATTGAAGTGTCCAGGGTGTAATCATGTTGTTGCCAACATTAAATTGACAAAAGATGGCAGATAGAAATGTAAAATGATACAACAATTTTACTATCTTTCACAGGAAAATTATGTAATGAATCTCACTGATTCTTGTTTAGCTTCTGATAACTGCCTTTAAGAGGATAAATTCATCCCAGGAATTTTTCAATAATGTTATTGATGTTTTACAAAACAGAAGCTATGACTTAAAAAAGAATAATTTAATATATTTAAATTTGCTGGTTTCAGATTATATTGCTATGAGTCAATCAGTTTAGGACAATGGCTCTGTACTGTCTTACTAAGAGGTTGGAGATAAAAACATTTCACTGTATTTGAAGGACATAGATCTATTTGCAGTTCTTGCATTCAGACTTTCTGTTCCTTTGTCCCCTTTACAAACAGCATGAGAAATGTATTTATGTAATGGTATGTCACATCTGTAATTTTGAGGTCCTTTTCTATCTGCAACCCTGAAATATTTCTGTGGCTCAACTGAGAATATTGAATGCAGCACTGGATGTGGACTATTCCTTGCCAGTTTGCTTTCTGAAATACACAGCATAATAAGAACCTTCATTGCATTAAATATTTTTTTTTTCCAATCATATTTCTTGCTCTGAACATACACCAGTTCCTAAACAAGAATACTTCCTTTATAGGGTAGGATGCCAACACAGAGGTGAAAATGATTCTCCTGAAGCTCAGCTTCTTTTCAAAATAAAAGCTAATTCTCACTATTTCCTGTTATTTAACATGTGGAGATATTAATCACTAACAGTGGCACTGCTACTGGGATTCCTATGGCTTAAGGTCTGGGATGGCTCAGTGATCAAAGACCACCATCACTGGTTTGCTCAGCACTTTCTGGTTAGATTTATCTAGTAACATTTTGTGAAAACTAGTCATATCAAATACTTGGAAAAAAAAGTATTCAGATTCTGAATTTCAGGGATATTAAGGATAAATACGTTCAATATGATACACTTCCATACAGCAAGGTTAGAGAAACAGTATGTTTTTCAGATAGGAGATGTTTTGTATAGTCAGTGCACACAACATATTTCACCCTCATTCATTTCCTAAGTGACAGCAATGAACACTGCAATGTACAAGAGACAAAGAATTTACAAATGAATAGGCAGAAACAGAGAAAATGAGATGTGAACTGAAAGTCTGGAAGGAATATATTGGGATTGTCTGTATCTTAATGTTTGGTTTGATTCACTCTGTGTGGGCATTGCTTACAAGAGAACCAGTCACAGAAAAGGTCAGAAAATGTCAGTGTCAGATAGTATGTGTCTGATCTGACAGGCTTTTGGAGAAAAAATAGTGTTCTGTGTTAAGGGTGGGAGCAGAAAAATCCCTTAAATTTTCAGTAAAAACATTCTGGGATAAGTTTCTTTTCTGCAAGTCTAAAACTGAACTTCACTGAAACAGATATGGAAACGGTTTCCCACAGCATATTAAAACTTGATTATATGGGTACTGACAGGAAATCAAGAGTTTTCTTAAAGCTCTTTCTAATGATTACTGCATGCTGTTTACAAACATTTTTTCTCTACTTACACCTAATTTGTCTACACAAATTTTAAAATGCATGTTCAGATGGGTATTTTCATGCACTCAATAGCTTCTCTAGGGGTTTCATTTGGGTAACAAAGCACAAAGAAATGATCTAAAGTAAGGCTATGAAAACAAGGGCAAACCAACATGGAACTGCTACTGAACATGACATTTTGTTCATTTACCTACCTAATTGCTGGATAGGCTGGCACTTCAGCTCATTGCAGTGTTCAACATTGTGCTGCTAACCAAATATTGTAGCAAACTATTTTACAGTAATAAATATTTTAAGTAAAAGTTTAAATTTGGATTTAAATGTATAATGCCTTTTGAAGAATTAATCTCTGGCTAATCATCTATGATAAGTGTAATTACAAAAATGTTTTGTGTTGTTATTTTTTATGGAATAATTCCATAAGTTTTTCTGGTTCCTTAACTAATTTGTCTGAACTATAGAGAAGAGCATATGAAGAAGCTCTCATAAACATACAAACCTTATTTCCAAGCCTCCAGATATTTCCAGATTTCTTAACATATTTGTCTCCCAAAATGTAAGCCTCATACTGGCTCATTTATGTTTTATACCCAATTTGAATCATGTGATGAGGGCACTGAAATGAGAGGAGGAAGCATCTGTGGTAGAGGTCACAATACAGGGAGTGTGCAAGGTAGTAAGGCCTGTTTGAGTGAAGAGCTTTTCTGCAATGCATTGGTTGGATACATCCTATAGTTATGACTGAGCAGTGACCTCATCACTATAGCAGGCACAATTGTATGATTAGATCACAGATTGCTGCTGTATTAGGCTTATGTGGCAAGGTTTGGGGAGGGGAAGGGCTGCAGGGGTGGCCTCAGTGAGAAGAGTCCAGAAGCTGCCTGAAGTTAGGCAACAGTCAGTTTCAGACTGCTCCAAAAGGCAGCTGGCATCTTGCTGTGTGAAAGCAGCAGACAGTCTGCAACCCTGCTTTATGCTTACCCCTTTGTACCCAAGCACAAAGGGTAAGAGGCAGATGTGGTAGAAAAATATAAGAATGTAAAGAGAGTACTGAATCTCTCTTTAAATGTGTGAAGACTGACGGGTCTTTGGCATCCAGACAGAATAGACTCTTGCTCTTTATTTCAGTTATGATCCTGTATTTAGGAAATGATGATGCAATTATTAAATGTTTAAAAAACAAAACAAAACATTTTTGATACTAGTTACACATGAGAATGTAACTCATATTTTAGAAGATAATCTCTCAGGCTATTTTCCTTAATTATTCTGAATCTACCAGTTTTGTTTTTATGTTTATTTGCTTTCCTCTGACTGACACACATCTCTGAGTTTCTGAGATCTGCAGAGAACAGAGTATGTGCAGAAGCTTCGTGTTAATAAACACTAACTTGATAGTATAGTGCTGACATGACAGTAGGTCAGTCGCTGTTCTTTGCAGTGCCCCACTGAAATCATCTAGACTACATGTGTATAAAGATAAAATTACATTTTTTGACTGCTACAAAGGGCAAATGAGAGAGTGACTTTTTCTGAGTTACTTCTGGGTAGTTGGCGTTGTGTATTTATTTAATTTATTCAGGATCCAGGGTAAACCTAATGTCCTATCTGAACACTTTCTGGCAGTTCAGGTCAAGCATTGTTTTATTGCATATTTTGATCTTCGTGCATTTCCAGCTATTTTTATTAACCTGAAAAGAAATTATTGGCCTGGACCATTTTTATTCACTGGCTATGGAACACACATACTGCAAGAACTTAATGCTATAGTAAAGCCCAGTATACTGGGCTTATCGTATATTATTAAAGACATTTGCATATTGTTCATCTTTTGAAACCAAGAACAAGATCAGTTCCTTACCACTGCGGTACTGTAAACCTATTCTGCCCGATAGGCAGATAAACTGCCTTGCTGCAGTTGTCTTAAATCATGACTTCCCATCTTCTCAACTCAGGTGGGAGCCATCTGAAAAATTTTACAGGTATTACAGGATTTTGTTCTCTTTCCATCTGTGCAGGTATAATGCTGTGGCATTTCTTAACTGAAATACAAACGGAAAACCTGTCAATCCCCATAAACAGAGTTCAGTTCTCCATATCTGATTTTTAAGTCAGACTGGTTTTATTGAATAATAATGGGACCCAGAGTGACTGATAATGAACATGTTGTATTCTAGTATGATGATTAAAAGAAATCCTTGTGCAAAATTGGAACACTCAGATCAAGATCAGTAAACCAACTACTTGAAGACAAGCATGGGATCTGGTGGGATTCCTTTACATCTGGTAGCAAATTAGCTTTAGTACGGCCTTTGACTGGTGATGGGGAGCAAATGAACAAACTCAAATTGAGGAATATTGATTCTCTTGTGTACTATGTATGCAAGAGAGAGGAGGCTAGATCTCTCTGCTCTGGTAAGTGGGCTGAACTGCTCTTCATGTGATGTTCCTGCTTTCCCTGACAAAAAGGAGTCTACAATTACTGAAACAAACTATACCTTGCACAGATGTATATTTTTAATAGTGCTGTGATTCCTATTTTAACTGAGTAACAGTATTGCTTTTATCTCACAACTACCTCACTATGTCAGACAGAATTAGAAGGTGTTTCCCTAAAAGCCCACAAAACATGAGCAGCTGCACAGCTGCTGCCCACTCTCTGCTCTAATGGAGAGGGAATGAAAGGAGGATGCATTCTTCTTTCATTTGAAATCGGAAGTAATTTCACAGAAATTAATGGAGCTCCCCAGCACAAGATGGATGTGAAAGAAAAAGCCTGGCCCACAGGTTATAAATTAAATGTAAATGAAATTTAGAGAGACAGAGAGAAATTTGTGCAGTAAGAAGCTATATAAAAATAAAATGTATTCTGCTTGACTGGCTGAGAACAAAAATGAATCAAAATATTAATGAATACTGCAGACTAAGAAATAACTTCTGCTTCAGTGCTTCTTTCTGTCTCTCCTTCTTCTGCTGTTCTCACAATGGTAGACGTTATTGACAAAACTAACAGATATGATCTCCTTCTTCATGCAAGTTATTGAGAGACCCCTCAAACATAAATTATAATATCCCTGGACCTGGAAAGAAAGAATTAACTTAATACTTATTTAAAATAAGTTCTGAATCATAAATCTACCTTATGAAAAAGAAACATTGTAACTAAATATCTTCTGTTCATTTTGTCAAATTCCTAAGGCAATTTCAGGTGATGCTCTGATTGTGTTGTGGTATATGACAGATGTTGTAGTCAACTAACAACTCAGCACTCATCTCAGCCTTAAAGCAATAGGGAAGCTTAAAAGGCTGTGAATCAGTGTTTGTAAAATTAGTTGTAAAAATAGTGCAAGCCACTCCTTAACAAAAAAATATAAAAAGTTGGAAAGAGTGAGGCTGATGAGAACAAAGAGGAAATAGCTAAATGGAGAAAAGGGACATTTGCAAAAAATACCACTTTTTCTTTTAAGTGGTTCTTTCTTGCCTGCTTCTCTTGTCTGCTTTAAAGTAAGTGTATGGTGCTGTTTTTTGCTGGAGCAGTGTTGAGATGGTAAGGGGTTGTATAAACCTTGAAAGATGAAGAAAAATACTGATAATTTGAAAGCTTCTTTAGCTGGAACTGAATTTTATTAAAAATTGTTTCTGATAGTGAACTACTGCTATTCTTCAAAAGTGAAGAGTAGCTCATGTTTCAGTTGGATATTTGCAGTTGAGGTTCATCTTTTCTCCTGTACTCCTACATTGCTAGTTGATTCCTAGAAGATATACTCTTCTAGGCTCTGAAATGAGCCAAATGGCTGCTCATACATGTAGGAATGGTATGCTCAAGAGACTCTGAAGTTTCAAATTCCCTATAAACAGATGTGCATATATCATCACTTCTAAGAGCTTGTGATATGTGGCTGTTTTAAAATATGGTATATACCTTTTGTCAGACAAAACAAATAAACAAACAAACAAACTGTACAACTTATTTCCTGTTTTATTTCAAGGCTACAGTTGAATAGTATTTAACATGACTTGATTTTTCTTTTTCATAATACATCATACATGAGCATATGCTTGTTCATATAGCAGTCAGCTTGTGCAATACTTCCACTTCTCTGTGCCTGTGGCTCAAGCATGGTAGCAGAACCTTATACCCTTTCCAAAGTCATCTGAAAGGGACTTTGCTACAGTTGTTATATATATCCACTTCATGTGGGGAGAGTATTTATTGCTCCTTTGCATTTCCTTTTGTTGATTTAAATTTGGAAATGAGGAAGGCCCTAAGAAAAGAAAACAAATACATCTTTTAGGAGAGCCTAGTTTTATGTTTATTTCAGTAGTTTTGAAAATATGTTCAAGCAAACATATTGAACAAAACTTAATTTTCCTATTATTCCAGTTATATAACCAATGTGTCATCATTTATTATGTACAATAACTCTGTAAAAATATTTTGAAGTCTTAGCTGTGAAGGTCCCTTATGAAGAACACTTAGTCTTAGTAGACAGAATTATTTTTGTTCTGTATTAATTTCCAGAAAAGATAACAAAATTAAACTCATGTGATTAAGAAATGGTCTTTTCAGAGTTTTCATAGATAGCTAGGGAAAAGTGAGCTGACCTTTTGTTTGGGAAATGCTAATCTTTTCTTTTCTTTACAGAGATAGCCTGGATTAACTGAGTGAGAAACAGGTCCATTGACCTTAGAAATCTTATGAATTATTCACATATTTACCTACATGATTGTGTGGGGAAATTTTGTGGAGCTTGAATATGGAAGAATTTACCGGATTGTTGGGTCTGGACAAATTCTCCACCTTCAGTATAAGCAACACTCAAAATTATAAGCCTGGGGAACACAGGTTGTCTAAATCATAAGTTTTTCAGTGCTCAATAACACACAAGCAGAATCATAGATAAACTTCCTAGACAAAAACACATTAGCATATTTGGCACAAGAACACAGAGTTATTTCCTTATTTGTTGGAATTGTTCTTTGCCATTGGAACATTAATTGCATATAATTACATTCATATAATAACCAGTGTCCGTTCATTAACTTGGCTATCAAAGTTTATGTGCCAATTCTTCTTTATGCAGTCCTCTATTATACCCATTTGGTTATACTTTTCAGAAGTGCTAGGGCTTAAATTAAACGTAGTTCCCTAACTACCTTTCATAAACTTCATTTAACAACCAAAGTCCACAAAAAAGTAGTTGCCTGGATCATTGCTTTGCTCCATTTCAAGTCCCAAGACAACAATTTAAATATTTCCCCAGAATTAATTTGCCAATGAACATGTTCAGAATGTTTCACCAAAAGTTTATTCATTTTTGAATTATCACATTACTTGTGTCCTCTTTGGAGCTTAAGTAAACTTATCCTTGCCAAACCGAATCTCACAGCATTTTTTTCCAGGAAAAAAAAAAAAAGTCTTCTCTTGAAGAGAAAGATTACAAATATGTGAGAAGTAGGGGGTTGATTTTCAATGTTACTGACTTTACTTTTAAGTAACTCAGACACAACATAGAGTAATTAAATCTAGAAATAGATCAATAGATAATCGTTACCTCTATTTTGAGAATTTGCTCCAATTTATTTGGAAAAAAGCAAAAACAAACCCACCACCTTTTAAAATAAATAAATAAATGTGTTTGTATATGTGTTGAAAGCAATCTAATTTGTCAGCAGATAAAATTTAAAAGAAAAAAAAAAAGTTAGAAAAAGAACAAATGTACTAACATGTTTTTATTCTGGTTTTGGAATATTAAGTATACTTTTTAATTCTGCTCTGATTTTTCTTTCTATGAAATAGTGATAATAGTCCTTTACCTGCTTTTCAGCTTTTCAATGTTGTATTTTCTTTGTTATATGACTTTACTAAGAAAAGAAAAGAAAAGAAAAGAAAAGAAAAGAAAAGAAAAGAAAAGAAAAGAAAAGAAAAGAAAAGAAAAGAAAAGAAAAGAAAAGAAAAGAAAAGAAAAGAAAAGAAAAGAAAAGAAAGGAAAAGAAAGGAAAAGAAAGGAAAAGAAAGGAAAGGAAAGGAAAGGAAAGGAAAGGAAAGGAAAAGAAAAGAAAAGAAAAGAAAAGAAAAGAAAAGAAAAGAAAAGAAAAGAAAAGAAAAGAAAAGAAAAGAAAAGAAAAGAAAAGAAAAGAAAAGAAAAGAAAGAAACAATTTTTTCCCTCTGAATGATGCAAAAAAGTTTTTTTTGTTTTGTTTTGTTTTTAAATCAAAAAATAGACACAAAAAATGCATTGCAATTTAATTTAATTTTATTTTTTAAAGGGTAAAAGTGGTCTAGAATATTTGGCATTTGATTTATTCTCTTTTTAGATTTGAAGACAGTAATAAGGTCCTTCCTATTAAGCACACAAAAAAATTCAAGTCAAATTCTATATCCTACATTGCTTATAAAAATGACTACTGCAAAGAGATTTCAATTTCTGCTTGATATTTTTGTACTGAATATGATAAACTTGAGAAATCTGTCATTTACTTCCTTAACGCTATACAGCAGGAGAAAAAACATAGATCTATGGCAAATCTGGTGAATCTACTTGCTTCCTCCTCAGTGTCTCTAGCTACTTGTTTTTTTACTAAAAGCAAACGTACATGCAGATGTATGTATAAACATATTTAAACATAATATCTAAATGACAAATCCATGAAGTGTTCAGACTCATGAACTCATGCAGACTCATGGAGAGAGATAGGATTACAAACAGGATTCTAATAAATGCTGATACGAGTTAATGTCTTGGTCAGTTTATGAGAAAATCTACATTATTCCTTTCTAATTCAGTTCAGCCTCTTGTCTTATTATATTATAAGAATTCAAAGGACTCTAGTCTTCTATATAAGTCTTCAGACTTCTAGTCTTCAGATATAAGCCACACTCGAAGACAAAAAAAAAAAAAAAAAAAAAAAAAAAGAATTCCTACTATTTTTAATAATGATGTATCCATGTATCTTTTAATATTTTTATTTTGAGAGTTTTATTTTAATGGAAAAAAAAAAAAACACTATAATAAGAAAAGATAGAAGATATAGAAGGATATTTGACAGACACCTGCAGCAGGTGCTCCAAATTTTCAGGTCAGTTTTCTGTTGTTGAAGTTTATAGCTAATTGTTAGGCTGCTTTAATGCTAAGAATACCTTTCTGGTTCATTTTAAAGAGATGACATTTCTGCTCTTGCAGATGTAATTAAAATGAGTTACCTAGGTTACAAGAGATCATTGATATGTGGAATTTAAACGACATTTTGTATTGGGTCATTAACAACTGGTGCTTGCTGCAAATAACTCCCATAAAGTGCTCTTAGAAGGTCTTTTATGCTTTAGTCACCTTGTAGTCTATTACAGAATCTTGAGGTTATGAAGTGTGACCTGTGACCATGAATTCGAAGTACTTTCACAGGAAATCTGCAACACAGAAATTAAATGCAACAAAATATATGAGGCAAATAAAATACAGTTACATAACTTGTAGTGCATTATGCTAGTGGCAGGTGAGAAAGGCTGACTTAAAGCAATTGATGTATATGATAAGATCAGATAAAGACGCTGTGATCATAAGGAAGTCCTCATTCTATTGATAGGAATGGCCCTAGAATATGCTTCAGTCAACATATAGTGATCAGATGTACAATTTATTTTGGCCTGTTTTCACTTTTCATTCTCATCTCAGTCTTTTCAAAGAGTATGATATTCCCTGGTAATCTATTAGAAAAACCCAAGAATGACATGTAGGAAGCCAAGACGGGATTAAGTTGGTAAAATTGTCCAGGCTCTAAAGTGAGTTTAGGAAAAGACAGAAAGACAGAAATAAAGTGTGTATTACCTGAAGACTGGTTATCTTATTCTAATGAAGGTATTTAAGTTATTTCAAGTGTCTAAAACCAGAAATGTGAAATTTCATTGCCTTGCTTCTGGACGAGGCAAGTCACAAAATTATGATTTGCATTTATTCCAGCTGAATGAAAATAATCTTGAAAATGAAAACTTGTCTCGGTGTTTCTGGCTCTCCTGTTGACCTAGATGGCATAAGGTAATAGACTAAAAATGCTGGTTTCACACTGATTATTTAACACTAAATCATTTCTAGCTTTTAGCATTGTGGAGAAATAAAATGATTTTCTATTTCATCCATCTCTTCAGCTCTCCAGTAACCAATCCTCTATATTTTTATTTTTTTAAAAACTATGTTATTAATGCAATACTTAAAATAAGTACTTTTCCCATAGCTTGAGAGACAGATATCTTCTTTATCCTAAAGCTTTGCAGAAAAAAAAACATATTTATCTCTGTTAGAAACTACAACAGTATATGCACAATGATGTTATTTCAGAATACATTCTCTGTTTGCATTAAAACATATATTTTTTCTTCCTACATTTGCTTATTGCCTCTATCACAGGTGTTTTCTTTCCTTCTGGGAAGCCTTCCATAACCAAGATGATCAATTTTGCTCCTTCTCTCTTTTTATTTTTAAAGGCTATTCCCTTCTATTCAGACAATGACATTTTATTGTTTTATAAAGTGAGTAAACAACAAACACTGACCCTTGCCATCAGTGAATATCTGTTTGTTTTCTATAACATTCTGATGAGGCTGATCAACCTCTGGCTTACTGGAGTTTTGACTCTTTATAGCAGCTCAGAGAGTCCTGAGTACGATTTCTGGTATCCTGTCAGAAAAGCTAACACCATATGTCTAGGAAATGTCCCAAAATATAGTATTTTGCAGAAAGTAACTCAAGACATACTTTTAATTTAGGGAGTAACAGCTAACTATCATCCAATAAAACGTGTAGAAATATAAGTTAATAACATGCCTTTTATTCTGAAGATCTCCATTACAGAAGTGCTGTGATGTTCATTTTTCAGGCCAGAAGGTGACAGACCACCAAAGGAGCCACCGAAGGCTTAAGTACTGAGCCAAGGATCAATTAATTGGCCTACAATTAGTGTCTGTGGAACATATTTAAAAGTTTGTTGGTTTATGAAGATATGACAGTTGTAACTCAGTTTGATGTGAATTTTCAGAACATTTGCTTATAATGAACACACGTCCAGATTTCAGTTGTTTCTCCCCCCAAAAAATCACTGTTCATTTATGGCTGGATTTTTTTTTTTTTAATTTCATTTTTTTTTTGGAATGGGGCTATAGTGAAATTAGTAAAGAGAAATCCTTAAGCTTTTATTAGTTCTGCAAGTTTTTATGAACAAGTACTCTTTGCTAACACCAGCTGAAGGTAGTGCCACAAATAAGTTTACATTCCTGGAATAAACAAGTTGATTAGGTAGGATTTTATATATATATATATATATATATATATATATATATACACACACACAATATATACAAATATATGTATATGATAGCTTAAAATTTGAGATCAATATTTTGTTTTCAATTTTCTCATGTGTTCCTCTTCGTGACTGGAATATAACCATAACAGAGAGCAACAACAAAACAGAATCTGAAAGACTGTTACAGACATTTCAGCTGTTGTTTCAGACCTAAAGTCTGTCCATTACAAGGGCAATGGACTAAAAGAACACTTAATGTCACCTAATTGGTCTTGCAGAAAATAAAAAAAATAAAATAAAATAATAAAATGTTATTAGTAAAAAAATCAGGAAAGCAAAGCAAATGCAAGAGAAAATCTGCTCCCCTGTTAGTTCCTACCATCAAAACATCTGAAGCTATCTGTCCTTGCCTGGACAGGCCATCTGGAACAGAGGAAATGAGACTTGAATCACCAGCAAGTCTGACGTGCTCAGTTTGCACCCTGATAAGAAAATCTGAATGCATTGCAAGTGCAACTTGAGAGCTGACGGTTCCAAAATAATAAAAAAGCCTTTATTGTCACTTTATTTCAATGACAACACTTCCACTTTTCCTTTGTCCATTAGTGTAGTGCAAGGCTGATTTAATAGATATGTATAGCAATATATAATAGTTGTTTATAGCAGTCAGTTTTTATGGCAGTAGATACCTGAATAAAGGTTTAGAAACACAGTCATGACTAATGAACAAGCAGAAAGGGGAGTAAAGGGGAAAGGGGGAGGAAAATGATAGTATGCAAGTGTCTTTCCTGTCTGTTCCTGGTCTGATACGCTGGTGCAGCTTATCACCTTAGACCACACTATTCCCCAGAGCACATAGATCCTAAGAGCAAACAAAAAAAAAAAAATATTCTCAGAAGAGTCAGTAGATCCTTCTGGAATAAAAAACAAGCATTTGAAAGCTGTTATTCTATATTGTGCAGCCACCATTTCTGTGCTCAGGAATGGGAAGCTTCTGTCTTATTTCATGAAAGTTTGGAAAAACAATTACAATAGTATTTGAAAAGTGTCACTTTGGTTATTTTGCTTTCTCATCTTAAACCAAAAGATTATTATAACCTTGGCAGCTTAGCTAAAAAAGAATCTAAGAACAGCACGGATACTCAGATGCTATGGATACTTGTATCCTGTTTCTGTGTGCAGCCTTCAGCAAGGTGGTGGAGCAGGCGTGCAAGCCTAGAGTAAAGAACCAGAGTGCGGACAGAGTGTGGCCTTCAGGATGAGGCAAGTCTAAACACCTTTTTCCATAGGAGACAAAAGGAGACAATTTAAATTGGAGAGGTAAAAACTCTTCTGTGACAGGAACTTGAAGGGCTTTCTTCTGATCCCTGTTCTGAAGAAAAGAGAAGTCACCTTTCTTTCTTCTATCATCCTAATTCGGACATACACACTTATGTTTACCAATGGACTTGTAGACAGATCTGCCTCTAGACACAAAGATCACCCAGAAGGAGGAAATCATGAACCTGAGCTTTGACACCTAATAAGATTTATGAACAATAAAATGGCACCGACTTTGCTGTTTCTAATCAGCTGCAGAGAACACAGAGTATGAACAGGCAACTGCAAGTTATTATGCCTTGGCTTAGCCTTCCCTATCATTTTGCATTTGCTGGGACTAGTACTGCGTATGTATTCAGTTACTGTAAGCCATCATAATGTCCAGACAGTTACAAATTCATTAATGTGGATTATAAAGCAGAACTTTAGACCTACATCATCTTTTTAAGCTGTTTTTTTTTTTAAATGTGATTTCATCATTTAAAGTGATTACCTTTTGTAATTTTTTTTTATTTGCATGCTGAACATAATGGTTGGATAAGAACTGTAATCTTTAATCACCACTATACTAAGTAAAGCTATAATAGGTTTTTTTTTTTTTTTTTTTTTTTTTTTACAGATTTCTGTGCAACTTCTTAATGTGGCTCTTGTATGTGTGAAATATGTCTACTATGTTAAAAGCAGTAAATAGTTCACAAACTTAAGTTCAGAGTTAAAATGCTATTTTATCATGTTCCATTAACAGAATGTTTATTTGCTTTAACCTGTTGTGATTGTTTATACTTCAATTTTTTTTAAATGCCAATAATATTTGGGATTCATTTAGCTCATTCTGCTGTCCCAGACTGAAGGACTATTTCAAAAAAAGCATGGCTACGTTTGCTTCTCCAAGACACAGAAACCTCTCCTATTCTGGGGTCAGCAGGCTGGGGACTGCTGTAAACAGAAATTCAGACAGAACCATTGAGTCCATTGGTAATTATTAGACTTATCTCCTATGTGTTTGACTCAATTTTTTCTTAAAGCACATTTGCCCCTATGACCCACTGTGGCAGTGACCTCTGAAATTTAGTTTTGCATTATATGAAAATACACAGTTTTTGTATGCTTTAAACTTGTAACCTGGTCATTTAGTTGGAGGATTCCGTTTCTGTGGCAGAGGAAAAAAAAAAAAAAAAATATATATATATATATATATCATTCACTTATTTCCTTGCTCTAGCTGTCTAAGGTTAGAGACTGAAGATTCCCATTCAGTTTCTCTTGTATGAAAGCCACCCACAGATGTACCTGTCTCTTTTAACTTTATTCTTTTATTAAAGAATTATCTTCTTAAATTTTTTTTGGAGGCACAATGAACTGCAACCATGAATTTACCCATTAAAAATTAGAAGTTTTTTATACTACACATAAATATATTTATTTCCTACTTAATTCCTGATCTGTCAATGAAACCTGTGCATATGCAAACACCACAAAGTTCACTGTAGAACTGCAAGAGCATATTTTCTGGATGTTTTCATCTCCACCTTTCTGCAAATCCCCTATGCATCTAGGATAATGAGAACAGCCCTGGAAATTTGAAAGGGTATCCCCTCTTAGAGCATTTTGGTCATCTAAACTCTTTCTAAACTTAGCTGAACATAAGGAGCTCTGAAATCATCAGCTAAGGATTTTGAACTAAGCCATTCTGAATACAGAAATAACTAAGATGAAAGCATGATTTTCAGGAAATTAAAGCTAGAAGCTATTTTCTGCTTAACCACAAATATTATAAATTAATAATTTTCTATTGCGTTACGGGATTATTTTCAAGTGCCTCTTTTGTTCCCATAAATATTTATTTGCTAACTTTTACATTTATTGAAGACAACACAGGAAAAAGAAACAGAAAATGAAGAAAGCAGAGAACTTGGAAAGAAGTAAGGCAATGAAAAGACAATTACTGAAAGCACAAATATCATATCAAGCCCACTGAAAAACATCTAAATAACTAAAAGGAAAAGAAATAACTAGAAATTTTAATTAACAGACCACATAGATGTTGTGTATTCATTTCAGTATTGGTTGGTTGCTTTGTGGATGGTTTCTCCAAAGCAAAGTTGCTCCTATGACTCTTTGTGTGCTTTCACCAAAAGTTGCATTTTTTTGTTTCGTTTTGGAATGCTTAATTGGATACTTCTTTGGGGCAATCAGCTGGAAACAATGGGGAGGGCATTCAGTAGTATAAAAAGGGTAGCTGCAGAAAACCTCAAGACAAATGGAGAAAGTGCTAACTTCAAAGTAAATCAAATACCTCCTAAATTATCCTAAGGAGGCATTTCACATGCCAGAAAGAAAGAAAAGAAAAGAAAACAAAACAAAACAAAAAAAAAAAAAAAAAAAGGAGCACAGAACAGAAGGGTGTTAGCCTTGTTAGCCTTCCAAAACAGTTTACAGTAACTTAATTAGTTAATCTCTGCATTCTTGTAATGTCACGTTCCAGATTATATTTGATTGGATGTGTGCTCAGACTTGCCAATCTTGGTGCTATGTTTTCAAATTCAAACAATTTCATCCTCACGCTTTAGTCTGTCTGATTATCTCTAATACTGTTCTGAAATGCAGAACCTTTTTTCCCTTGTATCCTTTCATTTTCTCTTCTTTTCAGTTTATATTTAAATTATTGCAATGTCATTCTTCCATAAGATCTTAGGGAAAAGAGTGGCTCAAAAGATGCTCAGATTCAAAAATGTCTCTAAGATGCTGTTTAGTTCTTGCTTTATTTTTTATTTATTTTTTTTAAATCTTTATTCTTTAATAAAAATAATTTTATATACATTTAAGACCTTATTGTTGGTGGTTATATCTGAGAACATAAAAAATAGCTTCAGTCCATAAAAATTCAGTATTTCTTACTGCTCTTACTACAGGAAGTTGGGAAAGTTCAACTCACTAAGTTTTCACTTGGGAAAAAACTCTCTGAACATCTTTAGACAACTACAAAACCTAATTGGCTTTTGGCAGACATAGTGGTCTTAAGCATATGGAGCTCCCTGAGCTTCCATTTTATCATTGCATTTCAGATCAAGTTAAATTACTGGCTCTGAGAAGTATATGAAAGACCTATTTTTACAAGTTGTAAATGTGAGTGTGTATAATGGAAGAATCAGATGCTGAACATAAGACAGGTGTAAATTCCTGATGTTGGGCTTATTTTACTTTTTTGTTTATACAGACCACAGGACGATCCTAGGGTTCTCTTCTATGACTGGGACTTTCAGGCACCATTGCAAGACCAATAAATAATGGGAATAGACAGCTATCCTAAGACTGCCTTAGAGTTGTGAAGGATACATACTCTTCTTTGTCTTTGCAATAGGAAGCATACCACTTGTTGAAGAATATTGTGGTAAGTCTTAGAGATCCTCAGGTAGTAGTACAGTCCTAGATCAGCTCTCAAATTGCTGCAGGCAATGTCAAAGGCTATTTTAGACTTCTTTAGCCTTATTTATTTTACTGATGCAATGGCCTACAGCCTGGAAAGTTCTCATAGCAGCAGATCTCCACTAATCTATAAGCAGTAAGACACGCTTAAAAACCAACTTCAAGGAAAGTTATCTACAGAGGTAAGGAGTTTTAGATAACTCTAGCAAAGGTATGACAGAATTGTGGTTCAAAATCTATTCTAAATCTAGACTTAAGTATGATAAAAAAAAAAAAAAAAAAAAAAAAAAAAGCTCTTCCAGTTTGGCTTTCTTCTGAAGGTGTCTGAAATGTTCATTGGAATTTGCAGCTACTTATAGAAGTTCAATGACTGTGTGTTTGTTGTATCAGGTATAATATAATAAGTATCCTTTCTTCCTAGAATGTCTCATTTCACCAAGAAGTAACTGTAATATTGTAAGAATTGTTGATATTTTTATGAAGAATATGTTTATGATCAGTTCTTGAAACTCTCAGAGGTTTGCACACTCTAAGGGTGCATAATCTTTCTAATTTCATTTTTCTAAGAAATTGACTGCACTTTTTTCAAATGCTTACTATTTGGCAACATTTGGGAAGATGTTCATGAACAAAACTAAGGAAAAAGACAGTATAAAACACCACTATTTCTCTTTCAGAATATAGATCACATAAATTATGATCAAATGGTGTCTTTGTTTTTCTCTTGGGGGGTTAGAGAGTTGAAGAGCTGGGGGAGGGGGTTGTCTTTTGCTTCCTTTTTTTTTTTTTTTTACATAAATAATTTTTACCTAGGTTTGGGAAAAGTTTAGCCTGGGAAAGACAGACTAAGCTTTTATTAGTTTTATTTTTAATATTATTTTTATATTATATTTTTTACATATTATTATTATTATTATTATTATTATTATTATTATTATTATTATTATTAAATTTATTTTTTAATTTTACCAGATTAATGGTTACTTAAATTATAAACAAATAGATGGAGATTTTGTAGTGGGAAGAATAATGGCCAACATCATCATCTCTACACAACTGTTAATAAGTGACCCTCTATGTAAATGAGACTGCATTAGTAAGAACGTATTTATTCATTTTTAGTACTTCCTTTTCACATAGTAGAAGCAGAAAAATAGCAAGATGACCTTTAAGGAAAACTTTAGACTCTATTATTTAGGTTTGGAGAATACCAAAAAGTTTTTCTGTGGACAAAAGCATTATTTTAGGTCTTAGGAGGGTGCTAACTGTTTAAACTCTATCTCACAGACTAGATAAAGCTGGTATTAAGAGCTGAAAAAAAGCAGTAAAATTGCACCAGTGGTAAACTTTGCTAAACTTATCTGTGACTTGTGCAATTTCTAAATGAGACTGCAATAGAAAGCTTAATCACAAAACATCTGTCTTCTAAGATGTAAGACTCTGCTGTCCCTGAAGTCTGTTTAACAAATTCTGATTGCTTTTTTCCTAATTGCAATGGAAAGAGTGGGACCAGATTGTTTCTATTTATATGTGCAAAGGAATTGCATCTCTGAGGATAAGATTTTAGTCATGAAAAACAAAGCAGAGTCCTCAAGCCTTCCACAAAATCTTCTATTATTTCACCACTGCAGTGATTAACAGCCAAACTGCATGATGCAGTTTTGCACTCTGACTTTTAAGACATAAATGACATCTTTAAAAGTGAGGTTAGGGAAGCAGTCCGAGAGCGTAAGCTTAGCCTGCAATCTTCTCTTGGGATTCCTTAGTCACACTCCTTTTTCAAAATGTTTCAAGGAACATTACTCCAAATGTACCCAATTAAGTTTCAGACTAAGTCAGATTTCACTAATTCAGGCCGTTTATAAATTCTGATTTCTGTAAAAGTAGTATTTGATGTTGTTGAGTGGTGATTATGACTCTTTTCTTTTTTTTTTTTTTTTTTTTTTTTTTGTCCTCAGTAAATTACAGTGAAATAATTCACATGACACTTGAATAGCAAGCCTACTCGTTTATCCATCTCTCTTCATACTGTACTTTTACAGCAATGAAAATATTTTTACTTACACATTATCTATGAAGATTATTATTTGTGATTCTGGATATTTTATATACTGTCATAACACAGCCTAGATAACTGAGGCTCCTTAAGCCTATAGCAGGTAGATTATGCACTTCTTTCTCTCTGTGGTTAGGTGAGAAAGTCTAAGATTATTTGGTGGAATTATACCCTTTATATAATTGCACAAGTCTCTAATATCAATAAAGGACTGCACAAGATTAAGTGTTCTGTGGTTCCTCTGTTTTTTGCTATGGGTACAAATGCTAAGCATGTACAGCCACAGAGTTAGCTGATGTGTAAAGATACGATTACTTATTTGATCATGTGCTACCCTGAAATGTCCACCTGTTCCTAATGATTTGGTTAAAAGACTTATCTGTAAATCCAAAGGCAACAATTAATTCTTTTCTTTACCTTGTCTTCCTTTATTTGCCCCTTTCAATACCACAAAAGTTTGTTAGTGATAAAAACTACCAGTTCTGAAATGACTCTGAGAAACTGAACACAACTGCTCTATCACTGGAAAGATAAGACAGGGAAGACTTCCTTATCACTATCAAAGTATAAACATTACAAAAGTTAGGGGACACCAAACTTCAGCCCTGCAAAAACAAGAGTCTGCAAAACACTCTCGTTCTGTAGTGGAATGGATGCACATCCATGCAAACAGATGTCTTTTTCTGAAAATCTGCTACTGTCAAATTGTTGCCAGATGTTTACTGTTGGATACTCACCTGCAAAATTAGGGAAATAAGAATTGAAATCCTCTGAAATGACATCCTCAACTTCAGACACATTTTGCAATAAAAGTTTTACCAAAGCTAGTATATTCCAATGCTTTTCTGTTGATCAACTGATCTTCTGTTGATAGAAAATTCTTTATGAATTCTTAAATAGGAATATTTTAACTTCATTCTTAGCTATTCTTAACTATCACCGAAATTATTTTAGTTTGGGTTACCAGCAATGTTAAAACAGCATGTGATCCTAGTGAATCTCTTAATGAAAATTGACAATTGTCATGCCACATCCGTATGTGCTTGTATAAAGAGTCAAATGGGTTAGCTCTAGAATGGACAATGTTTGTGACCTATAGACTCAAGATTAATAACATGAGAAAAAGTTGTCTTTCGTACTCTTTCCTGAATTGAGGCTTTTCATAGGAAATGGCATGTGGATCTACTTCAAACCAAAAAAGCAATATCATCTAAAAAGCTAAATATGAGTGAAACTAGAACTTAGTTGTTATCTATTACTATAATTGAAGATAAAAGAAGAAGGAATGTTGAAGTAAAGAATACAAGGTTATACCTGATATTTCATTTTTTCATTGCATCTGTGAGAGGAAATAGGTTTGTTCATAAGACCCTCTTGCTGGGTAATACTTTCTTATGGTATCAGTTACAACATACTTACAAATTAATTTTTGAATAGAGAACTCAGAAATGGTGATTATTAAGAAATAAGTTTTGTGTACAAAGTTACACTAACAGAAAAAATCCAACACATTCTTATAATATTTCCAATCTGACGTTTGATTTAATAATGGGATTATAACTGATGTAAGAAAGTTAGGTCACATGATCCCAAACCTGAGTACATTACTCTAGTTCTCAGTATGTATTGGTGTGAGATTAATGTGTTTGTGTGCCACAAAGGGGCCAACTAACTTTCCTTGCTAGGTCACCCTGAAACAATTTGATTTAATCTTTAAAAATCTTAATTACCATAACCTCACACAGCCTGTGAATTTTCTTGGAACTGTCAGAAAGTTTCTTGTGCTTCTTATTCTGAGAGCTTTTAACCCAAAACATTTTAACTGTCTGTTGACCTTGCAATAATGATTACACCTCAATTATTGCACAAGATCTTGAAATACTGCTGGCCTACACAACAAAAAAAATTATTTAAAAAAATCAGGCTGCTAAGTGTAAGTAAATAAAACACACACACACACACACAAGTACTTATGAACAATACTAACAAAGTAACTATTAGTATGAATAATGAAATCACGTTACACTCCATTTATCATTTTTTATTGCTACAATTTAGGAAAGCAGAAAAGGCAAGGAAGAAAACTAAAGCCTCAGTGGCAAAAGGTTTAAGAAGCCAAGCCATGCGGAAGACTTCATGGAATCCCCTGTGGTGAGGTGATAGCTAACTGTGTGTTTTTCATGTGGATCGGGGGGTTGTTCAGAGCTTGTGGCTTGGCTGCAGTACACCTGGCTTGTTTGGGGGATCACTGCTGAGTGGAAAAAGAATCTTAGAAATGTGTGAGAAAGCACCATTCTTCTTTATAGGCTATTAACTACAACCTAAATAAGTCAGTTGGAATGGCTCAGCTGAAAATGAAGAGAAAGTGTCAGTCATCAGAGAGCAAATAGACGTGATTATTAAAATGTAAAGGTAGGGTGTAAAGAAGAGACAATGGTGTTGGTGTTAATGACTAAATTAGCAGAAACAGAGATGACAATGCAAAAGCTGCAAGATTTATGTGGTACACTAATATTCTATTGTTAATAATAATAATAAAAAAAGTTCTTTAAATGGATAAATGATAAGAAAAAAAATATGGCAGTCACACGATCTTTCTGTCTCAACAATATACAACATGGAAGTGGCCAGGTAAAAGAAATTGGCAATGCATATAGCAGTGGGAAGACAGACTAAAGACAGGGTCATTACACTGCAAAATAAAAATAGCTAGTTAATAGTTCATAACAGGACTACAGCTGATTCAAAGACCGGATATGAGCAGTAAAATAACACAAACATACAGCAGTAAATGACTTGGAGAAAAAAAAAAAAAAAAAAAAAAAAAAAAAAAGACTTTAAATTAGTACTGCAGAATGCAAAACTGGATGTTATATGGACAGCATAGTCATACATCTATTGTTTGAACCCCCAGCTCTAATAAATTATTTCAGCAGAATACTACCTTCTTCCTCCTCATCCAGTGGAACCTCTGCCACAACTCCCTTGATGCTTGTGTCAGGCTCAAGTTCCACACTCAGTGACCATAGCAGTTTCAGATTCTTCTGCTTCCCTAAGGATTTTCTGGTATTTCTTCCCACCTGTTGTCTCACAGCACCTTGTGTCCACCATTATAAAGCCCCAAGTTTGTGGATGTCAGTCTGTCAAACGGATCCTAAAAACAGGTCACTGCCCCAGTTTTGTTAGCAGAACATCCCCATGCATAATTATGCCAATGCAACACAGGAAGCAGTAGAAAAGATGAGGGAGAGGACAACAGGAAACCTTTTAGTATGGTCACTGAGACAAGGCACAGGGCTACGAGGGAAAGCTATTTAAAATAAACCAGCCAAGCTTTGGGGCATAGAATCATAGAATCATTTAGGTTGAAAATGACCTCCAAGATCATCAAGTCCAACTGTTAACCTAGCACTGCCAAATCTACCACTAAACCATGCCCCTAAGCACCACACCCACATGTCTTTTGAAGACCTTCAGGGATGGTGACTCAACCAGTTCCCTGGGCAGTCTGTTACAATGCTTCAGAACCCTTTGAATAAAGAAATGTTTCCTAATATCCAACTTAAACCTCCCCTAGTGCAACTTGAAGCTATTTCCTCTTGTCCTATCACTTGTTGCTTAGGAGAAGAGACCGTCCCCCACCCCACTGCAACCTCTCCTGAGGTAGTTGTAGGGAGCAATAAGGTCTCCCCTAAGCTTCCTCTTCTCTAGACTAAACAACCCCAGCTCCCCCAGTTGCTCCTCATAATACCTGTTCTCTAGATCCTTTACCAGCTTTGTTGCCCTCCTTTGGACATGCTCCAGCACCTCAATGTCTTTCTTGTAGTGAGAGGTCCAAAACTGAACATGTATGACGAGTACAGAGGAGCAATGTCAAATCTACACAATACAATTTCTTGAGTTTGACCTGATTTTACTAACCAAATAGAAAAAAAATAATAAAAGGGTTAATAGCTAAAAACAAAACAAACAAACAAAGAAAAAGGCGTGAGCCTTAACATGTAAGGTAAGTTTTCAGTTGTTATTGTTTGCCATGATTTTGCACTTGGAATTTGAAGGTACTTTGTATCCTCCTCCATAGGAAAGGGGCTGAAATATTTGACATAAAGGATGTTCTTTCCAAAAGAACTGGGCATTTATATATTTTTTGATAGTGCGAGTCCATTCTGCTGTACATTGCTTAGTTCAGTTTCACTCATACTTCCTGTGGGATCACTTGTTGGATTGGATAAATATGACCTTTTATATATAATATGACCTTTTGGAATGATTGAGGGATGTGTTGAGGAGAACCTTGATTATTGTGTCTTTGGTGTTGTTGATGGTATTGCAGTTGTTGCCATAGTGAGATCTTGTTTGATTTCATGTTTTCCGATCCATAGAAAATTCACTTTTAGATTGTTAGATTGAAAACAGGAATAAGCAAGGTTTTTTTTGTTGTTGTTGTTGTTTTTTTTTTTTTTTTTTTTTTTTAATCTTCTTCCAGAGTAAGCTAAAATTCTTTAAGAATTTTTTGCGAACATTCAATTGCAGGATGAAATACAGCAAAGACCAATATATATTCAACGGAATTTCTCCTTCTTAATGTAAGTAAATCCCAATGTTGTGGCTTATTCAAAGAAGTGGTCAAATTATTGGGGAGTGCTTTCTTCAATGAAGAAATTAATATTCAAAGAAGATGGAGACTGCTGTAAGTATTCTTTTCAGAGCTGGTACCTGGTCCTAGCCACCTCCTATTACTGTGTATGAGTCATGCTGCTGCTCCTGCAGTGTTCTGATGCTGGAGATTCAATTAAACATGATACATCCATCTCCTGAACTTCCATTTTGACATTCTTCCACATATATCTCTACACATTTAAGTTATTATTCCACAGGTTTTCTCAAGCTCATTACAGTAGCATTTAAAGTCTTGTAAATTGTTCCTAGTGGTCTAAACAGTTAAAACACCAGTAATACGGTTGAGCTGAAGACATGTCACTTGCTTTTAGTTATGCAAAGCCAATGATTCGCACAGCACCACTTGATGTTCCTCCACACAAAAGTTAGGGTTAATCTTAATATTTCAAGTAGTATAAAACTCACTCTTGTCTCTGACAGGATTTGGGATTCTGCAAGTTGTCATTGTACTGATATTCTACTGCCCTTCTCTATGTTTACAGAATAGAAAAAGATCTTCTAAAACAATATATATATATAAAATAAAACACAAAAGTACAATAACAGAGAAGCATGACAAGTAATAATGCGTCTAAAATAGATTCTACTTTAATGTGAGACAGTAACAACACATAAAGATACAATATGTTTTTTCTTCATAAAACTAAGTTCATGCCCACAGGGACCCTCTATATTACAGCCAGCTGAAGCTTCAAATTTAAACCATGCGTATATAGTTCAGTGTTGTTTTATACCCTGCTCAATAAAACAATGGCATAAATCAATTGCACAGCTGCTACTGGCATTTCAGAAACAATTTAGTGACAAAATGAATCACCCAATCTATCCATCTATCCAATACCCATCACAATAACATTCATCAGAATATTACTGACAAGTCTGTTTCAGGGCTGATGGAGCAGATTCCTCTCTCTCTTATGGAAACACTTACTGGGAAATTCCTGTGTCTCTGCTCTGCATCAGAGGGACAATCAGGAAATTCCTCTGTGGCTACAAATTGTTACTGTGCATACTGTATCCTACTGCACAGAGAAATGTCCCCTTTCAACATCTAGCAATGCTGGAGGATAGAGTAGCGTCTTTTGGCTGTATAACAAAGGTGTTTTAAGTCAATATTTGGTTTCTTATTACTATCACCTATCTGCATCATTATATCACTGATTAACCAATAACTTCATATTTCTAGTGCTGATGTTCATGTCTTGACTTCTGGTTTTTATACATATGATACAAAAATATTCATATGGAAGCCTGCAAAGTGTTTGGAAGCGGTTTGCTTGTGACTGAAATGGAGGAAGCGATAAGGTTGTCCCTACAGTCTGAAGGATAAAATCCAGGTGGCCATGAGAGGTGGTGGGTGAACAAAATGACTGTCTTGACACATCTAAAACAAAATGAAGTTATCAGCAAGGCCTGTTGCGTAAAAACCATAGTGCGAGTACAGTGACTGAGGCAAAATTGTACTTGGAAGGGGGTTCATTCCCTATTTCTGTGCTTTTTGCCTGAAGAAACGGAACATATTTCAACGACACAGAGACGGATTCCCGTGGAACCCGACGCTGCTGCCGCCTCAGGGGCGCTCGGGCACGCCGGGCCGAGCCGGAGGGGCAGGGCGAAGGTGCCGCCCGCCTCGCCGGGCACCCCCTCCACCGCCGACATCCCCTCACAGCCCCCTCAAGCCCCAACGGCTTTTCCCGCCGCGCCGCCACGTGACGAATGGTGCGTGTGTGTGTGGGGGTACCCTGGCGGCCCCCATCCCGCAGCCCCGCGCCAGCCAATGGGGAGGGCGGGTTTAGCATCTCCCTGCCTCCCCATTGGGCAGCAGCCGCAGTAGCAGCAGCAGCAGTAGCAGCAGTAGCAGCAGTACTGCCGGCGCCCTCCCGGCCCCCCTCCGCTCTGCAGTCTCCTGCTGCTGCTGCTGCTGCTGCCGCGCCGGGGCTCGCGCACGCTCCAACCGCCGCAGTAGCCGCGGCTCTGCGGGGCGGGGCGGGGCGGGGCGGGGCGGGGCGGGGCGGGGCGCGGTGCCCGCCCGCAGCGGGGATGCTGCTGCCGCCGCTGCTGCCCGTCAGGGGACAGCGGGCGGCCGCGGCGCCCGGCGGCGTGAGCGGCCCCCGAGCCCCTTGGCAGCGCTAGGGCCGGGGTAAAAGAGGGGAGGGGGGGAGGGAGGAGGCGGCGGCGGCGGCTCCGGCCGCCACCTGCTCGGCAGCGGAGGCGCAGCGCCAAGGCGGGGGCGGCCGAGCCGGCCGCAAAGGGCCGCTGCCCTTCCTCCTCTTCCTCCTCTTCCTCCTCTTCCTCCTCTTCTTCCTCCTCCTCCTCCTCCTCCTGGGCACCGTCCCCCGCTGGCGGGGAGGCGGAGGGGGCGGCCGGCTGTGCCCCAGGGAGGGAGGGAGGAAGGATGCCCGTGCTCCGCAAGGCGCTGCGGGTCTCCAATCGCTCCATGCTCGCCTTCATCTTCTTCTTCTCCTTCTCCACCTCCTGCCTCTACTTCATCTATGTGGCCCCCGGCATCGGTGAGTCCTGGGGGGGGGGCGGGGTGCTCCCCTCTGAGGGGATGAGGCGGGAGGGGGAGGTTGGGGGGGGGATCCGCGACCCCTCAGCATCCCCTGGGCACCCCCAGGCACCCCCAGCCGCCTGCCCCGGCTCCTCCCGTGCCCCCCCCCCCCGCTGCTGAGGGCTGCGGGCGGCCAGCGGGGCGCTGCCGGCCGGTGTTCGCCTGGCATCTTTGTTCTGCCGGCTCCCAGCGCTCTAGAAGGTTCAGCTGCCGGCGAGAGGTAGGTCGGTGCCGTGGTAATAAAGCAGGCGTGGATGGCAGCTGGGAGTGGGTCAGAATACTTGTCGTGTTCGTCTGTCACCGGGACGGGTCTCTCCTCGCAGGCTTCCCCGCTTCCGAAAGCGCTGCTGCAGCGAGCGGGGAGACGAGCTGCGTAAGAAATGCTGCATAGGGTAACTGCGAGCCTGGGCCGGGTTTTAAAAAACACACATCACAAAGCACCAGTCAACGTGCTGTTTGCTTAGGTCACTCGTATGTTGTTTCTGGGAGGGCATCGGGCTTCTTCTCACTGAATGAGCCTTTCAGGACAAGTCAGCGTTCGCCCTGAGATAATCTGTGTGGTGCTCCATATTTCACTGTGTTGTGTGTCTGTTGGCTAGGCTGTGCTTGCCCTTTTTCCCAAGGAATGTTGACACTTTCTCCGGCACTTCTGACTCCCAAAGTATCTGTGTAGCCATCTCACTGTATTGCCTCAGCGCTTAAAACTCCTATCTGCAGTCATTGCAACGAAATGTCTGTCCACTCTGCTTAGGTGGCTGAATCCCTGCAGTAATTGTTTCCTGCTGACTGCTGTTTAGCTTCCTCATGTTCATAATCTGTGTAGCTTTTAAACCACTTCAGGGTGCAGCTACTTCACCCGTACTTACCTAATTCATTCCTGTGATGGAATGATGCTGCTAGGGTCCATTTAGACATCTTAGTTCTCCAAGACACTAGTGTAATATCATAATAGACTGTAAATACAACCACTTGGCTTATGGTTTAGAAAACAAAGTGCCATTTCCACGTTTTTATAATAGAACTATTAACACACATAATAGGTGTAGCTGGAGTTTTACTGCAGAATCATTTAAATGTTTCTTCTTCACTGGATATTGTCTTAGCAGCATTTGCACAGTACCTTGTTCAGAGTCAGATCCTCTAATAACTAGACTCTCTTAACTGACTTCATTTTGCTATTGAGTTAGATGTTTGTTCAGTTTTCTTTGTACCAGCAGAGAAATGAAAACAACAGAATGCACCAACAGAATTCTTGGGGTCGGTTACTTGGGCCTGATGAACATTTAAAAACAAAACACACCATGCTCACCAAAACTGGTCTCTCTTGCTATCTGAGATGTATATACTGCAGTCAGCCCTTTCAAGCTGTAGTTTTACAATACAAAAACCTTCAGTAGTTAGATAAGTTTGTGAGATTACAGCTCGTTCCAGCTCCTGTTCAATGGCATGCTGCCCTGTGTATGCAGTTGTTGTGAACTAATCCAGCTTAAACAAATAAAAACCCTACAACATTTTGTCTCTGATACTTCTCAAATACAGTTCAGAATGCTGCTGTCCTGTGCCGGTCTTACTGGGGTAGTGAACATATAAAATGGTAAAGGAAAGGGCAATAGGAAATCTTATGCTGCTGATCTAAGTGTGTCAACTTGCAGACGTGATGGTTTCCCAGGAATTTGCTCCTGGAAATGTTACTGTGTACAATAGAGAGAAAGAAGATCAAATACTGTCCTAAAATAAAACCCAACAGCCACCCTGGCAATTTTCTTGGAGGGGAATTGTGTAGGTCAGCGGTATGCTGGAAAGTGGGAGAAGAAGTATAAGTGGGTTATGGTGCAGAATGATTTCCTGAAATGCCAAAATGGAGTGAAAATTTGAATTCTTACTGGGCTGGTGGGGTGGAGTTCCCTCCTAGCATGCAGTTCTTGGCTTATCAAAGAGAGATGTCTGCACAAGGAAGTCCTTAGCACTATGAGAGTTTTCAGAGAGGCTAGCACATCGTCTCTGGCTTTCATGCCCATTAGAAGACAGTATTGCTGCATTTTGTAATGAAACTGCAGGTTTTGTGAATTTGAAATACTGCTAATTTGTTCAGAGGGAAAAATCTCAACTGCTTATTTTAATGTTTTTAATTATTTCTAAATTGTAAATATTTGCACAGTAATTATATGTATGTCACTTCTCTTTTTTTTTTTTTTTTTTTTTTTTTTTTTTTTTTTGTAGAAGGTTCACAGAACATTAGTTCTTTGGGAAATAGGAACGTCTGTTATCCTGTGTATTTCAGAATATGGGGGAGGAAAAGCATTCAAAGTTCAGGGTTTTGGTTTTGAGACTAAGGCATATAATATTCCACATAATATAATACAGGGCTTATGTGGTTGAGAAGAATTCATGTGCTATGTTTTTCCTGCAGCTCCTTTCCCCACTTCCCCAAGAACAGAAGATAGGGTGGGGTAGAGATGGCTGCAACCTTACCTCAGCACCGCCTCTCTTGTTTTGGTAGTCAGAGGAGCTTGAACACTAATGCAGATTGATCTGTGAGTGCTGATTAGAGAAGAAAACTACTTTTTCTGAATGGATGTTTAAAAACAAACAAACAACTAGAAGGATTAGGTAGCAAAATGAAATGGTAGAAAAAAATCTAAATGTTTAAAAATTTCATTTTAATGTGTAAATGAGACTTCTGTGCATTAGTCTCATGTATCTGATAGAAGGAAGCATCGCTTTGACAGAAGGACCATTTTTCTGACAGTGTTCATCTGGTGCTCCTTCTCCAGTACTTGAAATAGAAGATACAAGCTGAAGACACTGATTTTGAATTAATTAATGAAGATGGCATGTGATTCTGAAACTTCCTTGGAAGTTCCAATTATCTCTACATATTGCAGGTAGAGTCTGAGGAACCTACCTGAGAGCTGGAATCTTTGGCAACAATCGATTCTTATTCAGTGTTGCAGATACCAATACAGATAAAAGCATCTTTAATAGTCAATGTGTGGTGGTGCTGACAGCTATTCAAAACACATTTAGCTTCACATTTACATCATGGAGTGTCCCCAAAGATGAGGAGAACTGGACAAAGTTGGAAGGCTGTGGTAAGAGCATTAAGAGAGAGCATTTACTGATCTTATTTCACTGCCAAGGCAATCTGAGAATTCCCAAAGACTTTTTTTTCTTAGTAGGCTTTTCAATATGTCTATCAGCATCATAACTGAAATCATGCTGGACAGTATAACTGGTTTCAAAAAACAATCTGGGTTATTTTTTCTGTCTGGCTCCAGCAGAGGACTTTTACCAGCACCTTACAGCTCTCAATATGGTAGTGAACTGCAGTCTTGCTTGGCCAAGCGCACATGGTAGTGCTTGTGAGGACTGGTTCGGGAGCAGTGCAGGGATCAGGGAAGATGCAGTCTGGTTTTGGCATCAGTAACCAGAAATCCTGCACAATGGAATGAGACAGGATAAAAAAACAGCTACTGTTTTCTCTTTCCTGGTCTTCTGCTTATCTTATTGAAACCTTATGCCTTTTCTGGCAATCCTAACCGAGGGGCAGCTGTGCTGGCTAGGTGGAACTTCAAAACATCTCCATCAGTTTCAGCTCACAAATTTGATATTGTGAAATTGATATCACATTTGATATCTTTTTTTTTTTTTCTCCTATTCTGTATTAGGAAATCATTTTTCTAGTAGGAAAAGATTATATCACTCCTTCTGAACTTAAGCAGAAATGGAGGAAAGAGCTGAAAATGCTTTCCGCAAGATAATTAGTAGCCGGTGCTTCCAGGTGCACAGCCCATAGATATGGGTACAGCCTCTGTGTTAATGTTCTTTTTCCTGACATCCTTTTTTTTTTTTTTTTTTTTTCCCTGATATTTCCAAAGGCTTTCTGTTTCTTTCTGTTTGATCACAGAACAATTTAGATCAGCAGGGACCTCTGGAAGTCATCTGATCCAACCTTCTGCTGAAAGCAGATCCTATTATATCAGGTTGCTCAGGACCATGTCCAGTTGAGTTTTGCATATCTCTAGGAATGGAGATTCTGCACCACCTCTGGGCAACTTTTTCCCATGTTTAAAAACACAGAGAAAATTGTAACACATAACTGGAATTTCCCATCTCGTGTCTTGCGTTCATTGTCTTTTCTCTCTTCTCTGTGTAGCTCCAAGAAGTGTTCAGTTTCATCTTCTGTATGCATTTCCACTACAGAGCTTAAGACAACAAAAAAATCACTCTCCCCATAGCCATTTCTACTTACAACTGAACAAACCTATTTCTTTCATTTTCTTCTTGTAAATCACGTGCTTTCCCCTGGACTTGCTCGGATATGTTAATATCTTTCTTTTATTGGAATCCCCAAAGTAGCTGGAATACCTAAATATGGTTTTCACAAGTAGCTGGATAGAGGAGAATTGCTGCTCTTGAACTTGGGGCTATGATGTTTCTAATACAGGGCAGCATGCTGTTGATTGTGTTTGCTACAATGATGCACAGATGAGTCTGACTTTTTTTTTTTTTAATAGAGTGTGTGTCTTCAAGGCAGTAAGTTTAATACAGCTCAAGGGCTGCACTGAAACAGGAATAATACAGCTAGTCTGTTTAAAACAGAATAAATCCTTTGTTTGTCTTCTCTATGCTGTGTGAAAGTGTCATCTGATAAATGGATGATGGGTGTTGCAGGATGTGGTAGATGTTCGCATTTCTTTTTTTTTTTTTTTTCTGCTGGCTCCTTTTACTGCTTTCTAGGAAATCCTTCTTGCGGGTCTCTTACAAGTTTCTTGAATGAGTGAAACTTTTCTATCCCTTTGCTTCATTCTTTCTGCAGGAAAATGCCTGTGCTACAAACATGGTTGGAAGCTATTTTTGGCTTTACTTAGGTCCATCTGTTATCAAAGGCTTCATCTGGAATAAATTATTTCAGAATTAGCTATTGAATTATTTTTGACTTGCTGCATAATTGGCTAATAGGATGAGATTGGAGAGTAGGTAGAACAACAGAACAGAGTATCCTGAGTTGGAAGGGAACCACGAGGATCATTGAGTCCAACTCTATAGCAAATATGTTAGAAGTTGTGTTGAAGATTATATCAGGTGTCACAGTGTCACACTTAAAATATTGCTAGAGAAAGCTTAATTATTGTTCGTTCTTCACCCATAAGTGGAGACTTGACCAATGAGATTTCCTCTTACTGGCTCTGATTAGTGGTTAAACTGACAGCTATTCAATCCCTCACAGCCAGAGGACTCACCAATTAGGCATATTCTTTGTGGCAGTGAGTATGCAGACATTGTCTGGAGTATTGAAAAAACACTGCCACTAAAACTAATTTGAAGCCTCTCTGTTATAGCCGATACAGATTTGTCCATCTGCACTGTCTGAATGATCCCTATTAACCTCCAGACACATCTGTAGTTATTCATATTTCCAACAGATTGAAGTGATCTGCACCTTTCTAATACGTGTTCCCTACAAGGACGTATTCATACACAGACTCAAAAGCAGTCTCCCCATGCCCATGAAATAAGTTTGGAGTTATTGTTAAACTGCAAATTATGCAAAATTGGTTTTAAAGATTCAGCAATAAATCAAGTCAAAAAATGGTTTCAAAGCATACACATTTTTGCATTTTTCTGATTGTTTCATGTGCTTCAAAAACTTCTGATTAGCAACAAACATAACAATAAATAAAATCTTATGAATTATTTAGTCTAAGTTGAACACTTCTCTAGAATTTATCTATGCTCTCTGTAGATTTCAGTTTGCAGACAGGAACTAGTTTCCATCAGTCTCAGCTTGCTTTGGTTATTCTCCTTTACTTCAAAGTTATTTATTAAATCTGCTTAGTTATTTATTAAATCTGCTTTAAAGTCTCTATTTGTAAAAAATATTCCTAGCACCTCAATTCTTGACTGTGATGTTTTAGAAGCCATCTTAAATTGAATTCTCCTTACTATATATTTAGATTACTGTTTAGAATTTAATCTGAACCTTGAGATGAGAAGAGATCCACATGAGACTTGTTCTAGGAAGCTGTGAAATGATTTCCCATTTACCGTTACTAGTTGAGATCTTTCTGTTAAGCAGTTTGAATCCATCTCTCTCTTTTTTTTTTTTTTTTTTTTTTTTTTTTTTTTTTTTTTTTTTTTTTCAGTGTATTGGATGTGCTTTTTGGAAGCCCTATGAAAACAGCTGTTGACTAGCAAATGTGTAACTTTGGAGGAAAAGGCCATTTGGCAAGACCTGTTTCCATAAAGCAGTGTCTATAACATTTTAATTTTTGCAGTGTTCCTGGATTCTCTATAAAGTATCCCCATCTGAGCTTTTCAATATATTTTTTTTTTTTCCTGAAGATGAGTGTATAATGTTGTTGGGGTTGCTCTGTTCGTAACCTTCTTGTATTTTAAGTATTGAGTGTTAACTTTTTTTTTATTACTGTGGAATTGTACTTGAAATAAGGCTTTTTTATTATTTTATGATAAAGTTTATGATTTCAAAATGAAATGTGTAATCTCCAAGTCTGTTCATCTTTTACTCTTTGGTATCTTAAAAGTCATAGTCTGTGGTCTCATTAATGCTTTTCTGACTGTCTTGCTGAAATAATCGCAGCGCTATCTTCTTCCTTCTGTTCTTCAGAATGTCAGTCATTAGCCCAGGACTTCTGATGACTGACCTGTGGAGGTGCATCTCTGATCACTGATGTAGGTCTGGATCAATTGTCAGTGAAATCTTTATCTGAACTAGGTATGAGTTCTTGCTCACACTTGAGATTAGGTGGAGCATTTTGTACAGTATTTATTCCAAGGCATCTGCACTTCTTATAACCATGCACATTATGTGACAGCCTGGGTTCTATACATTTCTTGAGTTAGGAGTGCAGTTTCTTGTTTACTATGGACCATGTTTAGTGAAATAAGGAGAATATGAAGAAAACTAGTTGTGAGTGGTTACATTGTGTTTTGTTTGATTAAAACTGAAAATTTTACTTCCTGTTATGTGCATCGTATTTCATGGTAACAGGCATGGTGATTGGTACAAATGCAGCAAGATAATAGCTGAAGGAAATCTTCATGACAACAAAGGCAGTGTTTCTGGAAGCCTGTGCCAAGCTCAGGGAGATAACCCATATTCAAGTACTACTGGCAATTGAAAAGAGGATTGCCGTGGAATTTCCCAAACTGTAGTCCTCGGTATTCTGCTCTCGGTCTTGTTCTCTTAACATGCTTGCAGGAAAGACTTAATTTTCTCTGACATTTCTTGCTGTTGTAGTTTATCTGGAATGCTTTGCTGTCACAGCTGGGTGATCTGACACGTAATGCTCTTTTATGCAATGCTCTTTTACACAGGCCTTTGCTGACAAACCTGTGCTAATAGAGCAGATTTATTTTTACGACTAAGTTAATATCTTTGATTTCACATGATGCTCTTAGCTTCTAAAGTAATTAATTGGCAACTCAAGCATCTGCCATCACTTGAGCAGCTGTTGAACAGTAATAGATTATAAAGTCAGTCAGGCAGTGGCAAGGTGCGGTGCTTTATCAGTTTTGAGGCTGGATACTGCGTAGGTTTTCTTTTGCTTTGTGCTCTAGTGCATCTATGAATAGATTAGCATAAAAGAGAGACAGCTGGGATATTATGCTAAGATAAGGTGTTGTTGTCTGTTGCAGACCAGCTATGCCAATCAGAAGGACTGAATTATGAAAGATACATTGACACACAATATTTATTTTTCAATAGAAGAACGTCCTGTCACATGAGGGTGTGAGGGAGAGGTTACAGTTCTGGAAGATTAAGTGTGATCATTAATTTGATAGTGGAAACTATGGGCCCTGCCCAGATTTGTTGCAAGGAGTTCTCTGGTATAAAGAACAACTGCTGGAGTATTATCTTTCAAGTAAAGTGTTATCTTTATTTGCGGTAGACTCTCAAGCAGCTGCTACAAAATGTGTAGAGTAAGTGCATAGAAAGGAAGATACTGCATTGTGTTTATGTATTTGGGTGGAAGTTTATGGTGATTTGGCAAATGGATTGGCCAGAAAGATGAGGTGTTGAATTGGCATAGACTCCAAGAATAGCTTGATTCAAACATGGCAAGGTTAGATCTTCCTATTAGCAAGTGCAGTTTAGGACAAGGTGGCAGCAGGCTTTGCCTGGTTGTTTTTTGGATCCTATCTGTTTGTGACACCTATTTTTTAGAGAAATATCTTTTCTAGCTTTGTCTGTCACAAAGGTCTGATATGTTTGTTCTCATTTTTCTCCTTTTCTGCAGAAGCAGCAAGTTCTCCTTCATAAACGGGCTTTCAAAAAGGGGAGATATAGGTGATTTTGCAGAAAATCTGTTCTGTCAAGGTTTATGTCTGCCTTCTCATCTGGTCTAGCATAAAGTTTCTATAGGAACTGAGGGCAATTATTGGCCCTCTTAACTTTTCTGTGGACTTGTTTGAAGGTCTTAGTCTTAGTTCTGTCCTTAGTACTGTGTCAGGTTCCTAAAACTACAGCAGTAGTCTGTTAGGAAAATATTCCTTCCATTGACTTCTGGAGCAAATATTTCCTTTCAAACAGGAGCAATACTGGAGAATATGCTTGCTGACTACAAAGTGTCCATAATTTCTGTCGCTGTTTGTCTAATAAGTGACATATCTCTGTATAACAGCTGAAGTGCATGCGCTTGCTGGGTTTGATAGCAGCCAGAAAAAATAAAAATAAATCCCAAGGCTAATGAACATGTAAGTAGAAGGGAAAGCACCGAAAGCACCGAGCATTACTGTTAGGAAAGGTGATATTCTTAGGAAGCTTGAGGTTGTGGTGCTAATGGGGAAAAAAAAAAAAGAAAAAAAAAGGATCAAGAAGAAGCTAGTGAAATGACTTATGGGCTGTCTGAAAGAGGTCTAAGCATAGAACTCTGGGGGCACGCAATACTGAGTCTAATAGTCTAATATATACCTATAAAAAGGCTCTTAATTTTGTCACAGCTTAGTAAATGGGTGTCGCAGTTAATGCTACATTGCCATGCTGCTTATGTTCAGACAGTGGTCATAGGTGTATGAAAACATCTTTTCTCTTGTAAAATCATAATCTGTGTTTCATTGTATAAAGATGTATAAGGTTGCACAATAACTGCTGTGGAGAAAAACAGTAATTTGACTTTGGGGAATAATTCTGGGAATGGACACCTCTGAAGGCAGAGCTCAATAAAAGTTTGAATGTCTTGAACTCTTGAAGAGTATTGACTTGTCTATTCTTGTACCTATCAGAGTTGTAGATCTAGCTTATATTGATTTTGTTTTATTTTGTTTTATTTTGTTTTATTTCCTGTTGCCCAAAATACATTTAAGTGAACAGTTTCCTACTTGCAACAAAAAGTGGTTTGTCTAGAAGCGTTGGTGACTTAATAGCAGAAATACACCCTGATGTGAGTCAGGTTGTACTTTAATTCAGGTTAAAACTGTGCAAAGAACAAAGTTGGATGTATCCTGATGTTCCGGGTCTGGCTTGGGTGGAGTTACTTTGTTTCATAGCAGCTCATATGGTGCTATCTTTTGGATTTGTGACCAAAACGATGTTGCTGAACACCAGTGTTTTAGCTGTTACCGAACAGCTTTTGTACAGCATCTAGGTCTTTTCTGATTCCCATGCTGTCCTACCCCCAGGCAAGTAAGTTTGGGATGGGTAAAAAGTTGGGAGGGGATGTAGCTGAGACAGAGAACCCATAGTGACCAAAGAGAGGTTCCATACTATATGATGTCATGCTCAGCAACAAAATTGTGTCCCCTTCACCCTGAAGTAGTGGTTGCTGACAGAACATTACTGGTTTTGCATCATTTTTTTATTTTTTATTTATTTATTTTTTAATCCCTTCACTTTATTAAACTGTCTTAATCTTAACCCATGAGGTTTTGCTTTCCCACTCCCTTGCTTTTCTCCTTCCATTTTTTTCCCCATCCCACTGGGGGTTAGTGAGCGAGCCCCTGGTAGGGGCTTACCTGCCAGCCAAGGTCAACACACCACACCTGATAAATGGGAGTTAATGTTATGTCTCTGTAAACCTGCTATTCTGTAGTGTTAGAAAGTCTTCCAACTTTCTTTCTGTTTAGGACTGAGAGTTGTATTGAAATCAGATTTGGAGCTTTGAATAAAGGGCTGAGAGAGAGGAATATTTCATAATGTTGCTATGAGTATTGTAATTACTCAGAATGTTGATTTACTTGTGTTTGATGCCTATAATAAATATTTCACATCATTATCAAGCATTAATACTTTAAGATTGCCAGTGATTTGTAGCAGTTGTATACTGAAACAGCTGTTGGGGGTTGAAAGCAGTGCATTTTGATTGAAAGTTGTGTTAACTAGTGAGTTAACAGTTCTTTGGGGGCAGTTCTCTGGGACTAAGGAATTTCTGGATTTTTTTTTTTCTATCCAGTGTTTCTCTGATGTATGTATTTATGCATGTATGAGAGATGGATGCATAAGCATCTCCATATGAGAACATTTTTATTGGTAAATGCAGTTGATTCCCTGTACTGGTAAATGCTTTTGGTAAGCTAAAGAGAAATGAAAGTGTCATATAAAATTTATATTGACTTCTTATAGTTTTATATAGACCTGTGACTGAGTTTATAGTATTCTCGTTTTGTTGCTGTTACATTTCACTCTGTGGTTCTTCATTCTGGAGGATTAATGCTCACTAGCCATGAATTCAGACCGAGTAGTAAATACTGAACATGTTATAAATAGATGTTAGAATAATTTGGAAATACCTTATTTTAATTCAAAATTTCAATTGCCTTTTGTTTTATCAGCAAACACATATCTCTTTATGGTGCAAGCTCGTGGTATCATGTTGAAAGAAAATGTAAAAACAATAGGACACATGATCAGATTGTACACTAACAAAAACACTACGTTGAATGGAACAGGTAAGAATATTTCTTTTTTAATTTCATTTTAGAAGAGCTTTTTGGGATGCAGGGGGGAAACCTACACAAAACAAACCTTAAAGACATAGCTTGATCATGAAAGCCGAGACACAAGCACTACTTTTCAGTAACTAGAGAGAAGACCAAAGAGTTACTGTATATCAGTTCACTTTAGTAGGAAAAATGTCATAGCTGTAACAAAGATACCTTAATTGAATTACTGTTAATGTGGTAAAAAGTTATTTAATCATGCTGCATGGAATTGGCTACTTACAAAGTCAGCGTTGTCACCTGTCTGATGATATGTTACAAAATCAGTGGATAACTTTGTTTTTTACAAAAGTCAATTCTTCTTTTTAAGATTATCCTGAAGGAAGCAATTCTAGTGACTGTGTTGCTCAAACAACAATGTATCTTCCAGAAAACTTCACTTACTCTCCTTACCAGGCTTGTCCAGAGAAGCTGCCTTACATGAGTAAGTTTTAAATTGACATTAATGTTTATCTGGTAAATTGGATTGTACTTAAAACAAAATGTAATTACTTTAAAAAAGTAATAAAAGTATGTAACAAAACTAAATTATTTCAATAGTAAGAATTTTAGTTACCCGGCTTTGGGAATCAAATAAAAAGTTCTGACAATATCAACTCAGTAACTGAAGAAAAGGGATGGTTATTGTACCAGTTGAAAAATGTGTATAAATTAGTATTTCTTGGGATACTTTCAAGGAATCTGGCAGATGAATTCTGCCAAATTAGTTAATTCAAAACTGTACTAGCTTCCGCTAAACTGTTTCTCTTGTGTGTTAGTTTACTGTCCAGAAGTGGAGGGATAAGGAAAGTCAGTTGTTGATGAGTCTAATTTTATCACATAATCTTAAATCACTAATGCAAAAGTGTTTGCACTGAAGTGTATTCAGAATTGCCAGAATAGAGACTTCCATTCTACTTTGCCATCCTTCCTATAAACCTCATTGGCTGTACGGAAATCTACCAGAATTTGCCTTCATATTACTGCTCTCTTTTTCATCTTTTTTTGAGTGATCTCTTCATTTGTACCGTGTTGTGCTGAATTTAATGAAAAATTATACTTTTAATAGACAGTAATTCACTGGATAAGTTACCATTCAGCAAGGAGATATATATCCCACCCTTTGGTTTTCATGCGTCACTTTTTAATATCTATCTGTGTATAGTTCTATAAATAGAACTTCTTTCAAGGTTATCTAATATAATGAAATGTTGCAGATGGTCCTGAGATGGTCAAAGAAAACAGCTTGTTGAATCACATATATTTTGACCTACCCAGTCATCTATGGTTGTTACAGAAGTCAACTATATTTCTTCACATGACTAAATTCAATTTGCAAAATTTGTATCCTGGAATGAGAATGGTAAAATCATATTTTGTCCCAAGTACATGTGCTCTTAAAATATGAGTAGCTAGTGGCTTCTGTATGACTCAGTCTTTCAGGTTACAATGCACTGGTTGAGCACTGCTACGCTACTTCATAACTGGAGCAAGATACCTCTACTTCAACATAAAAGCAGTATGAAAGAATTTTTCATATCTTCTGTAATTCAGAATCAGTATAATTTTAATACTGGCTTGACATGTAAATGGAATGCAGACGAGTTGTTTCAGCTATATGAAATAAAACTCTTACGTTAAGGTCATCTCAATTTTATACTAGTTTGCAAAGGTCACTGCAATTAGAAGTAGTGGCTCTTAGTGAGCTATAAGAAATATATAGATCTTTAGTATGATCACCTCAATACCCTGGGATTAAATGTACCTTAACCATTATAATGAATATTAGAATTTAATATTAATAATTATAATAAATATTAGTATTTAACAAATAATTTTCAGTGGAAGTTCTCCAGAACTTATAGATTCTAGTGTTCCATCAGGTGAATGATTGAGATTTTCTTAATATTCAATCTGCATTTACTCCCCTCTGCCTCCTTCTACCTACCCCCCACATCCAAAAAAATCGTTGGATTTTTCCTTGTGCTTCGTGATGCTTGGACAAGAGTTGGTTGCCATCTGTATAACAAAATATTGTGTTTAGGAAAAGACAAAGTTTTTGTCGATCTTCTTATTGGTAGATAAACCAATTCTTTCAGCCTTTCTAGACTGCGTAGTTCTAAAACTCTTGTGATTCTTGATTTTGTACCATAGACTTTCTCTAATTTGATTTCCTTTTGAAACATCATACCCAGCTAAAGCCCTGGTAGGACTAAGGCAACAAAACAAACCAGTAATTACCTTCTCTGTCTTTCATACAACAGCTGTTAATGTATTCCAGAATGAGATTTGCCATTTTTGTGCAATTGCATTACAGTTTATTGTCTCATATTAATATGCAATCCATTAGAAACCATCAAAATCTCTTTATGCATACTGTAGCGTGGCCAAGTATATGCTGTTTTGTATGTGAATGTTTCATTTCTCCTAAAGTAACAATCCATAGATACATTTATATATTTAATTTCACTCGGTTTCAATACGTATCCCTAATTTGTTGATTTTTATTTTTTTTTTTGTCCAGATTCTGTTCTTCATAATGCTTTCTGCTTCCTTTGCTTTATTCTTTTTGTTTCTTTTCAGGTTTTATAAATAAATCTGTTTTTTGTTGTAGCTTGACAGTAACGGAAGTAGTGAATACTAAATGCAGATCTTTCCTTCTTCTGCACTCCCCACCAATGACAATGAAACACTACAGATACCTGTTCACCCTTCTCCTGCGTACTTTGATAGTACCAGTGTTTCAGGATCTACTATAGTTTACTATACTTTTTAAGCAATCTGGAGAGAATTTAGTCATGTTCCATAAAATTAAAAGTGTCCGCCTTATCTAAATATTGTTTAACTAGTCCTGGCTCCTACATTTTTTTTTTTTTTTTTACATTTAAATATTTCTCATCATCCAGTGGTCACATCTAAGACTAAGATCTTAGTACTTCACATCTTCGTACTTCACATTGTGTATTTTGTGTATTGTTTGATTCCTTTTGTGGTGTAACAATTGATATTTATTTTTATTTTTTCTGTTAGATTCTTTAACTCAATTGCATGGTTCTTGATGCTTCTCTGTCTCTTGATAATCGAAATTGATTTGATACTGTAACTAACAGTTATTTGTTGTATTTTCCAAAAATTTAAATCTTTCAAAAGAGTCTAGGTAGCTAGTCAATTCAGTATTACAGCATCAAGCAATTACAAAATGTTTTCCTTCTTTCCATGAAAAGATCTCTTGCATGTAGTTGCAGGGGAGAAAATGGTAACAATTTATTTCATCGTCCTTAAAATTTCAACCTTTACCAAATACTTGAGTTTAAAGACAAAAAATAAAGAATGTTTTATGGTATCTGTCAGAAAGTTATTGTAAAATCTTTATTTGACGATCTAGTATTTTCTTGTAATAAGTACTAACCTGATTTTTTTTGCTACCATATTGTAGTCTGTATTCAATATCTTGCTGAAATCCTCTTTGATCAGTATCCATTTGCAAATATTTTTCCTGTTGGGCTAATCAGTTCTATCAGTGGTAATTCTCAAATCTGTCCACTTGCTATAAATTGGTCTGATACAGTCAGTGGGTGAAGTCTGCATATGAAATAAATATATAGAATTTAAATTGCTGGATTTAGAATGAAGGTTCTTTTTAGAAGAAGTGCAGGCAGAGAGACACCTAGAATTTGAATGTCAGTTTAGTAGTGCAGATGAATTGGAATTGTTAACAGTAGAAGTAGAAATAGAAGGTGACTTTTTTTTTTTTTTTTTTTAGAACTGAAATTGTCTTGTTCTTTGTCTTCTGAGATGAACATTTTGCTTATGGGATTAATTGAAGGGATTTTTGTATTGGGAAATACTGACATTAATTCTGTAAAAGCTTAACATTAAGAGGATTCTATGAATTGTGTGTTGTTATTTTTTTTCTCTCTTTTTTTTTTTTTTTTTTTAATCTATATTGTAATGTAAATCAAATTTCCTGATTCTATTTGCCTGTGATAAATCTTTCAGAGTTAGATCTTAATTGAAATTAATTAATATAATTTTTTCCTCTATTTAGGAGGCCTTATTGATGTCAATATGAGTGAAATTAGTTTTGATGAAATTCAGCAGCTATTTTCAAAAGACTTAGACATTAAACCAGGAGGACACTGGAAACCAAAAGACTGTAAGCCACGATGGAAGGTGAGATATTTTTTTTGCCTTTTTTTTTTTTTTTTTTTCCTATTTGTATTCAACAGTAGTTAGCAATTGTAAGCACTCAACCTTTTACTGCTATAGATTTATATAACATCTTGTATACTATATTGTATCTATTGTGCTGTGTTTAGGAAGACACTAGAGCTTGTAGAAAAGCATGAAATGGTTTCCTTGTAGACATAAACTTTTCCAATGTTTGTATTGCTTAATGCAATACAAATGATCATAAAAGGAAAATCATATTTAACTTTTACGTAATAACTTTTTCTTCTTTTTTTTTTAATTGCTTGAGCAAAATTCCAAGCTGCTTTCTTAGTGGAAATGACATGTTGTAGAACACTGAGCCAATTTTAAAGTAAAAATTAAAAAGATTGTATAAGCCACAGAAGACTTAATTTGTATTAAAACATCACAATTTAAAAATGTTAATATAATAGCTTGCTATAAATAATTTTTTGAAGGTGGCAATCCTCATTCCTTTCCGGAATCGCCATGAGCATCTTCCAATTTTTTTCCGGCATCTGATACCTATGTTGCAGAAGCAGCGGCTGGAATTTGCCTTCTATGTTGTTGAACAGGTAACAACACTTATTTGAAAAGTGATTCTTTGGGATTTATAATTTAAATTTAAAAATTGTTTCACTGCCCTTCTAAGCCTTTGAGTGAAAAAGGAGAGTTCAGCTCCATTTCCAGGATTATGCTATGTCCTTTTTTCAAATGCAGGCTGGTATTTTACGGGTGATAACATGGCCTCTTTGAATCTGTTGTCTTTATAAGTTTTCAAGGTAAAACAACAACAACAACAAATACACATTTTAAGGATAAGAATTGGGAATGGTTGTTTAGGGAAAAACATTTTACAGTACATGTTCACTGGAATCCAATCAAAGACAGTAACTTTAAAGTGTGTTCTATCCAGTTCATATATATGAAATATAGTGGTGGTGTTGATCCTAAAAAATTACCAGCTAGTACCAGCTAGAGACTAAGAGACTCTTCATAAACAGAGAGGAACGATTATGTAGGAAAAACAAAAACCAAAACCAACCAACCAAACAAACAACATAAAACACAAAAACAGCTAACCAGAAATGTCTGCAAGTCACAGTGAAGGAACAAAATAGTTCAGATTAACAGAGGAATTTGCACTGTTGTTGGCTGTAGTAGATAACCTCCCAAAGAAATTGCTGGACTTACTTTTCATGGTTTATCTTATATGATATTTTCATAAGTGAAAAGTACCAGAAAACAAATAAAAAGATCCACTAAATGGTCATGAAAAAGTTATTTAAAATGCATTTGCTATATCAAAAGGTCTTGTAAGTTGTACTGTCTTGTTAGTTCAAAATAGAAATGTGGAGATTTAAACTGTGCTAGAAATAAAAATAATTTGAATTTAACTTCATAGAAGTTTCTAAGAAATTGGAAATTCTTATATATGCTTGTCATTAATGTATATATGTAAATGTTATGAAAACATAACAATTACAGCTTGACTAAACAGTCAACTGTTTTAAGAAACAAAATATTTCTTTTTAGTTTATATCAGTATTTCTTTACCTGGTAATATAATGCTGTATTGATCTAGTGCTGTAAGTTACTAGTGCTGTTAAGTTTTGTGCAAGGTAGAAGGTTGCCTAGACTTTTAAATCACAAAATAAGAATTGATGTGGTTGGTGTTAATCAGAACTACTGCTCTGCTTAACTAGAGGAATAACAGACATCTTTGCCAATACTTTTTTAGTGCGGAAGATGATGTATTTCTCATAGTGTTGAAATTATGTCTCTTTCTTCTTGACTCTTACAATTTCTTTTTTGTTTTGTGTTTGAAGACAGGTACACAACCTTTTAATCGTGCAATGCTCTTTAATGTTGGCTTCAAGGAGGCTATGAAGGATGTTGTCTGGGACTGCATTATATTTCATGATGTAGATCACTTACCTGAAAATGACCGTAATTATTATGGGTGTGGAGAAATGCCACGTCATTTTGCAGCAAAGCTGGACAAATACATGTACATGTAAGTAACTAACTTTATCCAAATTTTTTCTTAAAGACTCAGAAACATTCTTGAATATTGTATAACTTTCTAGCAGTTTTGCTGGACAGATCAATAGCAATGCATTGAAAGCACAACTGTGTGTTTGTGCTTCAGGTTGGCAACCAATTAGCTGTCAAAATTTTCAGGATTTTAGATGTATTTAAAAATATATACATTAATTGATACATTACTAATTGTTGATTTTTTTATTTTTTTTTTTTTTTTTACAAATGGATAAAGAGCAATTTTTCCAGTTGAATAGTGTCAAAGTACAATAGTTTGAAGGCTTTGCTTCACAGTTCTTTCAGCTTTGAGTCTAAATCAGCCATCTTAAATATGTGGTAGATATGTTTCATGTGATGATACTAACATGAGCTACAGTCTAAAGAATACCTTTCATGCAAATGAGACACTACTGCAAATATTTTATTCAACTTCCATTTGTATTACTTAATGCCTGTTATCTGTGAACCAGTTTCCCTTAATGGATACATTCCACATCTGTCTTTAATTTAGAGTTCTTTATGTTTTAGTGAAAGGTGTTGCTCAATGAGAAGGCTACTTTCCTAAGTCCAGATAATACAAAACTTGTCTTTTGTTTTCAGTCTTCCATACAATGAGTTCTTTGGTGGGGTAAGTGGACTGACAGTGGAACAATTCAAGAAGATCAATGGATTTCCTAATGCCTTTTGGGGATGGGGTGGAGAAGATGATGATCTTTGGAACAGGTGAGTGTTCAGTGCTTATTAAGTCTTTCTTATTGTTCTCTTATATCCACCATTTGAGAGCAATTCAGCGTTTTTTGTTTTAAATGAACAAATTCTGTCATTTCTAAAGAATTCAGTTTAGTAATATCAGAAAATACTGTGTAAAAGAGTAAGTACGACATTCATTCTTCCTTCACCTCTTTTGGCCTGGGGAGAGTTAACAGTCTTTTAAGAGAGAGGTCTCTTAACACAATAACAGATATAACAACAGATAACAGTATTAAGCATATTTAGTCTAATTCCTCTAGTCTTCTGTATGTTGCTTTTTAATTTTAATTTATATTTCTGTTGCTGCTAGCATTATAGAACAGCATTTTACAGATTGTAGAGCAAGCATGTATTTATTTAATCTTTAATATCACAAGAGCAGTGTCTGAGTGATAGTTTAATTTGTAACTGTAGTGATAGTCAAAAATTGGATAACGGATGGCAATGTTTGTTGTATTACTAACTGCACACAGTAAACAATTGTAAAACATTCCAGTAGAGTTCTTAAAACAGATGTCTGCATGACTTCAAAAAGAGATGTTTTAAAGTAGTTATTTGTTTTCCTTGCTATTTTAATTGTTTTTCTTTTCATCCTGCTTTGCAATAAAGCAGGAAATACTAAATAAATAACAATTTATATTTCCCATTTTATTGGTTTTGTCAGCTTTATTAGTCACAGAATCACACATAATCACAGAATTTCTAGGTTGGAAGAGACCTCAAGATCATCGAGTCCAACCTCTGTCATTAGACTAGAAGTTTTGTTTTTGTTTTTATTGGAGATAATGTCAGTAAATGCAAAGACTTAGCTTTAAGAGATCTATTATGTAATTTTAATTTTTGTTGTAACTTATAAAAACATATTTTAACAATTGGGCTTGATGATCTTGAAGGTCTTTTCCAACCTGAATGATTCTATAATTCTATGATATTCTTTATAAAATTGTTTATTTATTGTACTGTAGGGTTCATTATGCTGGATACAATGTAACAAGACCAGAGGGAGATTTAGGGAAGTACAAATCCATTCCTCATCATCACAGAGGTGAAGTCCAGTTTTTAGGACGGTAAGAAAAATTGAAAACTAATCAAACACTACAGCTAAAGATGTAAAGATTTTTCATATATGTGTATATCTTCTGCGCATAAAATGAGCAGTCAGTGCTTCTAAGTGTTACTCCCTCTTTAGGGCTAAACTCTGTATTTTCATAAACATTATTTATTTATTTATTTATTTATTTATTTATTATGAAAGTGATAGGGTTTGTATGTCAAAAGATATTAATGTCATTCTCTTTGGTCTCTTTGGTGAAGAAAGTTACTATTCTTTAATAGTTTGGGCATTAGCACTGGGAGGGCTTCACTAGTCTTAAATATCTTGCAAAAGGAAGCAGTACAGCTGAGGAAAATGACTCCTTTGTGAAAACCAACTTTAGAACTACTCAAGGATTGATTCTTCCATCATATTTCATTATTTTCTGAGAAAACAGATCTTCTTGTTTCCTGATTATATTGAGCTAAATTTTAGTTTTGTGGTGCCTTTCTTTTGCTACAAAAATGCAAAACACGTTGATAGAGTAGAATAGCAACCAGAATGCAGCAGATGAGCTACTGTTGTAATGTAATGTGAAGAACATCATTATTTAACAGTTGAGAATAAAGCAGAAAATTGATGTGCACTGTAGACAGTAGTAAATATGTGATATGAAACTAATATATATATTAGTAACCCATGAGGGAAAACTGCTTTTTAATCAAGTCCAATTTGGATGTTCGCAAATGCAGTTATCTCAAGGATGAAATGAATTTCAGACATTTTGCATGTGTGGTGATACACTGCAAAAGTACCTAGATCTTCTCTTATCTCTATAGTGAGTTTTATAGGGGAAAAAAAAATAATAATAAAAAAAGCATGTTCTTTAAAAATTGGGTCCACAAGAAGAATATATATAAATTGCCCAGCTTGTTGTCTAGACTTAAGATGAACTTAGGTACATGTACATACAATGTAATTGTATTGTATGTAATTGTATTAAAAAACCTGGTGAAAGTGGGTGGCTTTTAAAGTTAAGGTAGGTAATTTAGTAATTTCAAATGACTGAGAGGTACTTTCAGGGTTTAAAAAATGTAGCGTTTCAAAATGAACTGTTACAGTGTCATGCCTAACATCAATGGAATGGTTTCTTGCAAATCTTTCTCATGTTTTCTTCTTCCAACTCCCTCTACAGATATAAACTTCTGAGGTATTCCAGAGAACGTCAGTATATTGATGGGTTGAACAATTTAATATATACTCCTAAAATACTTGTCAGTAGATTGTATAAAAATATAACTGTTAATCTCATACCAGAACTTGCTCCTGTTAGAGACTATTGATGGAAATGGAATGACAAAGCAACCCTACTGGAGCAAACTTTTAACACTGGAAGATACTAATAGACAGTATAGACACTGTAAAACAAAACAAAACAAAAACAACAAGAACAACAACAAAAAAACCCCTCACAACAAACAGCAGCTTAGAATTAGGGATTTTGACCATTGGATGATATGATGCATATTTGGGATGAGAAATAAAATTATTGTATGCACCATGCATTTTTTCTGAAAGAAAAGCCAGCAGCCACCACTCAGATGTTTACAGCATGAGACAACTGTTCAAGCCTTCCTCCTTCATATTCTCTATAATAACCACACAACTAAATAAATTGCAGAAAATAGACTTGTAGCTTCACTGGAAGTAAGACAGATCCTTCTTCCAAGTTTTTTTTTTTTTAAATACTAAATCGCTCCCTTCTTCCCTCCTCCCTCTCCATATTTAAATGAATGCTTTTGTTCCTTTTTAAAATGTGTTTTGTAAATATGTGATGTAAATTAATGTGTGTACATTGCTTTTAAATTGCTCAATATGCTTCAGTATGTATTTGAGTGCGTTCTCGTTTGAATTCTATTGGAATGTTTTTATTAGCATGAAAGAACAAGTGTAAAATGTAAGTATGCTTAAAAAAAAAGGTTATACCTTATGTGAAATGAAGGAAATATTAATTGTTGGCCAGCTATGACTGTAAACTGTTATACTAGTTTTGAGCTCTAGGCCTCCTGCATATCTATATAGAAGAATCAATTTCATATATATACTTGCTTGAAAGAAAGCTTTTAATTTTATTTATTGCCAGCAAAACTATATGATACCCTGCCTGCCATCTAAATCATATTTATATACATATTGCATGTGTATTATGGAAAATCTTGCAGTTGTTGTGTATTATGATCTACACAAACTCTTAACTGTTTCCGCGTGTGCCACTAGTGTCAATGTCAGGGATTTTAATGCCTAAAACAATGTGTCTGGGTGCATACAGTATTTCGGTATTGTTCTTTTTTTTTTTTTTTTTTTTTTTTTAATCCTAGTAAACAGCACTTTTATTCCTCCAAAATCAGAAGAGCCAAATATGTATCTTCATTGGAAGAATATTAAAGTTAGATTTTTAAGAAAATAATAAAACATAGTTCTAATGCTTGCAGTGTGGGATTTTCAGAAGCACAGTGTGGGCCAAATTGTTCCACTTACAATGGCATAAGTGGAACTGAAAGTAGGCCAGTCCCAAGTGCTTTTTAACATTCCACCCATAATATATCAATATAGCTATTTAAGGGCCTATTCTGGTACAGTGCTGAATGCTTTTATGATGCACTAAGTATCCTCAAGTCTATGACTTCGAATGAGATTGAGGTTGCACAGTCCCAGTAAGGATTGGTCCTGTCTGTTTCTCTATTTTTGTGGTGTTAAATGTATGAGTAACTAGCTTCTCCTTAGCTTAAAATAAGAAACATATCTTCTTATTTTCTGTTTGCTTGTAATGTTAAGCTACATATAACTATCTCACTTTTAAGTATTATCTTTTCCTATTTCTTTTTTTTTTACATTCCTTGTTAATACTAAGGAAAAGGACTGAATCATTTATTTTTTATGTTAATACAAAGAATACTGACCAAGATCTCCTAAACTGTTTTGTTTGTGACAGTTATTCAACTCTTTAGGAACCAAAGACTGACTCCTGCTCCCATGAAAAATGGAAAGCAGTATATAATAAGGATTGTTTATCCATAGAGTGTTCTGTAATAGCGTTGACAAAGAACACTAACTCATTTCTATGTGTTGCTGCCACAGATAGTGTGGTGCTATGTATATTTGAGTTTGTTTGCCATAAACATCTTTTATCTCTTTGATGTCCCAGCAGCAAATTTTGCCCTTAGTCATTTTTAAGTAAAGTTACAATCTTAGTTGTAGACATCCCAAATATTTTATAGAAATATAAGATATAATGGAAGTAGTTGAGAACAACTGAAAAGGGATATTTTAAACCTTATGGGAATTACCCTAAAATCTGCCAGTTAATATAGCATCATTTAGCAATGATGCAATGAAAATAACAAAAAGTATAAAGTGAACAGAACATCCTTCAGAAGCATGCTTAAGTGGTTTGATCACCTCCTGGTATATTTTTCTATAACTGGGTGTACAGAATATTCTGAAGAATATGGATAAGGGTAGAGATAATATGTATGTACAACTACATATTAGAGATACATATAGAGATAATAAGTATGAACAACTACATGTTCAAAATAAAATTGGTCTTATTTCATAACAGTAACACAATTCTTCAAGAACTGGTGAATAAATTTTTTAATCCTTCATATAATTTTGAAGTGATATCTGTTTTTCAGTACAAGTTCACTTACAGTTTAACAATTGTGATTATTAAACATCCTTTGGTACTGTAGGTCTTTACCATTTTCTGAAGCATGATTTGGTGCCCATTTGTTAGGCATTCTGTGAAATTGATGTGCAATTTTGAAAAAATTCTAATGCATATATATGTATAGATACATATATATATATACATACTATATTACACATATGCTGTGGCTAAACTAATATAACTTTACAGCTACAAGTGGTTAATCATGTCTGGTCTTAGGAAAAATTTGATTTTAAACCAGGATGTAAATGGATTATGACATATAGCTGAGTTCTTAAAAAGTTTACATTTTGATGCCCCAAAGTGATGGATGTTATATTATGAAATATTAATACTAACACTCCTCTCTAAATAACTTTGATCACTTTGTTGGGAAACTTTAAAAGTCACTATCTTAAATTACATCAAAATAGTGTTTGTATGCTACCTGCTTGAACTCAGTAGTATTCTTTAGTGAATTTTAACATAGACAGTGCCTTCAAACAAAATAAATGTGGTGCAGAACTAAGAGTTGTGCACATTCCTTTTGATATTTTCATAATTCTTGTAAAACATAGAGAGAAGCCGGTCACATTGGCTTTTGCTAATGGTTTTGCTGACCAGGCAAATTAAGGACGTATTCTCTTCAAGGAGTTAGAGGGAGAAGAAAGAGAAAGTATTTTTACAAGATTCTGAAAGTTTTGCAAATTAAAAAGTAAAAATATTACAAAACTATTAACACTGAAATCTGATCAATATACATGATACTCTTAAGCCCATTTCTGTATTTTAAATTTAAATAGGAGAATATAAAATATAAAATCCATTTCAAACTAGAGAATATATTGAAAAGAAAGTGCAAAATGTCCTTTTTCTTGGATCTTGCCAGTCTATTTTTCTATTATGTTTACTAATGACTGTGTTGTAATGAGTTACTAATGAGCCAGTTACTTAAAAATATTAAAAGCACCCATTGCTTATCAGCAAGAGGAAGTGTACTTAAGATTATTTTATTTGTAGAGGTATGTAAGCTAGGCTTAATGAAAAATGCACTGAAACAAATGCTGGGAATTTCCTGTGTACTATCATATTTTTTTTGTTGTTGTTGTTCATGAAAATGTTTGTACTTTTTTATCATTGTCTTTTATGAAATATAATGTTCTAAAGATTGTGTTGGCTTGTTTATTCTGAGGTTCCGTGGAAAGGTATCTTTTGTGATTTCTTTGCAGACAAAGGGCTCGTTTTTCTAGTACATAATTCCTCAAAAGGACAACAAAATGAAAGGGAGTTTGGCCATCAAATAAATGAGGCTGTGGTGGGATTGAGCTCTAGGCTAACCAATTGTTTTCCCTTTATTGGTATTCATAAGCTTTCAGCTTTTGTTTTTGTTTTCCTGGGCTAAATGACTCAGCATTTTTACATACTTTTCCAAGAAAGCATTGCTATTTTGTTCAATTTCATAATGACTTTTCTCTTGTAGAGGTGTAATTTTCCTTATATATGGATTACAAGAATGTGAAATAGGATTCATCAATATTTCTCTTAGCATTAAATAGAGACCTGGTTTTCTCTGGAACCAGCGATTGTCATTCATACCTTTTCTTTTTTATCTTACAGTTATAAGAAAAGTGTTTGAAGGTTAGAGGTATGCAAGTCTTTTGGGAGGAAAACTTAAACTGAGGACAAAGTTATTTGCATAACTTTGAGTTTTATGAGAACACACAAATATCTTCAAGTATGTTTGATAGATACACTTCTGCATGCTGGATATGGACTATTCTTGGAAGTTTTACTGGTTATACTATATTTAGAAGTAGGAAAGGAGACTTTAAGTACACATAGCATCCTTATGTGCTATTCTTCCCTGCTGTCACTCAAATGTTGCTTCTGCTTTCATATTTTCAAAAGCAGAATTGGGAGATGAGATTATTTGATTAATATGTGGGACATTGAGTTCCATGTGACTTCATTCATTGTGGGCTTCAGAAATACATAGATAATGGCAGGTGGTGGTTTGCATTTCCTGTGCACTTAATTACCATGAGACATCTTTCAAGTGTGTTTTGTTCACTTTGTTGGCAAGGAATGTAGTTTATTAACTTAATGGAAGACTTCAATCAATATGTTTTTTTCTAAACTTAATGTGTTTCTCTGAATAGTTTTATTCAGCAGAGTTATTGAAAACAAAGTCAATATATCTTCCTAAAGTTAACAAAGGGAATAAACAACTTGACAGTTATTGTTAGTGGTTTAGTATGAAAGGTGCTATGCAAATTCTAAAATTGTTACTACGGTCAGAAACTGTTTTTACTCTTACTGTTTATGGAAAATTTAACTTACATATCTAAATTTTCATGCTTAATATCTGTTTCTATTCCACTGGCTCGCTAACTACTGCTGTAGTTGAGTAAGAAAAGGGACTGAGGAGAGTAGCAATGGAGTAATGTCGATAACCAGCATCATTAGCTGTGAACACCACCTGGAAAAAGAAGAAACAAACACAAGACAAGTAAGAATTGATCTCTAGTTATAAACCTACACATAGATGAAAACATTGTGATTGTTTAATTTGACCTCCCACAAAACTTTGGAAATATCTTCTCATGTGGTGATGTGGCCAGTGATCTGTCCCACATATATAACTGTTTAAATATCCTTTGTTAAAAGCATACTTGCCACTTAAAGTATATTATTTATGTTTTTATCACACATTTATTATCCAAATAATAATTCTTATTATTAAATAGTAACTTCTTTGTTGGTATTGATAAATAACAATGATATTTATTTTTTCTTCTTGAACACTGTGAGTCTTTTTTTTTTTTAATTAAGGTACAATTTCAAGTATTTTACTACTATCTTATTTTTGTTGTTCTTATGAAGTCCTAAATGTTGAGGAACAGAGTTAAACAGAGCTATCTTTACTCCAAAATGTGTAAGCAATACATTTCTTTAATCCTACTTGAGTATCTAGTAGATACAGAACTACTGCCTTTGGCCGTGACTCAATAATGACCTTCCATAGGAGTGTTATTTACAAGAGCCCTTTTAGCATCTGTTCCATCAGCTCACGTTCCTTCAATTCCTCCCTATAGATTAGTAGATTATTTTGTGTTGAGAGAAGAAAGGTGGTAGTCGGGAATAGAGATGTGAACATTTTCTTGATGTTTAATCAATTCTCTTGAATGTTATGAATCTTGCATCTTATCTCTTGTTTAAGTTACAAAAAGCAAGATTGTCCAGTGTTAACCTTCATTGTCATCTAGAATAAGAATTGTCATCTCTTACCCATTTCAGGGAGGCCAAAGCAAAATTTAGCCCGCATGCTTGCCACTTTTTCTCAAGGAGATGAAGAATAGCAGCAGTTGCAAACTGTACAGCTGTATTGGTGCTCACTGATTTGTCACAGTCCAGCAAACAACTAATACAGGACTGCTGTTACTGAAAGTTCACATGAAGGACCTGATACTGTGAAGGGGAAGAACATAGTCCCCAGTGAGTTCTAAACTATGGAGCTGGCCTCAGTTGGTACCTGGTTTGGACCATCTAACCAGTCCCATGCAAATTAAAAAAAAAATTGTTATATTTCATTCTGTTGTGAATTGAGGATCGAGGCATCCAGAAAACAATTCACACTTCCATTTATTTAGAAATCTAATTTGTAAACTTTGTATGCATCTAGAGAAATATTAGATATAAAAGGCAGATAAATTATTTTCCCAGGAAACTTAATAATCTACCTGTTCTCTCAAATCTAGTCTCAGAATGATAGGTAAGTATAGCCAGAAGGATGGAAAACTTTTTCATCAGTAATGCATCAAAGAGCTCATCAAGAGTTATGGGAAAGCTACTAGGTAGATTCCGTCATGAGTGCATTGTCACAATGCTCTGAGGCTGTAGATTTGAAGTGTTAATACTAAAATATTTTAAAGTGAAAAGTAAGTTCAATATGTGCTATTATTATTCAAATCCTACATATCTAATATATCCTTTGCAACCTATGTACAGAGGAAAATGAATACTCACATCAGCATGTTGATGGAAGGGGTTCAAGCCCAGTTTCTTCCAGTAAGAGGCTGTATCAAGCTCAATCTTGTATATCCCTGTTACAAATTGTTCTTTAGTTGTGAGCTCTCGGAGCTCTCCATTTTCATTGGTTTGTCTGTACAATGGGAGAAGAATGCACTTTTATATTTTGGTTAAAAGCCCTATAAAAATGTAGTTCTCAACAACTGAACTCAAGTGATGTTGCGTAGCTTAAGTAATGTGATGAATACTTCTATTGATCTGGAATGGCTTATGTCCATCTGTATTATGGATGCCTCACAGAGCTTATCTTGGCATTTACTACTCCCATGATCACCACAGCGGATGGCTGCCTGCCATGTCACTACTAGGCATGGTTTGGGGGTGAGCCAAATGTTGACATTATTGTTTGTGGGCTCTTGGCAGAGTCTTAGAGTTAATTAAATGAACTCACATGGAAAACTTCACCATTGCTGTAAGCAATGTGAAAGCTGTATGATGCGCTTAACTATGTAAGTAAATAGGGTCAACTCAACTTTTCCATAGCCTGCTATCTTTTTTAAATATGTTAAATTCTTTTATCAGTAGGAATATTTTTTACAGTCAGCTATTTGAAATCTACTATTTGAAGTGCCTGTACATCAGCCAACAGTGTAGCCTTATGGAATTCCTTGGTATCTGTATTAACTAGTTGGTTTTACATCCTCAAAAAATAGATGCTTTAGTTTGACTTAAAGATGTTTTCAATGCTAGCCAAGGTTATAGAACTGGCTTGAAACAACAGACCTTTGAACACAAACCAAAATCTGGGGCTCTAGAGACAATATTGAATGCTGTCTCTCGAACACATCTCTTGGTTGAAACTTATTTTTGTGGAATAAGTTATATAAAATTAGGTATTTCACCTAGGTTATTCACAAATAACTGCTGCTTGTATATGCTTTTAGTAGTCACAAACACTGTTTTGTGTTCTAGCTGCCAAATCCTTTTCTGAACATACTTTAAACTTACATGCAGAGAAAAATAAAGATTAGAATGTTATTTATATCTTTGTCCAGTACACAACTTAAGATTTGTGCTTTAATAACTATGAAGTCATTTGTATCTTCCAAGATACTGTCAGCAGTTTTTTTTTGTTGTTTTTTTTTTTTGTTTGTTTGTTTTGTTTTTGTTTTTGTTTTTTATTATTCCATTCAAATGTCTCTATTTTTCCTTTGTCATGGCTTGATTATTTTTAGATAAGTGTTTCTCTAATAAGATTTCTCAGCTAAAACCAAACATATCTTTAATTAAGAAGAGCTATTTTAGAATCCCTTCCTAACCTTCCATTATTTATAAATAAATAAGACTGGAGAGGTTGATTTAGTATTATCACATCTTTCATATACCTCATCTTAAGGTTACTTTGTTCTTTGATTCAAACCCAAAGTATTTTTTAAGGCTATGATCAACATTCAGCTGTTCAGCCCAGTATCCCAGTATCTCTATGGAAAGCCTCTAAGCTCAAATTTCAAGGTATCTAACCTGAACATCCCCTTAATGGAAAATTACAACATTTCTAGTGACAGAATATTTATGAAGCTATCTTATTTGTGGAACGGGAGGCAAATTATTTAGGTAGGACAACATGAATACATCATTCTTGTTTGGCTTAGTTTGCTTGTGTAGCCTTCACTGTAGCTGTGTTTTTCAAAGACACATATGAGATCCCTGTTGCTTCTGCCAGTGCACTGCTTTACTACACCAAAGAGCCAGTTATGTATGGTTTTTCATGGACTTTCTACAAATGCATCTGAGTCTGGAATCATGCTAGAGAAATTCCTGTACTATGTCAGCTTTAACTCTCATGAGCCCTATCTCCCCATCTTACTTTTTTATTATTATTATTTATTATTATTTTTTTTTCAAGATAGAATATACTGTATATCCTGGAAATAATGTCTTGGGTGAGACTTTGCAAATATCTTGGTCAGAGAATTGTGGAAGAGGGATATTGCTTGTTGAATAGAGAAGGAATGCTAATTTTGGGTAGCCCCTAATAATTGTTTTCAATTTCATATTACATACTTCCATGAAAAAATGCTTTTGAGTTTATAAAATGTTAGTATATACTAAAAATTGATCAATTACAACCCCCCCAAAAAACAAACAAACAAACAAACAAACAAAAAAACACAGAAAAAGTTATCTATATTTGAAATTATGCAATGATATTTTTTAAAAGACGTGACAAGTTTATATATCTGAGAATCTTTTTTTTTTTTTTTTTTTTTTTTTCTTGTTAGATATAAATGTTTGTGGGAAAAGTGGTAAGAAAGCTTTATATCAACACTTTCTCATTTTGGCTAATTCCTTTTACTCAAAAAAAAAAAAAAAAAAAAAAAAGCTAAAGTATTGTAGGAAATGGAAAACCTTTCTGAAAGAAGAAAAACAGTCAATAAAGGTGGAATTCTCAACCAGGGTCAGTTTCAAACAAACTAGAGTCTGCCTGACTCCTCTGGTAATAATGCAACAGTTCATTGGTGGGTATTAAAAAGGAAAAAAAAAAAAAAAAAGGCCTTTTGTAATGAAATAACATTATAAAACTATTTTGCTATTTGAAACTGTAGTACAGTTAAATGACAACCTGCAGCAAGTAAAATGCTGTTCATTCAGTAGTGTATCTTTTCTCTGACTAAAAAAGATGTTGTTCATTAGAGAACATGAAGTTTTTTCAACTCTGGCTTTCCCGTTATCTTTCTCTTCTCTCACACATTACTTTGGTATGACTTACTTTGAATTCAACAGTTCCCAAGATCCATCTGCAGCTGCTTTATATAATTTAACTGGAACATTTGGAGCTGGACTTCCTCGGACTGAATCCAGAATTTTTACAACAAGAGGATGCTTGGAATCAGAAGAGTCCTTCAGGTAGGAAGAGAGAATTTTTATGTTGTAAGAAAGGTAAGTCATTGGTCATAATAAAGCAGTAAGGGACCTTGTTCTTTAGCTTTACTGAATATACCATCTGCTCAACAAGATTACTGTGCACTGCAGAAATATATATGCAGAAGGTTTCAGGGGGCTAGAGACAATGGAACCAGGGAGGAAGATGTCAGGGGTTGTAGGGAGGATGGTAGTTATGTACACTTTAGAGACACTGCAGCTGTGTGTGAGAATGTCTTTTTGTTTTCCCTTTGGAGTCACTCATCTACACATCATTTCCAGCATAAATTTTTAACTAAGTTTTGTCCTGAGCAGCAAATAATTAAATTAACAGAAGCAGTAGAAATGTTTAAAAATCTTATAACTCTTCCTTCATATTTTGGGGTGGCAGTTTGAGCAAAGCCTTCTGAATTTGAGGGCTTTTGATGTACTTCTTGCCCTAAAGTTATATGAATTCTGCTGTAAACTGAGTCTTTCCTAGCACCATTTTAGATAAGATTTATTATCTCCTGACAACTATACATGGGAAGAAGAGAAAAACCTTTCTTCAAACATGGGATGGCCGTAGTTTTCTTCTGCACACATTCATTACAAATGGTGGTCATGCCTTAATGTTTTACATACTCAAACATAGAGTTGAATTAGGGCTTTGACTTTCCATTGCCTAATTCTTCAGATGAAAAGTGAGAAAATAGAGCTAAGCAGGGATGATCTCAAAATAACAGTTGTTGATCTCCATTTAATCATTGCAAAATGGATTGTGACGTAGATGGTAAAATTTGCAAGTTCTCTCATCTATCTCCACTTACAGTCTATGATGTACCAAATATCCCATGGGCCAAAAACCCTGCCCTGTGTCAGAGAATTATATCAGCATATATACCATCCATATGCTCTGAATCTTCAGGCTCACTTTCTGGAATGCCATGCTCCTTGCTACCGTTTCTTTTGAGGTAATGGCAATGGGGTATGTAATGCCACCAGCTATTTTCCTGGCTTTTTCACCCTGTAAACTCAATAGAAGACCTTTATTTTTTCTTCTCTCTCTCTCTCTCTTTTTTTTTTTTTTTTTTTTTTTTTTCACAAGGATGATCAGATACTCACATTTCCAAAGATCAGAGATTGAGAGAAAGAATGAGTAGGAGGAGAGAGAGACTCTAGGAGAGTCCATTCTAAGAGATTTACAGACTGAAGAAGTCTGGATCTCTAGCTTGCTCTGTTGGAGTAAATGAGTCCTCTATAAGTGGAGAGAGGAGAAATGGGATCCTGGCTTTGGCCTGTTCATTGCTTGCATTAATGAATTCATGCGTGGTAGCAGTAAAAGAGAGGACTAGAAAAAACATCACTCCAGCATGGATCTACTCAGCCAATGCAGCTAAAACCAAAGTGGGAGGAGGGACTGGGGACCATAAGGAATACTAGGACTGCAGGACCTTGCCAGAACTGCCTTGAAACTCCTCATGACCTTGTTCATTGTGTTATAAGGACTATAGCTGCTTTTTGTCCAAGGCTTTTGTGTAGTGACTATGGTATTTTTTCTCTAGCACCCTTTTTCATGTAGCTGGTGAGTCTGATAGCAAGTGCTGCTTCTCTAACCAGAAAGCTCTCTGTTATCACTACAGAAGGAGAAAGAAGGACCAGAAAAAGAACAGGAGAGAACTACAGTCAATACATACCACAAAATCAAAATAATTGCAATAAAATGGAATATTATATTTTTCACTTACACAAATTGTATTAAAGTAAAAAAAAAAAAAAAAAAGAGCTGGGACTACATCAATATGAAGGGCTTCAATCCTAAGACACTTACCTGTGGTGCAGCTTCAGAGAAAAATGCCAGGCCAGCTAAGAAAATAAGAAATACAGAGTGAAAAGCCATTTTGCTTATCACTAGGAAGTCTCAGTGTCAGCAAGTATGAACTGACAAGGTCTGTGATTTTTATATCAAGGCCTCTAAACTGAAGCTACTTATCAAAAAAACAACATAGGACTTTCAACATGCTGCTGATTCTTACTATTTACTTAGTAAATAATGAGAAAATAAGTAACCCATACAAACATGAACCTTGTCTGTGAAAATAAGTATTCTATCATTGCTTGTGGGAATGATACCCACAAGAGGATAGTTACCTACCTTCAGTGATCCGTTTTATTGGAAAAAAAATGTCTATTCTTTTTTTTCTTTATATTTCTTTTTTTTTTTTTTTCTTTTTGTTGAGTAATAGTGCCGTATACTTGTCATATACTTAAGAGAAATAGAGATTCCTTATCAACTCGGCAATTTCAGTTTCTATGAGAATCTCTCTGTGGTTATAGTGGGGCATAATTGACTCATCCATGTTTATCTGTTAAGGGATTTCTCTCTGTGGTAAGTGTATAATGTGTGAACTATCTAGTTTTCTTATGTATTCCCCGGAGGGAAAATACTATCCTTGGCTTCCAGCATGTTAATTAGGTACCTACATACCCATTTCTGAATGTACAGCTAAATAGCATTTTAAATCCTGTCACTTTAGTTGTTCCTTAGATTCAGTACAATTTCAGGACTTCATCTGTACAGCTGCAAGTCAGCCCCCACCAGAAGTCTCTGTTTCATTTTAGGAAAATGTTATTTCCTGAAACGAAACTCTTTCTGATCTTTGGCTAGGCACATGCAAATACATTCTTACTATATTTACCCTGTCCTCAGGTGGATGACTACATGTAGAGTAGGGATGTTAACCTCTTCTTTCTTTTCCTTTTGTTTTTCTTTTTTTTTTTTTTTTCCATTTTTATTTTTTAAATTATTATTATTTTTATTTTTGATGTCAACACCACAACTTTAGGAACATATTTACATTCTAATTAAATGGCTAGGCATAGCCTGCTGCAAATCAAACCTACTGATTTTCAAGCTTTAGGAATAGCAGGTTCCCATGAAATAGCATGCATGCTTCAACATGGGTGCTATTTTGAAACCATCTGCACTGTTTACTAGAATTGTGTAACTTTGTTGGAGTCCAGAAATCAGGGGGAAAATTAACTAAATAGCTTGTAAATTCTCTTGGTATGCAGTCATCCCAGTAGGCTCTCAGTGGAGAGATCAACTCCAAGGTCAGTGCAGATGAGTACTGATAGTTTCTGAATGGCATGAGTTCAGTAATGGCCTCTGTCATTTCCATAATCCCATTAAACAATAATTCCTCTGCTTCAGGATATTTTTAAATACAATAGGCCATAAGTAGACAGAAATCACTGTTAAAGCCGTCACACTCATGTGTCCATTTATCAACAATGTTATTTGAATCACAATTACTCTACAATTTGCCTTGTTCTGCTTCTAAAATTTTGAAGAGCATATTAAGGTTATGCTTCTATTTTAGGACTTTTTTTTTTTTTTATGGGTATTGGCTAGAGATTTGACTTATTAGAGATTTAATTGGAATGCACCTGAATATGGTAGCCAACTGGGTTAAAGATCAGAGTTGTTAAAAATGGTGGTAATTGAAATTACTTCCTAGAACTTCCTAGATTCAGTGAGTAGCAATTCTTCCTCTTGAAATCAACAAAGTATGCCTTAAAGTTTCAAGTAAAGCTACATAGATTTTATCCAGCTCTCTACATTTACATATTTTAATAATCTTTCTACATTGTTTGTTGCTAGATATTCAGAATTTCTCCTATTTACCCTGTGACCTAGTTGATTGTGGGACTGTCTCTTCTGTGTGTAAGCTATGAATAGCATAGATGACATTATTATTTTGAGTATGTTTGGTCGGATTTTTTTTTTTCCTGAGGTAGCAGAACTCTAACTTTCCTATTTCAAGCCAGTTCATTTGGTGAGATTTTGTTTAAAGTACTGGAGGAAGATAACAGAACCAAAACAAGTGTTAATTTACTTCCATATGCCACACACAGCTTCTAGAAGCCCTTTGCATTTGAGCACAAATTATGGCACTTTATAACACAATAAAACTTCACCAATAGAGCAGAAATTGTTTTAAAGAAGTAACTTTTTATTGACTTGTTTGAATTTTTGCCAGGTTACAAAATGAAAAATAAACAAACACAAAAACTAATATAGCACAAAGATATGCATTAGCAATAGAAAAACCCTTCCTCCTAAAAGCCTACAATAGTCCTAGCAGAGGAAGGTGTTTGTGTAATGACAGTACTTGTTTATTCCTGGGGATCACTGACAACAGCAGTGGTTGAATAAGAGAAAGGACTGAGGAGAGCGGCAATGGTATAATGGCGGTGACCAGAATCATTAGCAGTGAACACCACCTGGAAAAGAGAAAACTTGTAACCATGATGAACAGCACACATTTGAAACTGCCTTAGCTTTTAAAATTAGGAAGCATGCTCTAGTTCCTGTGTAGACTACTTAGCTAGTTCTGTTCAGTCAATGGTCAGACACCTTTGCAAAGGGTAATGCTCCCCATTAATTTGTTACACATGCTGAAGATGGAGAAATTAGTGTGATTTGGACCAGTGTCCACAAAAGCCTCACCTGTAGTGAAGTGCAGTGAAGACACTGAACACCTGAGTCAGGCATGCCTATTTCTAGTCTGTGATGTGGGGTGGGAGGATGAGAGGGAGGTATCTCAAACAACCAGTAAGAAAGATCTGTGTGAGGTGTCCAAGCTCCAAGCAAGGCAGGCAGTTGGAGTCCAAAGCCACTTTCTGTACTTCAGTGCCTCAGTACTGTTTTTAACACAGCTCATGATGAGTCAGATCTTAATGGAAGAGCTGAGTTACTAGACTTGCAAGAAAAGGAATAGACCTTTGTTCTAAAAGAATTCACATTTGCTGCTCTCCAAATCAGTTCTTGGAAGGTGAGACATGCAGCTCCCAGGAAAAGTGCCTTCAATTGAGTCCCTTTCTTTGGCTCTCTTTAGTCTAATGCTTGAACTATTTTCTGAACTGTCAAGACTAGAGAGATCCCCCCCTCCACCCTAATCCTGCCAAAGTCTAAGCTGCCAAGACATGAGAACTGTAGGCTAGAATTACCTTGTACACAGACAGTGACTGAACTTTGCCCACTTCTTAGGGTAATGGGGTGACTTGTAGACCATTACATCAAAGGAAGGCATCCTAACAGCCTAGCTGGAACAGGATCAACTATGTGCTTTTAGGCACCTTTTGAGGTGAAATTCTTAGGTCCCAGCAATTTTCAGACATCCAAATGGTTAGGGAACACTTATGAGGATTGTCTATTTGACCTAAATCATTCAAGTTGCACCTCAGGCTTTTATGGATCAGGGCCTTAGTCATTTGTTTTAGTCTTCCACAGGTCTCCATAAATTAACAATTTAAAATGTTCTACAAAATAATTCCATAGCCATTCCAGACCACTGAACAGAATGTTTAGAGAAACTTAAATTAAATGGCAGAGTAAGCCTCAAGAATGTAAACAAAATTTTTGGAATTACTAAGTAAATGTCATAGAAAAGAACACACTATAAATCATTGTTGGGCTGAAAGCAAAGGGAAGCATATGACACGATTAAACCCCAAGTATGGAATTTGGGTATCAATGAAATAGCCAACTTTTATTTTCTCACTATGATTGTTTCTTTATCTTTTTATGCCTCTTTTTTTTTTTCCTTTTTTTTTCCTTTTTTTTTTTTTTTTTTTTCTATTGCATGTATCATTATGCATGTATTTACTGAGCATCATGAAAAAATGCACACCAAAAAGAACAATTTTTTTGCTGTAATTAGCAATCATACAAGAATTCAGGTGACTGGTATGAGGGAAATCTCCCTGATTAATGAAAAGCTAATTTTTTATAAAATGAAGGCTTCCAAATCTGTATATTTACGATGAAATGAGATATATGCAACAATTAAAGAAGACTATGTTATTTTTGTGTGTTGTTGTTTTGGTTTATTTTGGTTTGTTTGTTTGGTTTTAAAACACTGAGTCCATTCAAATAACATAGCTCTTTTTGGACAAAGGTCTCTACTAAACTAAATGGGCACAGCTCTTCTTTGAAGAGCTGTGTCAATTTGTACTTGCAGGGAATTTGGCTACTTCCTCTGGCTTAGCTGACTGTTTACTGTCTTTATTTGCACAATGTTAGGTGGCAGTGAACCATTTTATTGCTTTTTCAGTATCAAAACACTGTATTTATTCTGTCCAGCTGATGCTGCTGCATGATATATAGGTTATTAGGTATACTTGCAAATACTTACATCAGCATATTCATGGAATGGGGAAAGGCCAAGTCCTTTCCAGTAAGAGCTGGTGTCAAACTCAACCCTGTACGTTCCTTCTACAAACTGTTCTTCTGTTGTGAGCTCATGGATCTCACCGTACTCTGTGGTTTTCCTGTAATGACAAAATATCTACATAAATATTTTATACTGTCATTTAAATGAGATGGTGGCATGAATCCAAAAAATGGAAACAGTCAATGTGGAGTGTTAAATAGCACAGGTGCTGGATAGCCAAATTCAACACTGAATGATTTCTAGTAATCTGAAATAATTCCCTCCTGTGTAGTATATGCTTTGATATTGCAGAACCTGTCCCTGCTAACAGCTTATCCACGTACATCACAAATTAAAGCTGACTTGCTTTCTTTGGTCATTTTTGTTGCTATGGCAGGGATTATAGTTAAGACCCCTGTTTTAATATCATGTTAAACTTGTACTAAGTGCCCTCTGGAACCAAATGTTAGTTGCTTTGGAAAAGGATTGTCATGATGAAAGGCAAGATGCCAATTCTCAAATTATAATTAGAGAAAAGAGATTTTAGTGGCAAATTGTTTTATTCAGTAGTTATTAGCACTGAGACTATAGGTTTTACATCTAAACACTGATGTGTTTTTATGTGACCCTGAATGGTAGTGTCTTGGAACAGCAATTTAGTGTCATGAGATTTTATTAATTCAAATTACCATGTCTTGGTCAAAGAGCAGGGTCCTCTTCCACTGGGTGCCATGTAAATGAGCAGTAGGAATTGGCAGCTCAGAGAGATTATATATTCAGCTTGTAACAAAATGCTGGGTGAATGGAATCCAAAAGCAAGGAGGAAATCTAGCTGGCATTGCACCATATTAGTTTGAAAAAGACCAAACTTTGTTTGACAGCTGTTTAAATATTTACATATTTGTCTTCTAACTCCTTTGCATGCCCTTTCCCTCACTGTTTTATTTTATTTTTATTTCAATCTCTTTATATGATTTTATTTTTTTCTACTGCAAATATTTATATAGCATTTCATAACCACTTGATGTATTTGAAGGAAAAATAAAGAAAACTTTGATTTGAAGAGCTAGTAGGACTTGTCCAGCCTATGACAAGGAATAGCTTGAAAATAGAAACACATAAGGAGGAATAGAGGGAAGAGAGAATGAAATGAGCTACTGCTTCTTATCAGAGAAAGAATCAGTTGTGTTATTACAGATTTTCTTTCCCAGCCTCCTCCTCAATCTTGCTTATCTTCCTTGGTTACTTGACAAGTAAATGACAGAAGTCTGAATGATGATCTTGTCCTTAAATTAAGAATTTACAAAATCAAAAATGCTGTGGTACTGTTCAGGTTTTCTTAAATTTCAGCTATAGCAATTTGAAGACTGAAAAAGTCTCACAGGTATAGTACAGGTGAAATCAGCTATACCCAGGTATTCTTTCCATACCTGTAGAGAATCCAAGACATGACTGAAACGTGTCTCATAGGCAGTCTTTGTAGAAGCGTTAGTATTTCCTTGCTTAAGCTATCTTGCCTTTAGAAAAGGCAAGAGACAAAAGGCTGAAGATCTCATTGGCAAGTGCTCATGTGTCCTTGAAACTGTGAAGCAATTGTTGAGACCCTGAAGAATTGTTCAGGCTGCAGGTTGGCAATTGACATGTATCTGCTTAGAAGCTAGATGGTTTTGACACAAACTGTTTAAAGGGAAAAAATTATTTGTGACTCAAAATCTTTGTTCATATGAAGAAATATTAGTTTAAGAAAGACATGGATGCAGCTTGAATGGTCCTTTCTGTAATTAGCTGATCCAGAGTTGCAGATGTTAACCATCCGGAACAACTGGGAAACAGGAAACAAGGGTTCACTTGAAACCTTCTGTTCACCACCAAGAGTTAATGGCACTTTCTCTTATTTTAGCTATCAAGTGATAGCCATTCAGTGTCAGTGGTTTGCTCATAAGCAAACCGTTAAGTACCACTGTTGTGTGACATCCTACAGGACAGTGTGTGATTCATATTCTGGGAGGGAGTAGCACAAGGCAGAGCATTTCCTGCATTTAGCCCTGGTAGCAAAATGGTACAAGTGATTCTTTCTGAGCAACATTTGTATTTCTGTATGAGCACTTGTATTTCTATCAGATGTGCTGTGACATCTTTTTTTTCTTTTCTTTTCTTTGATGATGATTCACATACAAGGTCACAATGTTTAGTGAATGCAACTCTCGAACTATAAGGCCTAGATTTTCAAAAACATGTGAGCAGTGAGAAGGTCAAAGCTAGTCATGGGAAGAGCTCATAGAGAACCCATATCACATGCTTCCTAGCCCTAGGGCCTTCCTCAGAGTGCATCTCAGTTGTAGTAAAGCTTTTCTTGCATATTTTTGGCCAAGTTTATTTTGAAATAAGCCTCTTAATAAAATCAGCTGTTGTTATGCTAACTTATTCTCTGCCTTTTAAAAGAGAATCATTATTATTTGAAATATTTATTAATATTTTAAATTCTATAGTTACAAAGTTTGCTAAGTTCCCTAAATTGTGTTAGCAAGGCTAAACAACAACTACCAACTAACTAAACTAAAACAGCCAAATAAAACAAAACAAAAAAAAAGCCTTTATAGACATCTATGCAAAATGACTCTTTTACAGTACCTAGCAAATGCATACAGACCTTCAAAATATTAACATGCTGGGTGTAGTTACAGATTGTGTTCCTTGATTGCATTCAAATTTTCAACAGATTTATCACATATAAACTCTAGTTTTCCCAAAGGAAGAAAATTGCAATCATATGTGAAAAACTATTTCAAACTAGTGCCCTCAGCCTAAGTCGCTGTTGTCACTGAAAGCAGCTTTGGTTAAGATGCAAGCCAAGGGAAAGGTCATAATCTTTACCTGCAGTAAAAATGGTGGTTTAATGTTATTTTATTGCCTTCCCGCAGCAAAATACTTCTGTGCCTAAGGCTATTTTCCTCATTTATTTATTTAAGTAATTTAAATAGATTATTTTCTCAGACTTTCTCTGTAATATAAAGTGCCAAAAGAACTTGGCCGAGAAGAGCCACAGGATTTGTTTCCTTGGACATGTTAAGAGCAGTGTCATAAACTGAACAAGAAAACACTAGTATTCTCAAAAGGTGACAACATTAAACACTGATGTTATATTTATCTTATTCCAGTGTAAATTATACTTTACACATACAAGACCAATTGATGAAACATTCAAAATAACCTGTATCTCCTGATCACGGCACAAATACTTGTTAGGAGCAAAACATTACCATTGTCCCCAAAGCAACCTGTCAATTTTTAAAGAGGTACTCTGTTGCTTGAAGTATATAAATCCACTCCAAGAGTCATTTGTTCCTAGATTAACACTCACCCTTTGGGGGTGGAGGTGTCTGGTTTTATCTCCTCCTTATTAGGTGGTTGGTTACCTTTCAATGAGGAAAGGTTTTGTCTTCTTGATTGTTTTGAGTTTTATAGAAAGAAACTGTTCAGATAGAGAAAGGTATGTCTCTGCTTGTAGTGTTCTCTGTTTCTCTTTACAGCTTTTATATAAATCATGTTATAAAAGTTCTAGTAAAAGACCACTGGATGCTCTAGTTGTTCCTGTCCACACCTATGCTTGTTGTCCTGTACTTGAATATCATCCTGCTGATAGAGATTTCTCTTAGTTAAAAATCTGAATCAGTCAATTGTTACAATGAAACTTAGATGCATGAATACCTCACCTATTTAAATTTTAGAAAACTGTATCCCTCTGTTCCACATATTTTTCCTGCAGGCTGAAGATAGTAGTATTTGCATGCCTCTCAGTGATGTTCTGAGGATGCTTTGTAACTATAAACCTGTCACAATAGCAAAAGCCATGCAAATCTATAGATATGACAACAAACATGCTGTGGCCATGCTGTGTTTTGTTAAAATGTGACTCTTGAAAACCTTCAGGTTAAGCAGTTTCATCCAACGAGCAAGTTTATTGCACAGAAGAGAACTAATACACTTGTTATTCGTATGTGTAGAGATGGAGTTTACAGAAAGGATTTTGTACGTGACTGTTGAAAATAAAGATCTAAATATATATACATATTTGGAGAACGGAAAGGTAATATTGGAGATAGGAGAAAATAATAAGTATTGAATAAACTTTTTTTTTTTTTCCAATTAGTATGTATTTAAATTTCAGTAACAAGTATGCTCCACTTGAATTGGATGTATTCTAGACCAAAAATCATGTGCTGTTATAGTGTGGTTTTAGTGTGTATAATTCTGGTTATAGTGTGACATGTGAAAGACAACTTAAAGTTGTTTTGATCAGAGCTCCATTCCCTTTATTTCTCATTTGTTTTCCCAAGGCACCTTGAAAATGTCTCAGTAAGACCACATAACTTACCCAGTGGCAAAGTCCTGCCAGCTTCCATCTGCACCCTTTTTAAAGACTTTAACAGCTACGTTAGCTGCAGGACTTCCTCTGACTGCATCCAGCACTTTCACCATGAGAGGGCATTTGGAATCAACAGAGCCATGGGAGACCTTGGGGAAAGCAGGAGAAGTTATATAGGAGCTGTTCACTAGGCCTGCAAAAGCTTTCTTTCAAAGAGAAGATAGATTGTTCTTGCAGAATTAATGTTGGCTTAAAAGCAAGTTCTTTGCAAAATGGCATTTCAAAGCTAGTTCACTAACATTTATGGCTTACAGCAGAATCTTTGGTCTTTATACATATCACTTTATTTTACATACATACATATACACAGTTTGACAAATATTTACAGTTGCATGTGTCCCTGGGAAGATATCGTAAAATACACCTTTTTAGTGAGATCACAGATAAGAAAATAGTAAATTATTTTAATAGGGAATGTTAGGCAACCAAGAAATAAATGCCTACATCATCACTAGGGGTGGAAGAATATATATATATATATATATATATATAAACTATATAAATGTATATATATATACATTTTTTTTTTTTCATTTTAGTTCTTTAGAGAAGCACTTGTTTGGTGAAAAAGGTAAAGCTATCTCTATATTGAAGATATGGGATGTGAGTCAGAAACTGACATATAGAGAGAAAAATAAAGGGTCACATGTCCTATATCCTATACCCTTTCATAGTGTCCTAAAATAGATGGGTAAATGATGAAAGAAAAGTTTAAAGAATTCTGAAGAAGATACCTAAAAAATGGTATTAAAATAACACTTCAATGAAGTCTAATTGTTGCAGAATTTCATGGCTGAGGAAGATGCTAGTCATCTAGAAAATATAGATGATTCTTGTAATGATTGAGTTTGAATAAAAAAGACTCACCAGTGGTGCAGCTTCAGCGAGAAATACCAGTCCAGCTAAGAAAACAAAAAGAGCAGAGTGAAAGGCCATTCTGCTTGCTGTTAGTGAGTCCTGGTGCCAACAGCTAGGAGCTGATGAGATTTGGGATTTTATACCCAATCCTACAACAAAACAGGCTGCTTATTGGGTGCCCATATGACTCCAAATCTGCTGATTCTGATTATTTGCTTAGTACACAGTCCAATCCTAGAGTCAGTCCATGAATAGCGCAGCCATTGCAGTCAATGGAAAGACTGCGGGATCACTAGAGTAAAGAGAATAAGTAACGGACACAAACATGACCCTTGCCTGGGGAGATTAGACTCGTAGAAAGCCCTCCACAGAATAATGTAAACGACCTTTCTTTGCACAGAATTCCAACTAGTTCTAGGAGATCTACATTCCCTTGGCCTCAGGTTGTGCATGATAATGCCCCAGTGTTTTCTCTACATGTGCTCCATGTTTCTTCTCAATGGATTTAATGCTCTCTGAAGACTAGTTCCCAAATATAGAGGTGGACTCCATATAAGTAATGGAGTTTGTTCGTTTTCTGTCTGAGACAGCACTAATGGTCCATGCTTGGAGACAGATTCCCATGTCTGCATCTGCTTTTTTAATAAGAGCAATGTTTATTTTTGAAACCTAATTTAGATAGGATCTGACAACATGCTGACTCTCACCAGAAGTTCCCAAGACTAGGATTCATCATGCCTAACTTTCAGCTAGACACTAAGTCTTCCTCTTAGTCACTGGAAAGAGACCTAGTACAATCTGTCCCCTTGGGAAGGCAGAGGTCTAAGAGAAGAGAAATGAGTCCTCTCTTGTTCCATGGACACGAGCAGAAGCCAAATCAACAGACTGGTAGCTTAAGTTAAGATCTGGCTAACAAACAGTCTAGTTGTCAAACTCTTATCATCCTGGTAGAGTTATTGTTATGCTCTGAAAAGTGCATTTGCATATAAGTAGTTTCAGGGGTGAATCCAGCCCTAAGCTAAGTTAGAAGGGAGAAGATGTAACTTGGAGGAGTGGCATGGTATAGCTGGGTTTCTCCAGCTGCATCACATAAAAATTGTACCGCACCCTGTGCTAGTTGAAAGAAACAATCCTTTGGCATTTCTTACTTTCCATGTCCTGAACAACCCTGACTTTATACTTCAGTTCTTTGGAGGTGATGTACTTAGTTGTTACTGATTTCATAGTATTCTAAAAAATGTAATTTTGCCTCTTAAATTGGGTGGGATTATGGTGAAGTTCTTAGAGGTTATAGACAGTATTCTCCAGAAGCTTTTATGCCTTCAGATTGCTTTATGTACTCTGTTCTCTTTTGGCAAAGTTGTGGGTTGGAAAAAATCTATATTACAGTAATCTCCTGAACTGGGATCACAGTGCCCTTTGAACTTACAGCAAAGCAGGCTAATACGTAAGTAGCATTCTATGCTCATTTTGTATGCACGTAAAAGTGAATGTGAGGTGCCCAGCAGTAACAACTCGTGCTGCAGTCTGGTGCTTGTGGGTTCTATTCAGATCTTGGAGAGGTAAACACTGCTCTTAGATCAGTGCATCAATGCTTTACTTCCTTGTTCTGCTCACATTGTTTATAAATATTTCTCTGAAGTAGTAAGGCTTCGTATGCCAGGAAGAAAATTTATCTGCATTTTAGTGCAAGTAGACTGTCCTCTCATTTTCTGTCAGCTGGTCTGCAAGGAAATTATGCTAAGGAGCTAATGACTCTGTCTGCACCTGGAACTGCCCTCATATGGGAGAAAGACTTCCAAAAAAAAAAGGGAAACCTGGGGAAAAAACCTTTTCCTTAGGTTTTCTGTGAGATGAGGGTTTCTGAAAAAATCAGGTCTAGAGTGACAGTATATTTCATCTGTCTGTATTACTGTTTTACTTTCCTCTTTTATAACATTGATCTTTTGTTAGCTGGCTTCTGAAGTGAATAACAAGCATGGAAAATTCTACTCCCAAACCAGTTTTTTTTTTTTTTTTTTTTTTTTTTTTTTTTTTTTTTTTCTCCTCCTTCCCTTACCGTTTTTTTGTACTCTCCCTCTCTCAAACAAAATCTAAATAGGGATTCTTTGACTATTAGCAGGGTAACCATTTTGGAAAGAAAATAGACTCTGTGTTTTTGTGAATCTTCATTGCCACATTTTGCAGTAACTAGATTATTGCTGTAAATGATAAAATATGAGTGGACTCAGTGAGAAGATAAAAATCTTCAGTATTTCTCCAACCTAGGAGGCCATAGAACATCTAGAATTTGTACTGAATTCTATTAAAATCCCATGCAAACTTAATGTAGAATCACTATAGCCTAGTGAAACCAATGACTGTTAGACTATTCTCCTTCCATTGTCAGTCTCAACTCACTAATACAAATATTGCCAGTGAAATGCTTTTGCTAAAATACATAGGAGGGTCCAGCAATTTGGAATAGCTGGCTGAGGAGCACAAGGAGTGGAGTATTAGCTGAAAGAAAAAGGCATCTACTTGGAGCCAGAAGAAATGGTGACACTAAAGAGAAGGTAGAGGCTCCTATTTAGATGGTTTTAAATAGAGAAGGATACAGTGGTTCTAGAAGGGCATGGCTATCATCTGGATTGTGTGTGTTTGAACTGTGAGAGTTTTTGACATTTACATCCAACTAAACTCTAAAATTTTACAGAATGTACCAGCCTCAGTGAATGAAATCTTACTATTTTGAGCAAGAATCAAAACACGTGACTGTAGAAGGAGGAAGGAGACAGGAGATGAGTAACTGCTGAGCATGTAGCAAGTGATGATTGATTGACATTTTTAAACACTTTCTGGGTAATGGGAGTCTGAAGTTTGAAGTATTTATGAATAAATAAATAAGAAACCTAAAGAAAAGGGGCTGAGCATAGAAGAGCAAATGGAGTTGGGGAATTCAGTCTTCTAAAGCAGTAAGGGAGCTTCCATGAAGAGCAGGAAACTGGGCAGCTCCCAGAGACTCTGCTATGAGGGCACATGTCATAAGGAGAGCATTGCTACACAGAGCATCAGACATGGGGTAGTACCATAAAAGCCCTAATGTAAAGAAATAGTTAACAGGATCACTGAAAACATCTAAAAAGAAAAAAAAGAGAGAGGAGAGGAGAGGAGAGGAGAGGAGAGGAGAGGAGAGGAGAGGAGAGGAGAGGAGAGGAGAGGAGAGGAGAGGAGAGGAGAGGAGAGGAGAGGAGAGGAAATTTAGGAATTCTGGTGTGGAAGAAAAGGTAAGTTATAAAGTGAACACAGAAATAGAAAGAGGCTATTTTGAGCTGGAGAACATGCAAAACCCAGAAGAAGGGAGTAGCATTCAGGTTGGTTAGATGGCTGGAGAAGAGAAAGGCAAAGAGTCTCTGGTGTGCACAGTAACCACAGCCTTATGGAAGCCAAGAAATAGGAGACCCCCCAGCTATGGAAAAAAATAGATAATCCTCAAATATGTAAATACTTTAAGGCTTATCTGAATTCCAAATCAGTTGAAGTTCATTGCTGAAGAATTAGAATTAAAGCCTATTTTTATTGAAAGTGTGTTCCCTGCTTGGAAGCATTATAGTGTTCAGGTCAAGAATAAACATGTCCCGCTAATACTCTTGTTAATGTCAAGGCTTTTTCCAACTGCTTTACAGTATACCTTTCTCTTCCATATAGTCACACACTTAATTTTATTTTACATAAATAAACTCTTTACTCTCTCCTCCATTCTCTTCTGTTTGATTTTATTTAGAAAACCAACCATTTCACATGGAAAAATGCTCAGATATGCTGAAATATATGACTTTGACCATAAAACCCTGTAAGCTACTCATTTGACATCAGCAGGAAATATGCTGATTGATGATAAACCATTCAGTTATTTGAATAAATTTCCTTGCACTTCTTCTACAGAATTGATGAGTTTCTGAGAAAGCATACAAACAAAACCAAAACTTTCTATAGTATAGAGAACTCAACATGATTTGATTTGATTTGATTTGATTTGATTTGATTTGATTTGATTTTTTATTTTAACTTTTCTAGAGTTACATTCTATTAGGACTTACAGGAAAAGACCTGAGATTTACCTCTTGACAAAGTTTGCCTGAACTTTCTGAGCTATAGTCAAGAACTCTGAATTTTAGTCCAGGCATCTGCCACTGAATTGCTGTGGCAGAGCTCTGGCACATCAGGGCACTGCTGCAGTCAGTGAGAGGTTTTCTGCTGATTTAGCAATTTGCAGATTATTTACCATTATCCTCTCGGCAAAGCTGGAGATAATACTTTTCTAATAAAAATGTGCTTAAGGAAGTTCATGTTTGAGCTTGAATTTCAGTTTGCAAAGAATTGCCTTAAAAATAGTGGCATTTCAGAGGTTTGTGCTAAGTGCATGTTTGTCAGTCAGCTATGCACTTTGATTTTGTATAGGGAGTATGTCTGCATTTAGAGTTTTAATGACCATTCTCAAATTGCCTTGTTCAGAGGACTAACACTGGATATTTTAATGGGAAATAAGGAAACACTACTGCTCAGAAATAGAAAAATAAGAAAATCATCCTTATCTTGTACACTATATCAAGAATGGTTAATCTGATAAAGAGGAAGTGTAAACTGTTAACAAGCAATTTAGAAAACAAGTGGGTTGGACTGGGCTTCAGGTACAAAATTGCATTTTTTGATTATTTCAAGGCTATGTTCAAAGCATCCTAGGACATAACCTAAACTCCAAAAGAATGAAACATCTAAATAGATGATTGTTACTTTGGAGTGTTTGTAATCTATGAATTCACCTGGCACCTTCTCACTTGTGCAGACTTTCACGTTGAAGTGTTTCAATGCTACTTCATTAGCTATCTCTGTAGTCCCTGTCATCCCTCTAAAACAAACTTGTGATACGTCTTCTTGTCTACATACTAATCCATCAGTCTAGACAATTGAATGCACAAATAAATAAATGTATATGCAAAGCTAACTGAATAACCCTTGTGGCAGCCCTGGTGCCTTAACTTTTCATATTGCTGAAAAATACTTTGAACTTGCCAGGGGATCGATGTTTTTTAAAGGTCAATTTCCTTGATAGCAAAATTATGAGATAGTGAAGGTTATCTATTTAATTTCGTACCCTTCTTATAGTAAGAGGTACACAGTAAATCCACAATGTAATGCAAATGTTTCTATTAGCATAAAAAATAACACAGAACACAATTTTCAGGGGGCTTTGTCTAGGCAAAGAATTTAAGGCAGTCTCCACATATACTTGATGTAATGTCAGCGGACTGCAGATGTCAAATGAATAATTAGATCAGACACTGTTGACATTGAAAATCTTCCCCTAGCTGTTATGATCATTAAAAAGGTTCTGTAGAGTTAAATTATAATCTTTTCTTAAGTTACAAATATATTTGCTGAAGCTCCTGTGTCAGCTACTACAGCTATGTACTTTGCTCAGCATCTTGCTGTTTAAGATTGTAAAATGCTGAGTCTAAAGCTTTATTCCCAGACACTTCATTCTGGCACCTGAATACAAATAGGTGTGTGGAAACGCATGTTTTTCCAGCATGTAGGTCCACTTGGGTAGTCCTTTCAAAAGCTTCTTCAAATTTACACAGTGTCAAATTAGCCATTGGTTAATGACTAATCATCTTATAATGCTATTTAAATGACTCAGTTCTTTTTTCAGTGGAGGTCAATATAGGGAGATCACCACATGGACTCATCTGGATGCAGCTTTGAAGTGAACCGTAGCTGGAAAGCCTGTGTTTGCATTTATGCTCTATCATGTGTCCAGGGCTACCTAGCCTCTTTAGTTCATCCACAGATCTGCCCCATCTTGGCATAAGATCACCATCTACCCTGGATTAAAATCCACTTCGTGTACTGTTGAACAGGAAGAACCAAGTTACAGAGATTGTCATGTGCATGGCCATCACACATCCATATCTTTCATTTTAGTAATTGAACTGGAGCCTGCTTCCTGCCAAAAGCCTTGGGGAAATGCTGTACTAATCATTTTATCTCACAAGCTGTGTGTCTGTATCTTTTATGGGCTTCACTGAATATTTACATCAGCTTCCAAGTACATTTACCAGATATACTGGTCTAGCAAAAGCAGATGTGCACCACATTGAAATAGAGTCTGAGAGGAAGCAACCCTCTATCTCTTTTTTTTTTTTTTTTTAGAGGGGGAAGAAAAAGGATTCTCAAAAAGCAGTAATGGGCAGATTAGGAACCTTATGTATGAGACAGTAAAAATGGCTGGATTTTCCTTTTTTTTTTTTTTTTTTTTCCTTCTATTTTGCACTACCTCAACTTTTAAAACAAGAATAAAGTATACTATAACATTTCAAGTAGAAAAACTCCTGGAGAAGGACTAGATACTTTTCTGTGCTGTAGATCCTGCAACAACATGATGCATTAGCAGAAGAAAAGCAAAGGAAAAGAGCTAATAGCTGTTGTATACCAGCCACTGCTCCTAGACAAGCTTATCTGAGCCAAAACCTGTCGCTAGTTATGTCCATAGCAAATGTGACTAAATCTGTGAGGAAGGTAGGAAGTATGGGGTGAAGGAAAATGTTGAGTAGCTCTGGGATTCCTAGTGCTTTTCACCATATCGCCAGTAAATAGAGCTAGCTTTGTATTATGTGGGACAAAATTCATTTGTACACTTTGAAATACCGTGGGTTACATGAGTTAGCTGAAGGTTGACTGACAAGCATGGCGTGGTATATTGTAATGGAAAATATACCTTGTGTATGCTTTCATATATGTAAACACAACCTTTTTCCCATATGCATTCTGTATGAAGTGCTGCCTACCTTACATCATTGCAAACACAGATTGCTGCTTTAAATGGACAAACAGAAGCTGCAAGTAAATATTTTTTTCTGATTAAGTCTCTGTGCTTATAACCCCTTTACCTACTACCAGCCAAGCTAGAAGACTGAATTCTAATCAGGTAACAGGTACATGCTCAGTTTTATAGAGTGCAAACTTGACAAAAGTTCAGTGCAACGCTTGCTAAGGGCAAAAATAAGTTTAATTGTTTGCCATCTCTAAACTAGGTTCAGAACACCTCCTGTAGCACATAAATAAAGTATACCACTGCTGAGGCTGCAGCTTAGCTGTAGGTATGGCCGTTGCATCACTGCTCTAGACCCAAAATTACAGTGATTATATATATATATATATATATATATATATATATATATTTTTTTTTTTTTTTTTCCACTTGGAATATGCATTTTATCCCTGGGGTAAAATGGGGATTATTTTGGGGGGTATACACCTTCTCATTCTTGGTCTGCCACACACCATTGCTGAGAAACTGCTCAATCATTAGACTTGTTGTACATCCAGGGGTGCTTTATCAATAACTGTAATGAAGCAGAAACATGATCTGTGTTCAAGACAACTGCAAACAGAACTGCAGCCACCTTATCTACCAGACCCTCTATTTGTCATGCAGTATGTAGTGCCCAGGGGATAAAACAGTAGTTGGTGTAAAGCAGCTTGTCCCGTCTCCACTTAAGGTATGAAAAGAGATGATGGCCTGTAGTCAAGTCAGACAGGCAGCCAGTTTTACTTCCTGACTCCAACAGCTTATTTTAGAAACCCAGCACAGTGCAAGCAGAATGATCCACAGCACTGGGTGAGCATGGGGAATATCTTAGGGAGTTATTCCCACTGACCATTCTCATTGAGTTTTCAAGTAATTTTCTGTGAATGTTCCTTTTCCTTGCTTGCAACAATTCAATCTAGTTGTAGACCTGTCTGAAAGATCATTTGATGTTGGATGTTTTTCCACTGAATGCTATATGCCGATGACTTAACTAAGACCACATGTATCTCACATTCAGGCAGTTAGTCTAAGCTCTCACTGCTTGGCTCTAAAATGATAAAATTCTATAATGCAGGGTATGCTGTGGAACCTACCAGTGAAACATGCCTAGGTTTTGTTTTCCTGTTTGGGACATTTTTTTCCTTCAGAAATTGACTTTATTCTTTTAAAATCTGTTGTGTAAAAAGTGTTGCTTAAGTAAAGTCATCCAGGAAAACCTGGAAGTCCTTTTAGTACATATTGTGGTCATTGTACATACCTACAACCCTTCTAACAGCACAAAGCAGAGCACTGTTCGTGGACCACTCCTGATCAGCTTCTCCCCAGTGTTCCTGCAGAGCTGCTCTGGGGCAGCACTAGGCCACCTGCCCAAAGCCATCTATCTGCCAGGTGCTGCCCCACAGTTTGTCCCTTTGCTGTGATGTGACACAGCGCACAGCACCCCATGCCTTCCTGAGACTGCATCACAAGCACACAGCTTTGCAGCCACTGGAAACTAGCTCTGGGAGATACATACTGGTAACATAAGTTTCTTTAATCTCCTCCATCTCTGTGATTTCCCCATCTGATCATGCTTGAAAGGAATTTTAATCTTCTTTCATGTAGGCTGGAGAGAACATGGGGGCTGGAAGCTTGTGTGCAGCTATCAGAGTAGTTACGACACTTGGGGTTCACATACTGTCTTAAGTAGCTGTCAAGTGTAGCCAAACAGACAAGTCCTCTGGATCACCTGGGTCCCTCAAAAAGTGTTGAAATATCAGATTGAAATCCTTAGCCACCCTTGCAAGTAAGTATTCTCCTTCAACAGAGGGCAAAAATCTTGTTCAACTCTGGATGATTTCTTTACTTTACTTTTCCTCATGCAATCTAAAAGATTCCTTCTGACCTCAGCATTAGACTTGTCTGCACTACTGCCTTTTGTTTTACATCTGAGCTTTATATTGTCAGATATTTAAAAAAAAAAAAAAAAAAAAAAAAAGTAGCATAGCCTAAGATGGAAAAGAAAAATAGCAAATAGCACCAGCCCATGAGTATTATCTGGGGAATATTTGACTACAGACAGAATTGTAGATCTTTTCTTTATTAGCATCATCTTGATGAGTCTATTGAAGTTCCTCTGCAAAGTACAAAGAGTCACATAAAAAGAGCACATGCTATTTTTACTCCTTCTTTGTACCATTATGTGAGGAAGGCTGTAAATAGCAGAAGTGTGTAATCGCTAGTCACACTCCTTTTTGTGGCGCAATTTTTCTTTTCTTTTTTTTTTTTTTTTTTTCCTTTTTATTTTTTTTTTTTCATTAACCCAGTGTTGGCATGCAGAAATTGGGAAAAAACTCAACTTGTGAAAACCCAGAGCTATCCATGCATTATCAGACATTAACACGTGTGCACACATATGCCTGAAATGGCATGCACAACTGCCTGCTGCATACATGTAACAGGCTTGTAGACAGAGTGCTTACTACCTGAAGAAGTCTGGTGTCCTCTAGTAACATCTACCAGCACAAAGGCAATCACTTTGTGAAACCACCCCTGGGGGTCTTTTAAAAGCCAAATTTCCTTTGGTTGTCCCTTTTGGCCAACCTCGCACCCCACCCCAAAAACCAGCAGAGGCAAGGGAGCAGAGTTCCTGTTTCTGCCCTTCACATTCACCTGCCCCTCATCTCCTTCCCAAGGGGACCCTGCCCCTGGCCCCTGGCACCCAGCAGTTGTGGAGCTCTGCAGCCCCAATGGCCAGACACATACCACCACGGTTAGTCTGGCCTAGGAATAAACAGCTCCAGAAAGCTGGAGCAGAGTTGTGTTTTGTGTTAAAAAAGGTTCGTGCATCTGGCATGGACAGGTCTTGGAACAAAACTTCACTGTAAAAATTTGAAAAAAAAACACATGTCCTTGACTAAAGATAAACAAACCTGGGAAAACAAATTTAATCCTTTTAAAATGTAAATACTAGATGAAACTTTCATTTTAACTACAACATTGGTTCTGTTGCCCTTTGGCTGGGTTACCTCCCTTCTCTCCTCTGCTGCTGGGCAGCACTGCTGGGGTGGGAGTCCATCCTTCCCACAGTATGGGGACCACAATGCTTCATGTGGGAAGATGCTGACATTGCTGGAGTCTTCTCTGAATATCAGGACATGCTAAGAGAAAGTTATCCAAAGCAGACTGTGAGGGAGAATCTGCTTCTGTTTGAATGTCAAGCAGGGGCTGCAGTCTTACCTGATGTCCCGAAATGCAGCTGAGCCTGGCTGCCAGGCACTTCTTACCATGTCTTTTAACCACGTCTATTTGGCCCCAGATTCATAGCAACATTGCAAAAGATGTCAGCCTGTCTGGCTGCTTCAGACTCATTAGTTAAAAAGCAAAGGAGTAAGAAGAAGGAAAAAAAGGTAAGAGAAAGGAAAAACAACAACAACAACAAAAAACACACACAGACAGATGTAAAGAGATAGGAACCTCTTTACACTTATCTATCTATTTTTGTGGCATTGAAGAAACTAGCTGAAGCTAGGAGAGGGCTGAGGTAGGCTAGTACTCTCTGTTGAGTGTAGGGTGCCTCTCGGATATAGGACAATGAAGGCTAGTGGCTCTGGGTAGGGACTGCTGCTGTAGAATAATGCTTTCCTGCACCTTTCTCCTGGCATCTCTGTGACACCGTGCATCCCCCAGAAAGTGAGAGAAGTGTTGTTTGTATCCTCCAGTTAAGTGTAATTTCTGGTACAGCAATTTTAGCCCACGGGTCTCTTCGTCCACGTTCCTCCTGCTTACAGTATATGACCTTAACACTAGCCCATGGATGTATTTGTTTGGATTAATCCTGTGTTTCTGTGAATAAAGTTTCCTGATTTTTATAAACAATTTTATTTGCCCAGCAGAGCTGGACTTTGGGCAAATTGAAAGTCAGGTGTCTGCATAACAACACTGAAAGCACAATATAACCTGCACCTGTGAAACCTGCTTTGCCTGCTGAGGGACCTTTTCTCCTCTCTGCCAAAGAGAGGAATTTTAAGTCACCCTGGGTTTCTGTCCTCAATGTGCAATTCTGTTGCTAAGTGGCAACCAAAGCAGATTATCGGATCACAGATTAACAGAAACCTCTATTCAGTGCTCTTGTGTAATTATACATTTCATTCACTCACTTGAGAAATGATTTTTAGGTTTTGCACTCCTACCCCGCTCTCACCCCTGCACAAATCTATTGTTCTTGGGGACTGGCCCAAATCCTAAGCAGCCTCAGAGCCCAGGCATGGCTCAGCCTGCCGGGCTGTATGAAGGATCTCTGATCCTATCGTGTCTTGGAAACTAAGGTCCTACCCTAGTCCTTCTGAATGGTTTATTTCAGGAGAAAATGGAATGAGTGAGTAAAATGGGTTAGAGAGCTCAGATCTTTCAGAGGTCTCCCATTTGCTTCCATCATCTAGAAATTCCCCATTTCTGTTCCACTTTTCCCAGCCAACACAGTTCCATTCTCTCAAGCAAATGTAATCAAGCAACTTCAGAGTGTGGAGGAAGAAAAAAAGCCAAGTGACCGAGGTAATTCCTTAATGTTATGGGTGAACCTCTGGCAGAAATTCCTTAGAGGGGTCTTTGAGAGAGAAACAGTGAAAGGTACATGGAAAATTCAGGAAACAGTGCAGCTGGCCAGTATTAGCGATGCAGACAGAAAGGGAGGCTGTGGAGGAGATTTAATTTGTCAGGTGGGAGGGTGGGGGTCATGCACAGCACTTGCATTCACAGAAGCTTGAGGAGTGAAGGCCTTTTCATGTAGGAGAGAGTCAAAAATTGGTTTAGATTATTTTAAGTAGAAAAGGTGTGAAGAGGAGAACTGTGTGAGGAAGAGGAGAGAAAGATGGGCAGAGAAGTGCATGGATCCATCCCTGTGACTAAGGAGGAGGAAGAAACAAGCCAAACATTTAATGAAAGCAGGAGAGAAGGAAAATGGCTTGGCTAAACTGGAAGTAAAATGTAGGATTGGCATGGACGGATGGTGAGAAACAGGAGCTGCAAAAACAATGAAAGGGAAAGATGAAAAATGAGTGCTAAAAATGCAGGAGAGAGGTAAAGAAGATACCCTTTCAGGAGGTGGTGTAGGCAGTGTCATGCAAACAAACAGAGAAACAGGATGTAGTAATGTATAAAAAAGCAGTTCCGTGGGCAACACAGTATACCTGTTTTCCAGGGAGACAGGCATTTTCTGTGTCTTTATGCTCAAGCCTCCCGGGGAAATGGGAACTCAAGAAATACCAAATCTGATGAAATCTTTTCCAAGGCAGTCTCTGTGTTTTAAGCTGTAGCTGATATTCAGTGTGTGTGCTTCTCATGTGTCTACTCAAGGCCTTGTCCTTTATGAACACCCTGCTCTATGGAGCACCTTGAAAAGGAGGCATTGTGTGTGTGAAATTTTAGAGTGTGTGAAAACACCTTTCTCTTCCTTCCTTCCTTCCTTCCTAGTTTCTGTAATTCTCTTGCCACCCCACTCTACCTTAGCTTTGCGTGTAATTTCTCTTTGGAGGTAATTGCTCGGCTTTTGCTGAATCAGTTTTCATTTCAGACTAGAGGAGTGGGTCCAAAAAGGGGAACTCCTCTTGCTGAGATATGTTAATTCAGCTGATCAAGCACAACACAAACATTCACTTTGCAGTTCCTACCCCAGAACAGATTTTTCTCATGAATGTTATAGGCCTCCCTCAGACTTGAAGAATCAAGTCTCATTTCTCTTATCAGCAAGCTACAGAAGATGTTGCAGACTCCTAGTTGCTCTCTGCACAGCACCCGGAATGAGGACAGGAGGTACCTCCCTGTCTTCCCTTCTGGTTAGTGTGCCTTATTGATGTCCACACCTGAGACAGTTTTTTGGGGGGCGTTCAGTCTTAATGGATGTGATTGACCTCAGCACAGCAGTGGTAAGGGAGTGCTCCAGAAGCAGTGGTCTGGGAGAGCTTGCAACATGGAGATGCTGGAAAGCAAGGAGGAGAGCAGGTGGAGGACCAGCGAGTACTTCTGAGTGGTGTACAGCCTCTGCTTTCGGCTGCTGCCCGTGTGAACAGTCTGGTTTGGGGAGGAAAAAAAAATGCTTTTAAAGCTTTTGTCTATTATTGGGTATTATCAGGTAGGGCCCTTTATCTCAAGTCATTATGGAATGAGGAAAAGTACCCTCCAAAAATAGTGCCTTCTCTTTTCACTGCTACAGACTTCCTGCAGTCCTTGTGATTAGTCATCTACAGTCTGAACTCCGTCTTTGACCACAGCAGTCAAAACCTAAACTTTTTTTGGACCCAAGAAATCTAAATGACTAGGACGATTGCAGCCTTGCTGTTTGTCAGCATATCCAGTTCTGACAGGGTAAGCAATCTGTCCCTGACCTTGTAGTGACATTTCTTTATACTAGATGCTGAGGGAAATACCAAGTGAACCAAGTGAACCCTGATGAAGCAAACCCCTTGTGGCGTATAGTCTGGTCTCCTCATAAAACACTTCCAGTACCAGCAGGGTGGAAGTGATTGGTCACAAAAGAAATAAGTGCTGAGAGGAGAAAAGCAGCTTTTTGTGGAAAACCTACAGAGCAAGGAAAGAGAAAAGGGGTGATAAAAGTACTGTGTTGCATAGCACATAACAGACCATGCAGGTTCTGAGGAGACTTCCTGTGCTGCTCTGTGTAACTTTTTGCTCTTCTTAGATTTTACTGTAAAAACAAAAGCCTGACCACAATAGATCTCTTGTAAAGGTGTCACTGATAGATTGTCGCTTTTGAGTCAGGGTGACAGTTACACAGAAACCGCCATGCAGTGACCCGAAATGTTGGGATGTCTTTTTTTTTTGTTTCCTTTTTTTTTTTTTTTCTTCCCCGCTGTACCTTTGCTCATCACCTGTATAAAACCATCATGCTTGTAGTGCCACCTCAGTATAAAACCATGCAAAATCAAGAGGAAGAAGAGTGAAGAAAAGGGGGATGGAGAGCTGTTGTGAGAGACTTTGCTCCAGCATTACTTGATGACAAGACTGATAAGAAAACTTACTGCTCCCCCAGGGCAGTATTTGTTAGCTGCACTTCTATTAACCAGGTTAAGGGTGTTTTTTTTGTTTTGTTTTGTTTTGTTTTTTTCCTCACTGCAGAATATCTCAGAATTTGTGAAAGAAGAGTGCCATGAATCTATCCTAAGAGATTTGTCCTTTGAGAATAAAAAAGGATTAGTGTGTTGGGGGAGAATGCTGTGTTTAAGAGATCAATGACAAAGTTTGGGAAGTCATTCATCTCTGTTACCATCATGAAACGCTAAAACAGAGAGGCTGTATCACAGTCCAGGACCTTGCTTTTTATTCCCCTTGGCATTATTGACCCCAACAGGTTGCATTTTAATGCCAGTAGAAGATTTCTTTCCGACTGAAGCAAAAATCTTTCTGATGCAACACCAATGGAAAAACTTCACTGGTTGTCACGCTGCTGAGTTTGGGTGAATTTGTGATAGCCGCTGTGCTGTCTGGCCCTTGCAGAGATGTTTGCAATACCAGGTTTTCCAGCATCACCGTGTGACCCGAGCCCTACCTTTGGTTTGGCTGCTCCTCTCAACCCCTGTAATGCCTCCAAGTGTTGCCTGCCTGCAGGGAGACAAGAGCAGCAGCCGGCTGCCACCTGGTGGTCTGAGCCACCCTGGTGCCTCCTGCCTCTACTTTTGCTCAGGGAAATGCTTTTTCTCCAAAATTTCTGCCGGGCAGGCCAGAGTTGGGAAGTGTGTTGGGCTCTGAGCCTGCCTGCAGGCTCCCGAGGGAGATCAGGGATGCCGGGGAGCTCCCGGCTGCAAGGGGCTGATGCTGGGGGTAGCAAGCAGGAGCCCTGAAGAAATGCTCTGCACCCTGGTTTCACAGGGGCAGAGTAAGGAGCCCAGACACCACAAGCAGTGGTGCCTGGGGAGCTGCTGAGAGCAGCTGCTAGTGTTTTGTGGTTACAGTGGATATGTGTGTTGAGTCTTATGTCAGAAAATGAATTTTAGGGAATATTGGCTTAGGGCTTCATGCTTTGGGATTCATACTTCTATTGGCTTCAGGCTTCTTGCTTTTCTATACAGAAGGAAAGATGTCAATGGTTCTGTTTCAAGAAATGTATTAAACTGTTGATGTCTCTAAGGAAGCAGCTGGTCCTCTGTTGGTAATAAATATAATAAACCAATTCTCTTTTCAATTACACCAGGGAACAGGCCTGGCATTTCTTTATTACCGTGATTCAGAAGCTTATCTATTGTGTCACCGAGCCAGCCATAAAAATTAGCAATCGCTCTGTCGCCAAGGTGAAAAAAAGAAAAATAAAGACTGAAGGCATTTTCCGCTTCCCTCTGAAGGACTGGATTTCTTTCCTAACGCTCCACAAACAAGGTTAATGCACTCAGATAGGTCAGGCTGTCAAACTCCTTTAAACAAAACTGCACAGAGCCTGCTGGACAAGTGGGTGGCACAGGGGAGTATTTCAATTCCTGCTGATCCCTTAATCTGGCTGGAGCACAGCGGGAAAAGGTACATGTGGGAGAGAAACAAAGAGGCTATCTGAGCCACAAGGCTTTCCAGAGGAGGCTCTCTCTGAAATGAGCCCCAGTGGTGCTAAGTGCTATTATTTGTGGTAGACATTCCTCCCAGGGCAGCACACATTCCTCACAGGTTCTATCTAACACATAGCAGATGATAATTTCATAAACTCAGGTTTAGAGGTGCATTCAGCACTTTCTCTTCCAGAAATGATTTTTAAAAGAACAGCTTCTCTCCTTCCGTGCCATCACAAGTTATGTCACATTGTCCTTTTCCACAAATCCCAAACTTAGCTGATACAGTAAATCAACTTTCAAGAGCATAAAATCATGTTTACAGCAGAACATCACTATTCTGGAGCTTTTTATTCCAAATTATTATCTTGGCTAAGGTTGCAATTTACTCCTAGCACCAGATTCACCTCAATAATATTTCTATTCCAGTCACATCCTTCAAAGGTATTCTGTTTTGTCATATAGAAAAATACTCCTTCTCAGTGAAAAACACTATACCTGGAAAATGTTTAAAGACACGGTAGGAGAGCACCATGTTCTGCCTTTCCTTTAGTATTTGGCACTCTGGCCTTGCCAGCCTGCACTAGGAAGTCTCCGGTAAGATTTGAAGGGAGGGGATCACAATAAAATGGTGAGATCTTTGGTGGGTTATACACAGAAACATCCCTTATAGGTCTGTTAGTGGGGGTATTTAATGCTTTTTTCTATTTACTTGGGTTTTTATTTGTTTTAGCAGAATGTTTACTTAAAAAACTCCTTTAAAAGACTTCCTTAATCACTGGAGGGCTAACTGTACTTCTCTGGTGTCCTGGAAAAAATTGAGGCCAGTTTTTTTGTGACTGCCTTCTCAGCATCTAATATCATGGATTTTAAGCTCAACGGGCGCAAGGTACTTGCATCTTGTTTTAATTGTAAACCATTTTGCAAGAATTTTATTGGGTTTAAAAGGAGGAGGACACAACTGGAGAGAGTGAGGATTTATAGGCAGCTGAGCAGTTTTTCTTTGTTGCTCTTTTTCTTTTTTTCTTTTCTTTTTTGTTTTTAACTGTATGTCTTCCACCCACAAAAATAAATAAATAAATGAATGAATGAATGAATAAATAAATAAAGTAATTCTGAATGTCTTGCCATCAGTATTTTGAACTAATTATTTTATGGAGTAACATGAACAGAGTCACCCAGAAAATTTAGCAGCATGTATAATGGTGGTTGCCTCTATTTCAATCATAAGAGAAATTTTCATGTGTGGTAAGACCTGTGTTCAGTTCAATTCCATTTTCCCTTTCTTTGAAAAGAACCTCCTAAGAGCTTTAAGGTTGCTGTAAGGTCACTCTGCTTGGATGCTTGTGTGTGAAACACACTTGTTTCATGTAGCATCAAATATTTAAGTGCTCATTAATTCAAAGAATGGGACTGTGAGAACAATCCTCTGCCCCTTGGTTAGGACACATCCTTGAGATCTGCCCCAGCTGTTTACCTGCTTTAGTCTCTGTTTTATGTGCCCCCACTGACAGTTGTTTGGGCACAGTGAGCTCAGTGAGAGATTCCACTAGCACTAGCTATCAGCATGGTCTCTAAGCTGGAAAAAGGTGGATAAGGGGACAACCCCAATTTTAGCAGACTAACCTGACCCCAATCTGACACAGACTAATTTGTATGTTTGCTTTAAGAGATGCCTGGAAAAGCACAAACAGAACTGTGAACAGGTATAGTTTTGTTTGTGTCAGAGAAAAATATTTTATTCCTCCAAGACAGAATATGAGGAGGAGAAATAGCCCCTTTCCAGTTCACCAAGAATACAGAAAATCAAATATTTTTATAGATCCGTAATTCAGCTCGCCCACACTTGTTCACAGAACAAGACAAAGGCAGGATGGATAACAAGCTCTTCTTTAATGGCACTATTGTTTTGGCAGTACTTGTCTGGGGCCCAGATTTGAGAGTGTAAGAAGCTTTCTGTACTTCCTGAAATTGCAGAAGTCAAGCTTGTCATCTACAGGACAAAATGTCAGGTGTATCACAGGATGATAAATGGCAAAGGGTGAGCGCCCTTGCACACGGAGCAGACCTCCCCCTGCCAGCATGAGCTGTGCTGTCAATGTGAGTTACATCAGGTGCAATGCATCATCTGGAAGACGTGGTCAGGCACAACCTAAAAACAGAAGCCCCAAGTACCACGTTCCTTCTACTTGGAAACTCTGCCTTTATTTATTATTTCAAGAAAAGAAGAAAGGAGTAGTTGGCAATGCTCGCAGATTACAAAAAATTACCTGGCTTGCATTAGAGAGGCAACACTAGGAGTTTTTTTTCAGGGAGGGCAGAAGTCAAGGGAAGTGAGGAGGGCCCTGACCCAACCTGTGTGGGCAACGGGAGAAGGCAGCAAAGGCTGGAGGTCACCCAGGGAGGCCAACACCACCCTGCCCAGGCAGGCAGCCCCGCCACAGCACAGCTCGGTGCCCAGCACCACCTTGCTGGCACCCATGCTGGCCTGCGGCCCACCTGGCCTGCCCTGGCTACAAAAGCCAGGTGCCTGGGGAGGCTGAACTCAAGGCTGCAGGAGATCGAAGATAATCATTAGCCAGAAAATCAGTCGAGTTTGTTGCTTAATCACCGGGAGGAGATAGCTCGTCTCTGAGTTTTATTTGCTAGAGATAACAGATCTAAGAGAAATAATCTGATGAAACATTCGAAACGTAGGTCAGGAACCAGCGTGGCACTGAGGTAGGAGGGGTTATAAACCAGCCCCCAGTGCCCTGCACAAGCTGTTTGCCAGGCACTTTTTTTTCCCTCAGAGCTGTCCCAGCACCTTCTGGAGACATTCCCACAGTTCAGCTGGATGCTTTCTGTTATATATTCCAAGGAAATGAGTTCCAAGGGAATTTTAGTACCAGTACTATGGCTTTGTACACATAGTACAGTAACTGTAAGTTTCCTTCAGTCTATGGCAAGTCAAAATTTGCTTAGTATTAAATACTCATTATACTATTAAATGCTATTAAAAAAAAAATACACTTTTCTGCCTTGGCTGCAATCCTCATGACCCTTTCATCGCAGTCTCAGTAACTGAGTGAATGGGGAGTTGTAAGAAGGAGGATAACCTCCCCACAGCCTACGCCCATGCAACAGGTGAGCAGACGCCCAGCCCTGCTCTGCTTCCAAACCACATTTGCAGCTTTGCCTACTTCGGTCGGTCTTTTTTTCAGGCTGCAGAAATAAAAAAAAATGCAGTGTGGGGGATGGCATGGGCCACTGCTACCGAACACTGGCACAACTTATTTTTGTTCAAATCCTTTTGGAGTGCAAAACCCACTTCACCATTTATAGTAGCTTTTTTAACATTGCATGTGCTTTTGCTGGAGGTGAGGACCTTGGCAAAAGTGGTGTCAGTTCTCACATGGAGCACGCCAATCTGGGGAAGCAGGGAATTCAAATCCCTCAAGGAAAGGCCAAAGATCCCCCTCCAGCTATCACACCGTGCCATCCCAGTCCCACCACCACACTCTGGCTGAGGTTCGGGCAGGCAGTGCTACGCAAAGCCGCTCACAACTGGGCCCAAGTAGAAAGGGTTTTCACCCAAGTTGGTTCAGCTGGAGGAGCAGGCACAGTACCTCTTTCTATTATCCACCAGGCAAGAAGAGCAGATGTTTGTGACTGTGTTTTGAGCTCAAGGTGACCACAAAGGCCACCAGGAGGCCAAAGGGGCCAACGAAGGAGATAGCCAGTATCTGCAGCTCGACTACCAGGGCACAAACAGAGGGAGTGACGGATTGTTGGGATTCTTCAAGGCCATAAGCACTTCCCTGCATGGCCAGCCTCCTGGAGGGAGCAGCTGTTTTGTTTTTTAAACAGATTTACTGCTGATAACCCCACCAAGCTTTAAGCTTTTGATGGTGGATGATGGTCAAATACCCAAGAAAGAATGGAAGCTGGAAGAAAACACCCTATCTTGCAAAACTCCAGGATGGTTCCCCACACATGTTGAGGCACGGCCCAGGAAATGCTTTCTTTTGCGTGCTGGGGACCAGCACTCCGCATGCTTCCTTGGCAATCCTGCTGGGGACAGCCATGTCCTGGTTGCAGCCTGCTAGGTCATGCTTGTCAAGTCTTGTGTACATAGTGAGGATTTGAAGGAACCATAACTCACCACAGAGCAGTGTGAATACAGTCCCTGTCACTCTGGTATTTCAGCCCTAGCATAACCATGCTGTGTTATTTTTAGATAAGAAAATTACAGACTTCGTTTTTCCTTTTGAAGACAGAAGATAAGTGTCTAGGGCCAGTCCCAGGGTTACCTCGTGGCTGGATGCTAACCAGGCATTTCCATTAGTTTGGGTCTGTGCATTCCTCCCATGACCATTTACAAAACACAGCTTCACTAGAAGCAATGCATTTAATCTGATGAATGTTCTGCCAGCACTAGCACCTGATGATAACATCTAAGTGTTGATAAAAGGTGGGGATTTTGTGTGTTTTCTTTTCCCTCAAATGGCATCATATGTGGCAAACATGATGCCACTGCTCTCTGCACTCACAGCAGTGACAGAAAACTCAGATTTAATCCTTGGTTGAAATGTTGAATAAGTGCTAAAGATTAATGTCTTCACGATGCAATACTAATTCACCTACAATTAGCACTCTTCTGTACCATTTGTCCCACATACTGATATTTTTTTTTTATTTTTTTTTTTATTTTTTTATGAATGGTAGAAGTTTGAACAAAAGAAAAAGTGGTAGGAGAATGCTGTAACCTAGCCCCAAGATTAACCTAGCCCTGAAAATTAACTATTAGTAACAGTAGTCTTTTTTTTTTTAATCAATAATCTCTTGTCAGTGGAGATTCACTGTTAATGCTCTACTCCAATATATTTATTACAGCACTAACAAATCTGTGTTGATTACTGAGCAAGAGAAGTTATGAATAAACAATACTTAGCAAAGGCAAGACTTGTGACACAGTCCTTACTGTTAAAGCCTGTTCTTGGGCCTGAGTTTTAACAACTATAAAACAGAGACACTGTCTTCTGCCATGTGGTTTGTAACATGCTTTGGAAGCATAAAAGAGTTTGACTCAAAAGCCCAGTAACATGAGCTGTTGTTATCTTACTTGAAGACTTAAAGAATTTAGTGCTCTTAATCAGCAGGCAGAATTCTTTTTTTTTTTTTTTTTTCTTTTCTTCTTTTTTTTTTCTTTTCTTTTTTTTTTGTCAGAAGTTAGCAAGAAAGAAACTTTTATTTCATCTGTATCTTCAAGGTAGTCCTTCAGGCTATTTGGGAAATCCCAAACTTAGTTATATCTTTAAACTTTTCATATGCAGTGGAAAAGCCATTGTTTTCACCTGGTCTTAATGCTGAATAAAGAATAGAAAAAATGCAGTACAGTTCTTTATTTCAGATTGCGTAAAAATACAGAAGTTCACTTCCTCTAATTGTTGGAAAAAAATGGTCACCACTTAAAACTGTATGCTTGCTTAAAAGTAAAGACATATAATTTAAAAACAAAGTTTGAGAGAGAAATAAGCAACAGGTCTAAGCAAGCTCATCATCTGATTTGCTTGTAAGTACTCCTCCATGTACTGTAACAGCCCATACTTATGTGCACCCGGCTGAGCATAGCCATGTTTCTGACTTTTTATGTTTATGTGTTTGAATCACCTTACCCCTCAAACAAAATACTCTCAAACAAAAAACACTGAAAGTGTTTCTAGTGAAAGGAAAAAACATATCAATGGAAAATGTAGCCTGCAGCTACATGAAAAATCCAGCAGAGATGGAGACAACTGGAAAGCTCCGCAGGTCCATGGGCTTTACATTACCTTATGACTAGCTTGCTGATTTTACAGGTATGAGATACACACAGTACTAACACACTTCTTTCCACTCTGACAAAACATGAACTTGCGTATGCTCGTTTTTTCCTATAAAAGTCACTTTAAAATGTTTCAACCTGCATAAAAATAAATATTTACATGTGCATATATACATAGTGCCAAACAGTACAGTACTCTCTTTCCATTTCACCACACAGACTTCATGGAAAGAGAAATAACATTAAGTGTTGCAGAATTATATAGAGATTTCTATATTCTTGTTGGAGCTAATGAAAGCTACCATTGCATGGCACTGCTAAGGCCACAGGAGTTCTGATGCTGGAGTCAGCGCAACATGCATTAGGCTGCATTCCTCTGCTTCTATCTGAGATTTCACAGATAGAATTGAAATCTATTAATTGCACTTGTAAATCAGATCCAACAAATTCCTAAGGGCCATAAACTCTGCTAGCAAAAGCCACTGAATGAATCTGGCTGTAAAGCCAAAGTAAATTTTGGCTGTTTCTCATTAATTATTTAATGACTAATTTGGAGTCAGTGAAAATCTGAATGATACAAATGCTTACTTTTCCATGTCAGTCTACATCTGCAACACATAATGGAATTTTTACACTCAGGTGCCAAAACAACAACAACAAAAAAACCAGTTCTCAGCTCTTTTTGCTACTTGCATATTAGTACAGAGGTTAAAGACAGCAAGTACTGATTGCTTAAGGTACAGATGCTGATAACCTGAAGTTTGAACAACCCTCCAGGAGATCAACACACCACTGCTGTAAGGACTTTGGTGATTCAGGCTTGTCAGGAAGGAGGGATTTCTTAAATTTCCTATGAATTCACAAGGGTGCAGAGACCCACAGCTGCAGCTAAGGGGAGCTGCCCTGCTCCACAAGGTAACAGATGGAAAACATGGTGAAAAACATGGTGAGAAATCGGTGCCCCTCTGGGGGGGGACTTCAGCATAGACTAAACAACAGCTTAGAAACCTAACTTGTGCTTTGCTAGAGTTTAGACTTTTTCTGCTTTCCCATAATATGCAGCTTTGTTCTGTGGTATTATTACAATAACCACATAATAAAAATAGCATATATATAGCAAAATAGTTACAAAAATAGCAAACAAGGAAAATAAACATTTCCTGCACCTTTGCACTTCCAAAGCTTTGTCACCAATGTTCTGTGCTAACAGCAGACTTCTTTGCTATCTTCTTGGTCGCAATCATTGATAGAAGCCAACCACACCCAAGTCCACACCATTCTTAAAGCACCAACAAATCCAGGTCTCAAGATAAAGCCCAAAGTGAGATGCATGCTGAAAGATAGGCACCACGCTTAGGAGCGGGTGTACTGCACTGTGCTGTACTTGGTGACCCTGGAGGACTTGCTCAGCGTGGAGCTGGCAGGAGGTGCCCCCTCCACAGCTGAGCCTACCTGGTTCAGCAGGGAGTCCGTGATCAGCACATGCTCTTGCCTTCCTGCACTGGCACCGTCTGCCCGCTCAGCTCTGCCTGTCCCCCCTGAAGTTGTGAGGACCTTCTCGTTCACCACCACGCTCTGCCCCTCAGACAAAGCAGGGAAGCTCAGCGAGCCCTGCTCGCCAGCAGGCACTAGCACCCTCTCCCGCTCCCTCACCACCACATACTTTGAGTCGGTGAGGTCCTGAACTGTCATGGTTCCTGCCCTAGTGCCCTCTGACTTCACCATCCTTTCCGTAACCACCACGTTGCTTCCAGAGGGCAGGTCGGGGATTTCCACCATTCCCTGCAAGCTCGATGCAGGGGCCAGCACCCTCTCTGTCACCACCACGTTCTCTGAAAACTGGGGATCTAGAAAAACAGCAGCTGGGTGGGCAGGGCCCCCTGCAGAATAGGATGTTTCCGTCATGGTGACATTGGTCTCCGCGTAGGATGGGGGATGGGGACAGACGTCATGCTGCCCAGACCGTGACGAGAAGGTTGTCTCCGTGACCACCTCCTGGGACACAGCCTCTTGTCCCATGCCACCACCTGCCTGTGCTGGCGGGACGGACGAGAAGTGGCTGCCCGAGGAGAATGCTTGTTTGGAGCTGAAGGCTTTTTGCTGATTTAAGAGCCGTGAGCTTGCATCATGAACGCTGAAACCAGATTCATTCCTGGAGCTACCATCTTTCATGTCGATGTGTCTACCTATGCATATTTCTGCTAGAGTCTTAAATTTATCTCCTAAATCATCAAGAAAGTGGTCATCAAAGTCGCCCTCAATAAAGCTGCAGCACCCGATGGAGCCATGGGGGGAGCCAGACTCCCCCTGGGAATAGACCAGGAGACAGTCCCTTGCAGCTTGGGCTTCATCTTCTTCCGCAAAAGAGACAGCTTTCTGAAGACAGGAAGCAAAAACAAGCAAAAGATCATTAATGGCACTTTCAGACAGTAAATTTGAAAAAAATCAGGCATGGTTGGTCAAAAGGATCATAATAAAATTTAACTGAACCCACAGCAACTGTAAACAAACTAAGGACAGTACTAGAACTGCTTTTTTGAAGTTAGCCTGAACTTAACAGTATGAGAAAAACAAAAAACAAAAAACAAACAAACTAAAAAACAACACAGAGCACTTTGGAATTAAATTGAAAGCCTCAGGTATATCACCATCTGCTACTATTTCCTCCCAGACTACTGTTTACGATACTATTCTGTCCTCACAAACAGACAAAGATATTACGTGTATTTTGGTTCAGTGAATGAACTTCATCTATAACTAGGTCTTTGTGTGAGAGTACCAAAACTGAGAGTATCCTCACATTTAAACACATTAGTACATGCTGACATGTCATCACCTGCCATGGCTCTTCTCACTTGTGTAGCCTGCAGGATCACACCCAAAGAATTAAACAGCAAACAAATCACCAAGTTAAATGGTTTGGCATGCATGGACACATGGTCCAGCATATAAACTGGATCTACGCAGACCATTTTGGAACAAGGTGGGCTTTTGGGTTCAGACTTTATTGCTTCCAGGGCCAGCTCAGTCTGAGAGCAGTGTCTGCAATAGGGCTGCTGTTGGTGCTAGCACAATTATCTTCGTATGCTCTTGCACCAGCTGCAGCTCCAGGAGTGAAGATAGCCAAACCCTCTGGGCCTGCTGAACCAGCTTTACATAATATGGTTACTGGCTTGTGCTCAGAACCACTCTTCTGCCACATTTGAAATTCTGGAGTGCATATCAGCTGAGGCATCTGTGTAATGGGGTACATATCCAGATCCAAATTGATTCTGTATGTTTATCTGCATTTGATCCTGGAAGCAGGCACATAACCAGAGATACTTTGACAGAAATCAGCACACACCTGAACTACACAGTTTGGACATCTGTCTAGTTTTTTTTTTTTCCTTTTCTTTTTCTTTTCTTTCTGTTTCTGAGGTACTTTAGCCTCCCAGAGAAGTAGAATCTTAACTAACCTTTTAGCCTCAAATAGTATAACCTTTACTAAGCCCTCCTACAGGAATTCAGCAGGCAGCTATGCTCAAAGTATGCCTTAACATTCAGAAGCAAAAAGAGCAGCTGGAAAGCAGAATTGCTACTATTGTGTGTGTTCACCCAGAAAACCAGTAGCTGGAGCATTCAGGAGATGCACAAGTCCTTCCCTCAGCTAACCACCTAGATGTGATTCAAACCTGTACAGCTACTCCCCTGCACGGCCCCATTGTCAGCCAGCTGTAGAGAGTGAAAATGTTCTATTTGTAGAGGTGATGGATGATCTGTACACTCTTTGGCTTATGGAAGTGGAGTTTTCCCTATAGGTAGCTCACCAACCTAAGGACTTATGATGGGTGTTACAAAAGAAGCATAGCTGCATTGAGTAGGATTATCCTATTGTTCAATGATTAGATAACAAAAAAATAATTCAGAAAAGGGATTTCAACATGTGCTCCTATGCTTCTGATAAAGCTTCTTTCACCCAAGCTATTGTGCAGACAAATCCAGCACTGTTTCATCAGCTATTTTGAATACGCAGACCCACCCTCTACCATTTGACTTTTGTGGCTTATTTTTCAAAAACTTGCTCCATGATAAGGTCTACAGCTGTGACTCATGAAGAGTCATCGGTGCCTCCCTACAGGACAGTTTCATGTGCTCAAGTCTCTGAGGTTTCTATCACATCATCTGCTTCATGGCTTCTTCCTGGACAAGGAGCTCCTTGGTCACTGGTGAATATTCTGGATATCAAGCCTTGAGAGAAGGGTCTTGCCATTGGAGATTTGGTGAACAACCTAAGATGCTACAAAACTGAGCACTGTCAAGGTCTACATCCTACATGTGAGCCTAACCCCCAAATCCTTAATGCCCCCACCCACATGCACGCAACATTGACCATTATTGGGATTGTTTACACATACACAAACCTATTTGTCTGTGTTTGTAACAACATAAATGGCATTTCACAGTCCTAAGTGTAAATCTCAGTATACTGTTATTCTCAGGTCATATGCTTACGTCATTGAAGTAGTCTCTTAAAAATTCTTCATTCATGGCTCCTGCAGTTCCCACCGCCATGCCTCTTCCAGCTGCTACCACGTTGCCTTCTCCAGCTGCCATGCCTTCAACACCTCCAGCTGCTGCAGCTCTGGCATGGTACTCAGCACCAGAAAGGAGATGTCTTTGCTCTTCCCATCCTTCCCTGGTAACGATGCTGCAATGCCCTCTTACATTAGAGGCAGAGCTGCCTCCGCATGCTGCAGCTTCCTCTGCACTCATTCCTCCTCCTGCTGCTGCTGCTCCTGTTGCTGCTCCTGCTGCTGCTGCTCCAGCAGTCACTCCTTTACAGTTCCCCAGTGCAGTGGGTGGGATGATGCTTTGCAATGGCTGCATGAACAACACAAATTAGGATGTGACATGAAAGCTGTGCTGTCTAGCACACGGAACTCACCAAACCAGCAGCAGGGCTGGGTGGGACCTGGGAGGGTGCCGTCTTACATGTTTGAACTTATACATGTTGCTGCAAAGGGCCTCCTGAAAGAGGGTGCAGCTTCCATGACTGTGTTCCCAAGGAGGATCACAGAAGTGTTTCTATAGGTTTTTGTTTTCTTAAAACTGAAAGGGTTGGGAGTGAAAGGGGGTGGGGAGGAAGGCTGCAAATCTCCAGGGCATTCAGCTGTTCCAAAAAAGACTATGCCCAGCTTTGGGGAAGTGTGCATTGCCTGCTTTGCTTATGGAGTTACCTGGCCTTTTTGTCTTTTCTAGCAGTTTGGCTTCCCTGTAAAGTTAGTAAAATTCATCATGAATTTTCTGTGCCCAAATCAAGGTCTTTTACTTGTTTCTTCATTATTGTGCAAAAGCAGGACAGTGTCATGCATTTTGTTTTTTGGGTTGTGTAGGATAACAAGAAAGAGCAAACATGTTTTGCATTCACTGTTCTTTCTGTATATTTGATGTTTTTTTCTCTCCCTCCCCCCCTTTTCTTCAGTAAGAGTTTTGCTTTGTTTAAGAAGAGAAACACACAAGGAAGTAATTTAAAAGGCAACCTGCAAATTTAAACCAGTGATGGGAAGCTAAGCTTTACAACCTGTTCTTTCACTGTTTTACTCCCAAATAGGCAGAAAACATTCCATGCTTGCAGATGCAAATACTTCACTCTTTATAGCATGGATGCTTTTCCCACACTTCTATCTTATGCTCAGATACTATCAGCATTTGCTTGATTGCTTTGCCTTTACTGTGGAATTTAAGCACTACAGTTGGTATTTTCTAGAGCTGCTGCTGGAATTCACCTTCCAAGCATCCTTCATTGAGCCTGATAGGGTTAACTTTAATTAATGTTCATGTGTAGTTAAAATCTGCTGTGCAGGTTTGAAACATCAGCCCATAATGTGGAGGAGATGCCAAGTGCAAAACTGAACAGTTGGATAGAAATCAAAGAGAAATGCTATTAGGGAAACATGCCTTCTCTTCAGGAGCTGCTCCTTCGCTGTTCCATTTACGCAACATCTCTTCACTGCAGTCTGGTATTGCAGCAAATCCCTTTGCTCCCGAGCCACATGGACACAACAGCAATAGCAGTGGAAGAACTGCAGGGAAACATCAGTCTGACATTACTTATGGGAAGATTAGGGTCAAAGCAGAGTAACAGCAAATGCTGAAGTCTGATCAGCTCCTATATAGAAATCGATCTTTAATGAGTTCATGATCATGAGGGCTAATAAAGACTGCAGACAAATTCCTAAACATTCAAGGTTATTTCCTAGAAACATGTGCCAGAATGGTTTCCTGAATAGTGAACTGTTAATTAACCTGTCACTTCCGCAGATAACCACATGCAGGTATTTATCTAAACTTCTATTGAAGATCTCATATAGCAAAACCAGCCCCTAAATATCATTGTACAACCTCAGCATTTCCAACTCCTCCTGTTCTGTTACTGTTAGATCAAGACAAAACTTCATATGGATTTCACCTCACCAATCCTATGACACGTCTTCAGCATTACCTGAGGGGCTCAAAATAATCCAGTTTCAAGAGGAAAACATCTTCCTGTGGAATTAATTTTGTCTTGCTAGATTGCTGCCACTACAAGCAACGAACTATTGCCATTTCAAGTGCAGAACTGGTATATATATGGCCGTAATATGATTACAGGTATTTCTTATTTTTGAGCTTCTGTGTTGTCTTATCAAAGAATAACTTCATTTGCTACTCAGAGTAAGGAACCAGATCTGGGTCTGTAATGAGGGTGATAAGCATTGACAGAGTGCTGCAGTTTAAGTGGGAAGTTAGGGTTCACAGAGGTAAGTGTGGGAAACACTACAAGGATCCCTTAGTGCTTCTCCCTTGTTATTATGGCATCATAAACAAATATTAAAGTTGTACATATTCATTTCAAAACGCACAGCTTGAAATGCTTTGAGTGTGAAATGCCGATGTCACCAAAATTAACTGGAGATTTGCCATGACTTCACACAGACTAGGAGTTTACACAAGATGATAAAACCTGGGAGTGGGACAGTTTCTTCCTTGGTGCCTTGCGCAATATATTCATAGTTCTTCTGAGATAACATGAAACAATTACTTACGTAGCAGAAGTAAAAACGCCAAGATGATTAGTGCAACCGCTCCTGGTCCCAGGCCCACTGACGTATTGGCAATAAGTTTGTCTTTGCATCCACCATCAGCTGCACATGTACAAACAGTCAGTTGCAGGGACTGCCGCTGAGTGCAGCTGAACCCTTGGAAATCCTGTATTAAGAGGGGAACTTCAGATCTGCCCACCTTCAGGTTCTGGGGGACCAGCTGCACACTGGTGTCTGAGTCAGAATGGTGTGGTTAAAGAAAGAAGAAAAAAAGCACACAAGAAAAAAGTGAACAAAAAGTTAAGTACTGTAAATGTTCTCAAAATCCCAACAAGTCCCCTCCAGTTAGGACCACCCAATGCAATCACCTTAAATTCAGAGCTGCTGGTACAGCATGTGTGCTCTTATCAAGTAATTCATGTGGTAACAAAGCAGCCCTGCTCACTTGTAGTCTCAGATAACTATGGAAGAGCTTCACACCAGCAGACCCATCATGTAAGACTACCCAGCTGCTTACATAGCACTAATCTTCACTTCATCCAGACAGCTAAAGTCTGAATTCCCCTAAGACACTGTCAGTCTTTAGGAGATTAATCTGTTGTAGGCCACTGGCAGAGACCAGGTAGCCAGAATTCTAACCAATACTAACCCTGCGGCTGCCCCATGTTGAGGACAGGACTAGGCAACAGATGCCCAGATAATCCCAGCTGTGGAACACCAACCTGTTTTGAAAAGTCGTGATCTCTACAATTACTGCTAGTCTGGCTACAAGCAGTGTAAGAAAACGTAAGAAGATTTCTTTTTTATCCTTAGTTGTGACTGGGACAACTCTGCTGACTGCTTTGTAGTGTTATGCTGTAGGACTATGGATGATAAGAATGAATATAAGAAAAAGAACTTCGTTGTGCCTTCAATCTTCCTTCCAAGTATTTCGTAGGTTTATATGAATAGGAATGTAAGAAGAAAATGCTCATCTCATTTTGAAATATTCATTAAAATTAATTATGATTTAACACTTCATGCTGCTTTGTGGCCAGCATGAACTACTTGATAAGAATAAAGACTTTTATGATTATGTTCTACTGCACTGGATAATTGGACAGGTTACACTGTATTTCCTCTTTTCAAGACCCACACTTTGCAGATGGATTTTTTCCTTTCTTTTTTTAAAAAAAAAAAAAAAAAAGACTTTGGAGTAACTACAGCCAGTTAACAACCATATCTCCTAGCTCAGTTTTAAAGAAAAGCGTCCTCCAACACTGCATGCTTTTTGTTGGAAGATGGGAATGTACCTCAATCTCAATGTCACCTGTGTCACCTGTACTACATACAGAGGTCATCAAGCAAGAGCAGAACATAGGCAAAGAATCTTCTTATCTGACTTCATATGTTGTTGTTGTTCTGTGTGTGTCTGGATCAGCCAAAGTGTCAGTTTGATTGTAATTAGCAAAGTGCAACATTCCTATGCAACTCCAGAGAACTGCTAGTAATTCAAAATATATTTTCTTACCATTTCTGTTTGCAATTATCCATTTTTTTGCTGTCCCTTCTGGCTCATCAATGATAGTGAAAGTGAAGGGAGCACTGTTTGGGTAACTATCCAAATCACTAGCTGTTACATCAATTAGTTTTGCATCTGAACACACAGTCTGCACCGGATTCTCAATAATTGGGCAGTTATCATTCTCATCTTTAACTTGAATAACAACTGTGCCAGTGACTGTTTTCGCAGGAAGATCTAAGATTAGAAAATATGAAAAATAAAATCAATATTTGACAAGTACAGAAATTTCATCTTAAAATAAAAAAGTAATATTTTCCAAAACACAAACACTTCTGAAATAAGTTCAAGAAATGAGAAACATGTTGGAAGTGCTCTCACTAGATTTTATGGGAGCAATATTTCATTCCTAATGTCAAGAAACATGTTGACAAAATTCTTCTGAAGGCAAGTTTTACTATCTTAACTTTTTTTTTTTTGTGTGTGTGTAGTTACACAATAACATGCAGATTATAAAGAGAATTCTTATTAGATGTAGAAGAAGATTGAAGAGTCTTTCTCACTTAGCTTTCCAAAAAATTTAAGAATGAAATCTGCCCATTATCATAGTGAGAAGCAGGTATTTTCCACCTTAAGAGGGGAAGACCTGTCAATGTAGGTCTTTACAGAACTTCTTGTAACAGTTCACCTCCAGACAGCCAAAGAAGAGAAATGGGCATCCCAAGAACCCAGTCCAAAGTTCATTCAATTTCACAGAGTTGCCCATGCCTCTCCTCCAAATACAGAGCCTATGAGAAATGGCACTAGGTGCCTAACTTTTAGGCAGTTAAAGATAGGGAGGTTAAGCCAACCGTAGTTACAGAAAGACAAACTAAGTCCTAAATGAACAGGAAATTAACAAAATATATCTGACCAAGCAGCACAAAAACAAAACCCTCTAAACTTACCAGTAGTTACACCCAACATGGTGAAAGTGTACGTGCCGTTTACTACATGTTGTGATTCATAATCAAGGCTTTTGGCAAGCTGAATTTCACCTGTAACTGTATTTATGTTGATCCAGTTTGCTACGTCTCTTCCTTTGATGTATCTGATTAAGATCACATATAAAGATGTACACATTTATAAAAGATCAAAACAACCATCACCAGAAAAAGCAGCTTCACAGTATGCTTGCTCTTCGTTTAGAGCAGAGACCAACCCCCTAGGCCGAGGCCTAATGCTCCTGCCACTGTAATTGGTTTGAACTATTAACCTAAGATTATAAACCTCCCCTGAATGTTGAAACCTGCTTTTCCCTAAGGAATGTAGGTGTGGCAGTGTTATAAAAGGTAGGTTCAGGGAATGAGAACCAAGCAGGAGGGGAACCTGCTGCTGGCCATGGTGGTCTCCTTCCCCTGACCTTGCTCCCAGCACTGGAAGAACAGCAGCCACCCCAAAGAGGCAGCATTAGAGGCATGGGGGAAAGGGACCCAGGTCTAGTTATGCACCTCTGCCAGTCCACACCATTTCTAAATGGCAGTTCAAGATTTTAGCTGAAGAGCTGTGGTTCAAAAATCTAAACACAGCTGCATGCACGTGCATGCGGACTTATCTACCCTAACACCCTTTTTGTCCAGTTTCTGTGTGTTTCTGCCTACTCCTTCCTAATGTTTCTGCAGACGATGAAGTCAAATGAGCAAACATGCTCTCAAAAACAGAAAGGCATGACAAATGGCAAGCAAGCACAGATAATTTCAGCACGAACTCTTGGCTCGCCATATATGACAAAACAGATAGGATTTTCAAGCCAACCATTTTCTGCATAATAGAATACTCATGGTGAAGATGTTCTTTTAGGTGTAAACTGTGCATAGTAGAAAACAGATTGCCTTGGAAATTATCTCAGTTCAGTTACCAGATTTTTCAGTAAGATGTGACATGCTCAGTTATGATGGTTATAAAAAGACTCTTACTTTATGTTCGTTGCTACTTTTCCCGTGTCTTCATCGAGTGCTTGATACTGTCCAATAATCTGGGTTACTCGCAGGCTCTCACTTGCAGTAATAATTTTTGTGCCACCAGGGAATACAGGGCCTTCCCGCACATTAATCACTTTAATTTTGATTGGAATTGTTTGTACTTTATAACTGTTTTTAATTGACTTATGGAATTCTGCTTTGTTTGTAACAACAACACCCAAGTTCAGGCTTTGCATTTCTTCATAGTTTAGTTCCTAGAGCAATCAGAAACAAAGAAAAACTCAGAATTTGATAGGATTTGATACCCAGAAAACATTCAGACATTTGATATTTAAATAATACTGGTGAAGGATGCTATAGTAAAAAGAACTGTTGTTTAACATGTTACTCTCAATATAAAAAGCTTTATCTCTTGAAGAGTGCATATCTTATTTTTCATGGATGGCACCATAGTTATGACTTGATGTTATTCAATTTTAACTAATTTAGGGAAGGTGCAATGAGTCCCACACGTATATTCTGTCTTCGCCTTCAGTGAATCAGTACTCAGAATTACTCTGCTCTTCCAATTTTTTTTCAACCAATGCAGTTACTTCAGTAATGTTTTTATATACACATGTATATATACTATGTGTATATGTATATATATATATAAATATTCATATACACATTTAAAATAATTATAAATTTTCAGATAACAAAACCAGCACAGCAAAAAAGAAAACGTAGGGCATTATGCATCTTCAGTTTCTGTGGATTAGAGAGCAGTGAAAATTTCATGGAAATTTGTAAAATAAGTAGTCTATCTGTGGCCATGGGAAATAAAGAAAATTAAACTGAGACCAGCAAGGATAGCAAGAATGTGAGAAAGCTTACAGAGTATGTGCTAGCACTGCTACCCAACAACAAGGAAAGTCTGGGGACTTCTGTCTCACTGGATACATCTGCCATCTAATGGAAAGTTAATGGCAAAGCTGGACAAAATCATTATCTTGTACAGAATTATTGAATAGAGCACCAAAAGGTATGACAAAGGAGGAATATCCACCATGTAAATTTACAGTTTACTTACTGCATATAAATTGTGTGTCAATTTATACTAAAAAGAATCACTTATTCTAGTATGTAGAAGACTTTCTGAAGAATATACTAACCTTTACAAGAGTCAAAATTCCTTCATTTGTTTTGGTATCTGTTACTATACGAAAAAAGCCAGCTTCATTACCAGAAACAAATGAAAAATTCGCCAGCCAGTTATCAGAAAACTCTTCATCTTTATCAAACACTTTTATTCGCATAATTTCCACATTTGCTCTGTTTTCTTCAATGCTTCCTTCAAACTGCAATAAAAAAAAATCTCCTCTTTAAAAAGATGTCACAATTTACTTCATTAATGCAAGAAGGTTTGCATAACATCTTATTAAGCAATGAGATACCAGCAGGTATAGGAACAATCCAAGTATCGTGATAAATGTACTTACTGCATGACCTTGAACCACAGGCAGGTTGTCGTTGACATCCAAAATCTTGATTTCTAAAGAACATGTTGCACCATTTCCTTCTGATGCACCACCACGATCTTTTGCTTCTACCACCAAAGAATAGCTACTTTGTGTCTGTCGTTAAAAAAAAAATAAAATAAAATAAGAAGTGCTTAAACGGGCTTTTTTTCTTCTTTGATGTATTATTGCCATCATATTTTGGTCATCCCTCTCATGCAATAGCCAGTTATAAAATCTCTCTAGCCAGTATTAAATCTCACGTACAACTGTCTCTATTAGAGTAGAGCTGAGGCTTAGAAAAGGATTTCTGAGTTCCGTATTTTCCTCAAAGAATTAGACTGTGCTCAAATGGAGAATGACAAAATTTGATTGGCCATGAACAGGGACAGGAACATATCTGCACGTTAGGGCAGGGCTAGATTCAGAGATGTTGTCCTCAGATACAGAATGCTAGCATAAACATCACCATCTGCTGGCCAGTGAAAATACATGCGAGCATAAGGAAAACTTCTGGTAATAAGTGGTTTTCAACACTGTTTCACAGCAGCACCTATCCTTAATCTTTGTAACAAAATTTGCATAGCAGGCTACTCTATATTGCAATCATCAGCTCTGCAGGTGGTGATCTGGATTGTCCTTGCCACACATTCACCAGCAACAGAATGATCCCTTGGATATACAGGAGGGACAGAAAGCAACAGCCATTGGGCTGGAACTGCTAGGGAGGTGACAAGGTGAATGAAAGCTTTCTCTCAGCCCCTCCCACAGTCCCCACAAAATTCACATCAGCCAGGCAAGAAATTGTCCTTTTATCCCAAGTGGGGTGAAGTAAAAAAAAGTGATATAACAGATAGTAGAAGAATGTTGTTAACTGATATATTTTTTTGTTTTTTACCTCTCTGTCAAGGTTTATTGTTGCTACTCGAACCTCTCCAGTATCTTTATTTATGCTGAATGCAGAACTAGGGTTTTGGGATATGATCCTGAAAGCAATTTTGGAATTCAGGTTATTTGGTTCATCTGCATCTGTTGCATTTATCTTCATTACAATTGTACCTGAAAAAAAGCAAACAAAATTGAATATTTGGTTATGCTGCACTGCACTGGCAAGTATTTAACTATAATGTCACAGATAAGAGAGTGCTGTCAGATGTCCTGCACAATTCTTTAATGCCCTTGCCTTTACTTATTTATTTAATAGAGCTGAAGAAGCGTTCTTGAAATCCATCATGTTAAAAGTATGTCACTTAGCAAACAAAATCACACTATCAACACACACCTGCAACCCACAGAATTCAATGCACCAGAACTGTTCAATGGGTCAAACTCTGATAGAGTTCTGATTAAGAAATATGACAGAAAACTGTCAATACTGTACAGAGAAGAGAGAAATGTTTTAGAAAGTAAGTTGCATTTCCCCTCACATCATTCTAAAGGGAGCAGTACTGACTTTGCACCCCAACACCAATAAAAACAATTGCTCTGTTTTGACTGATGTTGTCCAATAGCTTCACTCAAAATACATGGTGGCCACCATGCTGCAATCCCCTTGTAAGTCATGGCACAGGATACTGTCCTCTTGGAAGGGGTCTACTTCAGTGTTCAGTGCCAGTACTTGGGTTTGAATGTTAACTACAATTCAGGCAGAAAGATGATTACCACATGGCTACTACTGACTTGAAAGAGAGCCAAGGGTACTCAATACCTCACATAAATGGATGGTCAGTAATTTCTGTCTTCGGATTACCATGGCATTGAAATGGACACAATGTCAGGTATTTATTAGGATGTTTTACTCTGGGAAACAGTCTGTTGCTTCAAGGTCTCCTCTTACGTTTACTGTCATTAACAGGAAAATTGCCATTAACTTGTTCTCTGAGGTTTGGGTCACTATCATATGCTGTGAACAGCAAAGTACTTCTCCAGCCCATAGACAAAGGGCTATTTTAAGCACAGCAGAGCTGAGTCATAGAATCACAGATTCATTGGATTGGGAGACACCTTAAAGATCATCTAATTCTGACACTCTTGTGATGGACAAGGACACCTCCCATCAGACCAGGTTGCTCAAAGCCCCATCCAGCCTGGCCTTGAACACCTCCAGGGACAGGGCATCCACAGATTGTCTGGGCAACCTGTTCCAGTGCCTTACCACCCCTACAGTGAAGAATTTCTTCCATATAGCTCATCTAAATCTACCCTTCTTTAGTTTAAAGCCATTACTCCTTGTCTTATCACTGCATACCCTGTCAGAGTCTGTCCCCAGAGAAGAAGGCTAGAAGTCTGCTATAAGGTCTCCCTGGAGCCTTCTCTCCTTCAGGCTGAATAACCCCAATTCCCTCAGCCTGTCTTCACAGGAGAGGTGCTCCAGCCCTCTGATCATCTTTGTGGCCTAATAACTCTAATAATTCTAATATATCTACGTCCTTCTTGTACTGGGACCTCCTAAAGCCCAAATAGGCTGGAATTGCCAGGCCAGACGACATTTTCCATGCAGTTTCTACTTAAGGACTCAGGTTCCCTGGTTAGTGGTAGCTTTGACACAAAAAGTTACCACAAGAGGAAGTGTTGTTCTCTCTTGCCTTTATGCATCCACTTCCCCTTCATCATACCACACAGCTTAGCCCTGAATAAAAGCTTGCAATCACACTTGGATAACCTGTCCTACAAAAGCCACAGAATGCATTGTTGTTACTTCAGATACACTGCTGCAAAAATTACATTAACTTATGTCCTTGCATAAGTTGGGGAAAAAAACAATTAAAAAATAATTAAAGAACATGTTACCTGTTTCACTTAATTCCTCAATTGAACCAACAAAAACTTCATGTGAAAACACTGGAGGATTGTCATTTATGTCCACAATTTTAATTGGGAGGTCTATTGGATCTTCCAGTTTTGCTCCATTCTTATCTAATGCATGACCTCTGAGCTGAAATAATAGATAAACAATAAAGAAATACAAGTGACTGTGTGTATATATATATATATCTCTAAGGAAAACATCCTTAAAGAATTGCTAGCTCTGTTCAGCCCCTTTGTCCCTAAGGACAGTGTTACAGGGGAACTCATCCACCAGGTCTTTAAATAGCTTGAAGTTCATTCTTCTAAAGTTCAGGGTCCTGACTTTGCTCTTTGCCAGGCCCGTGTTCACCAAGATCACAAACTCAACCAGGACATGGTCACTGCAGCACGGACTGCCTCCAGTCTTGACCTCTTTAATGAGCTCTTCAGCATTGAATGCATATACAGAAGATAAATATAAAGCAATATACACTATATATAACAAAAATATTAGCACTAACATAACATACATATATGCACATATATAAATGTTCAGAAATGTTAAAACTACTTGAAGTTAACAAATTTAAACAAAATAAATTAAAAAATGCCTAAGAGCACGTATAACGAAAAGGTTACTATTCAACTTACAAACAGCATTGGCGTCTTTTCTCTGTCAACCTTTCCTGTTATGTTCAGGTTCCCAGTCTTCCCATCGATAACAAATAATCCATAAGGAGGTTCTGTTACTCCTTGACCAGATATAGTATAAGTTACCACTATCCCTGCATCTTCACGATCAGAATGTATCTAGGAGGAATGTAAATAGCCTTTGATAAATAAAACCACTTTGAAAAACAGAGAGAAAATATTTTAGCTATTTTCATAACAAACAAAAATTAACATTAAATGCAGTTTTCCTACATTCCTTTGAGGGTAAACACGTTGAGATGAATGCAGGAAGAGTTAACTAGTTTGTCTGAGGGACTAGTCTGGGGAGATGAGCATAATGGGTATGGCAACAGCTGGGATCCATGGAGTGGAGAGGTCTGTAGGAGACAATTGGGACTGCTTGGACAAAAGAGAGCTGGACAGCATACAAGCATAAGGAAGACTGACTGGAAAGGCTAGAAAAGCACTGAGTTAAGATAAAAAGCTGGAGTGAGGAAAAAAGGAGGAAACTGGCTGCTTAAATGGATGGGGACAAATAAAACAAGGAAAAAGACCATGGAGGAAAAAAAAAACACAAACATATTAAGAGTCTGGAACAATGAATTCAGCAGAGGAGGTTAAAGTTATTTGAGCAAAGCCTGAAAATGAAACAGGGCACCTTTTTAAAAAAGACGAGTCCTAGGCTATTGAGTGGGACCAGGACTGAAGGGGCTGCATAGACTAGAGATTATACCTTTCCTCTGCTCTCACCAAATATCTGAACTACATGAAACATCTGGAGAAGCACATTTCATTGCACCTGCATCACCATCAAGGGTCAGTCCACACAGAGGATAACAGCCTACTACCATCTGCAGTCAATATATATGCTGAAGTGACCGCTGTGGTGAATTCAGGTTTCAACACTAGTGCTAAACCAAACGTGTACCAGTGTGCCACTACAGGATTAACATCTCGGTTATTTTTAGCCTACTTTCTTAAAAAATTAGGCATATATAATCATGCTGCATGTACAGCTTTCTATCCAATTACGTACATGATTTCTATACAACCATGTACACCAGCAGTTTTGGGAACCACTTGCCAACTAGCTGAGTAGGGGTGATGGAGTGAAAAAAAAACAAACTCAAAGATTCTTGTATTATGAAAAGTATTATGAAAATTGTTGGCTGCGAACAGATGAGAGACTGAGCCAAATCAGGCTTCAGAGTAACTCATTTGAAAGAAGGAAACAGAAAGAAATGTGCCAACATTCTACTGAGATTCAATAGTTCATTAAAATTCAAGAAATATTTGTGTCTGTGTTTAGGACAGTCACATCCTTATTCTACATTTTCATCTCTATTTTTTTGTGTATTCTGTGTTTATCTCTTTTCCAAGCTTACTCTAGCAATTGGATTCCTGTATGAATTGTCTTCCTCTTCCCGTATGAAAGCTGGAGGGACTGTCCATTCTCGCTTCTGTCTAACAAGGCTGTTGGGATGAGACAACATGCCACTCCGGCCACTTCGATCATAAACCTGCAAAAAAAACAAGGTCGAACATCAGCATAACATCTAGCCATTTATGATGAATGCTTTGTTGCTGCTGTAGCCCAGACCTTTGAATAGCTTTTGCGTAACCTGGGCATTCTGCCTGCCCAAAACACATGCTGACCTTACCATTCATTTTCTTCCAAGGAGACTACAGGCTCTTTTAATAGCTAGTGCCTTTGAAATCATGGAGCAGTGTTAGCCTCTAGAGCCACAATTTAAAAGCTGTATGTTCCTCAAGTTGTTTGAATAGAAAAAGTATAGTAATCTTTTCATCAACACAGATGTATAAAAAACAGGCTTTAAATATACGAGCATATTCCCATGGTCAGAGTTTGGTGAAAATGTATTGTTCTGGCTGATTTAACTGCTTGTCACCAGATATAGGAAGAGTTTGCCATTACAGCTGCTAAAACCCACCACTTCTGCCTCATTATACCATTTGGCATCCTATCAATACAGACTTTGCCTCCTCTCTAATACATGATCCTACAACATGCTCGTGTATTAGCTGTCCACTGCCTCAGCTATCCTTTCTCAGCCTCATTGTCACTGAAACCCTTCTTCCTTATGCCCAGCTTAGTCCTGGCTGTGTCTGTTGGTTTCCAGATCCATAGTGAATACCTTCCGTACCATTGCAGTTGATTTCATTTATGGAAAGTTAAAAAAAAAAAAAATCTACAGATGTAACATTTTAAGGAAAGTTTCCTGAAGTTGAATGTCACTCAGTTTGATGGATGTAGAATTGGCCCTATTCTTACATTTCTGCTTTCATTTCGCTACTGAAATGAAAATAAAAACTATACAGTTTTCATTTTTCAGAAAAAATGGGTAAAACCCGAGGTACCTATCAACTGAAGTAAAGCACATCTTTGACCCTTGCTCTTTGATCAGAGAATACTTCTTCAGGCACTGATAAAGAAAAGCAGGTTTTCATTATTTCCTACCTTCCAATGGAGTCCACTTCCATAATTCAAACAGATCTGAAAAGAAAGTTAAAATAACCATTATTAATTCCATGTCACTTTAGCAGAAGTAAAACCTAACTTACAACCTAAGCAAAGCCGTAAAGAATAAGAAACCTGACCTCTATCAATCACTATTTACTAATAATGGCTTCTGAAAAATTTACCCGTAAGTACTCCCATTAAAAGCATACACCACAATTATAAAATTTAGCAAAAATAAATGTTTTGCACTTTTCTCCCTGCAGTAAGCAGATAAGCAGTCACGCTTTTTAAATAGACTTTTTTAAACAACAACTTTTTTTTTTTTATTTTATTTTAAAGCATTGAGTAATCCTTCAGCATTACAAAATGATGGGAATTTTCCATAGATTGCAGTGAGTGTTGGTTGCCAGGAGTACCCTGAAGAAAATCTCTCTTCTGGGCAAATCATGGATTATCCAGGCTGTGGTGGGTTACCACCCACATATAAGAACAAAATGGGTTAAATATTTAAAATCAAGGACATAACAAAATATCTGCTGAAGTATCAATGACAGATACAGCTCCTTACTTCAACTTTCTCTTGCTATAACATTGTGCATCACAAAACACATTATACAGTTTCCCAAACACCTACGTCTGTGTAAGGGATCAAGAAACAAATAGACTCATTGAGTTAATATAGTTTTTATTGAAGTTCTAAAATACCTTGCTTGCCTAAGATCACTGCAAGTTCTGTGTAAATCATGACAGCAGGACATATTTTGCAGCTATAGTTAAACTTCTAGCACAGACTTTGTTTTTCTCCAGTTGCATTATTTGCATGCCAGCACTGATGCCTTTTGGCTTACTGAGTCTGAGAGACAGAGAACAAAAGAATTTCTGACAGCCTGTGATCAGATGTCAGATGATAATTTTTCCAGTGATGATTTTCCTAACAGAGTATGGTCTAGATTCACCCCAAGTAGGCTTTAAGCATATAATTTGGGAGAATGATTGGCATACATCCATCTCCTACATAACCAACACTGAGATGTGAATGCTAGCAAGCATTATGTGACAACATTCAGTACTGGCAGTATCCACCTCTTCATCCACTAAGAGTCCAGGATAGCTACACACACCCTCAAACACCTCAGTTTGTTGCCTCATGCTAGATGTAAGCAACTAGAGCCTCTGCTGAATTCTCAGAGCCCCTGTGTTTACATCCATTCCAAAGACTCTCTGCAAGTTACAAAATTTTTTAATGTGGCAAAAATGTAGCATTTTGAAACACCAAGGACAAAAAGTAGGTTATTATGGCAGATGAAATCAACAAACAGCTTTTGAGCTTTGTGTAAGCAGATCACAGCATTACGGGATGGCTGGGGCTGGAAGGGACCTCTAGAGGTCACCTGGACCAACCCCCCTGCCCAAGCAGGGCCACCCAGGACCAGGACCAGGTTGTCCAGGACCATATCCAGGTGGCTTTCAAAGATCTCCAAGATCTCCACAGCTTCTCTGGGCAACCCGTGCCAGTGCTCCATCCACATAGCCCAGAAGTGCTTCCTGATGTTTAGATAGAACCTCTTCTGTTCCAGCTGGTGCCCACCGTCTCTTGTCCTGGCAGGGAGCACCAGTGAAAGGAGCCTGGATCTATCACCATTGCACCCTCCCTTCAGGTATTTACAGCCATTGATGAGATCCCCCCTGAGCTTCCTCTTCTCCTGGCTGAAGCTTAACTCTCTCAGCTTCTCCTTGTAGGAGAGATACTCAGGTGCCTTCACCATTTTTGTGTCCCTGCATTGGATTCTACCCAGTATGTGTGTCCAGGTCTCTTTTGAAGTAAGAAACCCAGAAGTGGACACAGCACTCCAAGTGCAGCCTCTGCAGTGCCGAGTAGAAGGGAAGGATCACCTTCTTCAACCCACTGGCAATGCTTTGCCTGCTGCAGCCAAGAACACTCTTAGCCTTGTTAGCAGCAAGGGCACACTGATGGCTCATGTTCAACTTGGTGTCCACCAGAACTCCCAGGTCCTTCTCTGCAGAGCTGCTTTCCAGCCGGGTGCCCTCAGCATGTCCTGGTGCCTGGGACTGTTCCTCCCCAGCTGCAGGACTCAGCACTTCTTGCTGAACTGCAGAAAGTTCCTGTCGGCCCAGTGCTCCAGCCTGTCGAGGTCCCCCTGGATGGCAGCATGGCTCTCTGTTGAGTCAGCTGCTCCCCCCAGTTTTGTGCCATCTGTGAATTTACTGAGGTGCACTCTAGCCCACCACCCAGACTATTACTGAAGATGTTGAACAGGACTGGACCCAGTACTGACCCCTGGGGTACTCAGCTCGTTATGGGCCTCCAACTAGACAAGCAAATACTTTTATTGTACTCAGCACTATTATATCTACCTACTTTTTGCAATTTCTTCAATTGATTATTATTGATCTTAAGGCCTAAGGAAAAGAAGGCTCATAAAAGGTGATTTCCCACTGAAGTCAGTCAGTGAATATTTCTTTTTCTCTTTGACTGGTTTCCAGTCTGCTGACTGTTCATCCCTTCTGACTCACCCTGATTGCTACCTTGATGATAGCCTTGATGTTATCCCGTTCCCACACAATGCAGCACAGCAGTGGACAAAGTGGGAATAGCAGCAGACTGCTGTTTCAACTTGCACAATAAATCTATTTTTAAAATGGCAATTTTCCCAGTGTATATACCCATATATCCTGAAGACAAAAATCAGCAGGCAGTAAACTCCATAATGTAAGGATCTCACACCTTCCATCACATCATTCCCATGAATATTCTTAATCTTATTAGTCATATGAGTTTTTAAAATTTATGATTAATGAGAGTATTACCAGCAAGACAATGGGTGACAAGAGAACTTTGGTTTCTAGTCAAGGTTTTCCAACAGGAGCTATAACTCTTTTTGAAAGGTTGTCAAGATGTCAGTTTGAACATCCTTGTTTGCTCTTATAGATAAATTGAAAGGAAAGAGGCTGAACAGAGACAAGAGGCGCCAGGCAAGAAGTTTCCTTGTACCAGAAGCCTGAGAATCACAGTATAAACTGAAGTGTCTGAAGTTTACAAATAAGCAGGTCTTCCACTGAGATAACTTTAAAGCAGAGCATACCAACAAAGTGGAAAAAATCACGTTAGTCACTAGAAACAGAAAGCCTTTCATTAAGATAACTCAAGGTAAAAATCAATATGTTTGCTTAGGAATAAAACAGTCTCAAAGTATTCTGCTTTATTGTTAAGGGACTAAAAGATACTTTTGCATTTGTAATTTTCAATCTATGTTCCACAGTCCATGGAGAATCTCCTCAGGAACTTCAAAGAGAGCTACAAAAGGTGTTTAAGAATGGCAGTTTTATTTGTGAGATACATGAATACATGTGGAAGAAATATATAAAGGTATCCTGCATTTTTATTGAAAATTTGTAAAAGATCCATGAATTTTAAAATGTGGAAAAGCATTTTTAAATGATTTTCTTTTCAAGAAAAATTGAAAAGACACATAACCAACAGGTCCTGAATTTTGAATTTCCCTTTTTTAGTATCCTAGAGCTGTCTTCTATTAAATAGCTTATTAAGAAAACCCTGTCTGTCACTTGGTGTCAATCATAGCCTCAGCACATAAAAAAGCAGACATCTACTGATGAAATCTGATGACACAGACCTGAGAAGGTATTGGCAAAAGACAACTGGATTATTAAAGAAAATGAGTCAGAAAACCCGAGGCCTGAAGTAATAAAAATGGAATGAAACCCAACAGGAAAGCAGCTGGAATGGGAGAGGGGATAGGGGAAAAGAGGGGAGCGATGGACATGTGTAGGGAGCACAAGGCTGCTCTTGCACAAATGCGTGTTCATGTATAGTCAAGGAAGTGACTAACGGGACAGATTTTGAATATGCAGCTTCATTTATACAGTAAAGGTACAGACTGAGTAAGCAAGAAGGTATGTGCCTGTATTTGCTTTGCTGTGAAGCATGGAGTCCTATAAATGTGGTCCTGTCGTGTATGTTGGGTGTTACGAGATTTGGATCTTGCACGTTCTGTCAGTCTAGTGCTGAAGACCATGGGCAAGTGGAGAGCAGGAATACTTATAGAAGCAGGCTGAAGTGACATCAGAGGTTATCTCCTGGTCCATCTCCCTGCTCTGGGGCACGAATGAGCTACACCCACCTGCTTCCGGACAACTGTTTAACCTACTCCTAAAACCTAGTGATGGAGATGGCAGCAGTTGCTGCTGAGAACTCAACAGTACACAACACGCACCTTGTGGGTTTTACTTCAGACTAGAATTAGCCTGATACCACAGACCAAACACCCATGAAGTAGATGGAGGCATCTCCCAGCACAATTTCAGCCCAAATGAATTAGATTGACGCACTCTGGAGACTTGCTTCAAAAGCACAATTTGATCCAACCATGTAGGTGCACTCTGCATCCACTGCACGTCCATTTACTGCAACAAACTCAAACATCTATACTGAGATTTCGTAATCTCAAACTGAATCTCCCTCTCTGCAGTGTTCTCCCCACTCCGGGAACAGTGCAATTCCCCTTTCATCATGATTACCTTTTATATATCGGAAAACTTAACATGCATCTTACTTTCTTTTCCCTAGACTAAAGAATCCCAGTTCTTTGGTCTCACTTCAAGAATTATAAAGCAGGATTTCTTGAATTTAGATGACATTTCTTTGTTTTCCCTTAGTCTCTCCTGGACTAATTCAATTTCTTCTGATGGTCTCTGAAATAACATACCTCTTTAGTTGAACAGGATGGAAAAAATATCAGGTCTTTTATATTTCACACCTGCTATCATAACTCACCATAGCATTTTTTTTAACAATGTTTTGCTGTTTAATCAGTCCACAGATGCTTGCAAATTTTTTTGCAATGTTTTAGCATTTGGGGGGAATAGAAACTAGGCTGCTTGAAATTGCATCACCTTTGTTCTTTCTAAAACAAAGAATCCCATATTTGTTTTTTTTCTTTATTCAACTTGACTTTTGAAAAGTAATTGCAACTGGCAGTGATATTACAACAGTAATTTCACGTATTCTGGACTGAACTTCATCACATCCAGCATAACATGTAACATCTCAAACATCATGAGGTACAATCTGAGAAGACATTCAGAGGAAAAAAACACTTGCCCAATAAAACACACACGTCTTTCTCAACTATTATCTCAAATACAGAAAGCTTTCTAAGATGTCCTCTGTTGCAGACACGATGCTTACCCGCCACCTACCAGTCTAATGACCCTTGATAGCTGTGTCTACATGGCAGGGCCACGGCTCTGGGTGTGTGCCCTGGACATGATCCAAGCCAGTTCCAACCCTATGGGACATCGCCCGGCACACCTGGACTTTTCTGGTAAAGGGTTGGAAGCAAGGACAGGGGAAAGCTGCCGGGACCTCTGCAAGGCCCCCGGGACCAACGCCATGGGGACATAGCCCACAGGCAGGGAGGAAGCATGGCCAACCAACAGATGCTTCTAGGAAAAACAGGGAGAGGAAGAACTTGCAGTTCTCAACGCTTCTGATGTAGAAGATGCTATTGGATGACACTGTCTTTCAACTGGTTTTGCTTTTCAGTGATTTCCAAAGGTTTTGAAATTATCAGTGCCTCCTTTGCATACTTTATGACAAACGTGACTCTAGACTGAGGCTCACAGAAGCGGCTACTTTCACCCACATTAATGGCTTTGTCCAGATTAGGGAAAAAAACACAACAATGCACACACAGAAAGGCAAAACCTTCTTTCTCCTGACACCAACCGAGCAAGGCAGCTTTATTTCCTGGAATATTCCATCCTGCATTGAGGCACCAAGCAGGACTCACTTTTAGTATACCGCACCCTGCCTCGGCTTTAGCTGCAATTGAGCATCATGTGGATTAACAAAAATCATTTTCCACTTTTCTTCAGGCAAAGCAAACAGGGTCCTGCTGACCCTGCAGCCAACACTAAGTTTGTGTCAAGGTTGGCAGGCAACAGGTCTCCCACTCAGTCTGATTTTATAGGTTCTCAAGCTCGGGGAGCAAGGTCCTGATGCACAGCTCTGGCCAGCCTGACCATGCAGCCAGCCTTCCCTGATCCCTGATCCCCATCCCCAGCTCCTGGCTTGGCCCATGGCCTGCCCTCCAGCCTCACCTTTGCCTGGGCAGTGGCTGCCCGGCTTCCGCAGGCGTTTTGCCAGGCTGGGGTGAGTGGCAGAACAGCAGTGCCTCGGATGTCGAGGAAGGGAAACAGTTAGAAACCATCAGTCCAAATTAAAATAATCAAGCTTTCTTTGGGCTCAGTTCATTACCTTTGATTACTCTTTGATTTTAGCCCAGGACGGCACGTCTAAAGGCTAATAGCCAACAAGGAGTGAGGGCAGGGGAAAACCTACGTGTCCTGGACTTTTAAGAATTTGGTGTCCGTTCCTCTAAGGAAGTGCAGATTTCCAGTAAGTGATACTTATGGTTGCCTCCGGGCACGATCTCTTCACACGAGTAAGGCAACTTACACACACAGCATGCTGCTCGAGAAGACGACAGCAACACGAACTCCTCGCTGCCCTTCTCTCCCTCCGGGAGCCCCGACAAAACCCACCCGCTTACTTTCCGCAAGGTTCCTCTCCTTTTCCCCTCCTCCCGGGGATCGCCCTCACCCAGCAGCACAAGTCGGGTTTCGGGAACCCGCGACAGACGGCGGGCGGGCTGCCCAGCCCCGACGGGGGGAGCTCGCCCCCAGCCCCCGCGGCACCGGGGCCGGTCACCACCGCTGTTCCCTCCGTCCCTCGGTCCCTCCGTCTGTCCCAGCACCGCGCAGCCCCCAGCCCTAGCCCCACTCGGCTGGAAGGGGACCCCCCCGTCGTGGCCCGGACTCACCAGCAGCGCCATCAGCCGCGCCACCGCGCCGCTGCCCCGCGACATGGCCGCTGCCTCCACCACCACCACCGCCCTCCGCCGCGGGGTCACCTCCTCCGGCCGCCCGGCGGGGGAAAATGGAGGCGGCCCGTCGAGGGGCGCCCCAAGTAGCCGCGGGTGGGTGGAGAGAGGCGGCGGGGAGGGGGCAGGTGGCGCCCGAGCCGCCCCGCCCCGGCACCTCCCGGCCCGGCCTGGCCCGGCTCAGCCCGGCGGGTGGCCCCGGGGGGGCGGTCGGGAGGTGCCCCCCGAGAGATGCCCCCCGAGAGATGCCCCCCGGGGGCTGTGTGGCCCTCGGCCGGGCGGGGGGTGCCGGGCCCCCCCTGCGGCCCTCCAAGTCGGGGGTTTGTCCCCCCCCCACCCGGGAAGAGGGGCGAGTCGGGGCGTGTAGGAGGCGTGCAAAGTACCTGTGGCAACAAAACGGTAAATTAATGAGAATTAATGAGTAATTGGGGGGGAGAGAGTCGTGGGAAAACAAAGTCGGGAGCTGTTTTAGCATAGCCTTCCAACCTTTTTCCTGGATTTTTTTTTTTTTTAAATTTGCTTCCAGCCATGTCCTTCCTGCTGCTATCTGGCGGAGATCTTTCCTGGATACACCTGATTAACTGGTGCTGACAAAGACATAACTGATTCTTCACGATGGCGAAACAGTTAAATACAGTTTCCATGCATCCTGCTATACGAGCTACTTACCTAATTGATCTACGATTGCACTCAATTGTAAATGATTACTGAAGAGGCTGGTTGTGATACCAGGAGTGATGCTTGCTGAGGGAACGTGCCTTGTTGCAGCCTTCCCAATTATACTGTGTTCCCCAATTACATGCTGTGACAATGTGTGATAAATAACTGCATGTTATCCTCGATGCCAGTTGCAACAATTATAATATACATGGGGACCACTGTCACCACTATCAACAGTATCACCTCACAGTTCATTCTGAAGTTGCGTATATCTGTTTGTAGTTGTTTAGGAAATTGCAATCTATGCAGTTTGCTGATACTGTTACATCAAAATCATTTTCTTACTTAACAAAAACAAAAGGCAGAAACAATATGCTCAAAATGCATAATATCAAGGATTTCTATATTCTTTGTTGTTTCTGTCACTGAGTTACCGCACTCAGTGGGTTGCTTTGTAACAGCACAGAAATGTGTACGTTTGCACAAGAAGGCACCCTGAGGTCCTCTGAGGATCTTCTTCAGGGTGTTAGGGGCAAGCATGTAGTTTTGTGCAGATTTGACAGCCAATGGGTGCAGCTAATGTTGCTTAAAACATTGAAATTCTCTTTCGGTAATTCTTGTTTAAGATTAATAAGGTAGAACATGACTTGGAGAGCCTTCATATTATAGTACTTTAAATTTTGTGATTTAGAAGTAAATTCTGATTCTAACTGTACATTACATTTCCTGGCCTGATGATGAAGCATAACTGGAAAGTGTTTCATTACATCAGATGGATGTAAGAGAAGAACCTTGATTTGCAACATTTGTCTTAAGCTGGAAATCAGTTCCATGGTACTCTGAACCAGCTTTTACTTGCCTATCCAATGCACTGCCAGTAAGGTTTTAGCAAATATGCATATTTACAATTATTTGCCCTTTTATAATGCTGGTATGACAGAGTAAGAAACTAATCTTATTTCCTTTGAAAAACTTGGCACTGTTTTCATTATTTTCAAGAAGCTTACGCTTTCACAGGAAGAAGGAGTAGAATCATCTCTTTTTCAAGGAGCTCAATAACCACAGCAAGACCAGAAGCTATTCTACAGGTTATTTTGTTGGAATTTTGTCATCTGTTCTTGTGTTGCTTATACCAGTCATATGGGTGAGCTACACATCCTGAACATTCTCAAGGCTCTCAGTCATTAAAAAAAATGTTTGGCTTTTTTTTTTTTTTTTTTGACTCGTTTAACAAGTCAAAGCAGGAATAATTATTATGGAAGTTCCTCAGTTCTCTTGCATGGGAAACTATTATTATTCATATTTTACAAAAATAATTTGCCTGATGTTATGAAATAAGTATCAAACTATCAGTTTGTTTCTAACACAGCTCCTAGCTATGTCACCATCCCCTGAAGTTTTTCTGCCTTTTCTCTGTTTTAAACTGGCGGCTACAGAACCCTCCTCCTCCCACAACTGTTCTGACCCTAAAACCAGCTTTCATGGGAGGATCCGTGGAACGTTAGATCTTTATTTTCCCTCTGGAGATAGCAGCGGTTCAAAGTTCACAGGCTCCAGAGAACAAAGAAAAAATTCATCTTCGCTTTTAAAACCTTAAAAGCAGTCATGCCCTTCTTCAGCTCAGGAACGGGGCTCTCCACGGTGTGCAGCATGCACCAGGTTGCTGTTTTCTCAAAGTACCAAACATCTGTCTACATTCTCTTGATAAGCTTTGAACAGCAAATAAATTAACTTCTAAAGCAACATAACTTTCCTGGGGAGAGAGGGTTTCTGGGGAGGGAGGGTGTTTGCTTTCAGCGATGATAATTGTCAGCAAAAGTATTCTAGCAACTTACAGGCTCAACTAGTGGCTTCTGTGAAAGGGGCTTGGTGACTCACAGGAACCCTGCCTTGTCCCCAGATCTGCTGCCACTCCCTCTTCAAGCTGAGTAATGCTGAACAGCCGTGCAAGGCAGCCCCTGGGTTTGCTGGGGCGGAGGACAAGGGCATTTCTTACAAAAGCTAAGGTAACCTTACTGTTGCAGTTGAAATGTAGGCTGGCTTTTTTTTTTTTTTTTCTTTTCCTAGGAAAGTGGTGTTTTTTCTTGTAGTCATGCAATTCAATCAAATGAGTGCTGTGCTTAGCAAGTGGGATTAAGATGGAAATACAGCATATATTCTCATGAAATAAATGCTGGAATCTGATCATGGTTCATATTTAGCTATTAAACAAGTATTTCTTATTGCTTGAAATTATTTTCTTAGAATTTTATTCATTGTTTAAAGATGATCCCAGCTGCCACTCTGCTTTTGGAAAAGAGATACCAGTAGAAAGTAGTGCATCAAGCCTGTGCATGAATTTATCACAATTACATGTAGTTACTCAAATTTTGTAATGAATATTGTAGATTCTGTGAAGAAATCTACATATTGCAGAGAAGGGTCCTAAAGCCCTGTCTGACTCCTGGCATCAGAGTAGTTCCATCAGTTTCTACAGCTACCATCTCCTACATGCTTGCAGCCCTGGGCCTTTGGGTGAAGGAAAAAATAAAAAAAGGGACAGAAATATATTAACACCAGGGTTTGATGATTAAGTAAACATTCACACTCTCAGAATGGAGCCATTGTTTCCTCTGCATGCGTTTACCCTGTTTGTTATTCCCCATGCACTGTGCCATGCTCTTCAAACACATTTATGCTGTTTATTCTCCTGTAGCCACCAGAAATAATCCTTCCCTTTCTCCAGTTTTACCTTCTCTCTCTCCCTCAGCTGCTTTCTCTTTATCTTTCTGTCTTCAGCCCTTTCCCCTGTACTCCCTCTCCTATTTTCTGCCTCCTCTTTTCCATGCAGCCAGGCTGGCCAACCTTCCAGGTGCAGCTGCAGCCGTGGCAATGAGTAAACCTGCTGAGCTGTGGGATTGGCGGAGCTGTAAAAGCTCGAACCAGACTCTTGCCTTTATCGCGGCATTTTGTTACTGTCTGACAGCAATGAAATACAAGGTCTTTTATGTGTGTGAAACAAGGAGTGGCAGAACAACTCTCGTGTTGTTTCTTGCTGCGTAGCAACCCAAGTCGCTCTGAAGTTGCCTATAGGCCTTGCTTTCAGGGCAGTGTGACTTACCTTTCTGAGGAAACTTGCGTAACAGAAAGCATTTAGGTAGGTACAAGCTAGCTCACGATCCTCCCATACAGCTCGGAGAAATAATAGCTAAGTTTCACTTGAACTGTGGAAGTAATCCCTACCAGTGTTACTGCAATTTTTTAAGTTCAGTATCTGCTGCTGTTGTGCAATACCATGTAAGATTTCAGGAACTGTAGATATAGGGATGTGGCATTCCCTGATCAAGAAAGAAGAGTATTAGTCTCTTTTTTTTTTTTTTTTTCCTCATGTCACAATTCAGGTACATGAGCTAATACACTTAAAATTATTGTGTATGCCATTACACTAAGTCAACAGGTAATCTTGGAAGGGGTTGGCTTAGAAAAAAAAAAAAAGTGTCTCAGTTTTAAAAGAGAACAACACAGGCACAAAAACAGATATCAACTGATCTGAAGGTTATTCTGGAAATCAGAAGAAAAGCAAACCCTCAGATCGGCAGGGTGACTTTCATTTGGAGGCGTAAGTACAAGAACTCAACTGCTTTTTTTTTTGTACAGATTGTGGTCATCTAACAAAAGAGATTCTGTAACATGGGTGCTGGTTGTCAATGGACTGGGTGTGATACTGGATAAGGTTCCTTCATATCTTATTTCTTAAAGACTATTTGAAAATGAGGTTGGTGTTCAATGGATCTGTCTAAATGCTAACTAGAACTTCACCCTCAGTTGTTTCCCCAGAGTACCTTGTTGGAAATTACACTCTTCGCAAGCACTGTCTAGCTTGTTGGAGAGTGCAAGTCTGTCAAATCAATAAGCATAGGAGTTGGCTATGTGTTAGGATATGTTTTCACTACATTTAACAGTTTCTAAGTTTTGAGTCACTACAGCATCCATCCATGTGTGAAAACCTCTCATTAAGTTATGGTAGTGATGCTGTAGCAGAGAGGATAGCTCTGACCTCTGGCTCAGCTTTTATTTGTGCTGGTAATTTTTCTGCACTGCAGACTGACCTGTTCAGTGCTGATGCTTTTCCAGTGCTTGCCCTGAATTAGTGACCTGAGTCCACAAGTCACCTCACAGCTGTACAGGAAAAAAAAAAACAAACAACAACAACAACAACAAAAAACCCTACAGTAACTCAGCTCATGACAGAGCCTATGCATGTGTATTGTCTGTACTTCATGATGAGACAGAACTGGCCTTTCATTTTTATGTTCCTATTTTAAGACATTCCTTAAACAACACAATCCTCTACAGTTTGGATAAATATTATTCTGAGATGGAAGGAGAATGGGTTTGGTCTTTATATTTATTTTTGTTCCCTTGGCAGTACAGAAATAGCTGATAATTCTTTGGTGAGAAATGAATTGCAAAACTGTTTGATGCCAATATGCTGGCATAGGTATTTACATTTAAGACCTAAAATCTGTCTGAGCATTTCCTAGTATTTCTACATCAGGAGAAAAACAAGAAAGAGAGGATAACATTACTTAAGTTCATTTGAACATGAGGAAAAGAGTAATAACGTTCAGTGTTGTGCACTAAATTAAAAAACTCCTTCTTTTTCCTCTTTGTACGTTCCTTTGGAGGGTCAGAAAGTGCAGATAGGCAAAAGAGTCATTAGGCAGGAGAAATTCAGCCAGGGAAAATGTACCCATAATTAGAATTTTGCCAAAGAAAACTATGAGTTAAGAAATCACCCCAAATAATTCCTTTCCGTATTCTGTAGTGCAGGTTGTGTCTGGTCATCATTTGGGACTCACAGATAGAATAGATAAACTCTTCAGTAGTCTCCACTTGCTTTTTCATCTGGGCTAATGTCCACATTGGCCTGAAATAAATCTCTTCCCAGCCGGAGCATATTAATTTGGCTTTAGGGCATTTATTTAATCCATCTTCTGAATTACTGGAAAATACATGTTTTCCGGTGGAGAATGTGTAGACCAGAGGAGCACACACATCTCTCCTTCAACCATATGTACATTTCCTGAGAAAGCCCGTCTTCCATTTATTTATTTATTTATTTATTTTCAGTTGATGGGCCTTGGGGAATGATCTTTGGTTTCATGGAGTGAGTGTTTTCTGAAAAATTCTGGTGGTGTTATGTGGCATCACTGGGAGCCACAGAGACAGCACAGAGGAATGAGGTCTGCTTGGTTATGTTTAGTCCTCCCTAGTCTCCTCTAGTCCTCCAGGGTGCATGCAGCTCCTTGGAAACAACTTTCCAAAGGAGAAAGGAGGAGGAACACCCCACCCTGCCAGGAAAGTGTGGGATCTCTGTAATTTCTTTTAGGAAGGGGAGAATGAGAGGATTCAGCCCTTCACTGAATAACTAAAGTAAGACAACTAAATTACATTGAAACACGGATAACAAAAACAGCTTGACCAGTAATTTTGCCTACTGTCCTACTAAAAGCTAGGTGCAACAAATTGCTTATCTATCTAATGGCATGGACAGTTTTAGCTTATTTATTTATTTATTTATTTATTTATTTATTTATTTATTTAGTGTCTTTTAGAGAATGAAGATAATAATGTCATGATCTTGAGTGGGCATAGAGTATGTTAAATGTCCATTATCTCTGTACAAATGATTTTCTATCAAACAGACTTAAGGGAGAATTTATGCATTGTCTGACCTTAACTAGCTGTTAGGTTTCATCATTGTTTTCACATTTTATATTGGTACAGATTTTGAAAAAATTAACTTACGTTGTTTTTCACCTCTGTGCATAGTCATGAAGTCCACATCGCTCTTTGCAACACTGCCCTTTCAAAGTCATCTGCCCAACTTGTTTTTTTCTCTGTCATCATAGCTCTGTTAGAATATTTGGACAAAGAGTATAACCACTCTAGAAAGATATAGTACATAAAAAAGTAAAATGTTTATGAGAGAGAAATCTATTAAATTAATATAAATTTAAGCCTGAAAATGTATGTATGGGATAAAAATTAATTCCATCATTAGTTGTAAGATTTTATGAAGGATTGTTGTTGTAGAGCTTTATGCTTTGGGTTTTATATGGGTTTATATAACTCCACTCTTATGGAGTTAGCTGTGTGGTTCTTTTCACTGAGGCACTTTGCATAACTAAATATTCAAAAGAAATGCTTTGGAATACAATGTCTGTAGTGGTGTTTACACTAAAAAATAATATTGTTCCCTAAAAAAATAATGCAGCGTAAATGAGAATGTGTATTGGTCTAACAAATTTTATAAGCAGTTCATGTTAATAGTGATAACATAATAACATACTAATAAAAACAGTTCCAAGTTAGCTGGAAAAACAAAATACCTCAGAACACAGTATATATGTGAATTCTTAAATTTTCTAAATCCTAGATTTAAAAAATGAGAAGCGCACTCAGAGGAAGTCACATGATCCAACCTAATAAAGATAAACATGTCAATCTGAAGATAAAGGCAAACTTGGTTTCTGTATCCTCACAGAGTTGGTAATTGTTTCAGATTCTTTAAAGGTACATTAAGAGATAGGAAGACAATGATAAATTTAAATTGCAAAAAGGAAAATTAAAGTAAGCTATCAGATAAACTTTCCAGTAGTGATTAAAGGAGTTGTATCAGCCAGCAGGCTGATAAATCTCATTAGTGGAAGATCTTCATATCAGGATGGCCATCCGTTGGGAAAGATAGCAGTAGAGCTGATCCTGTGTTGAGTCCCTTCCATTCATATTTTCATTAGCGTCAACTGGATTCTGAGCCCTTGACACCTCCAGGCCTTCCTATTCAGCATCTCCTGGTGATCTGATGCAGTCAGGTGCTGTCCATTCATGATACAGAGACTGATCTTATAACTTTGTGTGCACTCAGTATTCCTTGCAATGACTCGAATGTATCATGCTGATAGCTAAAATATTTCCCAGAAGTAGTTTTTTGTTGTTGTTGGTGGTTTTTTTCTATCCCTGCCCAAACGCCACCAATAAAAAAGGTCCAAATACTCTTTCACCCTCTTTTATTATCTTTTCTCCAAAAAATCTGAGTAAGAATATATGTTGCCATGAATTTCCCATATTGCCTAGTGTTAGTTGAACGTTGCACCTCAGACCCTGTTCTCTTAAACATTTCATGTGCGTTTGACTGTGAATCTAGATTCACTCTTCACTTTATTATGTTCGTACTGTAATGATTTCAAATGGCTGGCCTTCTTTAACAGTACTTACTGATGACAAAAGAATAAAGTAATACCATGAAGAAGTCTCCGGCCTGTCATTAAATAGGAGTGCCAAACACTCCATAGTTGATAGTGGCTGTGTCAAAAGGTTTTCCTGTTTTGCATATTTTAATATTAGCTAAATTTAATCAAGGAAATTATTTTAAGGGTAAATGAGAAATAAACCTAATCCATAGTTTGAGGAGCTTGATATCCTTATGAGGATATTAATGAGTCATTCTAAAGTTAAAGTTAAACATTCAGCCACATTTCACTTCTGGGGAAGAAAGATATGCTCTCTACGTAGTTAAAGTTTTTTGTTACCTCAATATGAGGGAAATCAGGATATATTGTACTCAGATATTCACTATATGCTAAGTTTGTCCTGCAAGCTCTTCATTCATGGTGTATATAAGGAAGGTAGTTTTGATATTAAGTTGATATTAAACTTTTGCTGTTGATTTTGTCTGACATTTATGCTGTGTGATATGGCACAGCTGGTGATAATGTTAAACTGAATAGCACACACATGAAGTACTGCAAAGTCCTGCAAGTCTGTCACACGTTGGACCTATCATTTTCATTCCTCAGTGGGCTCATGAAACTATTAAATTCCAGCCACACATAGAGCCATTCATTTTCTTAGAGAAACAAAATGTTAAGGATTTTGTTTCCAAAGTAGTTATCATATACTTCCCTTATTAATAAATTTGTTTTTAAGTGTAACATTATGTTGTTAAAAGTGATTACATAGTTACTCTGTGAATCACAAATGGAGATAGAACAAAATAAGAGCTGTCTCCAGTGATTTTTCTGTCTGTTGGGAAAATGGTTATTTCTGCATGGGATGGTTATTGTAAATTCATCTCACCACCTTGGGACCTCTGTTGAATGCAAATACATGCTGATTTTGCTGCCAAAATACAAAGGACAAAACAAAAAACCAAAAAACATCACCAAACTACAACCACAGACATACCAAAAAGAAAAAAAAAATAAAAAAAGCTTAAGGGCATAAGGGCTGAAGGGCTGTATTCATTTTTTTTTTTTTCTTAATGGTTACACAGCTATGAATGTGAGAAGGTACAAAGCTTATTGGTTAACATCAGTGCTAAGACTGACAGCTTTCCATTAATACTTGCCTATTTCAGATTCTTTGATTCCTCTATAAAAAAGTGCAAATCTCAGACAATCTCCTAGCACAAAGACTAGCTAGAATTTCAAAAATGAAAAAAAAAAAAAAAGTAAAAGCTTCTGTGGAATGCTTGTGTTAGACACTGAACTTGAGCTTAACAAAATTGAAGACATCCCCTCCGTTACTTTGAAGCATGACTGATAAAACTTGCAAGGAAAATGGTTATATTTCTTTGCATTTTGTCTCTGGAAATGGTAATGGGAGATACCATCTAGAAAGCACATGTGAGCCTAGCTTCTCCTGGCACTCCATTCCCAGGTACTCACACAGACAAGGCTATTTAGCTTACAAAAAATAAAAGGCCCAAGCAGTTAGCAAACTAAATTTGCAGGTCGGCCTTATGTGCAATGAATATCAGATGTCAGTGTATACAATGCATGTCTGTTAAGCAATTTTTGTTTATTTTCCTAAATTGGCTTTTCATAACTGTTCTGTTTCATATCTTATTATGCTGTATCTTGAATTCCAAGATGCCGTTCAGCTACCACAGACAACAAGAATTTGCATTATGCAAAAGTGCATTCAAAACTATCACCAACTGTAATTTTGTCTTTGTTCTCCTTTTTGTTAATTTTTGATGTGCTTGGAATATGAAGGAACTTTATATCCGATGACCCATTTTTGACTTGTACGTGCACTCACATAGATTTCAGTAAAAGTTGCTTGTGCATAACAAATGGTTTTCTTTAACAAAATGTTGCTTTTTTTCCACTAAAGCAGTTCTAAATACATGAAGATAAGTGATAATTTATCTCTATTGGAATTAGTAGTGCCATTTGTTTCAGTTGATTGATTCAATTTCATTTATGTATGTTTGAAGATGGACAATGTTTTTTAACTGAGTTAACTTACTGAAAAAATATTTAAATCATTACCTGAGGTATGTGAGTACCAGAAGGCATGCTGTTTGAAAGATTGACAAAAAGTATGTTAAAATGTTAACACAATATAAAATGATAAATTACACTTAATGGTAAATATATTATTCTTTTTTAAAAGCAGTATTTTACCGTCTTCAAATAAATCACTTTTTTTTTTTAAAGTCTCTGTACAAAATTAGTTGTTATCATGAATACTTGCCTGGGACCTTAGAAATTTGTTTCAGAAATGTCAAAATGTACTGGTTTTACTTTTAGAATCAAATTCTTGTTGCTTGGAGAGGCTCAGCTTGAGCTGTATGCAGTGAGTATACCTGAGATGCCTGTGCTGCCCAAATATTGTAATTCAAATGTCTTTTGTTCTTTTTCTTCTTTGAGGCTTGTACTCCAGCGTTAATCTACAGATCCTCTGAAGCACTGATTCAGAGCTGGACAGAAGGGTATCACAGAAAAGGGCATCTAATGGGAGAGAACAATGCGGAGAGTGATGACTTGAGGAAATCATACTGTAATTCCCATGGACCTGATGCAAAGTTCTGTTGTGCCAACCTAAAACAAAGTATCTTAGTCATTTTGATACATGAAATAATTTTGCACTGGGATGCAATGACTTAAGTCAACATTTTTCTTTTTTTTTTTTCAGTGAAAGAAAACAAAAACTGGATTTTTCCACTACAAACCTTCCGTTTTAAAGAAAATCACATTTTCCACTGCTAGATTAAAAAAAAAGAAAAAAGTCCTGAGTCAGTCTACTTAAACATGATGTTCCAAATGATCATTTATTGTATTTTTTTCGGAGCCATTCAGAAATTATTACAAGCAAAACTCTTAGATTTTTATTTATGAAAACACAATAACACTGTGCTATTACTTGTATTTTAAATAGAATGAAAATGATGCATTTGGTTACTTGGTAGGGAGGAACATTTGAATTATACTGTTATCTTAATTCAAGCAAAATGCTAGGCTCTTTTGGATTTTTGCTTAAATTTAGTGCTATTTTCTTATTGCAAGTAGTACAATATGCTACTCACAGCAGTTTAAATTTGCAATTTATTACCACAGAATCAGGACTGAGCAAAAATAATTGAAACCTGCAGTACAAATTCAGACAGTGTTCCCAAGACAGTAATCTAACAAGATCCCCTGTTAGTGCTCTATTCACTTCCATATGACAGCTTGATTTTAATGCTGCCAAGACCTCAATGAGCCTATGGAAGACTGTAGGATCCTGCTCTCCAAAATCCGAGTAAGTAAAGAAAGTTATACACTTGATGTTGCACACTGCTGACACTTGAGGAGTGTTTGGCTTGAATGGCTTATAGCAGGCTTAAGATCACTATTTAGAGTTATTTTTCCTTCCTGAAAACCATACTTCCTTACTAATCAGCAGGATTAAAGCCAGGCAGCAAGTGGGTTTCTAAGATACAGTTGAAGGAAAATAAAATAAAAAAAAAAAAGCAAAAAAAAAAAAAGCAGAACTAATATCTGTTAGTCAGGATTAACCTATATGCTATTTTTTAATAATAAAGCTAGAAAAAGGATTTGCACTGAGTTTTAATGTACCAACTATTTGTTCATTCACACCTTCAGATACATTTTTGTTCCACAATTTGTAATAACCTAAAAATTTCAACATCTCACTAAGAAAGCAATCGTAAGAAAGTTTGTACAAATCACACAGCAATAAAGATGAATAATCAGAAATGGACTGGAAATGCACTGCAGAATAATGCTGTGATTGCTGTTTAATTGCTGATCATGAGAAACCAATATTAAGAAAGGCTAGAAAGCTTTTGAGAAATGCAAAATAAAAAGCTATAGCTCTTAACCTATGTTAAAATTTACCAAAAGACAGTGCTAGCAAAATAGAGAACCACTGCATAACCTAAAATTGTGCTTTAAAAAAGATTTTTTTTATGTTTTTTTTTTTTACTATTAGTTCTTCCCCCTTCTACTTCTAGACATGTGAGAGCCCAGACTCAGCTTGAGCACCCATACTTCACACAGCATTCCTGTTTGAGGGGGGCAGAAAGGATTCAGCATGTGCTCCTGCAGTCTTGTTTTATAACCTTGGAGCATAACTAGGGAAAATATTTGTGATTTGCATAAGACAATTATTTAAATATTTACAAAAAAACTTTTTTTTTTACATTAAAAATATATCTAATGGAATTGCATAGCTCTCTAAATGCACAGAGAGCCTTTTTGTAAAAGGCTCTCTGTATATTGCAAAATACTTGCTTTTTTATATATAAATAGGTGGTTAGTGAAATGAAAAGGAGCTTGTCAGTGTTTTAGTGACTTTCAGTAAGTAATATCTGGATCTAAAATCAGACATACAAAAGCTTTATATGTCTTTATATACAACTTTATATATTAGTATCTATTTACCTTCTTTAAAGAATGATTCTAGAAACCATACTTACAGTAGTTATCTAACATAAATAGAGAATTAATTCCACTGAAGTCAACACAATTTTAGTGATATTTAATATAATCAAGGCTATAGGATGAAGTAAAAATAGTAATACTTCAGATCACTTTAGAGTGCTACCAGGGGAGTGCATCTAGCATGCTTCAGAAAAAGCTTGAAGCTGTGGAAGGACCTTTTTTAAGGTAGCCTTGAACTTGGCAATGAATCCTGGGGAGCACTGCTGTAAATGGCTGTAGCACAGACTCTGCAGCTTGTCTTTAGCAGCAGACATAGTTGCATTTAAAGAAGTATCATTCAAAAAGCTTTTTTCTGACATGAGACTCAGAAACTTGTCATATAGTTGTTCTGAGATGAATTAATCTGGATTTGAAGGTTTCTTCCCCTTTTTTTTGAGTGTGAATTTCACAGACAACTCTTAAACTTTTCACTAACCTGTCCATCAAAGCTGAAGAAGCAAAATTTGAGGGAAAACTACTGATCTGGTGATCTAGCAAAAACAACAACAACAACCAACAATCCCTCCATATAACTCTATTGTATTTACATTGATGTGATGTTGTTGTATACACTATGCTTACTATACATATGATACAGAAGTAAAATGAGATAGATACTACTTTTCAGTATTTTGCTCCTTCAGATCATAATCTAAAGCATGTTAAAGTTTTATTAGAATAACAGAATCCAGTAGAGCTGTTTTTGTGGGAAAATAAAAGCCAGATTTAATTAAGATTATAGAATCATAAAGACTTTTTCAATTAACACATTCAAATGAACTTTCAAAATATCAATGCAAAATACATTGACATATGAAATAACAATTCTCCATGCTGCATATTAGCAAATTTATATTGTTCCCAAGGGTTTTTTCATTTCACGAAGGCCTTCAGCTACCACTGTCAGTATTATAATACTTGCTATTGCCTCCCCCCATCACAAAGCTTCTAAGACTTTGTTTTCTTGGCAGTATTTGGGAAGAGAACTGACATGTTATATTACAGTTCTCGTAAAGTAACCTGATGTTGGATACTTAAATGGTAGTCATAGTTTGGCACAAAAATCTGACTAAATGCTCCTGGTTTTCACCAACGTCCTTCTAGATTTAAGTAAAGCTGTAGTGGTATTGGAAAAAAGATGAAGCCAACAGCTTCTTGGTTTGCAGCATCAATGCTGCAGCTCCACCTATGGCAAATTCCTAGCCACACTCTTGGCCATGAGCATAGCAACATGGCAGGTCATGAAAGCGCACGTTTTACTAAAAACTTCAGAAAGCTATGAAAATACATTGTGTTTATATGATTGTAATTTAGAACTTGCTGGTGATAAGAGAAATAATTCAAAGTGCTGTTTTGCAGCGCACCTGAAATTACATGCAAAGTAAAGTGATATGTTTGAAAGTGCCTATTTAGTCTTGTGTTGACTAATTGCTAATTGCATTCTTTTCCTGTCCTGCCAGTGAGGAACCATTAACCCAAATCTGCTTGTCTTGGGAAATCACTCACCAATATAGTATTTTAACACTCTTTTGTGTGACATTAATTCATGCTGATACTGTATGTGGATCCCTTCTCACTGCTCTCCTTACTTATCAGATCTCTCTCTAAAATCGTTAGTATCTGTTTGCACAAGTTTATCGCTCTGTGGAAAGAAAGAGAAATCTAGAGCTCACCTCAGCTTTCCCTTCACTGATAAAGTTTTTGACCTTGAAATGGGGCACCCTTCTGAGATCCTCACTCAAGGAGGAATTCCTGAAATTTCAGTGCTGTTTTCTAGTTGTAAAAAATGATGATATTCTTGGTGGGTGGCAGCTAACAAATGCTGATGCAAGTGCCAATTTCAGTGGGGAGGTGCGCTGGCAAAAGCCTTACTGGCTGGAGTACTGCATGGTGCTGTACTTTGTCACTCTTCTCCGGGAGGTGCCAGGGGATGCTGTGCTCATTGCCTGGCCAAGGTGGCAGTCGGTATTGAGCATCTGACCTGTGCTGCTCAGGCCCCCCAGATTTGCCCCCCCTAGACCTCCCCCCGCTAGGCCAGTCATCCCAGACCCTGACACTACCCTCTCAGTGACCACCACATTGTGGGTGTTGGATAACTCTGAGGGAATATTTATTAAGCTGCCCGGCATGCCAGAGGCAGGCCTGAACACCCTTTCTGTCACCACCACATTCGACCCATCTACCAAATCGGGAATGCTCAGAGACGTCGGAAGCCGGGAATTAGGTGCAATGACTCTTTCCGTGACGATAACGTTGGACCCGTCTGTGAGATCGGGAATATCTAACATGCCACGCAAATCAGAGGCAGACGCGGGACCAACAACCCTTTCTGTTACAACAACGTTGGATGCGCGCAGTGGGTCAACACAAGCAGAGCCGGAGGTGTAGGTCTCTGTCACCGTCACATTGCCATGGAGCAAAGGATCAGGCATGGGCCGTGGGGGCTGTATGGTAGATGCAGATGTGTAGGTGTTTTCAGTAACAACCGTGGTAGTGCCAACCGGGGGAGCCATGGGTGCAGAGCCGTTGACAAGGATGGTGGTTCCAGGTGGCGGGAGGTTCAGGTCACATTCAGGGTTGGGAAAGGTGACATTAATGCCTGGCCAAGGTGGGTTGACATCAGGGAAAGGTTCGATCTCCTTGCCCAGACAGATCTCTGCCAGGGTCTTAAATTTTGGTCCTAATGTATCCAAATACGTTTCATCTGTGTCTTCTCCAATAAAGCTGCAGCAACCAACAGAGCCGACAGGAGTACCTATTCCTTCGTGATCATATATTAATAGGCAATCATTTGCTGGCCGACCTTCATCTTCATCTGCATACACAAATGCTTTCTGTAGGTTGCAAAAACAGAAAGGTGAACAGAGTGACTTTTTGTCAGGTTGCTACCTGTGATGACTCAAGATGTAGTAAAGTTTCCCCAACCACAATAAGGCCCAGATGACTTGAAAAATGGAACATCTCAAGACAAAAAAAAAAAAAAATAATAATTGTGTGACCTTTTGAAGACATATGCAATTATAGTATTATGCATCACAGTTCATGATAATTGTAGAAATATATCCATTAAATCCAATTTATATCCAATAAATCCATTAATCATGTAAACTCCATAGGATTTTATCCCATATGTAAAGTCAACTTAATATTTTCCCAGTTACAAAACTGTGTGTTTGTGTCATTTGCATCTCACAAGTCTTTTACAGAACAAAAAAGGTAATAAAAATATGGAAGAAAGTGAACTTGTATTCACAGTTCCTTAAGACTTAAAGTTACTACATTTAACGATCTCTGAAAAAGTATTTGTGAACAACTTCACAATGTTATTATATATCTGTACACTGAAAACGGTGGAAAATGGATACATTTGATGGTCACTTATTAAGCTGAAATAATTTAATTACTGCCCATACCTGCAGTGTGTCCATCAGTTTTACAGAAATGAATCCTATTGAACAATCAAAACTTCTGTGCCAACAGCTCAAAAGCAGCATTATTAATGTCCTGGTTTTTACTACTAGTACAGTGAGCTTTGCTCTTACACCAGTCTTGTATCATGGGAGTTTCAGTTGAGTGGAATTGTTTGTATTTAGACATTGGAACAGACTGCCCAGAAAAGTGGGGAGTCACCACCCCTAGACGTATTTAAGAGGTGGTGCTTGGGATGTGGTGCTTAGGAACATTGTGGACATTGTTTCATGGTGGACTTGGTACTCTTAGGTGATGGCTGGACTTGATGATCTTAAGGGTCTTTTCCAAACTATGGATCCTAAGATTCCGTGATTCTGTGATGTTGTATTTTCACAGTGCCACTTGGGGAGGATAGCGTAACAGCAAACTCACAGATACAACACAAAATAGACCACATAATTACCTCAGAGAAGTAGTTGTCTAGGAAGGCCATGTTCACCCCTCCTTCTCGATACTCTTTTATCGTTCCTCCCGTTGACCCTTTTACTTCCCCTGTTCCAGAAACTCCTCCAGCTGTTCCATAACCAGTACCAGTGGCATAGCCAACCCCTGTAGTTTCTTCAACACCATGACATACTCCTCCTCCTCCTCCATATGTGTTTGTATATATATCTGAGAACAAGAAAAGAGAAATTCTCTCTCCTGTGTTCTGTGAAAATTTTCACAGAATTTTCCAGTTGTTTTTGCAAATAGTATAATGACACTGCTGAGATTCTAAAGATATTTTAGAATAATTACAGGCACAGATCTACACACATGTGCCAAACACTAAAACTGCAATAAAAATTAAGTGCATACTAGCAGACATCTAAAAGTTCGATTTTATTTGTGATGCTAAAGCTAGACATACGTGCTTTAAGAAATCATTGTTTGGCTTATGCAATTGGAGAGATTTCTGTCTGGTGTATGCATATGCTGCCATGGGATTTGCATTGGCAAATATGGTAATGCTTATGGATATTTATGCAAATGCATGGAAGCATATTTATAACCCCACAGGGGTTAAAATTGTTTTGTCTGAAACTGTTTACTAAAAGAAATAGCTTTTTAACTCCTCTCCAATTTTCTAGTTCTTAGATTGTTAAAGGGGATTCAGGAGAACAACAGCTAATCATAACAACTGCTGGTGTTAATAATACAGAATGAAAATAACCTTTATACTAAATTATAAAAACACACAGTTTTATCTTTTCCACATTTTTTCATATATTATAGCAATGAATGCATGGTCTTAAATATTAAAACGTAATATAATAAAACAATTACATGCAGTAGTCTTTTTGACAACCTATGATTGCATTAAGAAATATAGGCCAAATTCTGTTGTTTTTCTATTTAATCTCAGGTGATAGAATTTGAACCTGGGACTCTCACTGTAGCAGTACTGAACAGTGGAAATAACTAAATCACAGGTGAAAGTCTTAAATATTTCTATTGCCATGGCAGCAGAACTTCTCTGAGAACAAAGACATATTCAAATTTATGACCCCAAATATTCTCTTTTCTTTTTGTCTAAGGATAAGAACATTTTTGGCTAATCAGTGCTCATCTGAGAAGTTGTTGCTTGCACAGTGACATTTCTTCCTGTCAGAAGCTAGAGGAAATGGATCTGTGCCAGCATTGTTACTTCCTGTTGTGGAGTAAGGAATGGGGAAAAAGAGAAAGTGGAACTGCAGAGCTAAAACTGCAGAGCTAGAGTCTATGCCCATCAAATTCCTGGGGGAACCTTATCACAGAAACATGTATTTATTATATGGTGTGCCAGCTTTGTATTTAGGTTGGTGCACAAATGGGCTACTTGATAAGTCCTATTCTCCCTTGTGCTAAGGAAAGCCTTAAAATTGGCAAGGGACAAATCTTCCACCTCTGAGGTATGAAAGAAAATTTCCTTATTTTCGTCTCCAGATTCATTTCTGCTAAAACTGGTATCTTCAAAAAGGCCTCCATACACTAGCTGGAATGATCAAGAAAAAATGCCTGAGATTTGAAAGCCTCAGCAAATATTTCAAGAGAAATGTATCTGCCCATTTTCAAGGCTCTAGTCTCAGACCCTTCACTCATGCTGGAAGTTCTACTGGCATCAGTTTGACAATCTGCAGAGGTAAGATTGGAAGGGTTGTGTTGTAGCTGAGAAACCAATGTGCTCCCTGAACCAGAAGACATGAAGTGCTGAGAGACAGCTTTATGATAGCACAGATAGAAAATCTTTGGATATTCTTACCAGAAGGTTCACCAAAATCACCTCCAGCAGCTGTTGTTGGGGCAAGAATGTGTGAGACATCCTGGAAAACAGTATTTTGATTCCTTGAATGATAACTTTGAAATTTCCTTATGAAGGTCAAGGCTTTGTGAATCATACTAAGGAATTACCACTCTAAACTGTTAATTATAGCTAAGAGTCACCACTTCCATTAAAAAATAAAATAAAATAAAATAAAATAAAATAAAATAAAATAAAATAAAATAAAATAAAATAAAATAAAATAAAATAAATAAAATAAAATAAAATAAAATAAATAAAATAAAATAAAATAAAATAAAATAAAATAAAATAAAATAAAATAAAATAAATAAAATTTTCATTTTCAAGGTAAGAGGTGATCAGTGAAGATGGTTTGCGTTATCTTGCCCTAGCTTGCACAGGAAAAGCTTGCTAATTACACTTCAGCTGAGGGAATTGTAAGATCAGACTGTTGGGCCAAGATAACCAAAAACAACTTAAAGCACACAAGCTCCATCTGCAAATCTTAATTAAAAATCAGCTTTCATACCTGCCTGGCAATGACTGACAATGCCAGGCTTCTTTTACAAGATGACATAGTAATACAAACACTTTCTGGCTTCTAGACAAACGTAGTCTTTTCTGTAAACAGAAATTACTGCAGGGTTTTGAAACATGGGATGTACTGACCCTATCTTCAGGCTGTGCACCTTCTATTCCCCATGGATGAATTGCCCCTTCTGTGCATTCTGGTACAGGTTCAAATCCAGTTCCAACTCCAGCTGCAGCTCCAGGCCCACAGCCACAACAGTCACTCATTGACATCAGAATGGGAATCACTTAACAGGAAAGAAAGAATACATAGGGATTTAGGACATCCTTTCTTCATAGGAATTACTGTTTTACCCAGAGGACAGGTGCTCAAGAACTTCAGAAAAAAAGTCTTTTGAAATGTTTCAAACCAATCAGCCTGCACGTCTGCCTGTCAGAATCATTATCTCTTTTTGAAAATGTATGCATTTGGATATTTGGAATAATTTGTACCTTTAGTTATAGCAGAGTAAAGCTGGGGTGGAGTAGGGCTGTTACTCCAAATTTATAGCTATACATCCAGGAACAGACTTTGATGTACCTCAACTGAATGAATATAAGATGTTGATTTAAGAAAATAAAACAAACAGAACCAGTCTTGCTATGTCTTGCAGTCTTGCATTCAGTGATATTCATTCTTGACACATAAGCTTATTTTTCTCTTCAAACATTGTAATTTCTTTTCAGAAATACAAGTTAGTAACAATAAATTTATAAAAATCAATAGGATACTGTTCATATGGCTACAGTGATCTTTAGCTAACACTCCAGTTGCAATATTCCTTCCCATCACCTATATATGATGCTTATTTGAAAAGCAAGAGTCAAACCCTCAAAGCCTGGCTTTAAGAAATGATTAGACACAGTGAGTCAGATTTCGCAGTGTGGTGCATTATGCTTACTTCTTTCAAGAATTCAGTGTTGGAAATTGCTGGAAAAAAAAAGAATTGCTCATTTTTGGAAGGGGCTGCAATATTAATTCCAGCTGTATTTAGACTATTTACCTAGATAGTTAAGCTAAAAACCTAATATTGCTGCAGAGTTACTGGGGAGACTCACTTGCTTACAGCAGACTAGCCGAAGTATCTAAAACTCCCAATTTAACATCAAAGCGAAACAAAGACTAGAAAAGATTTCTGAAGGCAGAAAGGTGGCCTTTCCTGTAGATTAACCAACTGGGAACTACAAACAAAACAGTCTTCTTTGCAGCTTCAAAATTTTATCTTTGTTGATTCCCATTTAATCAGAGACCAAAAACCAATACGATCACTCTCTTCAAGAGTCAGGTTCTCATAGTTATTTTAGTCAGTACTTCTGCACAGGACAGTTTCAGATGTTGACTGCTTGATGCCAATGCCATGAAAGAAGAGCAACCATATCTGACTGCAGCAGTCAGAGAAGTAATTGCTGAAGCTCACATATTGAAAATCACATATTGATCCTGTGTTGTATACAGTACTGTTTTTTAACAGATGTCATATTTAGCAGCAATGGCAAAAAGTTAAGATTATGATCTTCCTCATTTTACCACTGTAATCTGTCCTACAGTTCAAAGGAAACTCGTTCCTTCCTTACATCTTTTCATACCCAGTTTGATAGTTGCCCATTTTTTTTAGTAATTTAACTGAAGTTCAAATTGCAAAGTGTAAATTGTAAAGTAATAGGGGCAGCTTTTGCCAGAATCTTCTGAATCTTCTACTAAACATTTCTACTCTTCATGGTAGTCTGAAAACTGAATACCTAAGGAATAAAACCCTAGATCTTAGGATAGAGAGAGTTATTTCTGAATGAAACATATGTATGTATCCTATATTCTACATATATATACCTGTGTTCGTACATGTACATACATCCTATATGTGTCCATACAATTCCTATAGTTTTTGATTTTGTTTGTGTTTTTGTTTTGCCAAGTTGCACATGGGAGCCCATGAGTTAACAAATGACCAATAAGTCACCTTACTTTAGAAGAATAAAAAATACACTTTGTAAAGGTTAAAAAATATATATTTTATAAATTTAATACTTACGAACAAATATTAAGCCACCAAGAAACATCAGGCCAATGGCAGCACCGCTAAGCGTAGTAGAAGATGGGCCATATGTGAGAGGATAACCATTTCCATCCTCACCAGTATATGACTCATAAGTTTCAGTGTTAACATTCCAGTATGTCACGTCTCTATAGTCTTCAGTAACAGGCCTATCAGTCCAACCAATTCTGTCACCATCAGGACTACCACCACCACCACCAATGATAATTATTTTTGTAGCCCCACTGCTGCAATAATTGCGACTGTCACAGCGACAAGCTTGTAGAGGAATTATGTACGGTTGTAAGCAGCTTCGGCCTTGGCTATCTCTTACTCTAATATAGATCTTATAAAGGTAGAAGTCCATGTTCTGGCTCACTAATTCTGCAGAGGTAGCTTTAGGGGAAAAAAAAAATAAAAAAATATTTAGATTAAGATGTTGACATTAAAAACTGCTCAAATCTATAATTTTGGTGAATTATGTTAATAGTACAGACTAAGCGTTTGCATTAGATCTTCTTATGTATCTACAGTACTTATTCAAAGCTGAAACATGATCTATGCTGGTAGTTTTTATTTGTTTGTTTGGTTATTATTTTTATTAACATTTATTTATTTATTTATTTATTTATTTATTTATTTCATTTGGAGAACCTGAGCAAGATCAATCTAGTCATCACTTTTTAACTTGAAAAATATAAAAGGGACAAATGCACTTTTTTTATATATCTACTGCTGATTTTCCTCATTTTTATTTCAAAAATTGTTAACATATAATTTGCAAGATTTACACATTTTCTTTTCTCTCACTAGGAATTTACATGCCAGTTATGCTTTCTATTTTTTTTTTTTTTTTTTTTTCAAATGGTATTTCAGTTATTTTAAAATATTTAAAATTATGAATTTGCATCTGTTTAGGACAAATAGGAGTTACAAGGATAGTTGCAAATCTGATATTTACTGTTTAATAAAGCCTTCTATACATACAGTAAATTTTGCAAATTCTGTCATTAAGAAATGTATGAGATATGATTAATCAAAAAGCAAGCAGAATTTGTACCATACATTGCAAAAGCTGTAATTTTTATTTACCATTTTCATGAGACTCTCATAAAAATAAAAATTACAAAGAACTTTTGCTCTCATATAAATAAAAAGCTTTGTCATATGCTTAGAATAAAAATAATTAAAATAATTAAATAATAATATAGAAATAAAAAATATCAACCTGTCTTTTGAATTACCTCATTAGGTTTAGACTAATAAAGCTGCTTATTGTTGTTATCACACTCACATACCATTTTGCTGCTCTATTTGTATCAATATATTTTTAGTTTCCTTTAAAAGATAACTAGATAAAATGCATGTAATAATATTCATTCAGTACTAACATATATATAGAGCAACTCTTTGGATTCAAATGAATATAAAATCATATTTAAGTGAGAAGAATGGATTTTAATGACTGTTTTGTATTGTTTCTTATGAAAACATATCCTACTCTGTAATCTTAGATAGGAGGTAATTACTATGATTTATTCTGTTATAAAATGTAGTTTAACTTACCATTTATTGATCTGATAATCCACGTAGTTTGAGGTTCACCATGTATGCTGAATGTAAAGGGGAGCCCGTATAGATCACCATTTACGCTCTTTGCTGTGATGACCACTGATGGGGAATGCATACATACTTTCCTTAATGCTGTATTAATAGTTGGACAATTGTCATTAACGCCTTGCATTGTAAGCACAATGGTGCCAGTGGCAGTATATTGAGGAACCCCTGTAAGAAGAAGATATTTGTAATCAGGAGGCAATGTTGATACTATAAATAATGCAGTTCAGGTGGGAAAATTTGGAACGGAAAAAAAAATTGTACAAAGTGTATTTTATTTCAGAAAACTGAATCTGTTTTCTTACCTCTAGTAATAGCCAGAACCTCTGCTCTGTACTGCCCATGGGATACATAGGAGGATTCCCAGTCAATAACTTTGTTCAGTGTGATTTCACCAGTGTTTTGATTGATTCTGAACCAGGCACCTGGATCACGTCCTATACTATATCTGTATTTGTTCAAATAAAAATATTCAGAATTATGTTTAATATGAAACAGTATAAATGCAGACCTAGTTATGTGGGTGGAATAAATTATTCCAATTAATGTGGACTCCGTATGGTATAGTGGTCTGCTATATATTCATTTTGCAAATAATGTTTGTCACTTTGGAATATTTTTTCTTTAGATTATGCTAGACGCCATTGCATTTTAGCCTTTTCAAACAACATTTTTGTAGATGTCAAAAGATATACACCATAAAAAATAATTGTCAACAAAGGAAATGCATAAAGTTCATTATATTTTGAAAGTGCTATCATAGTCTGAAAGTAAATAAAATCTGTCTGGTCCCTGTAAACCTTTAACAGAACCTTTGATAACATCAGTAGCCACAACTCTTCCTACAACATACTGTGGTCGTATGTGGTTATATTTGCTAATATTTTTGTCAGTTTTATGAAAGCTTTTCAAACCTTGTTAAATTGGGTACATTTATTTCTGCATATGTTAATAAAACAAATTATTCGTATTAATTAACTTTCATGAATTTCATCAGAAATAAATGTCAAACCATTTTTTTTTTTAAACTATAGAATGACCTGTTAGTGACCTCTTGTGTTCTGATTGTATAATATTGCCCATTATTGTGGTTTTCTGCTTGCTTTTTTTTAGAGATGCAGGCAGATTCTCTTTCTGTGTTCTTAAGTTGGTTTATAAAAAATCAGTTTTGATTTATTTAAATTACAGATTGAGAGAAGAATGATGCCTTGTTTGCATTGTGCACAAGGCTAAGGAAAGTAGGTCAGGAAACAAAAACAACCATATCATAAGAACATAGTATTATATTTCTATTATTCTATTGCTATTATTATTGTCATTAATTTTTTCCTGTTATTTTAGGAACCCTTTTTTTAACCCTTTGCAAGATCCTTTTCTACTTCTTTGGCTGCAGAAGAGAATACCTATTCCTAATCTCATTGTAATCTCAATTAAAAGAATTTTTCCATCCAGGAGTTTAAGCAGATCAGAGCTTACACAACATTGGTTGCAGTAGTCCCTGTGTCCTCGTCGATAGCTGTATATGTTCCCACAACATAGTTCGCCCTCATTTTTTGTGATACAAAAAAGATAATTGAAGATGGATTAAACCTTGGAGGTTCAATCACATTTTTTACTTCTACTATGAGGGGTGTTCCGATGACTTGGTACTGAGACATAACAGAGTGGTGGAATTCAGCTTTGTTCCTGACACCGATACTCAGTGAGTGAGTTCGGATATGTTCATAATTCAGTTCCTAAAAGATAAAACATGGAAAATCAGAAAATAAATAAAACTTCCTGGACTGTAATCTTATTTAAATATCTTATTTTAAATGGTTGAGTGTCATTGTTGTTAGTGATATATACATATTTAACAATTAAAATTATTTTAAGATGATTATTTCAACAGCTGAATCATATTATTTATCCATACCTTAATTACTCTAAGGATTCCTTGATTTGTAGCTGGATCTGTAACAATTTCAAAGCAATTATCTTCATTACCAGATATAAAGAAAAACTCCGCTAACCAATTGTCAGTAAACTCTTCATCAGCATCCAGAGCTTGTATTCGTAGCAGTTCTGAACTGAGTGAATTTTCTGAAATAGCTGCTGAGAACTGTAATGACAGATAAATACCTATTAGCAAACACTAACATATATAATGAGGGAGATACAGCTGACCACAGAGAAATCTTTGAAAAATGTTCTTCCCTCAGTTAATACTAACTTTAACAGTAAAAAAAAAAAAAAAAAAAAAAAAAAAAAAAAAAGTATTCTGTGTAAATTGTGATTCTGGTTGCAGATCTGAAGAGCTACATCACCTCACATTTTTGCAGATGCAGTTTAGCAGAAATGGATTTGTGCTTTCTAACAATAATGTTGCATTTGATATTAAAAACTTACGGAGCTTTGAGCAAGAGTTGGGAAGTTGTCATTGACATCAATAACTTTCACATGACAGCTACAAAGGGATGAAATTCCATCTCCAGCTCCATCCCGATCTGATGCTTTCACAACCAGAGTGTAGCTACTGTGTTGCTGTCACAAAAAGAGAAATGACTATGTTACAAGCATCTGCACATCTTATAAACTACAAATACTTATGTCATGCTACTGTTTCCTAATACGGGAATTTGCTGTAGATATTTTAACATATATAAAGAAATGCATTTACCAGTTTTAAAAAACAAAGAAAACACACTTTCTCACTCTCTCTTTCTCTCTATTTTTTGTCACTCTCATAACATGCACACACCATGAAATCATGTTGTTTGACTTTGGAAATGTTACCTCTCTGTCAAGATAATTTGCCAGATGGAGTTCTCCAGTAGCCTTTTTCATAACAAACATTGGTGGGCCTGAAGGTTCCTGACTCTCTATCTTGAAGGCAATTTTAGAATTCAAGTTATTAGGTTCATCTGCATCTGATGCAATTATTTTCATCACCAGTGTGTCTAAGAATAACAATCAAAAAAAAAAAAAAAAAATCAGAAAAAAAACTGTTCTGAAATCAGAAATACTTCGTGTATAAAAATGACTGAAAGCTGTTTGTTGACATTTCTGAAGCAAATGGAAGTTTAATTTCCTAGTACTGATTTTGACTGAATGTGAATGACTGTAAAATGCATTACAAATTAAAGTCAGGTGGAGTTAGGTACATTTTCTCTGAACTTCTTTAAGTCACCATAGGGAATATGTAAAAATTGTAAGTTTTGAGCCTGAAGATATTCACAGAAGATATCTCCACAGTTTTAAATGAGAATTTCTAGAATGTAGGACATGAGTGTAACACACTCAGTGTTGTTCTCATGTTTAATGATGCTTGCAATGCTTTTGGTAAAAAGAACCATTTTAGGTATTTAAGAAAGAGCTTGTTTAGTAATATTCTAGTGTAACTTCAATACTCAGGCTGAAAAAAAAAGTAATTTATGTACCTTCACAGGAAATAAATGTAGTTGTAATGTTATTATTATTATTTAATGAGAAGAAATGGACCAATTTATTTTAAGTTGTCACATCTAAAGGAATTTCATGATGGTACACTTAGGAACTAGAATATTCAGCATTGTTGTGTGGGAGGAAGGGGGAAGCATTGCTGTTTAATTTTAGGCAATGATCTTGGGCCCTACTCCAGTAACACTCTGAGAAGCATCTCCTGCTCCTTCCTCTGCAGTAGCCTTGGGAAAAGTACGTCATTGCCTAAAAAAATGTTGAATGAACACCCCAGGTTTATATCAACTGTACTATTGGATCTTCACCAACTTTACTATGATAGGCAATAACATAGTTACTTACTGTCCATACTGCATTCTTCAACAGCTCCTGTAAATACAGATTGTGCAAATATAGGAGGATTATCATTTATATCCAGAACTCTGACTCGAAGTTCAAGAGGTGGTTCCAAATCTATACCCGTCACTGAGTGTTTAGCAAAGCAGCGTATCTAGATAAAGAGATTACTCATTTTAAAACCAGAATTGAAGGAAGCAAAGCTACAATCTGAAACAAATGAATTAGAGCATTATTCTCCTTGTGCTTCCCCTGCACCACCCTGAATTCATCGTTTTAAAGGAAAAATAAAATGGGAGTACTTACAACAAATACTGGGGTCACTTCCCTATCCACTATTGCTGTTATATTAATGTCTCCTGTTCTTGGGTTAATAACAAATATTCCATATGGGGCACGATCAATTCCAACTCCAGAGATGCTGTATGTGATTGGATTGTTTTCTTCACAATCTGATCGAATCTACAATAATACATAATGTTATTACAAAATATGACTTATACCATTTTACTGAGAACATCTGCAGTGTTTTCATTTTTCTGTAATTAGTCTCCTTAAAAAAATGTGTATAAGTTTAGTTTTCCTCCTAACCACATTTCACAAGATTCAATTTATAGAACAAATTGAAGGCTCTTCTACAAAACAGGCAGCCTATAGCTATGTCTGCCCTTAAATACTGGACAGGTTTTCTCTTTCCTTTAAATCTTCTGGTGGTGAAGTGAAAATGCTTGGGGAGAGAAATTTCCACGAGTATTATGCTGTGGCTGGACCTTGGAAGCGGTATGGACAGGGGGAGAAGAAGAATCACAGAATCACAGAATCTCTTGAGGTAGAAGGAACCAACAAAGATCATTGAGTCCAACTCCTGGCTCCACAGAGAACTACCCCAAACCAGACCATGTATCTGAGAGCATTGCCCAAATGTTTCTTGAACTCCAGCAGGCTTGGTGCCATGACCATTGCCCTGGGGAGCCTGTTCCAGTGCCTGATCACCATCTCAGTGAAGAACCTTTTCCTAACACCCAGCCTGATCCTCCCCTGTCCCAGCTCCATGCCATTCCCTTGGGTCCTGTCCCTGGTCACCACAGAGCAGAGCTCAGCACCTGCCCCTCTGCTCCCCTCATTAGGAAGCTGCAGGTCATCATGAGGCCTCCCCTCAGCCTCCTCTGCTCTGGGCCAAACAAACCAAGGGACCTCAGCTGCTCCTCATACTTCTTCCCCTCCAGACCCTTTACCATCTTCATAGCCCTCCTTTGGACACTCTCTAATAGTTTTATGTCTTTCTTTTATTGTGGCACTCAAACTCTTTGCTCTGTTGTCCACAGGAGTCAGACATCATCCTTGACTTGTGCTTGTTCAGGGATTTCTCAAATTGAGAGAGAAAAGAAAAATATCTCAATCTAGTACAGACACTAAAGAGACTATGGTTGGAGCTCTCCAGGAAGGGGTCTGATTGCAATGTTCTAGGAAGCCTTTGATCACTCCTCAGCGGCTGTGTGGTTTCACATATGAGACTGTCAGCAGAGCTGGAAATACTGTATCATTTTTCTTTTATTCTACATTCCTTGCCTTGACTAGTCTAAGCAAACGTGCTCTTAAATTTCTCTGCTTTTATCTGTCTTTAGAAAAAGCTTCCTTGTCAGTGAACAATTCTGCTATACTTTCTACTTACTCTGGCAATTGGATTCCTCTTAGAATTATCTTCTCCTTCTCTACAAGCTGCAGCAAATTTTATCCATTCACGTTTTTGTCTTCTGAAGGTTTTCCATCTTGCTGTTCCATTTTCACTCCATTCTTTTACCTTCGACATAGAGTACCATTAACATATGACCACCAACCTCAACACATTTTAAATTAATTCAGACATAAAGAATTTCCAACAATAGGGAGGAGAAGAATACATCCACAGGTCCCAAACTCTAACACTGTACATGTGTACTTTAAACTTATTTCTAGGTATTCATATAGGTTCAGGAGAACTTCTGAGAGGATGAGCAGGTTATTACTACCTGTAACCATTTAATACATACATATGTTTTCAATCTTCAAGTTCAGAAATATCTTACTCTAGTATTTTCCATGTCATTTTTACATTGGTTACATTACATTTTATCAGAAAATTAGTTTCTAAAGAAATATATATTACCTCTACATGAAATCCTGTGCTGAAATCCAAGAACACCTGCAAGAATGATAAGATGATCAGCATATAAAGACACAGGACATAATTCAATAACCAAAACTTGGCTGCTATACATTGCTAAATTGCGGAGTAGGAGGAGTATGTTTTCTGTAATCTATCGTAATAACTTATATAGGTTGTAGCTGAAGAATTTCCATAAATTACATTACATGGTTCTTTTTTTTTTTTTTTTTTTTTTTTTTCCTTTATATATCGCTGTAATTTTTGAAAGTTAATGCTTTTAAAATTATTTCTGTCTTTCAAGGCACTTTCAGTCTGAAGGGATGTGCCATACAAGTTATATCTATATAAAAATGCAACTTTTACACAGACTTTACATTATACCATCTCAGCTGAAGAAAGAAGGGATTGCAAGATTTGTTCTAAAGAATGTGTATTTTATTCTTTGTTATTGTTGTTGTTGTATCTTATTTAGAGAGTCCGCAGTAGACCTGTAATACTTTGATATACAGTTTAACCAAAAGGAACAAAAAGTTTTCTTCAAACATCCCACTGAGGTTAAAGAGATTCCAGGTAAAATGGAAAAGCAACTGAATCAGGCAGATTTTCCTGGAGTTCAGTGGGCTTTAATTTGAAATATAACCATGCAACTAAAGACTCATGTAAGTATAGTTTACAGAGTCAGATGCAATGAGTAATTACTTTAAAATCATATAGATTCATCAATTTCTTAATTAGCACAATTTAAAAGAAAGCACAGTTTAATTAATCTTCTTCCTAAATAAATTGTGACAATAAAGCTCACTTGGTCAATGTACTTTTTCAGAGCACTGTTTTTGATTCAGGATCTACCTTTGCTCTCTTCAGATGTAAAGTTTGAAGAACATGGGATCTGAATGACTGGATTCTGGTTTCATAATTGGGAGAAAACATAATATCTATGTGACTCAAAAAGCGATGCAGAGTTTGTCTTTTCTCACCAAACTTGATGAATGGTTGTAGTTTTCAATTTTTCATGTTTTTGTAATTTCCCAGTACAGTTCAAGTTTTGATTGTTTTGTTTCTTGGTCTGACGCCTTTTGTCTGGTAGATTTTGTGACAGATATTGTATGGATATAATGTGAGATAACTTTTCTGTTTGCAGTATATTTACCTCATGGGACTTTCCACACTTTAAATGTACTGCGTTGCTGTTCTGTCAAGGACTTTTTTCCACTTATTTCATGTTAAAACAATCTCTTACATGCAAAAGATAAATGAACAGCACTTTCACCTTCATTTAAACGATGTCTCTAATGAACTGATCTTCCCAAGAACACTCGTTGAAACCTCTTGTAAAAGCTGCTCTAATGTCTATGAAGGAGGGTGTTTGGGCTGTGTATCTACCTCACATATATATATATATATAAAACATTTAAATTTAAGGGACCATTCATAAGTAATATGAAGTACTTAATCATATATAAGTAATAAAGTAATAGGAAATAAATACTGAAGTAAGAGTAAGTTTTTTTGTTGTTGTTGTTGTTGTTGTTGTTTTTTTTTTTGTTGTTGTTGTTGTTGTTTGTTTGTTTTTTTCCTGTTTGTTTCTTTCTTTGAGCAAGTTATTGACACAAATTGTTAAGAAAAGTTCTCTACGGGACAATCATTACAAAGCTGCATTAGGTCTTTGGAAGGGAAACAGATGTGTTCATATTGTATTCAAAACATCAATACAGCTTTTAATCTGAGTTTATGTCTTGAGGACTGTTTAAATCTTTGGCTTCAGAATGGGATTCATATGAGTCATTACCTCAGAGAAGGCAATCTGCAATATCAGACTTATTTAAAGTGTGGAGTGGTTTCACCTCAGTAGAACTTAAACCCTATGCTTTTATAAAACCCCTTGTGGCTTGGGAAAACATGGGAGAGTAGAAGGTGCAGATTACACCCTCACCAGAGAGACTGACTGACAAAGTCCACCAGAAATGGCACTGATTCAATGTTTCTTATCAGTTGATCCCACCTGCACAACAGAGAGTCCTTTAGCAAGTACAGTGAAATCCTCTCCACCCTTAGGCTGAAATCTCTTCTGGCATGCAAGCAAGGAATTGTCTTGACCCAGAAAAGTATGGCTATACTAATGCAATACCAGTGAGTCTCATCTTCTGACTGCATCCTATGGCCTATTCTGTCATTTAAGAGTGAAACTGTATCACATCTGTTCATGTCACTCTTGTGTTTAACAGGGCTACCTGAAAAACTGTGTTGGACATCTCTGTAAAGAAAAACTTGTGGAGAATTCTGTTCTTTAAAGACATAAATATTAATTAAAAAACTTGATTTCAGTCCATAGAGAGTTCTGCTTCCAAGCAATGAAAATATCCTTTTTACACTGCAGTATCATCCACTAGAGCACTGATAATAAGAATGCCAAGAATTTGGGAATTGTAAATTAAGGCCCAGTATTTCCAAATTTGTCCCCCACTGACAAAGGACCCTGCTGCTACATGCTGCTAATTTCTCTTTAAAGAAATCTTGATGGTTTTGAGTACAGAGTCCTTAGTACAGTTTGTCATGCTTCTTTAAAATGCTGATCTAACAAACTTGAGGTATGCATTCAGCAAGACTTTCTCAGTTACTGCTGTATTATAGGAAGGAGGGCAGGCATACACCATATAAAATTTTCTCGTTCATCAGATAAACCTAGACAATTTTGAAGTGACATCTATCCAACATGACCCAGAGATGCCTCCCTAAGCAATGTTTTCTAGATCTCCACTATTATTAGCAGTTAAAAGGCTCTCCCCAAAACCCAGCTGTCTATTTTTAACATCCGTGTGATGCAAATTCTTTATCTAATGGTATTTCGAGAGGAGAAGTACATTTAGTCATCTGTCTGCTAGCAGCTAACTTTGGTATTCTTGTACATAATGAATGAATTTCCTTTCCAAACTAGTATCTGAGTGCCTGCATGCAATACTTTCCATAGATTCAGTGCTTAATGATAATTAAAGCAATAGAAAGCACTGAAACCTGTGAGATGTATCTTAAGGACCTTGGGGCAAGCAAGCTGATCAGAATGAAACCACGATTTCCTGTCCTGTTTGTCTCTGAGACACCCTGAAAAAATGGAAACTGTGCTGAGAAGCTATAAACTAGTTGCACAATCTGCTTCTGGTATGGACTAAGAGAGGTGCAAGCAGAAGACATATTTATTGTGGCTGTCATTCTCACAGTAGCCTATCTGAAAGCTTGTATTTTATTGCAAAGAACCTTGTATTTAAAATGATGCTTTAGAATCACACTGGATTTATGCTGGATTTATTCTGATGTAACTGGGAAGAGAATTAGGCCTATAGGATGTGCATGGTTCTTTGCACCTTCAAAGCAATTTGCAAACAAAAATTAACTAATCATTAATTGACTGCCAAGCAATATTATACGCAATTATGGAATCCTCCCTCCTCCACCTACTTATATCTAAATGACTGAACACGCCTGTAACATCTTCCCAGCATTATTCATATTGGATCTGATTCCCATTCTTTGAAGTCAACAGCGGTATTGTTATTGGCCATGATGGGAGGAGTGCTGAGAACTCACATATATTATATGAGTCATCAGGGTGCCATGGTAGCTCTGGTTGTGTCAGCATTTTGGGACTTTTACGTCTTACTCAGCCAAGCTCTGTCTAGTAAAAGGTTGAAATAATTAATCCCTCTCTTTATGCTTTCTGCACCTCTTTGAGAAAAGATAAATCTGTGCATTAAGTAATAAGAAGCACACCTGAAATATAAGACACAAACTCATTTTAAAAAGAAGCAGTATATTCACTTTTAAATCAAAACAAGGATAAGTTTTTGTCTGTACTTTCCATTTTTGCAGGTCACTAATGATGTGCTTTCACTTTTAAGGGGATGATTTTCAGGTTAATTTTTCATTTTTCTGTCAATTGCTTTTGTAATTCTGCAAAAGTTAGGTGTTTCTGTTGCTTCCTGTCTTAGGAAGTGAAGTCAATATTTTGTATTGCACCTGGTATGGAGGACCCACTACTATTTCAACAGAAATATAATAATGTTCATGTCAGTCAGAAGAATAAATTCTAAAGTTGTATTTATTTTAAAATATATTTACTCAAAGAACTAACCACTTTGGGAATGTTTCTGAGAATGTTTCTTTTCTACTGAGAAATACAGCAGAGGACAAGTTGTACATAAATAATGAATTTCCATATATTACCTGAGCTTAACCGTTAGAAAAATGAATAGAAAAGTAATTTCAATACAGGGTGTAAGCCATTATCATTCAAATTTTAGTTTTTCAAATTACACATGCTCTAATTGTGCTCTCCTCAATAAATATCCTCAATAAAACCTGAGTTCTAGTTTAGAGTGCTCCAGCTGCAAATACACATTTACTTAGGGGTCATTTTTACTCAGGAATGTAACCGCAAACTTACGAAACTCATCTTGCATGATAATTCCTGGTGCAGAATTGCTTTAGTTTCTATTTCTATAATATTTTTTCTTCTGCAGAAGGGCCTGCAGTTTTATGGCTACATCCTTGCAGATATTTAGTATGCAAGTGCAAGTAGATTATATGGTTCCTTAATATTTTTATATGCAACCAAGTTATGAGTAAGAGGTGTAACCAGAGCCTAACAACTGGAAAAAAAAAAAAAAAAAAAAAAAAAAAAAAAGATAACACATGGGAAAATGTAGCCAGACAAAAGTGCATATGAAAGATGCGGTGAATTTAAAATTATTAACAGTCACCTGATGGCTGGCAGGAGGAGAGTCATACCTGATCAAACAGGTTATTTCCATGAAACGTGTCTGTGCAAGTACCACAAGCAGAACTCCCTTACTCATGAGAATAACACCTTTGAAGTCACATGAGCAAGGGTTGCAGAATCAGTCCCACCAATGGTGAAATGCATATGGAAAATTATTAGTTTCAGAGCTCGTAAGTTTTCTTTTTTTTGAAAGTGTGCTAGCGTGCTAAAATATGTATAATTCCACAGCCATTTTATTTGCTACAACTTATTAGCAATATACTAAGCCGATACACTATTGAGACAGGTAATTTTCATGAAAGATTAATCAAGCTGAAAGCCAAGACACTTTCTCAGAATGCACTAAAATTATATACATAATTTATAATACGGTTATTCTCTACAGTTTCTCTATCAGCTTTCTGTACAGTGCTGAAAAATGCAGTTAGGCTGTACAGGCCACCATAAATGCTGTCATTCAGGAAAGCACACAACAAGAACAACAGTTGTTTCCTCTGGGTAGTAAAAGTTCATATATTTGGTACTTGTCTAAATGTAGTGGCAGCTTTCATAGTCACTCCTTTTTCTTGACATGCCCTGGTTCAGTCACAATCATAATGATAATATACCAAAAGAATGAAAATTGCTCCAGAGTTGACAAGAAAAGTTAAAGCAGTAAAAGCACTTTTGGAAAGACAGATTTTAAATACAGTACAGCAAACTTGATTTTTATTATTATTTTTTTTAAACTTCAATACATCAGAACTATGCATCACCAAGTAACAGAATAAAATAAACAGTCAGTATTGTAATATAAAAATCCAGCACTGTTAGTATCATGTGCAACACGCCAATCTCACAGATCTGCATGCTGCATTGAACAAGCAGAAACTCATCCGAACCATAACTTGCTTTTGCCAAGTTTTGACATTGTTTGCTTGGCAGCTGCCCTGTGCTGCTTAGTTCTACTTTACTGATTGCCAAACTGTGACTGTTTAAGCCTTGGGATTTCATACACTATAACAACAAACCCTTCTTCCCTGACTACCGCATTTCCAGAGGTGTCAATAATACGGAATTAACAAACATTTGCGCTTACTAATATATTGTGTAAAGTGAAATACACAAAAGGATATGACTATACTCTAAATTCTACCTTTATCAATCTTCAGGACCTTAAACCTCTACGTAGTTTTAAAAGAGCAGCACAGATGAGTGAGAAGAATCCATGTAAAAATCATAATGTGGGAGTAGAATTCTTTTAAGTCATTTCTCAGTAATTTCTGTGCCTTGATGAACACACTGCACAACTGTTCCACTTGACCATACCAACTACTTTCCTTTTACCATAAGAAGAACAAACCCAAAGAGCAACACTTTCATCACGCATTCACTCACTAAGCACATGGCTGCTCTGACACAAACGCACACTACAAGGTAGGAATTCTTTGTAACGTGAAATCATGGGCCAAGTCTTAATTTTTGCTTGGCTACAGTCTTCACTATTTTTTTTTTCTTGAATGTAGCCATAAAACTCACATTCAGCTCTGAAACTTATCAGTTTAGGAAACAATAGTTGCTCTCCATCTTCTCTCAATTGATCAGAAAAATAAAGACATAGAAGGAAATAATATCCAATCAGACTTCGGGGACTTTAAAAAAAAATAATATTTTTAGTAAGAAAAGCAACTCCTTAAACTGTACCCCTAAACATTTATCTGAAAATTCATGCATTAAACAGAAAGTTATATATTAAGCGTTAAAAGACTGCAAAGTCATAATCAAAATAAATATTTGCCAGCATTCAATGAAAACCTAAGCTACTTGTATAGGATCTTCAGAAACTGAGTTTAAAACAAGCAGAGCTTTATTTCTTTATGCTAAATTCACATTTATTTATTTATTTTTTCTATGGGGAGTTGGGAAAGTCAGATTAGTTTACAGAGTGAAAAGTAATGGTCTGCTGAGGAGATTCAACTGACACAATCATAAAGTTTACAAATATTGTTTTAAAATTTCACTTACCAATAAAAGGAACAGAAAAGCAGTTGTTCGGTGAGGGAGCCAATCCATTGCATCTGACTTCTCGGATACAAGTCCAACTGAGTTATGGTTACAGGTCTGTTCCTTTTCCCTCCCCCCCCCCCAGCTCTGATGTCTATGTAAAAAGACACTCGGTAGATGTCCTTATACTCAGCCTTTCAAGGTGCCTCTGCCTCCCTCTGAGGGAAGAACTGAAGATGCTGTATAACACAGTGTCTTTCCCCACCCCAAAATCCTGGGCTGGTCTCACCTGAAACGCTTGACAACATCATTATTGCTTGCAGGTAAAAGCTAGGAGACACACCTTAATGCTTATTGCACTGAAACCCTTTGTTGAATACAAAAGGGTACGTTTTAAAAACAGAAGGCAAGCTTTGCTCGGAAGATACTGAGTGATTTATAAATTACTCACAACATAAGGAATCATTAAAATGGTAACTTATCATTGCTTTGAATACAGTTGCCAGTTTTCTCCTTACACCAAGTATAATAGAGGAACTACATGAATATTGGTGTGAAGAACATGGACTTGAAGAAATGATTAGTCTGAGAAAATGCACGTCCATTTGTTTACTGTCAGGTGAGAAGTTAGTTCTATTCACATTGCCAGTGGAAGTGCAGTACTCAGAGCAGAACAGGTTGCCATTGAAAAAAGTAACTTATTCATTTGAGGAAAAGAAAAGAAATAATAATAAAAAAGAGTGTTTTCTTCATTGGCCCACAAGAGTATTCAGAAGCAGAGAAAGGAGACTTTCTGCTTTCACTACCTGCAAAGTCTCCTCATGCCATACCTCTCCCTTCCTATGGGTTGTGCTCTTGCTGACATAGCCAGCATGGAGATGTACGCATGCCTCCAGAGAAACTGGAGAGCTGCTCAAACTGACAGGCAGTGGAGTGCAAAGGGTCCTCCCCTGTGAGGGGTCCTCTCCTGTGTGCTGCACAAATGAGAGCAAATACGTGTGGGATGGATAAATCTCTGCTCGTCAGTGTACCCCTTTGCTCTGCACTGGAGGCTTTGTAAGTGCTTCCTTGCATATTTTGGACAACTAAATTGTCCCATGATGGGAAAGGTGGGCGTCTGCTCTGCTGGTGGACCTGTGAGGAGGGTACAAGCTCTATCACCTGAAAGTGCAATACAACTGGCATGCTCTTGCTCCTTGAACCCACCAAGGTGCTCGGCATGTCCCAGGACTAACTTCAAGCTGGGAAAAGAGGTCTCAGCACTTCTGGGGCTATGCAGCTGCTACCGGGATGAAACCCCATGCTCCTGCTGGGAGTATGACATGCCTACCTACATGCCTCTTTGCACAAGTGCCTTTCAGCCTTGCAGCTCGCTTAGGCTGCCGAAGCCTATCACACATCTCCCTGCTGTCACTTTGCCACTGAGCGCAACGTGCCTGGCAGTGAGTTAGTGAGGAAACCAGGACAGGAAATGTTAAACAGATCCCACCTTGAGTTCTCTATTTTCTGGGAAATTCTTTTGGATAAAGACAAAATGAAAAGTTATTTGTTGCACGTGTAGAATGTGCATACTCCTTATGGACCAAAATAGCTTATTTCAGAACTTTTGCTAAGTTACATATTCCAAAATATGTCAGTTTTGAAACATTTTCCTTTCTGGGTTTTTCACCTGTTTGGTTCAGAGTTTTATTTCATTTAGCAGAATTATTAACATTGTTTTCTGTAAGTTTTTGAATATTTCATACCCCAATGATATCATCATTAGTGCAATAACATGAAAAATATTTGTATTACTATCTCAGTAGTAGGTGAAGTGAGCCAATGTTTTGGCAGTTCAGAGTTAGGTCTATACTTTCTATATAGGGGAAATATATTAAAGAAGGGCAAACACAGTTTCAAAATGAGTACTCTTCTCAAACTTCTCTACAGATCATCGGAGAGAAGAGTCAGTAGATTATTTTTTGAGTATCCTTTAAAGAAGTTAGATAAAAAATATGTTATATTTTAGATTATCAATATATCACAGCATGTGAAAACTATATAGGAGACATGGTAGGAACAATTCAGAAAACAAGAAAGGCTGAAAGTATTACTCAAAAATGCTATTGCTAGTTCTGTATTTTCATTTTAACCACTGAATAAAAGTTATTTCTTGCAAATATAAAATATACATATTCTTTTACAGACAAAAGCATCTCATGTTTGTTGTGTCAATATTTTTATTACAAGAAAAGTTAACATGATATATGAAAGATGATAAAATTCCTCAAACAATAGTAATAGTCCCAGCAACAGTGAAAACAATCCCCCTCCCATCCCCCCTCCCCAGCTATTACACTGTATCTCTCTGTGACATATCGTGTTATGAAGTACACTGTACGTGGACTTATCAGAGAGGATAAATAGGAACAATTGTTCCGTGTGAAAACTTGTTGCATGAAATTTCAAATGTGGCTTCAAAAAAAAAGGTCAAAATTTGCAAAATATTATTTGCATATTAACAATTACTAATAATAGTTTAGAAGCAAAATGACAAAAGAAAGTATAACGATTTGATCTAGCTTGAAGAAGAACTCCTAAACCACTGATCATTATCCTTTGGGAACACGAGGGTTGATATGACAGAACTGGTGACATTCACCTAACAGACATTTTATGCTCTGAGAGTCTTTCTCTCTATTATATTTTATCTGAAGATTTTTTATTTTCTTCCTCTCACCCCTCTTAGCACCTTACAGAACAGCAGAAGGAAGGGCCTTGGATCAATGTGTAAACTGAACTGCATAATTGAAAATACAACCGGCATATAATGCACTAAGTTAAAATTTCACTTTTCACAGAAAGATTTTAAAACATGTTTTGGTGTCTAAAAACTCAGCCAGTTGATAATGCAAAGGGGTCCAGTTTCTAGTGACCTCTATTTGCATAGGGTAGCTAGTTCAAGTGCTTTAGAAAGCATCCTTTTCCTACTGTGATGACCTCATTACTTTTAAGACTGTTCTTGAGACACTTTTGAAAATAAGGTGTCAGCTGTTATACATGAAGTCTACATCATCAGCCCAAGCCTACAGCCAATTTTAAACTTGGCTCATCTATATTTGATACAGCCTTCTATCACATATAGGTGTATACATACATTGGGACTGACTTTCTGATTATCTCACAGGAAAAAAGTTTGTTCCTGAACACCTCCTGGCACACCCTTCAATATAATTTATGCATGTTCTTCTGCTGTGGCTCTGGGGGTTCTTGCTTCAGACCTAGTACCCCACTCTGCACCTTTCTCCATGGTCAGAAAGACTTCTCTACCTTCTGCCCAGAAATAGAATTTATTTTCATACCCAAAGACATTGGATAACCATTTTTTAAAACATTTTCCAAGGTACAAGAGCAAAAAAATCACCCCAGTTAAAAAAAAAAAAAAAAAAAAAAAAAAAAAAAAAAAAAGAACATGAAATAACAAAAGTTAGATGATGAAGTAATAAGAAATACCTTTGTCAAGAAACATAGAGATATTCTCTTATTCTGATAAAATGGTATTTTTGAACCTTGGATATTTGATAACAATTTAATGTGGTGGGGTAGCTTTTCTGTAAAATGGCCAGATCTCATTAAAAAAAGGCAGATTTTTTTCTCAGAATCTGTAAGATGTCCACTGAGAGGGAGATGCTCAAAAAAAATTGCAAGTTGTAAGTTAGTGTTGTAAGATATATATAAATGTAGAAACAACGGTAATGCTATTTTGCTCTGCACCAGTGCATTTCAACAGAAATTTTTGATGGTTAAAAGTACAACAGTTTGTGTCTCATCTGGACGGCAAAACAGGATAAATGTTTTCACTTGACAAAATTTCTGACAATACTCTGTGATTGCTAACTGCATCTCTATGTTAGTGCTCTCAACAGAAAAAAGGTTGATCAACATAACCTGTCATTTGCAAAATGTGTGAAAATCAAATTAATACGATCTGAAGTTATCCATGAGCCTGTTCTTCCTCTAGTTGTGTTGAAGAATCAGTATTATCCTACAGTGTGATACAACTACAAAAGAAAAGGCTATATAAATCTTTTTTTGCTTGTTTGTGTCACAGATGAAGGAGGAGGGAGTCACTGATGATGAAGAGATAACTGAATTGCAGATAAGAAATTCCTGCTGGTGTAAATCCATTGACAGCACTTGCTTCAGTGTGGAGGCTGGCAAAAAGCCTTTCTCAAGGAGAGCTGCTCAACAACTCCTTACCTTCAGGCCAAGTGATGTGGTTACGTGTTGGGAGTGTTAGTGGATGCAGAAAAATGGGGTGGCAGCTAGTGATCTTCCTATATTTTCTTTTCATGCAGCATTTAAGTAAGGCAAACCACAACTCCAGGACAATAGCACTTTTCCTCTGGAGCACAAAATACTTCCTTCTGTTCATCACCTGATAAGGCCAGCAGACACTTGTGAGTCTCAGCCTATGTTGTAGGTGTTTTTGCACGTGCCTGATGTTAATGTTTCTGTGTTTTTAGGCTCAAGCTCACTATCTTAGTTGAAGAGTCCTACTATAAAGAGAAAATACATGAAAAGTTTTTTTTTTGTAGTTTTGTTCTAGAAGTCTATGTTAAAACAATGTTTTCACTTAAATGTTTTTACAATTTTTCTGTCTGAACTAAGCGTATGTATTTATACAATTTTACATTACCCACATCTGTAAAGAACGTGTATACTCTGCTTGTTTGAGAGGATGTGTACTATTTTCAGATTTCCTACATGGCTTAAAGCCTGCACTTTCTAGTGATACTACGCCTACAAAGCAGATAATGGTAAGGAGGAAGGGTTAATGGTGCCAAACCAGGGGCAGAGAATGGGTAGGCCAGCCCCTTTGGGCTGTAGAAAGAGCTTGGATCTACTTGAGATAAACACAAAAACACACCCTAAAATTGAAGTTTGAAACAGTTCTCAGACATAGCCTTGAGTGAAAGTCTCCTGTGTGGGAAGAAGAAAAAAAAAAAAAATTAAACTTTTCTGCTACAGTTTTACCTTCCTGATTAAAGGACGTGTGTTTCTCCAGCAGTTATCTAGAGGATCTGTCATTTCTAAGTCAATACAGACCTCCATTCAGAAAAAGCAAGCCAGCCTAGGACTTTTCTGGGAAGCAAGCAAGAACAAAGATTTAAATTATTTTATCAATGGCATATTCAGATCTACATGGAAGGTCAAAGAAGAGAGTTTCTGTAATAGAATATGTATGCCCAAGAGAAGGCAAATGAGAAATATCATTAGATCCATCAAAGCAGTGTATGAAGAAGACAGCTCTATTAGCTTTATTTTAATATGAGGAACCCGAGGAACAGAGAGATGAAGTGACTTGTCTGAAACTCGACAAAACAGGTACAGAAGTCTGTCTCACTTGTTGCATTTTAGGATATATGACATATATATCATAAATATATGATATATATTTATGGAATAAATATGGCAGTTTACTTACTTCTGATATTCCTTATGTTAAATTTATGGAGCTGGAGATTTTGGGAATTGCTTGAAATATAAGACACAGACAGACTCTGTAATCCTTATCATATACGGGGCTATATTGTGTTATATACTTTATATTATGATGTGATTTGGGAATCTGATTTGAATATCATCAGGATCACTTTTGTTGGTGATAAATTTGTTTTTGGAGTATGGACTTATGTTAAGATTACTTACAACTGCTAAGTATCCCTTTCAGTCCAAAAGAAATTCTCTCTGACAAAAATAGTTGCTAGAATGGGTAAATATCTCTTGTTATCAGCCTGATTAACAACATCTTGCATTATATTATCAGTCCTTCCGTGTGGATATGAAATTGGATGTTAAAATTTAATTAGACAGGATTGTGTAAGAGGCATTTTTTTGACTTCCTCAGAATAGATGGTTTTTGCAGCCTAGTCACTTCATCTTACTGCCGATGTTCATAACTGTTATCACAGTAATCATGGTGATAACACTGTCACTTCTGAGTTGCTGAAGGTGTGTGAGTCAAATCTATAAGCACAATCAGAAAGACAGACTTACAACAAAAGTAGAAAAATTAAACGTGATCAAAGGTGAGGAAGAAAAAAGAAGTATGTGGAAATTAGACTGGTTAGAGCAATACTGTCATGAAACCTCACTCTGAGATGACGTCTATCTTCTCTACGAAACCTTTAGAGTGAACAGAAATGGAAAAATGTTTAAGGTGACCTGGGAAACAGTGGCCTGCTACTTTTTCAAGCAGTTAGCATGTCCTGGAGGTCTTCTTATTTTTCTTCTCCCAGTCTGGAATAAAATTTTCCTTTTATTTATATACTATCTTAAATTTTATTTTTATATTTATTTATATTATTTTATTAGTCTATTTATATTACTAGTGAATTTTGTCTTCTGGTGAAGCCAAATTGAATGATTCTAGGATTTGCAGTAGTGTCTAGGCTTAGCTGCAGTAAAGTGTTGCCTGCATGAGTTATCGCCATGAATCCTTCTGAATGATGAATGCCACCACTGAATGCTCTATGGAAGGTCAAGAAAGTCTTAGGGGCCCTCTTTATCTGTCTCTAATTGTAAAGTTATCCCCTGTTATCCCTTATTATCTCCTGAGAAAGAAGTAATTCAGAAGGGAGGCAGAATTAATCTTTCCCTCAGAGCCTTAAGAGAAAATGTTTGGTTATAGAAGGGTATGGGTGGAAAAGCTGTGAATATCTAGCATATTCACACAGCATTTGTGTCTGGATTCTACTACTGAACCATCCACTGTACTTAGAGGAAAGGAGGATAAACAGATTTTTTTTTTTTTCTCTCAGTGAGTTTACTTAGATTATCTTCATTGTCTAGAAAGAGAGAACTGAAGAGGAGAATAATAGATATCAAAGAGGCTCTAGAAACCAACAGCAAGCCAGAGGCCGTAAAGATCAAAGATCTTTTCTCAGGTGGCAAGGTTAATATGCGGTGGACTCTCAAGTTATCCCTTTAAAGATAGGGGCTACGGCCACCTTAATTTATTTCTCTGGGTTTTTCTGCTAATTGATGTCTTTATATATATATATATATATATATATATATATATGTATGCCCCAGACACAGAGCCTCCCACTCTCTTCAGCGAGATACAAGGCCGTTTGGCCTTGCAGCAACCTGGGTCTCTGAAGTAGTCCCACTTGAGTATGTGTAGCCCCATTATGTATGTAACACTCAGATGTTCTGATAAAACAGGAGAAAGTAAACCCGTACAATTAAGACAGCAGGTAGAGGTTATGTGAGTGCAAAATAGATGGTTTATATTACAGTTCTTTTTTTTTTTTTTTTTTTTTTTTTTAATATTCACAATGGTTAAGCATTGTTTGCAATGTATAATTCACTTCCTTCTTGTTCAAGTGTATTTTCTTTGTTCATGGGTGAATTTGATGAACCTTCCTCTGCTGTGCCAATGTCTCCTCAGCAGTTTGAAGCTTCTGGACATAATTCACCAGAAATTTCTATTTTGATGTAGAATTGGAGACAAAGAACCAAACTTGCACTGCAGATGCAGAGATTCAGGAGTAAAGGTGATATTGATATGTTTGACTTCAGAAATACTGGAGAGCAATAAGTCTCCCCTCTTAAAATGCATGAAAAATAAAACACAGATTTGTAGAAAAAATGTGAAGGAAAAACATTATGGTTCTGGAATTATCTTACAAAACATCTTACTTTATTAAAAGCTATTGGGAAGTTTGTCTCTGCATTACCTGCAACATAAGTGTAGACAGCTACATAAATAATGAAGGATTACCAGAATTGAAGAGACTAACGTTAGTTGAAATGTCCACCAGAAGCCACTAGGTGTGCCTTTTGTTAAAGGTCAGTACTCTATTTGTCATTACACTAAGCATCCAAACCAAAGTGAAATCACTCTGCTATAACATGCATAATTGAATCTGTGTGTTGCAGCAGCACACGGAGACTGCCCACAGGCTGCTCTTGGCATCAGGCTCCATTGTGTTCATTGCTAAAAAAAGTCATATTAATAGCATCTCTATTCCTAGGAGCTCACAGTACAGAAAAAGAATTCACAAGTTTAGAAAGGACTTTACAACCCCAAGTCAATGTTTGAAAGCAGTTAAAATCCACTCTTGCACTTCTAATCCTGCTTCCCTTTCTTCTCCACATCAAATTATATAGCTCAGTATAATACCACAATTTCTGAAGAAATTATGTATTCAACCATATGAATAATGTAAAGGTTTTTCAGGTCATATTATGTCCCATGTATCCATATCCAACATGTCCAGAGAATCTGGTGAATGGCCTGGAACACAAGTTCTATGAGGAGCAGCTGAAGGAACTGGGGTTGTTTAGTCTGGAGAAGAGGAGGCTCAGGGGAGACCTTATTGCTCTCTACAGCTACCTGCAAGGAAAGGTTAGCCTCTTCTCACAGGCAACTAGTGATAAGACTAGAGGGAATGGCCTCAAGTTGTGCTAGGGGAGGGTCAAGTTGGAAATGAGGAGACATTTCTTCTCAGAAAGAGCAGTCAGGCATTGGGACAGGTTGCCCAGGGAGGTGGTGGAATCACCGTCCCTGAGGGTGTTTAGGGAAAGGTTGGACTTGGTGCTTAGAGACATGGTTTAGTAGGTGACATTGGTAGTAGGGTGATGGTTGGACCAGATGATCTTGAAGGTCTTTTCCTACCTTAATGATTCTATGATTCCATATATATGCATGGTTATGCACATGGTATGTACAAAGAAGCAGAGCAGAGCAGGAAATGTGTCTCAGAAGCATTGCCCCTTTGCTTCCCTCAGAGAGGATGTAGTACTTTCCAAAGGCTTTTGACTTATCTTTAAAACATAATATACATACACATTTGGTTCCAGACATCTTGCAGCCATTATAACTCATTAAACAAAAAAGCTTACTATTTATATTAAATTATAACAGTTTTATCATTCCTATCTATTCAATTATTTATTTCAGTTTTCTGAAACATCAGTATCACATGAAAGATAATTAGTGGTATCTGATTCCATTTCTGGAATTTAAATCATGTCAAAGGTTTATATTATATACACAGACGCCAAATCAGGACGTATGTGTGGGCAAGGGAAATTAAAACTAGGATTTGGGTATAGTAGGGCTGGGCTGGCTAAACAAACATGGATATGTAAGAGTCTGTTCTAAAGAAATGTGTTCTATATTTTATTGTTTCGATTAGGCCTTTCAGTGGATGAAGAGTGAAACACCAATATTCATTAGAAAACATGCTCTTATTGTGTATTTTGTTTAACTGAAATTCCATTAGAAATCTCATGAGCTATCCTGTATACAGATAAAGCAGAGAGCCTCCATGCTGGAACAAAGAATGGCTATGACCCTTGATTTGATGGAGAAAAAAGCCAAAGAAGCAAGAAAAGAAAGAAGCTCCAGAAGCTATGGGAGCAATCTAGACCTACCCAGAACTGATTCTGTGTCAAATCAAGGCTCAGATTCAATCAAAATTTCCAAAAGCTCTTGCCAGGTAACAGGCTTGTAAAATCACATTCAAACATCTACATGTAAGTGTCATGTCTATCAAATGTGCCAAGCATCACCAGAGTAATGCTGCTAAAAAAGATCAGACCTGCTAATTAAAAAACCATACTGGGTAACAACATCACTGAATCACTTCAAAAGAAATAAGATGATTTTAAACATCTAACTTCATCAGCCACTAGAAAGAATAAAGAAAATATAGGCTTGGCAATCTAAATTATGAACCTCTGTACTTATATGATTTGAAGGTGAATCTTCTATAGAGGGTGCAAATTTAGGTATCACTTTCAACACGTTTGACTGTTGGTGAGTGGAAGAGCAAGAGTATACCTGAGTATAAAGGAAAAAGTTATCTTCCTCACTCTGCCATCATGCCTCTCAGCTGACTTGCTAACCTTTTGTACATAGTAAGGAGTTTTTGTTTTTTTGTTTGTTTTCTAGGCTTTTGGAATAATTTCAGTGAACTTCAGTGTTGAGATGTGGGGTATTTGCTTCAATTTTGCAGTTTGTTCTCTCACATAAAAAAGAAAAATCTATGCTGACATTTCACACTTCTACAGTGATGACACTAGGAAGCCCCAAGAACGTGCATTTAGCCTTTTGATATCAGCTGCAGCTAAAAATTCTCATTTTACCTCAAAATAAGCTGCTTTCTGAATGGCAGTGTTACCTCACGTACCCTGATAAAGTTCTGTCTTCAAAAGTGGACCGTATGCAAAGACTCATGTCACTTAAGAACCAGAGAACTACACATCAAGGATAAAATCTGTTATAAGCTTGAAAAATTGAAAAAAAGTGTCAGGATACTTTGGACTTTTTAGATGTATATTCTAAAAAAACATGTGTTTTTTATATATATAAATATATACATATATATACACTCCAACCCCAGGAATATGAATCATATATATTTATTTATATATATTTTATATATTTTCTAAGCCCACGATCAGCCCCAAATGAGCCAGGAAAGAATCTCTAAATTCACACAAGCAAACTTTCCATCTTAATTTAAATATATTGTACTAAAATGTCCATGATGTCTAAAATACTGAACAATGTTCTATTTTTATCCAGCTTTGCTGTTTAACATACCAAAAGGCAAACAACCTCCCTGAAGCATAGTGCTTCCATTTTTTTTTTTTTTTAATTCTTTTTTTTTTTTTTCCCCCACTTTTATCAAAGGAAAGCTGCTGAGCAGAATGGGCAGATGAAAAGGTGCTGAAGACAGGAACTGATAAAGATGATGGGTGTGAGGAGGGCTGTGTGTTAGGAGTGGCACTAAAGCCAGGCATCTTCAATGGCAATGGCACGCTTCTTCTTACAGGAGTGTTAGCTCTGGACAGCAGCTTGGAGGAGACATCTTCAGGATTTTTACCTGTAGGTTTTAAAAGGCATTTTAACAAAATTGTCCCATCCTAATCTGCATTGGCTAGCACCAGACATATCTCAGAACATGTTGCTTTTAAACTTATCACTTCATACATACTCACTTGTTTTTCTGTTTTTAATTAACAATGAAATTCTTGCTCAGGCTACCTGGTATGGTGTCACATCCTGCCTCTGTTTCTAGCACCATTTGATAATATCTCTTCCTCCGAGCCTACATTCGGCTCTGGCCATCTGTTTCCACCTGCAAGCTCTGTGTGCGTGAGACACAGACAGGCATGCTCTTCCTCCTGATCACACTGCTACGGAGCTAGAGAGGGTGCAGGAACTTTCATTGGGTGGATGATCCTTGCAATGCCTTCACATGTGGTGGGAGGACAGCTAATCTCTTAACTGCCCTTTCTTACTAGGAAGAGGGAGGGGAGAAAGGAAACCTGTCTGTAATGCTTGCAAGTGATTACAGAAATCTCAACAAAGGTTTCAGATAGAAATAACCTGATATATGTACACAGTGCTGCAGGGCATGGTCAGCAGTCTTCATGTACTGCTTTGCTGAGGCTCAGTAGGCATTTACTTATCCATAAAACTAACTAACCAGCTGTCATGACACTATTGGGAGTGTGATCCCTTCTTTTCAACTGATTGTATACAGCAGGTAGGTGAACCACGAGCAAAGCATGCAGTTTCTTGTCTGATCTGACTGCTCAGGCAGTGATTGTTGTGTGGATCGCATGACTAATAGCAAAAAGCCATTCTGAATCCATCTTCATTCAAGTATGAACCAGGTCTCTCAAGAAGTATCTGTTTGCTTAGATGTTTTTGCTGTCTTAGTCATTATGGCGTTGATAATAACTTTAGGTTCTGCCCTGCCCCTCCAAATTATTTTGGAGGAGATGGATGTTAAATGCTAAATTTTTAAATTTAAAATGTTAAAGTTATGTCTTTTATTAAGAGCAGATCTTTGTGGTATAGCTTGCATCTGAATGCTGAGGCAATGAAAAAGTGGAAATCATATGGCTCAGCAAACATCAATAAAATACCACCATTGGCAACAGCAAAGCAAAAATATTTATCTAATGCAGTAGTTTATTTAAAATTAGACATTAGACATGAAATGACTGAGTAACATTAAGATTACTTTCTTTTACCTCTGAAGAGGGAGAATGGTGGTATCTCAATATATTGTGACCAATGGAAAATACTGAATTCCTAAGTACTGTTAATTTTAGCAACTAATTTTTGTAAAATGATCACAAATTTCTACATCATCCACCAAAAATATTTTAAGATGTCAGAATTTTTTATTTAATTTATTGGGAAAAAGACAATGTATATTTTAGTGTTTTCTACAATGTAATACCTATTTTAAATTTAATTATATAACATATTGCACATCATCTTCTTTAGTGCAAGAGCATTGCTATTTTCTGTTTTTGTATGAGCACTAGTAACACCAGCATCCAAACTCTTCTTGTGCCTCAAACAAAGCCTATAAAGTATTATATCTGGCCAGGGATCTTTGCATTTTCGGTGCTTTTATGCTGAATTTGTAAGATGTCTGAATAAAAAGTATTAAGTAGAGATAATGACATGAGTATGCATCACATCACTACCTGTAGAAATCAGAACAAGTTTCCCTCTAGCCTAACAGCTTGTCTTCAAGAGTGGCCAACAGCAGTTGCTTAGTATAATAGTCCAGCTCAGAAAGGAACTCCCAGAAAAGGGTCATTGGTGGTTAGGAACTTCATGAGCTGGAAATTGCATCCATATGGCTATGTCTAATTGTATTTGATGTACCTTTCTTCCATTAATTTGTTTTAACACTTTTATGCCACCAAAACATCCTCTGGCAATGAGTTCCATAGATTTATGTAATGTTAGGTGCAATGTGAAAAAGTCCTTCCTTCTGTTGTTTTAAACATGAGGACTGATTATTTCACTGAATGTACCCTGTTATGAGAAGCAGCAAGTAGTCGTTCATTAGTCATCTTCTCCATGTCACTTACTGGCATCCTACTGAATGGGGACTTACACAACAAAATGAAATGCATACCTTCTAAGAATGGCAGCTGAACTTTTCTTTTAATCAAGATTCAACCTTCCCTGTAAATGACAGCCATTATGCACCATTAAGGATGAATATAGTGTGCTGCTGGAAATTAAGATTGGCTAGTTTTATCTTCCCAGTCATTCTGGATTCCATCTTTCATCTGCAAAATGACCGACCCAGAGTATTGAATTTACAGGATCTCTTTGAGTTTGCTGAACTTTGGAACAGGTCCCATGAGAGAAAATCTGCTTCTGTAGGTGAGGTGGGTATCCCAGATTCATGTAATCAAGAAGAGCAAGACGGTTCTCTACAAGAGGACTGAATACAGATTGATGAAGACTGAATCCTAAGTTATGTGAATCATCCTTTCAGTTGCAGCTTCTGAGCTGCCACAGTTACATTTGAACACAGTACCAGCAGACCTGGAACAGTCACCCTAGCTAGGCCTTGCCAATGCTTCACAGAATAACAGATGGTGGAGACTACATGCATTTAAAATGCAATAAATAAATCCCCATGGAGCCTGAAGTGGATCACCAGTGAATAAATAGCATTTAGTAAATTTGGCTTGTGCTGCTATTGGTACTGATGCAGCCCATTTCCCTTAGCCTACCAGGCCTGCTTTCTGGATCAGCTTTCCTTTATATTCATCCAAAGCCTAGATTCATATCACCTGCCTAGCTTAAGCAGCACAAATATATACATAGCCAGTAATGTGTCATGTGCTCAAGGTAATTCAAAAATGAGCCTCCAGAGATGGCTCTTTTTGGTTACTTAGGACATCAAATTTAATGTGCTTTTAACCTTATGCTTTTTGCCCTGGTGCTTTCATGTGGTGAACTTTTAGTCAGGCAGATGAGGTTTATTCAGGCCTGAGTTACAAACTGTGCAGGAACTGAAGATGTGGCAGGTACTGCAGTGGTCACTTAATTATGGATAGGCTTACTGCATGTGTTGCTCCATCGTTCCTGTGTCAGCTCCTGTTGCAATCTGGCTCACAGACATCTCAGACAAGTTGCTGAAGAACATCTAGACTGGGCTGGGTACCTATTACACGTCTAATTAGAAGGAAACAATTACCAGCATTACGTGGTGCAATTGAAATTCCATGCAAGCAAACAGCAGTTTTGGCATTTATTAAAGCTTCTCCTTTTAAATACTCCTTACATACTGATTTGTCTATTAATTTCCACCAACTGTGTATACAATGCAGAGATTTAGGTTTGTTATAAAGTTCTGTGTTATCCATGTGTCTGTATTGCATTTCAAAATAAATCTTGTTTTTTTTTCTTGAATTTCAAGAGACTAATTTTCTAGTTTGGTTACCGTAACTTGGAAGAAAGGCATTGCCCCTCTCACAAACTTTCTGTTTTTATTGCTCTCCAGTGTGATTAGTGCATTAATTATTTTTTTTAATTAATTGTTATTTTTTTTTTTTTAATGTGCTTCTTGAAACTACTTTTTGTGTACTCAGTTTTACCATATAACACCTACCACAGCAGCCACAGTTTCCAATGCTCTCACTGACAATGGGCTACTTCTTCAGACTGGATGAGATGTTCCTCTCGCCTCACTTCCTTTGCTCACATGGATGCGATGGGAACCGAAAACCTGCTCCCCTGAAGCATGACAGAAATACATTTCTACCTGTCAGTCTGGATAACTGGGGAGTCTGAGTTGTGCCCACAGCAGGGGTCACTCTGTTCTGTGGAGATGGGTGAGAAACAAGTAGGATTTGTGCACTATCTGGAAAGATCCTTCTTTCAAATAAGATGGCTGTTCCAGGTGACGTACTGATATAGGCTGCTTCCAAGCTTAGCCTTTTCCTAAGGTTTTGCAACAGGACTCCCCAGCTGAGCCCTGATCCAAATCTCAGCTCTACAGCCTACTTCCCTGATGTCAGTGGGTTTGGATCCATGAAGCCCCCAGCCACTCTGGATCCATGAAGCTCTTTTACTGCTTAGAGACACATAGTATGAAACATGTGGAAGCTGTGGGGGAAGAGATCTCTTTACTTTCATAGCAGCTCTCAGAATCCCTCCACCAGTGTGGAGCACCAGAGCTTTGCCCAGGTCCACTGGTGCAGGGAAATTCAGTAGAGCCTTCTGTGGCTGAAACCCTGCTGACTATTGCTGAAGACAGTCAGCAGTATCTCATTTTTTTTCTTGGGGTCACCTAGTGCTTTCAGTCCTGAGAGGTAAAAGTTTTCCAAAGTGTTCTCCTGAAGTTTTGCAATATCACAACTTGATTCAAAATAAAAAAAAATAATAAAAAGTCAGAACTAGTTGACTAGTTGGTTAAAAAAAGAGTTCCAAATCAGACACAATATCTATATGATAAAATTCAGTCATTTTCAAATATTTAATTCATTTCCAGTTCTGAGCAGCTTGTCTTCTTGCATGTTTAAAGAGACTTTCATTTACATAACAAAAACAGTGATTAGCCTTCAACAAGGAACAATATATATATTTTTTTCCTGCAGTCATTTTTCCCCTTTAAAGACCTTAACATTTTTATTTTTAGAGCAGAAAAATATTGATGTGAAAATTTGTAAATTACACAGGAAATGCACCTTTATATGTAATTCTGAATTCCAAACTCACAGAAAACAGAGGAAAGACCCATCCCTTTCAACACAGAATTGTCCATAAAATTGCATAAAGACTTATAGCAGTGGGGGAGCTTTGCTCTAATGAAGCCAGTGGGGTGACAATAACTGATGCCATTTGATCACTGTGTATTTTGTCTAAAGGACACACTTCATTTTCATGCTTACTTTAAGTCACTTGAACATACATTCTCAGTATACTAGAAAATCTAAAGTATATATTCTCCTTATCTACTATTTCCTCTTATTTTCCCCTTTCTGGTGGTTTATGTGGGAAAATTGCTTCTAGAAAACCATTTTAAACCTGCAGATATATACTGTTCTAATTTTGTTTGCACAGCATTCTGGATAGAGAGGTTCATACTAAAGCCATTCAAACCTAAAACTGACCCTTCTTCAGTAGCACCTGCAATGCACTCCCAGTGGCATGGACTGGTGATGAGCCCTGTGGTTTCTCAGGGGTCTCTTGGAGGTTTATTTCAGATGGACAGATGTTGTGTAGGTCCTCCTCTGACAGATGCTATTCCCTAGGATCTTAACCCCTCAGACCTCTACAGTCTCTTTGAGCTTCCTGTTCTGGTATCCTCTAGGAGGGCTTTCTTGCTGCTGTGGAAGACACACAAGTTATTTCAGGTGTTATTCCTGATCATCTGGTGTATCTAATGCATGCATAATATATGACAGTGCACTTGAACATACATTCATGAACATACATTCACAAATTAGTGAATATAATAAGAATGCATAAACAGCTTGCACCTGCCAAACAATGAGTGAGACACCTGTGTAACATCAGACAACATTAAATTGTTTACTATTTCACTGAATTCACATGAGGTCATTCCCCCATCATTCCTCACACTCCATACATCAGTTCAGTTAGCTAGGATACTTCTCAGCAAGGGATGTACTGAACCTGGACCTGGAGAGAACAGTGACTCTCATTCTAAACTAAAAACAAACAAACAAAACAGCAACAACAACAAAAAAACACTGAACAATGATTGCCCTCTCTGGGTTTCAAAATTGCTTTAAAACCATTTGGGTTTCTTCATACATATAGGGTGAGAAAGTGAAGCCAAGGAAAAGACAGATGTTAAGAACAATTATAAGTTTTTAAATGTTGGATTCCACTCAATCAGTTTGCTTTGAAAACAAAATTCATTATTATGATCATTACTGGCAGTTTATGACTTTCTGACTGTAATGAATAATAACTCCTGATGTTGTCAGAAGAAGGAAAGATTAAACACTCAAAGTGTCTTAGTCATTGTTAGATATAAAATTGATGCCTCAACCTAAAAAAAAAAAAAAAAAAAAAAAAAAAGTTGTCATGATATTAGCAAGTTTTCCCCTTGGTTTCTCAAGAGTATGACGACGCACATATAATTACACAGGGAATGAGAGTGGTGAGAATGGAGAGGTGTGGCCTTATAGAGCACTGAGTACAGGCACACACCTAAGAAAACAGCCAGTCACTCAGGAAACTGATAAACAGTTTCTGTACCTCACATCCAAGGCGATAAGCAGCACTCTGGCAAGTCAGAATGCCTCATCTACCATTTCAGCTGTGTACCTGAGACGTGCAAGTCTGCCAAACTAACTTTAAAGGGTGCATGAGCCATAGGCATGCTGCAGTGAAGCACTGCCTTCAGGTCGACTGGGAGTGAGGCAGGAATGCACGGGATGCTGCTCTGCCACTCTGCTAACAACAGATATTCCCTTTTGCCACCCCTTCTCCCCCTTTGGACTGTGATCTGAGTTTCTCTTTTTGTTAATTAATGGCATACCTCTTTGGGAAAGAGAATTTGTTTTTAGCCTTGTTTATAAAAATTACAGCACTGTATAAATGTTTTGTATTAGTAGTAATGGTATTAATAAGGGTAACAGCAAACTGTGAAAACAAAAAAAAACCCTCAACTTTTGTGAAGTGTGCAACGAAGACTTTCTTGAAAATAAATACATATTTTTACCCCTCTAAGCTCAAACATTTCAGTCTTGAAAGTAACAACAGACAAAACAAGAAATGTAAAAAAAATCTATAAGAAATAAAAAAAAAAAAAAGAAAAGAAAAAAACAACATTAAAATAAATGATGCTGAATGTTTCAGATAATGGGACTAGGCACCTATAAGTTAATAGGGGAACTTTGGATGTTATAAGCGGTATTGGTTCTTTCTGCATGAAATAGACTTTTTAAAACAACCTAATATCCTTCTTAACAGTTGTCAAAAATGTTACAATGTCAAAAATTACAAGAGTAATAAAGAAACCTCACTCTACTGGTACAACTTGATTTAGGAAACTGCTGAGAAAGACAGTGATGCAGCCACTAGTTTGGTATAGAAATTGCTATGAAAGAAAACGGCAGGCTGTCAGTCTCCCCAGTGAACGGTTTTTTCAGTTTACAGAAAACGCACAGATTAGGAGCTGAAACAGTTTTTTAAAGAATCCTGTTAAAATTCAATCATGATTTACAGTGTATAAAATGCCAATCCTTCAGTAGAAAAAAATAACTATTTCTGATCTTTTTTGCTGTTGACCACTATAAATCTATGGATATATTGTTGTCATAAACTTGAAATTTTAATTTTTCTGGAAGAAAATTAACATTCTCAAGTAGGTTCTGCTATAAATTGAAAATGTCTTCAGATTTGATTATTTTTCTTTGATATGTACACACGGCAGGTTCAACTAGTTTTTATATATGAGGAGGAGATACAGAAAAGTTTGCAGTATCCACAGATAAGTATTTTGTAGTGTATAAGCTTTGTGTTTGATTTGTACAAGCTTTTCTGTTTGATATATTTTCCTGTGTCCTACAAGAATGGCAATACTAGCAATGGCAATACGCTAGCTCCAATGGAAGAACCCTGGGTTTTGTCCTCAGCTGTGATTTCCCAGATTTTCCTTCTACTGCTCATCCTGCCACTGCTGGTGCAAATAGTATGAGTACACATAGTAGGGTAGTTGAATCCTCTATTTGTATTGGTCACTGTTGCCTTTCATTAACCTACTGCACCAATTTCCTCTCAAGCACCTTTCCTTTGAGGTGTGGTTTTAAGAACAAGCGGCAACAGCTGGTATAATAAACTCCTTCTTCCCTCAGCCCGCTGTTTTAGGTTGCTACACTAGAGCAAGTGGTTAATGTATTTTAAGGCTAGAGGGGACCATTATAATAATTTCATTTACCATGGATTAGAAACAGAGTACATACTTCAGAAAATACACCTGGTGTACATGATTCAGAGATATGTGTGGTCTTAACATAAGCTTTTGTAAGCAGAGATCCCATCACTTAATATTTGTTACACTTCCACACGAAAAATTTGCACAGTGCTTACAGCTCATATTTCTCTAGAATACAGATTTCAGATTCTTAGTCTTGCTTTGACTTTTTCTTTTTTACTGAAGTTAAAGAGCCTGCTAATGTCAACATCTCCCCCTCATACGTGCAATTATGGCACACAAAAATACCTGTGGACCTCTCTGCTCCCTATTATAAGTGGTATCAGCAGCCATTCCAACAGCTATTTTTTTTAATCTTTCTTTTTTTCTTTTAATTTCAACTCTCTTTTCTTCCTAGAAAAAGTCATCGCCAGCTGCAAAACCTTTTCATCAGACTCTGATTACTTAAGCAGTCTCCATCTTTTAATCAAGAGCACCCTGTTTTCCTTCTCTTTGCATCTAACTGCAATTAAATATATTTATGGCTGATTACATTATATCAACAGCAGACTTTGAGAAGGCAGAATGTGAGATGTGGGCAATAATCATTCAAAAACTCATAGCAACTTTTTGTCTTCGTTAGAGTGATTGATGAAGGGACATTAGTCTGTGTATTCAAACAGACCCATGCCATTTCTTTTCTACGTTCTGTAATTCCCACACATGCCAGGCCACAGTCTGCTTTGCTCTCCTTCTACTTTCCTCATTGTGCAAAATTTCATCATGAGAGCAATCCCTAGAAGAACATATTTCTCCCTGAAGGAAGTACCCAGAAAGACAACAAATGCACCTGAGGTGGAAGAGGGTTTTTCTCTCCTTCCACCATCTAAACTAGGTCCACCATCAAGGCTGGAAAATACAATCTTAGAAGCACGAGATTTATGGCTAAGAGAAAAGAGGCTAGCTGGCTCCAACCATTCCCCAAATCTTTGGGGTAAAGTCTTGGTGCCATTGAAAATAACAATAAAAAAATCCTTATTGTCTCTCTCCTACGAGAAAACGATATCATCCCCAGCCTGTGTCTGCACGGATCTATCTCATTTGTGGAAAGGAATAAAGGTATTTTGAATACAAATCCCATGTAATTTGGTTTCCAGAAGAAAAGAGAAAACAAAGAGGGAGAAATGCACTAGAATCCCCCTGGCTAGTCTGAAGTAATATTTAGTTCACTTAGCTTTATGCACCCAACTCTGGAAAATCAAACTGGAGCACATCCTCCTTGTTAAGTCAGCAGAGATGAAATCACCTCTAGAGGATGAATCAGAGCGTCCAAAATCTGAATTACTTGTTGGACTTACTTATCTCCTCCCAGTGACTACAGAGGGAGTGAAGGATGACAACACTTAACAAGTCAGAACATCCGTTAGAGGCCTACGGTGAGGTGGCTTTCCATAACTCTGAAGAAATCCACAGATATTTCTACGGTTATAAAAGTTATTCCACATCATATGACTATAGAAACAACGTTGCATGACTTAGGCAAGCTGCATGGTAGGTCCAACTCTAAAATTTGTCTTTTGCATGTTTAAATGAATTCTTCAGCAGCATATGCAGTGAGCTGTATCCCATTGCCATTTTGACTGTGTTAAAATTAAATATATAAATCAATAAATCGTTCTTAACTCCTAAATAGTTTGCAAATAAAACTGTATTAGCCACAATTAGTCATTCCTGTCTTCTCTTCAAAGTAATTTGTAGATCTTTGTGGACATTTAACACAAAAGTAAAGCTGACTCCTAAAAAGAGAGAAGGATGATTCTGCGGTTAGAGTGTACATGTGGCTTGCTCCCTCTCTTTACACTCTTCTTTGACACAGGATCAGATATCTACTTACATTTTGGTTTCTGTGCTTGACCTATCCATTAAATGAGAAATACTGTCCTTTTATACAGCAATTATTATAAACCATTCTGGAGTCAAGAAGACCAATAAATTGTTCATCCCTGACACTATTTTAAATGAAGGACCAAACTTCTTGTTTGGTGAACTCATGAATTTGAGCAACTTGTGTAACTGCAGAGGCTCTTCCTCCTCTGCAGCTTCTTTTATCTCTTACTGGAGTTAAGGACTTTGTCACTTTGTAGCTCTGATTCGTCAAGAAGGACTTGTAAACTTCCAGAGATAATGAATACCACACATTCCATCAGGTTCATGCTCCACAGGCCTTTTAGTGCCTTAAACATATGATCGTTTCAAAGCTGGCTGGAAAAGAAGCCTCAAGGCTTATGCTCCATTTGGGTATGTTACCAGCCCATTTCTGTATAGCTTGCAAAACAAGTTAGTGTCTAAGCTGTGGCTGAATTTACAAGAAATTCCACAGAGCTATGACAAGGCAAAAGAAATCTTATCATTTGCAGATTACAAATTTAGCCAACAAAGAGGCATTCACCTCTGTCAAACTTGGAAAGTAATCACACAATCCACAGCAATGGCAGCAGAACCTTTTTAGGCCTAGGAAACATACATGAGTCAAAATATGCTGATTTTGAGCATGCTTAGAGACATGGACATGAGAAGGTTGAGTCATCTCTGAGAGCTGGCATAATTCAAACTGCCCTAGTCAGTGTCAGCAGCAGTGATGGAGCCTGAGGGACAGCTGAGCTCCTCGAGAGGGGCTAGGAGCCTGCACAGCAACTTCACAGCAGTAAGCAAGGCAAAGAAAGCCTGAGAGAGTTGTGCCTGCAATTCCTGCATGTCCAGTTGCCACAGCTATATCTGTTACAAGGTTATGCCAGCTGTCTGCAGACACCATAATATATGAGAGATTGAGGGCAGTGCATTGCACTGGAGTGCTCTGCTAGAAAGATTACCCTTGCTAGGGACTGCATATACCTGCATAGCAGACTTCCTCTGGGTTGCATTGTGTTTTAATATGGTTAGAATTGGAGCAATGTTTCCCTCTGCAAAACAAAATCCTGCTTTTCCTCCTCATCTGAGCAGTCTCACTGAGCCAGAGGAACAGGCTGGGCTTGTAGGGTACATGTATAGACAGCTGCCTTTGAACTAAACTCTACCCTCAGTTATACCTCTGTGAGCTGGAACAAGCCTTGCACTTCAGTGACACCAGTTGGGACGTTTCATTGCTATTACAGAGGAAAGTAGACAGCTCTAGACTTGTTCACTCATTCTGGAGTTCCAACAGCATTTTCCTAGTACACTAGCTATAGGACCAAATTAAACATTATTACCATAATCATTTGACCATCCTTGCTTTCTGACCACACAAACATAGTAAGGCATTCACTGTACAGAATTGAGCTTCAGCTTTAAGTAATCCCAAAATGTTTGGTTTAGAGGTCTAAGGAAGCTTTTTCTGAGCATTTATTTGATTTACTGATCTTGTACAAGCATGTTTCTCTTTCTTTCTTCTTCTTCTTCTTTTTTTTTTTTTTTTCTCTTTTTTTTTTCTTTTTCTTTTTCTTCTTCTTCTTCTTGTTCTTGTTCTTAAAAAAAAAAAAGTAGCATAACTTTTTCACAAGAGTTTTATATATACATATTTTTTTATATATATATATATATAATAATAACGATCATAAGAAGACAGACACATGATGCCTTGGAGTCTGCTATGAACATTGTGAGTTTTTTTGTTTTCCCTAAAATAAATTATTTTAATATAATATATAAAATAAATATTTGTTTTAAAGATGTTTCACAAAGAATTATATAGTAACAATAATTTTGGCCGAAAAGAGTAGGGGAGACCTATGAAGTGAGAAACAAAAGCATGTGTAGAAACTTCAATAAGATCAAGTTTTGCCCTGCCATGTTTTGAAACTATCTGGAAGAGCCTGTTGTCTTCCACAAAGAACAAACGCTGCTAAAATTACTAACGCAATGACTCTACTTAACAAACAACTTAATACCTGCAGACTTTCTAACTGGGCGTGGAGGTGTAATTGGCTCTTCTGAATCTTTCTCCTTGGACAGAAGCCAAAGTAAACTCCCAAGCCAAGTCACCCTGATTTAAAAACCATTTTTCTGAAGCCCTTGTTTTCCCATGAAGGCCTGGTATCTATGTAATAATTGGAAATTCAGATATGATTGAAATACTTCATTTGGAGGCTTTGTCAGAGTAAAGTCCATAAGAGCAGAAGTACAAATATGCTTTAGGACATGTGAACCTCTGTGTAGCACACAGCACACAGTTTTTGTAGGTTACTGAAATGAAATATTTATAAATTGAAAGTATGGGTTTACATGCATTAGGTCATCAAGCACAGCCATGCATTAAAAAGATTTTTGATATGAAGACTGCATTGTACTTCCAATGTCTTTGAACATCAGGTGCTGTTTATAATTTGACTGGAGAAAATCTCTGCGATGAATTCCAGCTACTTTCAGATTGTCAGAAAAATATTAACAACTTGTTTTGGAGGCACAGCAATGAGATACAATGCTGAAACTTTCTATTTATGCCTAAAAGATTTTGTACATTTCTGTTTACATTTTCATAAAACCTTTTACCTTTTTATCTTTAACTTAGCAATGCTGGAAAGGCTCTAAGGTGTGAAATTTACATTGACTTTTTTTTCCCTCCCAAATGCAGATTCATTTCCATTCACCAAAATATGTGATATGCATTTATCTGTCATGTCAAAAAAGGCAAAGCATTAAATTAAATTAAAAATACAAGGATCAGTATAAACCTTTGGAAAAGCTTTTGTACAGCAAGTAATTAGTCAAAGCATTTATTTATTATTTTTATTTTTTTATTTTATTATCATTCAGCTAGATCTGAATGACAAAGCAATTATGGCTTATAGTCATAGCCCAGATGAAATCTAGAGGTAGAAATTGTGAAAAAAGATTTCTGAAAGTATTGCTTTTAAGAGAAAATGGGTTCTTAGAGAAAAAAAAAAAAAAGAAAGAAAGAAAGAAGGAGGTATAGGGATCTGGTATTCCCACCTTTGTGGTTTGACTGTCACCAGAGATGAGCGGCTACAGTAGCAGAAGACAAAGTGCCACTGCAAGAGGGGTGCTTAGGAAGAGCTGTACTTCAGAAGAGGCTTGGGGGAGCCTGCCTCAGATGGGCACAGTCCCATTTAGACAGCTGATGCACCCAGGGCTCTTCTAAAAGTCTGAGTTTATTTTAGAGAAACTAGAGGGTCATAGGCCTCATTTCCACTTCATTCAAATTTTTCCCTTCATTTTATATATATTTCTAAGTATAATAATTATATTTTTTTATGCTGATGATTATTCAGAATGACAGGTAAGTAATGTGTGCCATTAGCTGAAGCAATACTGCTTAGCCACCCCAGTTTTCTTTGTGATACACTGCGACACATGTCCTATTTTCTATGTCTACAAGCATCTCTGGAGTGCAAAGTGGCTCTGGTGAAAACAATCCCCCAGCTGTAATACCGGCTATAGTGTAACCACACTAGAGATGAGTTAATTCTGCCTTGGAGGTATTGGAACCACAGGCAATTCAGTAGACCTCTAATATTTGCATTTGAGCCAGATTTTTTTTTTTTTTTAAAGTGAAATTCTAAAGAAGCTGCATCAGGAACTCCCCAATAAAAATGACAGGCTGTTAGCATTTTAACTGTTTCATTTCAATTATGCTAATTTTGCAGATGCTACAGCAGCGTATAAGATTCAGTAACAATCCTGACTTTACTGAGGTTACATACACATTTTTACAGAGCTAGCTAAAGTCTTCCCATCTTATCTGTTAAACCAGGGAATGCTTGCTGTAGGAACTGAAAATAATGAGGGTAAATTGTAATGCTAAAATGAAGGAGAAAAAAGTCTTTTGAAGTATTGCCCTGTGGGACTTGCTTAGACTAGTTCAGTCAGGTTTGGGAAGCATTAGAAGACGAAGGATGTGAAAATGCAGAGAATCTGGGTTCTGCCATGAGGGAAAAAGCACGCCACCCGTCTGATCACTGACAGATGTAAAGCTGAGCAAGACAGGGCTAAACCCTCCAAAGGATTTCGATGTGGAGACCATGTGACAAGCAGGTAAGTATTATTCATGCTATTTCAACATTTTAAGATATATTGTCTCCTTTTTCTAATTAAAAACTGTGTGTTTTGTGGAGCCAGCCAGTTCCTGGGTGCCCCAAGAGAGCAGGATGTGGGAGAGGCAGAGGGCATGGGGTCCCTCATCATATCATGGACCTGAAGGCTTCTGCTCCAGGGGCCTCACAACAAGAGGCCTGTGCTACAGCAGGGAAGGAGTCCTGTTAAACCAGAAAATGAGCTGTGTGCTCTAGATAATGGCAAGGAAGAACTGAGGGCTAGTTTGCAACATTCAGGTGTAGCCATTATTAAGAAATGATGCAAATTCTTTCTTCCAGGAGGAAGCACCAGGGAACATGCCTGCATACTGCTTTACCTCTCTGTGGCAATGCCACATTGCATGGGGTGGTTTGCCCTGCTTTACTCAAATGTGAAAGGCTGGACTTACCCTCACTGAAGAGCTTGCTTTTTCCAAGGAGGTGGGGATGGAGTCAAGTTTACATTCCTCCGGGTGCAGAGTGAGACTCTTTCTGACTGTCCTAGGGTCTTTGCAAGAGTCGACTGTACCTCTTCTCTGCTTTTTTTTTTTTTTTCACTTTTCAGTCTACTTAAATCAAAAGATTCTCACATAATCATTGAGCTTAATGGATTTTTCCCCCGATTTCAATACAATCTCAAGTGTTTGCTATCAAAGGCATTTTTAAAATTTATTTATTTTTTTTTAAAAAATTGCTTATGTAGAAAAGGGTGATTCATGCCTCTGTACATATAGGGACATGGGTAGGTGAAACTTATTCCCCACATTGTTATCTAACCAGCCAGCCTACGCCGACACAGCTAGCAACTATGAATAATAAAGTCAAATAAAACCACTTTCAGACAAATGGGGACTCCCTACAGATTTCATTTTACATTTTGAAGAGGTATTGTGACTCCTTTTTCTATGCGTGTTTTATGTAAAATGACCTTTGTGAAACAAAGAAACAGACCAGGAATGTTAAAAAAATCACTATTTCTGGTATGCAATACATATGATAAATCATGAAGAACAGTAGTATGAACTGCTAAAAGGCATCAAAGGGAAAGGATGTACTTGTTATGTTTTACAGCTCAGGGGAAACACACTGAAAGTACTCAGCACAAACCTCTCTAACCTAATGTTAGCACAGAATTTACTCTCAGCTATACATGTTCATAGGCACTACTATTAAATTAACACATAATTGCATGGTCATATTCTAGATTTCTGCATGCACTGAAGGGTATATATAGATTTGCTTATGCTACTGCCACCTTCAGGAATTAAATTTTATGTAAATTTGAAACAACTGTAGTTGTGAGATGAAATAACACTAGAGGTAATCTAAATTTACCTAATTTGCCAGGGTAAACCACTCAAGATTCATGGTGGATTCCCTGTACATCTGACAGATCATCTCTGAATTTAGCCTTTATAGTCTAAGGCTAAGAAATTCTATGGCAATTTAAGGCTGGTTCAAGTGAAGTGCCAAGGGACCAGATAAGGGTGTGCCATGTTAAGCAGATAACAAAAACTCTATGAATGTGTAATGGAAAGCAACTCCCCTGTTAAATTACTCTGGCTCTGTTTATATATTCTCCCAGATGGATCAGAAGGGTTAGATGTTCAAACATGCCTTAGAGGCACAGCTGTGGTAAAAAAAAAATGTTGTGGAACTGCAATGAGCAGAAGATTTTTTCCATCTCTTTGAATTATCAGAGATTTTTCAAATAAATCCTGCACTGCACTGGAATGAAAAGAGGATCCAAAGTTTTAATAATCATTCATATTGAATATGGATTACAGTAGCCCTGTAATCAATGCAGTTTGCAAGAATGTATTGTGATTTCAGTTGTTTCTTTGAATAATTAAGAAGAAATAATTAAGAATATGTATCACCTTCTGCTCAAATAAATAAGAATAATTAAGAAGAAAGATATGTCCCAAAGGTTTTCAAGAAAGCAACCTAAATGGTTGTCTATTTTATACTATTCCTTGCTCAGGCTCTTTAATTATATTTGTGTAACATATGAATGAATCTCACAAAAACTCTATTTACAATATCACACAGGCCAATATTAATTTATCCATCTTTTGGTGTCTGTGATGTAGATATCTGCACCTGAGATAGTCACACAGGTGAGCTAGTGTCACCTAGTCACCATTTGTATTCAATGGAAGTACAGTAAACATGATCAGTGCCACACAGGGCAAAATTAATCTGACCAAATGTAGGCATCTAGTTTAGGATAAGACACATGCATCAACTGCTGGCCAGATCTCTGCTGACTATAAAAAAAGTCTAAGCTCAAACATTTTGTGTCTGTGTAGTAAACACACATTTATTCAGCTGTATCTCACACAGTTTCCCACATCAACAAATCTCAAGGATTGGCTGTCAGTTACCTTGGTGTTTAGAAACAAAGGTTGAATGTTTCCTTTACTATTTTTTTTCACATCCTTCTAACCTATCAGACCTGGTCCACATTGTAAAAATAATTAAAAATTTACTGGTCACCAAGCCCAGCTCTGTGACTGATCCAATTTTTGTAGAGATGACCCTGATCAACAGGCTGACATCTATTCTATAAATCTTATTTTAATGAGAAATTTCCTCCTGATGAAAAAGTTTCTGAAGTAATAAAATCCTTTATGGATATCAAAATTTACATCATTCATGATCTTTATATGAAGAGGATGGATATTCAAAAACTGTTATTAAATGTTTTGCTACTGACTTGATGACTATGCAAATTTTTGTGTTAAGACTGTGATTAAATATTCTTCCATTAAAGCACAGATAAAATGGTCCAGACATGATTCAGAATGTGAGAAAACCTAATTTATTACTTGTTTTTACATTTTATTTACTGTCCATATCTGATGACTGTTGAACTGATGACTGAATCTAATCACTTCCTTCAGTGCTATTAGCAACTGTGTAGTTGACATAGAAAAGCATACCAAATATTTTCTTAATTTTTCAGAATCTCTCCAGGAAAAGATGTCCCAATTCTTTTGCTATCCTTTAAGCCATGTTCCATCTGAAATAAATATATATATATGTTTTATTATGTAATTTTCCTTTAAATTTGCTTAAAATTTTGAAGTTTCCAGAAAATTTCCTAAAAATGAGTATATGCCATAAGAAAAACATTTCATCTTATGAAAGATGTTTATCCTCATATCAGAAATACAATTAATTATTTCTTTAATTATTTTAAAAACAAATCTTATAATACAGTATTATGACGTCAGTGTATCATAACTTTAAAGTTATTAAAATAAGGGAAAAAATGTAAATATCATGAATACTATTGTAACTCTTTGTTAGCCAGTCACCATCTTACGCAGTCCCTATTCTAGATAATATAGTAAACAAAAAGTTAATTATTGGGAGAAAAAAAAAAAAAAAAAGAGAGAGAGAGAGAGAGAGAGAGAGAGAGAGGAAAATAAAAAAGAAAAAGAAGAAGAAGAAGAAAAAAGAAAAACAAAGAAAAACCCTTTGTAATATCCTTGTGTACCACACAGATTTTATCTGCTTTTAACATATGAGGATCCCAGTTTTATAATTACACACAGGTACATAAAATAAGACTTTGCTTTGAACTGCTTGAAATACAACATAAAAGAATTGCACACTCCAGATGCAGTATTAGGTTGGCTTGCTATAATATTGGAAGGTAGCATGCCGGTAAATTAATTATGGCACAGAGGGCTTGTGTTTCACCCAGAGCTACACCACAAATCCAAGAAAGCCCAATTTAACTTCTTGCTCAAGCCAGAGTGTTTTTTGTTTGTTTGTTTGTTTGTTTGTTTGTTTTTATCAGGCATCAACCACTCTGCCTTGATAGGAACCTGAGACACGTATCTGTTTGAAGAGTTAGTTTCAAGGGCAAGCAATGATGTGTAAATTGATGGTGTAAATATATGCATGCCACATCTTCACCAAAGATTCCTTCTAGATCCTGCAAAAAGGCTGCAGCAGAAGTTTTCAAAAATTGCATTTATTTATTTATTTATTTATTTATTTGACCACCACTTTTGTTGTGGCAGTATTACACCTCAGGTGTAACAGCATTTTTCTTTCTTTTTGATGTGCAAATTTAAGAAAGAGTGTGAATGAAGGTGGAAATGGAATGTGTTCAGCTGGAAAACCTGTGGAATGATAATTTTTATTTTAGTATCTTTTCACAGTAAGAAACATTTGTTGTTAATGTACAATGTTTTTGTCTTCTCAAAACCCAAAGATAATTATTTCTAAATTGCCATATTTTATACAAGAATTTATTTGAAACGTATGGCAAAGACACAAAACCCCAAAAAAACCCAAAAACCCAAAAGTTTGCATTTTCATAAATGATTATTTTTATTTATATAAAGAATGTGAAAGTTGTGCTAAAAAGCTTGAATGTGACAACTCATTGAATATGGCTCTGGTTTCAAAATTACATGCAATAATAATAATTTTACAATGGTAAGTGCTAATTTCTATGTTCAACAGAAAATGAGAAATCCCTGTAAGGTACTTTGTGATACAGAAATGAATCAAGAGACATGTTTGAAAATACTGTCCCATTAAAATATTTATACTCTTATCCACCTACTCTATTGGATTTGGATAGATAAATGTAGTTTAAAAAAATAAATTATGAAAACCATTAATTCCCTAATTTAAATGCAGATAAAATTTTATTTGTGCTTCTGCTTTCATTTCAATTTGCATTAATCAGGAGGCTATCTACACTGAGAGAAATTTAGGACAAATTCATTACATGAATACATTCTGAGTTATAAAGAAAAGACAGAAACAAAACAAAACAAACAAACAAACAAACATCAACAACAACAACAACAACAAAACACAGCATTTAAACTAGGCAGCTAGATATAAATATCTTATTAATCAGTTTCTGATGATAACAGTGACTACTCCAAATTCTATGAAGAAACTGTGAAAGGCTAACAATATTTGTCTTGTTCTACACAGTACTGTGGATTAACTCAACACCATTTAATCATTTCAGTATTACCACTGTATCCAATAACCAATGTATGAAGGGTTTGATGAAATTTTATCTCCAGTCCATCATCTTCAGGATGTAAATATTTCTTCCGCTTTAGTTCTTTCACTTTGCAAGAGGAGCAATCATTGTCACTTAAAAAAAATAAAAATATGTATACATATATAGAATGAAGAATGAAGAGTTTTGTCAGAGGAAGTTTCATTTTGTACAGCATAGCAATTCAAGTTCAAAGTATAGATAGTTGCATTCATGACTGAAATGTGTGATTTATTCAAAATGTGGAGTAATATTGATTCTTGCATCTACTAAGCAATCAAGCAAACTCAAACAAAACAAACAAACAAACAAATACGTTTCTCACATTTTTGTTTTCTAGTCACTATATATCTCTCTGAAAGCTAAAAAAAGGATTCAAATATGATGTAGTTCAGTAATTTAGCCTGATTAAAAGAAAACAAAATTTAAAAATGATATCACATTTAATCTTATATTCATAGGTAAGAGAAAATATTCTTAAAGTTTATGAATCTCATAAAATGTGGAATAGTTTAACAAGCATTTGATAACAGATAAATGTGGGGTCTGGTTTTGATTCTTTAAAAAATGAGTAATGATTTTATGATGTAGAGAATGAAACTGTGTTTCAGTAGGGACAAAGTAATTTATTATGAACAGGTAATCTAAGCTTAGTTAGAAATGAGAGAAAAAAATTGTCACTGAAATCAGTCAGTCCAAATGTACAGGAACTTGAAGTAAGTCTCTTCTTCGTAAACATTTCAGACCAGTTTTCAGATTCATGAAGATATAGACTACTGAGAGTAAATCTGCTAAATATATCTGTCTGTCTGTCTGTCTATCTATCTATCTATCTATTTATTTTCCCTAGACAGATGAATTTACTATTAGGATTTTAGAACCTGAGGCTCAAAGTCCCGGAGTTCCCACCTTTTATTCTCTTCCTCAATTTTCATTGCTTCTGTGATTGAAGAAGTGTGGTAAGATGCACCAGTTCCCACGATCTGTTTTCCCTCTAAAAACCAAACTGACCATATAACTGTATTTAAAATGCTGTTGTGAGTGGTAAAGTAGTTAATGTTTCTATAATGCTTTAGGCTTCCCCAAAAACACAGTAGCAAGTTATGGTGTCCTATGAGTAAAGCAATTTCACTAGTTAAGTCCTCCAGGACCTTCACAGAGAGCCAATTCAAGGCTTTTTGAAAATATATCCTTAATTCAGGGTGATGTAAAGGAAGGGACTAGTGGTAGGAAGGGCCATGGTGGTTTGGACTGTTCCTGTGTGGAGGAGACCACAGAGAGGCCAGTGGTGCTCTTAGGGAGCTCTGCCTCCCCAGAAGGGATGGGAGAGGTGGTTCAGGAGGGTAAAGGTAAGGAAGGAAAGCAAGGCAGGCACACCACACATGCTGAGGGACTGGGAGAAGCTCATAAGTGGAATGGAAAAGGGTCTGTTTTGTCACAGACCACTTTACTTTTCTATAGAGATTCTCCCACCTTTTTTTTTTTTTTTTTTTGAAAGTACTTTCCTCCTCTTATACTTTGACTTCAACTTCAAGTTAGACTTCAACTTCTTCCTGCGGCACCTTGGAATGTTATGGTGTCTTTCCTTGTCTCTTATCCTTCAGGCAAAGCAATACCAGTTCTTTCAAACTGTTATCATAGGCCAAGTTTCTCAGGTCTTTGATCATTCTTGTAGGATGATCACCTATAGGCATCTTTTCAATGACCACATGAAATGAAGCCTTATCAGAGATTAGGAGGTCAGAAAGTTGTGTTGTACATATTACAGACAGTGCTTCTCTTTGTAAATCAGGGTTATCAGGATAATATTTTTGTTGTTCCTATTTTTATTTTCTTCAGTAGTTGAAATCCTTGGATCCAATTCAGCTTGTGATCTTCAAAAACTTACAGCTTACTTTGCATATTTGTTGCCTGGTTATGTCTCATATTTGTGAAGCTAAGTATTTTTATCCAGAAGCAGTGTATTTTTGACATAACTCATACAGGTGGAATTACTTGCTCCTTTAAAATTTAAAGCCTACATACACTGGTGAATAACATTAAAGCTAAACTTACTGTTGTTACACTGAACAGAATTTGTTCCCATAGAGACAAGTTTTCTAGTAATAAAATTGAACTTGCATTTTGTGCTTGTATGTGTTGATGTGGGTTGAATGGACTACTTGTGTGTGTGGAAATCACACACACAATCTTGTTGAATCACTTGTGTGTGTGGAAAAAAAAAAAGAAGAAAAAAAAAAAAGGAAAGGGAAGCCTAAACTGGTAAGAAAGCTTTCAGTTAATACAGATTTCTGAAGGTGAAATACATTTACTGTTCAATGTTCATTTACAGAGTATTATTTTCATCTGTCTCTTTGCAAAAAAAAAAAGGAGATAAGGGTGGGCAAAACTAGCTGGAGGTAGATTTGCTTTGCTAAATCATTCCTCCTGGATTTCATTTTATTGAACAAAAGGCAATCGAGTGTTTCAGATCTGAGTTGTACTTTATATGATTTTTGAAGGAATTGTTATCAGGAAAGTGATACACACATTAGAAAAACATAAACAGTGACCAGGGCAAGTTGTCTTCATTAGGTTTGATGTGGTTTTATACATGTATGTTGTAAATACGGTAAATTATGAAGTCTATCATCAAGTTCTAGAGAACTGCAGAGATTTTGCATAACTTTATGGCATACAGACTTTAAGTAGACAGCAAGATACTACCTGTTGCTTGGCTTTGACTGAATAAAGCAGTCCAAGAAAATGCCAGAAAAATAGTCATGACAAGTTACTTTCTACTTAATCAGTATGCAATCCAAAGTGTTTCATTATGCATATTAATATTTTTGAAGAATAGTGAGTTGGCTTGTTTCTCAATTCTCTTCATTACCATCAATGCTATTAAGAGCTGTTTCAAAAAAAAAAAAAAATCAATAGCATTATTCATATGTAAAAAGATGTAATTGATGAGTAAACAAGGCCCACTGTGCTTACAGTTGTTCGCAGGAGGTGTCATTAAGTAGTTACTATCTATTTCATTACTCCCTACCACATCTTTCCTTTTACAGTCATTTATAAAATGAGAAGTAGCAATTATATGTATAAGTCTTTATGACAATAATTATTTTTCTGCTTACTTTCCACAGGGAAAAATGACTACAGAAGCTAGAGTGTTTAATTTTGATGATCATTTTGACTGAGCTGCAGTACTTGTCTGTCAATCAAAACATTTTGAAGGACTGCAAGTGGAGTTCAATTGTCCTGAAGACATCTTTCTTTTTATTTTCCAAAGAATTTCCTGTCTAAATGACTAATACAGAAAATGACATATTACAAGATCATACTTATATAGTATGTGTGAATGACAGTGTCCTTCTTGGCTCAAAATTGTTTATTATGCATTAAGGTGACTAACTGTAATAAAGAGAAAAATAGCTAATATTTCTCATGTAAATTGTGTTACTGAAGTCTTAGTAATTAACTCTTTCCTGAGATATCTTCTTAGGTAGAAATAAAACTTTTTTTTTTTTTTTTTTTCCTAGTAATTGAATGGAATTCTAAATTCATCATACAATATTTTGACAGTTTATTATCTCCTAAGATCAATCATACCTTGAGAGTCTTCTTTAGTCATGTTTGTGACATCAGCCATTTTTGGCTTCAGATTATAGAGAATGTGCTGCAATATTTGGAGTAAAATCTTTTGTTGAATAGTGTGATTGGAGCTGAAAGAGAGAGCATCCTGAGCCTCAGAACTGTCCCATGAGACTGAGACAAGAAATAACTGCAATTAGAGGCTGACAAAAAATAAACAAACAACAGATAAGGACTGAGATAGTATTGGATGGTAACCAGATAAATACTAAAATCAATTTTATACAAACATGTTTATCTTTTCAATACCTGGCAGTAGACATATGTTAAATAGAAAGCAGCTGACAAGTTTTCTGAAGCAAATACAGTCTCATACAACAACAACAAAAGACTTGAAATGGTAATATAGATCAAAGAACTATCTACTCTAAATGGCTAAGTTTTAGTATTAACTACACCATAAAACAGTGTACAAAGCAATGTAAAGGCTACACAAAGGACAGCATTTGTGAACTTGTTTTTCAATTCATTACCTATTTAGAAAAACATAGGTTTTTGTCAGCTGTTTTTATTATCAACAATAAATTGAAGACACATTCCATTTTCTTCGGAAGAAGAAAAGCCCAAAGAATTTGATGGGCTTTCACATTACACCTACCAAGGCAATAAAATAAAATAAAATAAAATAAAATAAAATAAAATAAAATAAAATAAAATAAAATAAAATAAAATAAAATAAAATAAAATAAAATAAAATAAAATAAAAATCACACATTTGTGTATTACATGCACAATCCAAAAGGCCGCTAAAAAAAAAAAAAAAAAGTAACAATGTTACCAATTTGGCATTTGTAGAAGCACTGAAATTTCATATGCTGGCCAAGGGGATATGATCATCTTCTCTATATTACTCATCACATCAGCAGTAACTACAGGCTTTGATAATTATTCCTGTGAATTTCCATTTTTGCCCAAGCTAGCATCATGCTGACAAGGGAAGCAACCTGCCAGTGTGTTTTTGCTGAGCACTCTTTTTCCCTAGCTGTCACCCCAAACGTCCAACCCGCTGCACATCTGACGCAGGGCTGCAGTCCTCACTTGACTGAGTGACGCCTGGGGACACAGTGCAGGTGTAACGTGCCCTGAGCTCTGCCCAGGTGTTTCAGTGGGCTGGGACAAGCCCAGTGCTACTGGGAGCTGCCATGGGTCTGCGTGCCTCTCCGGTGAGGAAAAGCACGGAGGCTGAGTCTACCCTGAGGAATGGGGTGGGTGGGGTGCTTCTTTTATCAGAGCTAAATGACCCAATAAAACATTATTGCTGTTGTTCTTCTGATTACATACAAATATTTCTGGAAGAAAGGATTCCCATTCAGTATCAAAAAGACTTAGATATATTGCTGGAGGAAAAAATGCATGCTTAATAATAAATGCAGATATTTATTTATTTATTTATTTATCTAATGGACATTTGATTACCAATGCAGGAATCCTTACACTTAAAATAATAATGGTGATTTAAATATTTATACACATATATATCGCATATATGTTGCATTTCTGTTTTACACTGCCATACAAAATCTATATATAAAATACACATTTTCCAACAAACCAAACAAGAAATATTTTTTTTCTTTCAAGTAACCTAGGTGAAGAGCATGCTGTATTTAATGTCTGAAGGTTATAACCACAGACGAAAACCAAACACAGCACGATGCTAAAATATTTCACCCCTGGCGTGCCTGATCTGTTCCCAACAGCACAGGGCTGAAATTTGAGCCTCCTGTGAATGCTGAGAGGCCCGCGTCTGCTGCCTCAAGTGTGGCCTGGGGATCGTCTCTCTGCGCTCTCATGAAGTGCCCACAGCATGCAGCCAGGCTGAGCACATACAGTGGGGCTGTGAAGCCTAGTTAACCACAGCACGCTGCCTACAACCACGCCTCAACAGGGAATCCTGCAGACAGGCAAACTGGCTGGGACAAAACAACAGCTTTGCTTGTTTAACTAGTTCCATTCTGTTTAGAATGAAAAGTAAAGTTTACTCTGAGATTGGAAAGCCTAATCTCCTCTTCCTGTATTTTCTCAGTCCTGTTGTACTTTCTAGTTTTAGCCAGTTCTAGAAGCACTAAATAAGCGTGAGACACGCTAAAATAAGTCTGGAGACATTTTAGAAAGCCGGTACTAGGGTGGCTGGCCCCACCTCACTGCTCATGGCAGGCAGCTCACCGCTGTGAGTGTGAACCAGTTTCTCAAGCACGGTAGGCCACAACCCAGGTAGGCCACAACCCAGCATGCTAACTTACACCAAAATCGATGTCGGCTTCACTTAATGCACTCAACCATGAATTACAACGGCCAAATGCTGGCCTGATCTTGCTGACTCTGTGAGAAATCTGAGGGGGAAGAAATTTGTTCATGTTCTACTATCTTGTTCATCTGCTCTGATGGTGGAGGTTTCTCATTTTTTCCCACTGGGATTTTATTTTATTTTTTATTTTTATTTTTATTTAATTTTATTTTATTTTGCTGATGGGCATCACCATTCTCCACCCTGTACGTATGTGTGAATTGTGTTTCATTCAGGGCTCTTGCTGCAGCATGCACCATACTAATGCCTAGCTGTATAGGATGGAGGTTTAACGGAATGGGGAAATGAGGAAGAAAGAAAAAAAAAAAAAAAAAAAAAAAAGAGAGAGAAAGAGTAGTAACAGCTTTTAAAAACTATTCTTGATGTAAGGGAAAGCACACCATACCCGCAGGATAAACGAGAGACTTGAAAGAAGGAAAGAAAGAAGGGAAGGAAGGAAGGAAGGAAGGAAGGAAGGAAGGAAGGAAGGAAGGAAGGAAGGAAGGAAGGACGGAAGGACGGACGGACAGTTCATGTGTTGTGATTGGAAACAAGGCTAATAAGGAGACAGGCAGCACCCTAGCTCTGAGCTGTACCTTAGACAGATCAGGCAGTCCTCCATTTCCATGGCCACCAGCCCTATTGGCAAAATTTTTAGAGCTCTTGAATACATGAATGCCAACCTAAAATGCTAACTGAAGTGGATTATTTTAGCACTGCAACAGTTGACCAAAAGCATTTTTGTAGGTCTTAAAAAGAAACCATGCACTGAACACATTACTTGATATCTCAGCATGAGAGTCAGCATATAGCCAAACAAAACCACATTTCCCTACAAGTCTCTTAAAAATTACTGCCCATTAACTGTTCGTTTTCTTAGCCTGAAGTTGAAACCACAGCACTGCAAACACTGCTGTTAACAAATGCTACTTGAGGTTTTGACTGAAACCTCACTCAGATGCGAGATTTGTTGGACATTCTCAGAGAATCAGCTGTGAGTCCAAGCCCTCACAACAAGCCCAGGCAATAGTAGAGTGCAAACATTGCACTACAGGAGCTGTGAAGTCACAGGTGCTCCTCCTGTGTGCCATTTCTGCAGGGGGACCTGGGGCTGCCCCCCACCAGGGGCATCCCAGGTTGGCCCCACTACCCCTTGGGCAGGACCCACTCCTGGGATGCTGTGTGGTGGAACCATCACTGCTGAGCAGTGTGCAAGGAGAAGGATTCACCGTGTTCTGCAGCTTGAAAATAAGGAAGCTCTTCTATTCATGGCCTCCTGGCTTCAACAGGATCGGAAGATCAGTTTTTGTCCTTGGGAATATGGAGGATTTTTAAGATAAAAATGGACAAAACTGCTTAGTTTACTTAAAAATGATCAAACAAAGGTGAAATTTAATGTATTATTCTTTTTCTATTCTTTTTTAGACATTTAGTCCAGGCCTAATATGAAATTTCATAGACCTTATGTTAGAGAATAAACCACGCTGTGTATATGATATAGCTTCATAAAAGCTTAAGTGAAAAGTAATACATGAATATTCATAATTTATATGGGGATAGAAGTATAAGAAATTCCTGAGTAATATAAAAGGGCAGTGCTATTTATTATTCTAAATTTTTGTAGCTCAAAAACATTTTATTTTTGGTTTAATTTCAAAAGAATGCCAGAATGTGTAAAAACTTGTTTTTCTTTGAATATGCCAGTAGTGAAAGCAAAATGAAATTAAAGTTTCCTCACCTTGAGTTTCTATTTGAATGTGAAAGCTAGCCTGACTGTTTAACAATCTAAAAGAGAAGAAAGAGCTACAGCTCACAGATACTTGCCTGATGATTTATCCACTACTCAGGTAGTTACTTCTCAGTGGCACCTGCAGCATCAGTTCAGTAAAGGTGAATATTCACACAAGAAGTGTGACTGAAGCAAGTTCATACAGGTACACAGGTACACTAAAGAACAACAGATATCAAAAAGTTAGTATTTACAACAATGGTTTCCACTGAAGCAGGCTTATTTTATTAGCTGAATGCAGAATGGCCTGGTGAATTTCTGAGTTAGTGGGTGATTTTCTAGTAATTTTGCATAAGAATAATTTTTCTAACTTTCCTAGAGCTTTAATACATACTTGACATGCAATTTTATTTTATTTTGTATTCAATAGAAGGAGTGATTACTACACAGGAGGGAATCATAGAATCACAGAATGGCTGAGGTTGGAAGGGACCTATGAAGATCATCTAGTCCAAACCCCTGCCGAGCAGAATCACGTAGAGCACGTTGTGCAGGATGGCATCCAGGTGGGTTTTGAATATCTACAGAGGAGACTCCACAACCTCTCTGGGAAACCTGTTCCAGTGCTCTGACACACTCACTATAAAGAAGTGCCCTCTCATATTCAAACAGAATTTCCTGTGCTTCAGTTTGTGCCCATCGTCTCTCATCCTGTTGCTGAGCACAACCAAGAAGAGACCATCTCCGTTCTCTTGACACACTCCCCTCAGCTATTTATAAAGTCATAGAATGGCTTGGATTGGAAGTGACCTTAAAGATCATCAAGTTCCAACCCCCCTGCCATAGGCAGGGATGCCACCCACTACATCAGGTTGGGCAAGGCTCCATCCAGGCTGGCCTTGAACACCTTCAGGGATGGGGCATCCATAACCTCTCTTGGCAACCTGTTCCAGTGCTTTACTACCCTTACAGTGAAGAATTTCCCCCTAATGTCTAGTCTAAATCTGTCCCTTTTTAGTTTAAGACCATCCCCTCTTGTGCCGTCATTATCTGTGCAAGTAAAGAGTCCTTTTCCATCCTTTTTATAAGACACCTTTAAGTATTGAAAGGCTGCAATGAGGTCTCCCCAGAGCCTTCTTTTATCCAGGCTGAACATATAGATAGGGAAGAATCAAAGTATTTTATTCTTGACAATTTTTGTAACATTGGTGTTTCCTCAGTGTTCTTGCAGAACTTAATTATACAAGAGCTGAAGCATTAATAAGTATGATGGTGGAAGTTGGGCTTGAATTTCTCTAAATTGTACAGCCACAAATTCATTAAATTGAGATATTACATTGGTGTAAACAAGAGAAGAAAGAGGCTAATAATCTCCAAAATGGAAAACACATAACCAATTAATTCCATATTATTATAATTCTTATGGCATGTATAAGATAGACAGAGGAGCTCAGGGATTTGCCCGAGGCCACAGATAGAGCTGGAAGTGAATCAAGGATTAAAACAGAGGAGAAACTGATTATCATTCAACTCATTTTTTCATGTAGAGTATCCAGTAAAGACCATACATAGCTTGATCAGATACATGAGACTGCCTGACCCTTTTTCTTATTTAATAAAACCTGTCTAAAATAATGGCATTTTAAAAATACATATATGTGTATGTTATAAATGATTATTTCATTTTACGGTCTTCGATAAGTGTAGCTGCTAAATAGGTCAGGTGCAGATCCTTCCCTGTCAGCACAATAATTATTGTACATATTGTTCTTAAAACTGATGCTATCAAGAAAGAATGTGTCACTGAGTTTCATCTTTTACATGAAAGAAAGAAAAAATAACAAATCATATAAATGATTAAACCACACCAGAATGAACAATGGAGAAACATTACATTGAAGAGGGAGCCTTAGTATCTACTGTTACCATATGTATATATATACATATATACATATATATATATATGAGAGATATAGGCATGCACATACACACAGTGTGGATGCAAGAGTAAGGATTTTATCGCCTGCAACATCAGGATAATAAACTCTATAATGTGGTTCTAGCTGTATAAAGACAGATCAAAGATTCAACCCAGGTGTGGCTCCTGAGTTTCATTGCTCAGGGCTAATTATTCACAAAAAGTCCCCGCCTTAGAAAGTTGTCTAGCAGGTTTATCTTTTGGCCTGTAGACATTTTAGAGAAGACACTACCTAAGCTCAGCTATTTTGTATGACACACTGCAGCACCCAAAACCATTTCACCAGTTTTATGAGATATTTGACCAACTGCAGTTATATGTGAATGTAGTTTTATCTCCCAGAAGCAGACAGGAGTTTCCAAGACCTTAGCTTACATTGACCTCTATTTAAGCCCAATTGCAGTGAACAGGCAAAAAGCACAATATTGTAGGCACTGCTGAAACTTTTAACTTTATGAAGAGCAAACTTACTAAAAACATTTTTTTGTGAACATGACCACAATATGTGAAACGTTGCAGTACTTACAACAATATAAGGTAATTCATTTATGAATGCACCAACTATCACCATAGCTTAAAAACTATGTCTTTTAGAGACCTTTTTTGAAAGAGAGAATTACCTTTATTTGTTCATGAGTCACCAACCACAAGAAGTCTGTCAAAAAAAACAAACAAACAAACAAAAAAAACCACCTCTGTCATGGGCAGCAACTTAAAGCAGAAGTATCAGGGACAATCCTGTTTCTTGTTACAGTGCTCTGAATCAATTCAACATTTTCTTCTGGATTTTTTTTTTTTTAATTGTACAGCTGAACCGTTCAGGATCTTCACTCAATTGTTTGAGCAAGAACTTGGTAGAAAACATTAACATTATTTCTCAATAGTAGCAGCCCATTTATGAAAATAGTTTTCAATAATAAATTTTAATAGAGTATTTTTTCTAACAGTAGAGATTATGGGGATACTGGTTCTGCCTGCCTCTGCTCTCATTTGAAATACCGACATTTTTCTCTTCTCTGCTCTGGTGTTTGTATATCTACTTGTTAGAAATCACTTCACAGTACTGGAAAGTACCAGCATCTGTCACATGGAGTTTTCAAAAGATAAAAAAGCTAACCAGACATTTTGAATGAATATTTGAATTTAGCAATACAATATGAAATTCTGAGTGAAAATTCTCTTGGAAGATAATACAATTTCAGTCTGACTCAGGAACGAGTAATGATTTCACACAAGAGGACATCTGAAGAGCTTTTCATCCTCAAATGGTATTGCGAACATCAACAAATCAATTAAATATGTGTTTAAGGAAGGTGTCATTGTGCCTGTTTCATGATGCAGATACTTTATTACAGGAAAGAGAAATATATATGAGCAATTATGTGAGCTCTTATTAGGATCAGGAAGGCTGGACTTTTAATGCTGTGTTTAGTCCACTAAACTACACCTGCCATAAAATATTGTGTCTGGTTATTAAGGGCTATCCCTACACAGAGACAGGTTGACTGGGTCACTGGACAGGATGCTCTGGTATGGCTACAGGCCACCAAAGACTGGCTTCCTCTTTAGGCAGGGAAGTATCCTCTCTTCCTCAGTAAAAACAATATTTAGCCACTTAACTTTATTAGGTGGTTATAACACCCATGAATAGGAAAACAGAAACTGTTTCTGTGTCTTGTGGCTTCACAAGATTATTCAGCCTTTTGGGAAGATAGAATCTGTGCTGGAATACCAATGCACTTAATACTTTTGATACCAATAAGAAAGCTTTGTATGATTATATATATATATAATATATATATAATATATATATAATATATATATAATATATATTTATATATATAAATATATATATATTATATATATATATTATAATATAATATATATATATATATATATATTTTTTTTTTTCTCAAGAGGGTAAAGATAAAGTTCAAATAAAATAAGTAACATTTTTTTTAGCTAATTCTGATTCCAGGTGTGATTTTCCCCTTTGGTCAGCTTGTGCATGATCTTGGCTATTTGTACCAGATTATAAAATCACAAAGAACTCTTCCTGCCTTTTCAGCAATGAATTAATTTCTTCCTCAATTTCCAAAGCTTGAGATCCATGCACTATGCAATTGGGAAAATATTATATTACTACCTTTTGGATGGCACTATCCATAATTTTTTAGAAGACCAGTGTATCTTTATGTTATTTTTTTCAGTTCAACAATAAAGTAATTCAAATAATAATAACCCTGTTAATTTTCAGGTTTTATGTACATATAGTTATGTACAATAACAGTTTTTATGTACATGCTTTCCTCATTATGCTACAGATGGATTTTCTACAAGAGTTTTCTTGTAATCCTAAAGAAAACAGTAAGTTCAGAAAGATTCTTCATCATTTTGTCAAAACAGATGTTTAAAGTGACATCAGCTTGAAGAAGAAAGGAGTTCTGGAATCTGAGGGACAGATACATGAGAGTGGCTTGAACCATCAGACTAAGGGTTCATCTGATCAGAGTCTTGGCATAGATAGAGAAATAACATTATCTGAAATAAATAAGAACTTTAAATACTTTAAATACTTGATTTTCGTATCATTTACTTGATTTTAAGTATTTGGGTTTTGCACGTGATGTAAGATTTCTGAATGATGCGATGCTTAAGATGGTTTTAACGAGAGGGATTAGGAGGTCTCTTACCAACTGGACTGTTAATATAGATTTTGATGACAACCTGCAATCTCCATTAGTTAAAAAACAAAGTGTTATGAGACTTCATATGGATGGTGGTCTGAAAATTAATCATGGACTATTAGCTATTCTATATTAATTATTAGCTCTTTTCTGCTCAGTAAAACCAAGTCACTGAAAAATATACATGTATAGAAGTAATATCTGTCACTTGATGTCCTACCTTTAGTGATACTTTTTTTTTTTTTTTTTTTTTTTTTCAAGTATCTAGTAGTAAAAGGCTAGATTAATCTGTATCATATGTTAAGCAAGGTGGTTAGATATAACTTTCCTGACCTTGGGCTCTAATACATGTGGACTATAATAAATTGTATGGCTGGTAACTCCATTTGGATGGGTGTGGATTAAGTAAATGCTAAATAAGTAGTGTTTATAATAGCCTCTACATTATTTAGTGTAAATAACTCTAAATAAACAGCATATAAAGCAGCAAAACAAGATGACACAATTTGCTACTGTTGTTGTACACAGCACATAAATCACTCCTTCCTCTGCGAAAAGGGAAAGCAGAGAGAGGAAGAGGTTGCAGAGAACTTCTCAGGGACACAATGCCTCCTGAGGGTACCCTAAGGTGAGCTAGAGCACACTGCCATGCCTGGCTCAGAGATATGACCTGAAATGTCTGTTAAACTAGTATGGAAATAGGAACAAGGAGAAGATTTCATGTGAAAAGATTGGAACAAGCATAGTTCACAGATGCATACATGAAATTAGAGATAGAAGATCAGAATGGGAGAAATACTGTAGACTAAAGTCTTCAACTGCAACTAGAAATTTCCAGTTTTCTTTTAAAGTTGTGTGTTTCAGAAGGGAGAGGAGGTAAAAAAAAAAGGACTTCAGAAAGAGAAACTGTGGGCTATATTAACACACAGTGTTTTCAGGAATTTTGGAAGTATTTAAGGAGTTAAAGCTGGTAAATGAGAACCAGAAAGTTAATGTTTTCATGAGCTTCTGCAGATGACACACCTTATTTTAACTGATTATTATTCAAACCATGAACTATGAAGATAATTGCTTTCCTGGCCAAATGACAAAGGAATTCTTATTTCCAGTATATGCACTGTTGAATGCCGAAGGCATTGTACATGCTAAGGCTAATGCTTTGCTGTATAATAGACACCTACTGATTAGTAGTTCTCAAGCTTAATTTGGTTATGGTATGATAAATTAGGGAGTGTCTTTCTAAGTAAAACTGACATAATGCCCCCCTTCACTCCCCCCCCCAACTGAAACTAGAATAAATTTGTGCTTCCGATACAGCAGCTCCAGAAAAGTTAATTACATTAAAATTAAAACATTTTTTTGTATTCAAATATTTGGAATTATAAAAAAAATAAAAAAATATATGATTCTATTCTTCTCGTGCTTCAGTACTGTGCCTAATTGTTTTCCAAAGTCACATTAAGCAACATGACTACCAGGCTCACGTGTGGCTCCTTTGTCTATATGTTTCCTCAGGGGAAATTACATTTTTTTCTTTACATTTTACTAGTGCTTTTATTTGTCAGAAGCCAAAGAAGAATGCCTTTAATGATTGGACTTCTGAATGGGATACTCGCTTTTCTCTAGTTTGAACCCTAGCAAAGGAAAGGAAATTCAATATATTTACCTGGGGGAGGTTTCCAAGAACATTGATGCTGGAGTGTCACTGTAAAGTGACTGTATTGATGGAATCTCACCAGTAGCTGAGGGTAAGAGAGCTTAATATCTCCTGCTGAAATGAGGCTGGGCTCTTTGTTTTGGGAAGCATTCATAAAAGAGAAAGGGCAAAGTGTTTTTACATCTCCTGGGTCTTGGACCTAAATGTGACTGCCTAGCAATCAGCCAAGACATGAAAGAACATGCAGCTGGCAGTTTAGTTTATCAGGATATGTATGTATTTCTTATTCTTGATAAAGATTGATGAGTTTTTAATGCTTGTGTAAAGTATACCTGTTTGACCCAAATCAAGCTTCCCCTTGTAAATATGATTTACAACAGGTTGACCATGAGCCAGCAGTGTGTCCTGGTGGCTAAGAAAGCCAACGGGATTCCAGCGTGCATAAAAAGGAGCATGGCCAGCAGGTCAAGGGAGGTGATCCCCCCCCTCTACTCTGCCCTGGTCAGGCCTCACCTGGAGTACTGTGTCCAGTTCTGGGCTCCCTGATACAAAAAAGACAGGGATCTCGTGGAAAGAGTCCAATGGAGGGCCGCAAAGATGATACAGGACCTGGAGCATCTACCCTATGAGGTAAGGCTGAAAGACCTGGGTCTGTTCAGCCTTGAGAAAAGAAGAATGATGGGGGATCTTATCAATGTTTATAAATACCTGAAGTATGGGAGACAGAGGGATTTGGCCAACCTCTTTTCAATGGTTTGTGTGGACAGAACAAGGGGCAATGGCCACAAAATGAATCATAGGAAGTTCTGTGCCAACATGAAAAAGAACTTCACAGTGAGGGTGACAGAGCACTGGAACAGGCTGCCTAGGGAGGCTGTTGAGTCTCTTTCTCTGGAGATATTCAAGACCTGTCTGGATGCCTACCTGTGCAACCTGCTCTAGGGAACCTGCTTTGGCAGGGGGGTTGGACCCGATGATCTCTGGAGGTCCATTCCAACCTCTACAATTCTGTGATTGACACAGCCTTTGACTTTGAGGCTGTGAGAAAAAACAAGAGTTTGGGAACTGAATCCAGCTTAATCTAGTGGGACTGGGCAGTCACATATCCATACATCTACATTGGACAGGAACCTGGACGCTGTAGGTAACCACAGTAAGACCCTGAGGTCTGCTCAGATGAGCAGATGCTGAGGAGCCTCATGGACACCAGAGGACCATGCACAGTGACATGCAAAGTTTTGTGATTACCCTCATCCATCAGTTACCCCTGGACAAGGCTAAACAATTTGATGTGTAGCAATCTGTCTAGAGTACACTGGAGTACTTTCTTAATTAGTATGTGCATGTAGTGTTGTTTACTATCTGTCAGCTCTATTGCAATGGATCAGCCCAGGAAAGACAGTATGACTCCATGGCTAGATTCATGATCCCCTGCCTGGTTTCTGCATCACTTCAGAAAAGAACTATCCCAGTTTTCCCCTTCTGTCACACTCTCTTGCCTTCCTATATCTCAACCTTTCCCATCTTCTGCTGTCTACCTACCCAGAGGTTTATCAGGTGAAGTCTGCAGTCCTTCCTGTGAAAGGCATGGGTAGCAGAAAGTGCTTTTTATTTCCTTTCCTTCTGCTGGTGTTCTGGAGGTACCCTAAGTTCTGAATAAACGTTTCTAAAGCATAAGGACAAGGAGTCAAATTACTACTAAAAATATGCAAAATATGCCAAAACAAATTATGAAACATGCAAAAAATATTTGTGCAGGCAAATAAGGGGCTTTATAGGCATCAAAGCAGTAGGAGGGAGAAACTTTACACCATCCTCTGTGACATCATTGCACTGTGGTGTGCATGTGGGAGTACTTACCAAAGATCAAAGGTCATATTTCAACAGAGGAAAAGAATAATGTATTCATGCACACGTTTATTATTCCCACTTAACTAGGAGATAAACATAACAGTTATTTATACATTTTATGGATTCTGTCTTTATATTTGCAAGTCACAGTGAGAACCCATAGACATTACCTGACAGACTCCGCCTCAAATTTAATATCCCAAGAGAATTGTAAGGCTCGTATTATGGGAAGAAGGTGACTATTAAGTGTTCTTACCATTGGAACATTGCTGGCCTAATATTATAAGAATATCAAAATAAAATGGAGTCAGTACTTAAATAAGTGATATTTTTTTATGGAGGTTATAAATCATATTTTTAATAGCATGTACTTCTATAGGTATTTCAGCTTGGCTTCTCTAGATGACAAGTATTGTCTTGAGGAAGATATCATAGAATCATAGAATATCCCAAGTTGGAAGGAATCTACAGTGGTCGTCGAGCCCAATTCCTGGGTCCCCAGAGGACCACCCAAAAAATCAGACCCTCTGAGAGCATTGTCCATACACTTCTTGAACACTGACATGCCCAGTTCTGTGACCACTGCCCTGAGGAGCCTGTTCCAGTGCCCAACCACCCTCTTGGTGAAGAATCTTTTCCTGATATCCAGTTTGAACTGCCCCCATCGCAGCTTCAAGCCGTTTCATCAGGTCCTATGCAAAGACATGAAAGAGTTATTTGAATGTCATTAATTGTTTTCACAGAATCACAGAATCACAGAATCACAGAACTGTAGGGGTTGGAAGGGATCTCGAAAGATCATCGGGTCCAACCCCCCTGCCAAAGCAGGTTCCTCAGAACAGGCTGCCCAGGTAGGCGTCCAGACAGGCCTTGAATATCTCCAGAGAATGAGACTCCACAACCTCCCTAGGCAGCCTGTTCCAATGCTCTGTCACCCTCACCGTGAAGAAGAAATTCACGGTAAGTTATTAAAAGAGTGAATGAAAAAGAAGAGTGAAAGAGATATGTGCCAAAATGATAAATTCATTAAAAGTAGAACCTTTTTCTAGTCACAGAAATACAAAACAGTTGATGTGGGAAGGGACTTCACGTGACTGCCTAGTCCAACAAGGCTCAAGCAGGGTCACCTAGAGCAGGTTGCCCAGGACCTAGTATTATGTTAGTTGTTTTACTTTATCAAGAAAACATAACTTCATGCTGCTATTGGATCTATTATCTATTTGAGTTAACTTTCTGTACAATTGGAAGTTATAGGTGGATTTTAGGAAAGATGTATCACCTACCCTATCAAAGTACACAGCAAATACCATCTGTCATTCATTTTGGATAAATATTTTATCTATGAAAGTACCTCTACACATGCCTGGAAAATTATTCAGATTTACACTCAGCAGTAAGACAAAGACTCTACCGATGACTTTCTAAAATTGCCATGTGGCTAACGGCCATAGGACATATGTAATGAAGCTTGAGTAGCTGAGAGCTGGAAGAACTCAAGATTTTACTGTACATCCCAGGTGTCCAACCTCCCATTTTGGGCACAGCTGGTGTGCATGTCCACCAGCAAGCTAACCCAAAGTCCCTGCTGGCTTGCTTCCATCCCAGTCATCACACTGATTTAAGACCATTTCTTCCTCCTTCACTTTTGAGCCCAAAGCTAATAGAAATTAAAGAATTACAGTGATTTAAATATTTGTTACTGGTTGAATAAGGAAAGGAATGATTGCAACAAAGAGGAACAACAAGAACAATATATTATTTCAAACAAATAAGATTGTGAAGAAAACAAAACAAAAAAAAAAAACACAAAAAAAAAAACACACACACACACAACAAAAAACCTTTGCAACTCTATTGCACCTTGAAACCAAAGCTTTCATAGTTGGAGAGTCCTGAGTTGAATTATCTGAGTTGGATAAATTTATTGTCCTTGACAAACATAAAAAGGAAAGAGAAATCAAAACAAGGTCACATTTGACATTCAGACAAACATCTCAGAAAGTGTCTACTACTTTTTTATCATTACTGCTTTATTCATGTCACAAATAATTGCACAGTACTTCCAAAAGACCAAATTCTCACTTCTAAACATTCTCCTTGGGTTGTGAATATATGATACCTGAAATACCCATAATCTGTCATAGAAATAATTGCTGATTCTAGTTGTTTAAAATATTCTGCACCTAGGCTACAAAATAATGAATCATTCCTGATAGAAGTGAATAACTGTTTTGCTTTATGTATCAGAATGTTCCACAAAGTTGATTTAGCACAAGGACAATGTATTGTTTAAAATTAAAACCAAAACAATTAAAGAACTCCAAACTACTTATAAGTACATCTGTGTGATGCCATGCAGCATGTGCATTGATGCCTGCTCTACGTGTGTTCATGGGCACATAATACCACCATGAAGAAACTCTAAGGTGTTGAAACAGCATAGCTTCTTTTCAGTTACTTAATCTGAACGCAATGTGCCACTGCTGCATTTAACACTGGTAGTTCAGCACTAGTCTGTGGATTTCTGTTCTGCTGCACAGTAAGGACTCCCCTTATATTATGCATATATTATATTATTTAGGTATTTCTGCAAGTTCCCTGGTTGTGTATACAATTACATTTCAAGCAGATTTATATTGAATAATATGTAAAATAGATTTTGTGTAAAGCATCTGGAATAAGTGCAAAATACAGTTAATTCTAGATCTTGGTCTAATCAAAGTTGTTTGCAAACACCAGGTTTTAGAAGTGAGATCATAACCCCAGACAATCTTTCTTTTTTTTTTTGTACCCTTTCCTTTCTCCTTCATTGCAGGTAGGATGGAAAGTGGAAGGAATAGCAGAAAAGAAATTTCCTGTTACCCTCCATGGGCAGGCTCAGCATACTCTCTTGTGCTTTGAGCTGGCACCCTGAAAGTCCAACTCTACCAGTCAGTGCCCTTGCCAGAGGTGCCTTGGAGAAGGCCCAGCAGGGACTCAAGTAAAGGTACCCTTTTTTCTCACCCCACAAATTGTACCAGACCCACACAGCTTTAAGTATATGTGTGAGAGAACTGAAGGAGCTCAAGGTGGAGAGTGCAGGGGTTTTCTACAAGCGCCTTGCCCCATTGCTGGACAAGGCAGGCCCACAGGTGAGCTGCCACAGCAGCAATGGCTCCTTTTCTTTTTCCATTTACCAGGGTTTTTGGGTACACAGAAACTACCACAGCAACACCATCCTGCTTTTTGGTAGAGCAGCCCTAGCACGTGAATTGCATTCATATTACAAAAACTACATGTTTGGCCATCCCTGATACAGAAACCCAAAGGGCAGGGATGGAGTTTCCAAAATGGATAGCACTGTGGACTGTGGGTAAGAAGTAATCCAGGAAGGAGATGCTGGCTATAACCATACCATCACATCAGTTCCTTGATGCTGACTTTTAAAATGTTTTCCTTGATGACTCAATTAATGCTTCACTTCCCTGTCAAACCCTCATCAGGGCTTCTCTCTCTAGCACTCTCTGAAAAGTAAGTTTTAATGAAGACTGCCATATACAACACAGCCAAATTATTTGGCTTGAGTTAATCTTGAAACAATATTTTAATAAGTCAAATCAGCAAAGGGTTGAAGGCAGGACTAGGAACCAATTGACCTGCATCTATTTCTGGGCTCTTCCAGCAGAATCTGCAACCTTGGGAAAATCACTTCACAGCTCTGTACTTTCATTCCCTGTAGAACTGGATACAGATATTTCTATCCTGTGAGATACTTCAAGGAAATTTCAGATGAAGGATGCTACATATGAACTGAGACACAAAACAGCAATTAATCTCATATCGAGATTAATGGCTGCCCATCAATAAGTATAACAGCATGACCATGTGAAGAAGATCCAGTAATGCTTGTCTTTAGGATTACTTTCACTCTCCTTTCATGAACAATGTATTAACCTGGCATTTTTAACAATTTTTTCTTTGTTCAAAACAGTTACCATTTTTACTTTGTCTACTTAGGTATAAAAGTGAAACAAACAAATGTGATCTGCTGATAATTAATTTGGGGTCTGGGAATACAAGTGAGAAAGCATGCAAGATTTCTTGATGTTTATCACCAGTTGGCTCTCTTCTTCCTTTCCAATAAAACCAGCTGTAGTATGTGTGCATCTCACTGTGCCTGAACACTGTTTCACTTGCTTATAATGTTCTACCCCTATCTGCCCCTCCTATATATACATTTATTATATAAATACCTATGAGTTAGTGACTTTTCTGTGATCTACCCATGAGCTTAATAGTAAGCTGTTCAAGTTCAAAAGTAACTTAATGATACCAGAAACAACAACAGAATTCTCCCCAAACAAGAAAACAAACATTTAGTGATTGACCTTGATGTGGTGGAAAGGCTTGTATATTTCCATGGTCCTACAGCTTCTCCAGCATCTGTGATGGTCCCTGCTTGGGTGATCTGTAATCACCCAAGCTAGACAGATAGGGTCCAGAGAAAGGGACACCACTTTTGCATATAAAAACAACAGGAAACTCAGATAAGCTATGGAAAGAACGTAAAGAACAAGGTTGTCTCATAAGTATGTATGACCTTGACCATGCAAAAGTCGTGTTTTGAGCATTTTTGTGCCTTCAAATTAGAAGGCTGTCCCATATGCTTCCAAGTTTTCTGAGAGATATCGTGGCTGGGAAAAGTTTGCAAAATTACCCTGTTAACTGTGGAGAGACTGGAAAGCATAACATGAGGAGAGATTTTAGAGGGTGTGATGTATTGATGTGAGCAGTTATTGACCATAATAACACCAGAAGAATAATTAAAAGTATGCTGTCCCCAGAGAAAGAGATGAAATAAACATTGCACCAGTGAACACAGAACAAACATCTAAAATAATCTTGCAATTAAAGTAACACCCATGAATGGAACAGAAAAGGTGTAAAAATCTGCTATGTGGAATGAAAATTGTCATGGTATAAGTCATGGCATGGGAATGAGATTAATTGCTATTGCTATGTTTAAAGATAATTTATGAGAGACATTGTTTTCTTAAAAATACATTCACAAACATATCTGGTGTTGCTTATCAAGAAGACTGGCCCAAGGGAAGCTGTGTAAACTGGATTATTATCTGTAAGTCAATAATACAATTTCTTTAAGATTTATCTTTTTTCCCTCAACCATTCATTTAAATTTATTTTAATAATTTGTTTTAATATATTTTTTTTTAATTTTCTGTTTGTATTTATATTAGTAACTTCAGTGAGTTCTCTCCTCTGATTTTTTTAAAATCATTACTTTAATTCATCCTACTTTAAAAGAGTCTACCACCTTTCCATGTAAGAAACAAATACGAGCTCGTTGCCAATCAAAAGACTGTTTATTAAACTTTTTTCTTGATATTAATATTGAAAATTTGTTTACTTTTTCTGTTTGTTTGTTTGTTTGTTTTGTTTTGTTTTGTTTTGTTTTTTCTTTGCAGTGTTATTTTTGAAGGGTATTACTATTATGTTTTTTCCAAATTTGCACAAACAGTATTTATCTGGGAATCAGGTTTTATTCACAACTGAAGAAATGTTAAAAACAAACAAACAAACAAAACAAACAAAAAATCACCACACAGCTATTTTTAATATATGTCCTAAATATTTATATGTGTACATACATTCAGAATTATTTTTGTCCATTGAAGATATGACAGAAAAATACCAAAGTGCTTTCATTTAACATTAAATTGCTCAGTAATAGCGGAATATATATATATATATATATTTTTTTTTTTTTTTTGACAAAAAATAGTAGCATTATCTAAAATAGTTTTTGAAACTGACTATACTGTTGCTTATTCTATAGTAACATTCTATTTCTTTAGAGTTATATTTATTTAGCACACAAAGAAGAAAAGCTTACTTAGGACACCATGTTATCTAACACCATATATTTGGAACATGAAAACTTACTTGCTTTTTTCTTTCATTATATGTGGAATATTGTAAGTAAAAAATGTACCATATAGTATATATTGTATCAAACAAACCAAATATTAGTATGTGGAATTTGATTTTTGTACTGTTAAGATCTGTGAGAAATTTATGTATATACATATGTATATATATTTCAGGCAGTGCATTCTTTTCTCTACAAACATGAAATATTGTCCCTCTTTCTGTGAAGGACACATTTATTCTCATAATGCTGGTAATACTACAATGGTAATAATCAAAAGCTCCTTGATCTCAGTACTACCCTCAATCTTCTTTCCTTGTGGCAATGAGCTTGAAATCCACAGAAATCATTTAGCTGGTCTCTTTTGTCATCTCAGTTTTGTGCTCAAAACAGTTTGCTGCCCCTTAAATGCTGATGAATTTTTCTATCTGCTCCATGTCTACCAAGCCACAGTGAACATTACCAAACTCTTGGCCTTCTGTTTGCCTAACAGTACAAAAAAGGACTGTACAGGTAAAATATCCTACCTCACAGTGCAAACACTTCCTTGCAGTATTCTTCATCCACTGAGTTAGTCCTATAGTTTCTTCTGCAGATCTTTTTGCTATTCCTTTAAAGGTCTTCTGATCATTACTGATATCCTCCATAAATGTGACATGATCTGTCTGGTCCTTAATTGCTATCCCATATTTCACTACAGAGACTGATTTTTTTACTGTTTCTGATATATCAGTGACTAACATATTTTCTTGGGGTATTTATTGTGACATTATCTTTCTTACCATTAGAAAAGCTGGAAAGGAATCCTGGAATTCAGGTGTTAAACCTTAGTGGCTTGTGGGGAAAAGGGCTAGGCAATTGCTCTCCTTTTAAGACATCATCAACTGGAGCAACAATACGAGATGCTCCAAGCAAAAGGCAAGGATCAGCCACTTGAGCCTAACCAACTTCTGGAAATGTTGATGCCCTTCCTCTGGCACCCACACAAAACTGCTGCTGGCAGTAGTGCCTCCACCAGCACTATGATTACTTGGCAGCCTACTGACCTAGACAGTTTCCTGTTTTGCCTAAGCCTAAAGCCATCCCTGGATCCCAATTCCCTGTTTGGCAAACGACAGGAGGCACATATATGACAAAAGCTTAGTGGTATTACAGGCAGTCCTCGCGTCAGACTTTTAGGTGCCGACAGGTCTTTATTGATGGTAATGTAATGACGGAGGAATGCAGCTACTGTCAGGGCAGACAACAAGTGACGGAGGCTTTGGAGATCCCATGTAGACACATAAATTATCAAATATTCCCCTACAGCCTTTTCTGGTTGTAGCTGTAAGTAATTTGCCAATCTATCTAGGATGCAACTTCCTTTATCTAAAAGCATGAGTGCCCAGTACACCGATTTCAGAGTTAGTAAATGAAAACCAACAAAAATATGGCAAATAGTACCAATGGTGTGTAAATGTTTAAAAGTATGGACAAATAATAATCAACAGACAAAAGGAAGGGAGGACAGAAAATATTTTTTTTTTTCCTAAGGAATTCCAGATTTCTTGTGACCAGCAAAAAGAAATTTAACTGACACTTCTGATCAGTTCTCAAACACAGACTTCCTATATGTATATGTATATTAAACAACAACAACAACAACAACCCACACCTTGTCTTGTTCTCCTTCCTCTCACACTAGTAACCACCTAGTCTGAGCTTAGAAGCACCAGTGAATTTTAGTGTAATCCTTGCTCAGCTCTATCCTTCAGGGATCGTAGAAAAATCATTGCAAGGACATACCTAAAAATAGGAAATCCAGCATCAGCGATCCATCACTTTCTTGCCCAGACTTCTTCCTCCCTTCCCTTCTCTGCATACACATGCTTCCATTTCTGTTTTCCATGAGAAGAAAAACTGAGAAGATGTGATGAGACTGCTTTCTAGACAAGGTAGAGATGGGCAATGGCTGTTGATGTGCCTTGGCTCTAAGAGTCAATAACAAGTTTCAGTGTAGACAAATTCATAGTCTTTCTTGTGGCATTCATTATGTTGTGCACTGGAGGGCAAAAGGTTAACAAAGACATGTATTTCCATATGTCCCATTTATATGAATTGCTAAGGTCAGGTCTAAATTTCCTGGAGGAATCTCCTCTTTAAAGGAAGATCCCTAGGGTTTAGACAACAATATCAGAAGTCCTGGAGAGTGTGTCAGCTGATAGATGAACTGTAATCAGTGCAGGCTTTTCCTCTAGGGACAGGCCTACAAGCCCATAAAGACATTATGGAATAGAAAGCAAGAGACGATTTAGAGATTTCAAATCTCTTACAACTGGTTTGCACTGAGCTGTATGATAGCTAGCAATATGGCAATAGGAGCAGATTCTTCTTGTCATCATGATACTTCCCCTTCTCTCCTTTTGTTAATGGGCCCCATGTGCTAACTCAAACATCAGAAACATCATAGCCTTGTTATTGTTTTATTTTCCCCAAAAGAAAACTGCTGAACTGTGGTTCATATTACAGTCTAAGTGCTCCTGCTGAGGTTTGTATTTATACAGGAGTTTGTGAAGGAGTATGAACATAGCCTCAATATGCTCAAGGCACTGGAAATCACTTAGTAAAAATAAATAATCATGTATAGATCAATATTTTTAAAACATTCAATCTACAGTGCTACAAATATATGTAATGAAAAGTTGTTTGCACCTCTGTCATTGAGACTCCCCAAGGACTGAGGAAAAGAGTTAAAGACAAGTTATTAGGACAAGATCCAGCCCTGAGAAACCCTGAGTCAGCTTTGTGAGGTACTACTTGAAGTCTATGTAAGAGATTTCTTGGCATACAAAACACAGATTTACAGGATGAGTTGGTCATCTCCATTTACTGATAAACACTTTTACAGTTTATATTATGTTCTTTGAAATGGGGATTCAAAATTGTTTTTCTCAACTCCCAGCATTGTGGGAAAGACAACAGGTTCTTGGAGAGCCATTCTTAACTTCTCTTGGCAGATAGTTAACCCCTAATAAACTTGGGCACTCTCATGAGAGGTGCAGAAATGAGGCAGAAGATGAATTTAAATGCATATGTGCTATAAATAGAGGAAGTACTGCAGCCTGAGTACTGCAAATGTCTGGATTAAATTCTATCTTCTCACATTTTATGAGAAAGGACTGATTTAATCATCTGCCTTGAACATGAGATTCAAATAGCAGATAGATGGCTTCTTAATCCTCTTCACAGGCAATGATGAACCGCTACGTTTCCCTCCTAAATACTGCTGAGTAGGCAGTTTATATTGCTCCCCAGTTCAAGTGCTGGTTCTTCAGGATCCTTGTGTAAGATCTTATGCTTTATTTCTAAATACTATAAGAAGATTAGGCATTGACTTAAAGGACTGTGTGGTCTATTGCTGGTGAAGTGGCTAAAAAAATGAAGGTAACCACATTTTACACAGCTTGTATTATGTGACCTTGTTTCTTCTACTTCTGGTGGTTAGGAACTGTTCCTAACTCTGCTAAGTCAGTTGCCAAACCCACATGGACTTCAGTGGTACAGTCAAGTCCCAGGGTCATGCTGGTCTGAGCATCAGTCTACAGGTCTGATTGTAAGTATTCTCATAGCCCTCACACTGTACACTGCTGGATAACTTCAAGAGATGTTGTCTTGTTGTTCATTACATAGAACTGGACTATGGCTAGCCCTTTCTTGTGCCACACTGCCGTGAACTGATTGCAAGGAAGAGATGTGTGATTCCAACGTGGTACCTCCCATACATTTATTGTCAGTTGTTCATTCCTTAAAAGGATGTTGCAGTTTCAAAGGATTTATCTACAACCTGACCAGACCTGTCAGATCACACGTGCTGAGTAAAGGCTCACTCATTCTTTTGGTCCCCCTCTCAGTCTGTCCCCTCATGGAGATGTCTCAAATTTTGGAGCACGTCAACATGGCTTCTCTCTTTGTTGACCCCATGCGTCACATACAGCTTGCAAATGTTATCTGCTCTTCTCCCAGGAACAACTCTCTGCGTAGGTCCTGTCTCATCACAAGCTTTTCCAGCATGACTCCTGTATCTTGCAAAATCTGCTTGCAACACATTCAACAGCTCTTAGCGCAGTGTTATTTATGTTCTTCTAAAGCCATGTAACTTGTACATGAATTGGGAAGTAAATGTAATCCTGACTCGTTTCAGTCAATTTATGTCTCTCTTGGAAGGTCAGAAATACTTGATGTAATAATGTAGCTGCTGAACTCTGTACAACAAATAACCCCATCATCAAAGCACATAGGGAAAATCAGTAGGGTTTTTTGCTGATTCAAAGCATTTTCCATTGTCTCTGCTCAAGCAGCATGACTCTGTGCTGTCAAAGCAAAGTGGACTTTTATGACTTATACTTACTAATTTATTTCTAGCTTATATTTTTGAAATTTTTTTCTTCTTTTTTTTTTTTTTCATTGCTAATCTTTCATATACGCATGGGTGGAGTACTCATGACAACTCAAACCTGTTCTGCAGGAAAGAAACTGCAGCACAGAAGATGTGTAAGTCTCCATTACACATTTAAAAATTGTAAGCAATTACATATTCTAGAATTTCAGTGTGATTTCAAGAGTTTTTTTAAAAGATATTATACAGTTATTCAGAAAAAAACTTTCTAGTTGACACTACATATTTTTGAAGAATTGTACTGATTTGGTAAAATTTTCTCAGGCACAGGATATGATCTCATAATGAGATGGTTGTGTTAACTCTCCTAAAAAGCTGTAGATAATTCACCAGTCCAAAATACGGAAAACCAAGCATTAGCTGAACTTTTAATTTCTTTCTTGCTGAACACAGAAGGGGGAAATTCTCTAGTTGTCATAGCAGCATGGTAAAAGAAACAAATGTTCCAAATTAGAAATTCATGATAGGAAATGTGAACTTCAAGCATCCCTACACTGTGTTATTCTTATTTTCAGTCATAGTGTTGAAGTGTCATCTTTTTCATTGCTTTCATTTTCTCAGTGATGCACAGAAATAAATGAATGCTCATTAAAATGTGTTTACTTTGGAATCTCTGAATTAATTTTTAAGTTTAATATGGAACAGAAGCTTATGTACCATTGGAGGAAAGTAGTAAAAAATACATGCCACAGCTTTAATTTTGTAAAATATCCAGTAATAAATCCCAGAAACACAGTAATGCCTGAAGTAAAAATACACATGTAAAATATAAGCAACAAATGGTTTTATTCAAGAAAGAGGAGCCTAGCTGACTGAAGCATCATGCTTAGGAAAACTATGATATATTACATTTTAAAATAATAATATAATTCTACCAGAACTATATTAAATTAATAGTAATAATAATAATAATAATAAAAGAATCTGTTTCTTCCATTGCTTACATACACAAAGAGCTGACTCAGGCTAGTTTTTCTCTGTCTACATTCATAAATGGCCTGCCACAAGTGTGGGATGAAATTCCACTAAATAACTTTTTGAATAACTATGTCAAATATGGAAAAGAGACAGGGTTGGTATCCTTTTTCAGCACATGTGCTTTCACTGACTTCCTTGCTTTTTCTTATACCATATACCATACTTTTCAGTGGTCCCAGCTGGGCTATCACCAGAGCATTTACACCTTTAGGATGACACATCTCACTTGCATCGCTTGTTAGCATGTTGAACTGCTCTGGTCTGTGACTCACTTGTGTATATGCCCCTTTTTAATATATTTTATAATAAACTCTTTAGTACGCTGCAGTTGAACTGTTCTAGACAGCCTATATTAGCATGAGTCATTATTATCTAAACATTCAAAGGTAGAACTGGATCTATGTTGTCTGGTTTCAGCATAGGCAAACTCAGCTTGCAAACATATGTTTCCCGGGAGCTGTATCACTTAAAAACAAACTTTAATTTGCTATGCCAAAAGCAGTATTCATTAGCCAATCTTGAATTTAAAATCCTGACTTGTAATAGGAAATCAAGAGAATTAAATGTTTTGATAAATGTAAACCCCAAGTTCATGTGAGAAATATTTGTTCTAATTATCAGGGTCCCACTTGATCTACACAGAATGAGTGTTCGGTGCAGTCCTCATCCTCCCACCTCAAAAAAGGATATGGAAGAGCTGTAGATGATCCAGAGAAAAGACGTAAAGATGATCAAAGGTATGAACAACTTCCAATTACACAGTTTAGGAGACTTCAGCTTGGCAAACTAGCAATTGAGGGGATATATGATAAAGCCATAAAATATGGGGAGTGGCATGGGAAGGGTGAATAGGCATCAGTTGTTCATTGTCTCTCTCAGTAGTAGAAGCAGTGACATCAGATGAATCTGCAGATTGTTGGTTCAAAACATTTTGATTTTTTTTTTGTTTGTTTCATGCAGGATGTCACTATAATGACAGTGTTTTGTAGAAACTAGAAGTTTGTACAGATCAAAGGACAAACTGAAGAACTTCATGGAAGTAAAATCTATAGGGTCACAGAATACACTGAGCTCATGTACTCCCCAAGTTGCAAATAATCAGCCTGTTGCAATGCTTGGGAAAATCATTACCTACCTACCTACTTTTATAATTTTTACTTGGTGTCCTGCTCTGTCTGTTATCTTGGTCTGTTCTAGCATGCTTCCTATGCTATTTGCTTATTACCTGACCATCAAAAAAATATTCAAATAGTGCATCTATACTTTTGGGGTACTTACCCAATAACTATAAACTTGTCTTTCAAGATTAATTCCTAAAGAACATTTGCAGCAAGTCTGACAGAGTATAAATAAAGTATGAATAAATACAGTGTGATCTGCATAAGAAAGAAAGAAAACATAAGAGTAGGAAAAATATTTGTAGCTTAAATATATATGTATATTTTCACCACATCTTCCATTATGATACAAAATATTTAAGAGATTTTAAGATTGCTATGAAAATATGTTACAGGATTATCTTTTGCCATTAATGACATTAAATGTTAAAATATATTTTAAAAAGTCATTAAATTGTTATAACCATGCACTTACCATGCATTTAAAACAGAAAGAAAATGCACAAGGTATGTAATAAGGAATGGGAGAGCAGACAATTATAGATTGAAGAACCTGACCTGTAATACAGATAGTATTGTTAATTTTTATATAGACCTCTTTTACAGGATTAGTCTACCTGAAATCTTAGTTAAATATGCTCTGCAATTGTGTGTGAATCATGAAATACACTTGTCAAGTACATGTTTCACTTGTCAATTTCTTGACAGATCCCAATGAGACACTGAATGAGGAAGTATTTATTTGGTCCTTGTGGATCTGCTTTACTTATCTGGCAGGTGAAAATAATCCTCAGTTCCAAGCAGAATGCTGTACTGCTCAGACAGACTACAAAATTGATAGTACTTTTAAACTGATGGTTACCATCATCTCTGTGGTCAGATTTCATATATATATATATATACATATATATTAGAAGATTTGGGATGGGAAAGGGGACAAAATACACGGGCATTTTCTGGGTAATATAACTGGGTTATTCTTGTGGGTTCATGCTAAGCAAGTTTGTGTGAGCAAATGTGAATCTAACCAGTAAAACAAGCAGATGTCAAAGAGAAAGTTATGACACTTTGGCATAAATGAAAGGAAAGGGCTTATGTCTTATTTTCTTTGCGGAAGAGGGAAGTGTTTACCTCAGTAATGGTGACTAAAACTCAACAGTAGCAAACATACATGGACATCTATTCAATATTAATGGAATCTATGACTTGAGATATTAACTGAGCTTTCTAACACTTTGCTATGCTACCAATGTAATTTCCTTTCTTGGCATTTATTCTGTCATTTGGCTACATAGCATGGAGTCCCAGTATGAACTATCACGTGAACTATCATATTCATATGAATATTAATAATATGAACTATCAAAGAAATCTGGCTTGGCTAATCAGAGATTCCTGACTGCTTCAGAGGGCAATAAATAAGACAAAATCCTGTATCAACCTCTTTGGAAGGCTCTGGAGGGGAAGGGCTCTTCACTGCCCAAAGAAATTGCATGTTAATAATAGAGTCACTTCTGTTCTTTTCTAGTAGTTCATTTATATTATGCAACTAAAAAGAAAGCATAAGTTAAGATCCAGCCTATTTACTATAGAACAACATAAACTAACAAGAAAGGGAATCAAAACTTCTGAGTACCTTTATTTGGAAGGTTGTAACTTACTTCAACTTGTATGAAGATTTGTCCATCAACAACTTTCATGATAAGATAAAAAAATGCAGCTATGAATTTCTGAGATACAGGTAGTTTGCTTTGTTATTTATACATGTACCTAGCCATAACTTAGAGTTACTTTTTAGTTTTAGTGCTTGGCTGAGTGTCCTGTGCAGCTCAGAAAATAACCTTTCTTTTAGTTTCAGCAGTAATACTTTATACCCCATGCAGAGTGACAAATTAATGCACTAGACAAAGTGGGGGATTCACTCTCAGTGAAAAACACTTTCTGTGTGCTTAAATGAAAAAATCTAATTAACTATATTTTCTAATATATATATTTTTTTTCTTTCTATATTACCTCACCCTTTTTTGTGGTCTTTGATCATGTCAGAATTAATGAACAGCAAACCAGCATAATACAGCACACTGCCTTAAACTCTCAAACAGGAAAAAATGTTGTCATCGAATAAACCCAGCCACAGAAATATCTCTTATTTGAAGCATATTCTCCTACCAAATGTTATAACATCCAATTATTTTTTTTTTCAATCAAAAAAGATGTTTCATTGTTTTAAAAAACTCACAGGCAAACCAATGAAAACAGCAGTTTATATGATTTGTGACTTTGGGAAAAGGGAAAAAGAGAAGGTATCATCCAAAGTCAGAGGCGAAACTTTCTCTCTACAAGAGGAAGTTTGATGGAAAAGAGTACGAGAACTTTCCAGCAAGACATCAAAAAGAGACAAAGCAATCGATTAGGAAACAGGTGATTAAGTGAAGTAAAGCAGGTGCATGAAAGGGAGTGAAGGGAACCAGACTTAAATGGATGGGTAAGTCTTGTTAGCACTGAAGGATCCTGAGTTTAACATGAAAAGGGAATGGGGAACAATAGAAAAATGTTGAGAGAAAGAAAAACAGTGAGAATGATTTAGGAAAAGTACTATGGAAAATAGGGCAATAGGTGACCAAACCTTTCTGAAAGTTTTAAATGAGGAATAAATGTGTCTGAGTAAATAAAAAAAATAAAAATATTGGGACGGAAACTTCCCCTTCCCTCAGATGGATTAAGGTGAAAAGGAAGAAAGAAACTCAAAGCTAAGTGATATTGCCTGTAAGATAAGTCAGATCATTGAACCTCTGTTTTAGAAAGTTCCCTGAAAGAGCACTAAATAACGGAAACCAAAAGTGGAAAATCTTTGCCTCTGTCTCTTTTGGTCACTTTGAAGCACCTCGAGGCTGTCAGGCTTTATACCCTTTCCATCACATAGTTGAAGTCCAGTGCTGCTCCAGGCCAGTAAATCTTTGGAATATAACACACTTAATAAATCAGCCTCATTGAAATCAGAATTGACATTTATTTCCTTTTGGAAACTCTGATTTCTTAAATTCAGACTTCTATTTACCCTCACAATCAGAAACTATATATATAAACAGGAAAATCAAAGAGATGAAAAAATAGTGCTTATATACTGTAAATCTCACTTTTCCCTAACATTAGCCAGGAGGACTCTTCAAGGGCTGCCTATTAGTGTGACGGAGATCCTCTGAGAAACAGCTTCCTCCAGCCTGGTAAGACAGTTTCCCTCTAAAAACAACTGTTTTATATCTAGGCTCAATGATGTTTTTTGTTTTTGTTTCATAAGTATCATCAGTGATTTGTGAAGAAGTTATTTAATATTAAGAACAAAATCTCAAAGTCTTACAAAGCTGTATTACAACACATCAGATTCCTATTACAGAAATATTCTATCTGGTGATTGTATACTGTTTCCATAAATTATAACAGAAATCCTCTGGTCTTGTAACATACATTTTAACAACATTTTGTTACAGTAAGTACTAGGAGAGGTTTATTACAGTAATTGAAAGAGAGGAACTTGTGCATGTTCCACCCAAATTTGTACTATGTTCCAGTGAATTAAAACAATGTAAACAAAGAAAGGATCAGTTTCCTGCAGTGTCAATGAGGTTATAATTAAAGGACAGCAACCAACACATCTAATTATTAGGAGATGGGAACTTGATAACTTTGTAGAAAAAACACCTCTGACGTTTTTGCTTACAGCAACAAGGAGCTCGACTCATTGACCCTGTCAAGGTCTTTTGTAGCCTTATATTATGACAGTCTGTTCTGGGCTGACCATTTTAATGCCATTTACTCAGTCTGGAGACAATAAGGACAAAGATTTCCTTGAGTGTGTCAGACTTTTGAATGTCAGGCAGATGATGAGTGCTTTTTAAATACCTGACACTCTTTTGCTCCTATAAAAACAATTCAGTAGTCTTATTGAGTTATTTAATCAATATTGATAGAAATATATTGCTGCTACCATATGTTATCTTAAATTAATTGTGATCTGCTTTTCTCCTATTCTTGTTCATTTCCAGGCTTACCAATACATTTTCAAAACAAAAGGTAGTAGTCAAGTTTGTATGATCTTGAAGTTACATTTGTTACACATGAAAGGAGTAAAACGTGGTCTTTCACAATGTGTTGTGGGCCTGTAGCTAGCATAGGATGGCTTACCAGATTGAGGTTCCAATTTTAAGTGGAACTGAAAAAGTTGAAGCACGAGGTGTGTAGTATCATTCCTAACCCGTCTCTGAGACATGTCTCTGAGATAGCATTAGCTATAGAGTCTTGCAAACTAATCAAATATTCAAGACAACACAGAGTCTACATCACTGGATACACAAACCAAAGATACATCATTGACAGTGGTCAGTAAATGGGTCTTTCATGGAGACTGACTGAAGAAAGACAGTGTCACAACTATTGACAGAAGGAGAAATTTGCTGCAGGAAGGAATGGTTAACACAGAAGTTTGTGATTGATTTAAAAATCCTGCTCTCTGAAGAAGTCTGGTAAAGCATTTATGCTGAGACACAATAGGCTCACCACCATTCACTTAGAGACCTCTGCCAACAGAAGCTAACTGTAGAACAGGCATCCTATGGTTGTGCATCTGCCTTCTGCAGTCTGTCATCATAGAATAATCATAGAACGGCCTGGATTGTAAGGGATCTTAAAGATCACCTTGTTCCACCCCAACCCCCCCCTCCCCCCCCAGATGGACAGGGACAACTCATTATGGACTAGGCTGCACAAAGCTCCGTCCAACCTGGCCTTGAACATTTCCAGGGAAGGTGCATTCACAGATTCTCATCTGTGCAACCTATTCTAGTGCTTCACCACTGAGAGAAGAATTTATTCCTAATACCTAATCTAAAACTATACTCTTTTAGAATCAAAGAATCATAGAATGGCTTTGGTTGGAAGGGACCTTAAAGATCATCTAACTCCAAACCCCCTGCCATTGCAAGGGATGCCACCCACTAGATCAGGCTGGACAAGGCCCCATCCAGCCTGGCCTTGAACAATTTCAGGGATGGGGCATCCACAATTTCTCTTGGCAACCTTCTCTTTTTAGTTTAAAGCCACCCCCCCTTATCCTATCCCTACAATCCCTGACAAAGAGTCCCTCCCCAGCTTTCCTGTAGGTCCCCTGTAGGTACTGAAAGGTCACTATAAGGTCTCCCTGGAGCCTTCTCTTCTCCGTGCTGAATAACTCCAACTGCCTCAGCCTATCTTCATAGGAGAGGTATTCCAGCCCTTTTAACCATCCTCATGGCCCTCCTCTGGAGTTACCCTAACAGTTACATGTCCTTCTTATACTGGGAGCCCCAGAGATGAACACAGCACTCCAGGTAGGATCTCACAAGAGCAGAGTAGATGGGGAGAATCACCTCCCTTGACCTTCTGGCCATGCTTCTTTTGATGCAGCTCAGGATATGGCTGGCTTTCTGGGCTGCAAGTGCACATTGCCAGCTCAGTTTATTGAATTTGTAATGAATGTAATGAATTGTCAAAATTCATCTTCTGAATTTTGTCGTCAACAAAGATAAAATTAAAGGACCTCATTTTTGCTTTAATCATCATAACAACAGAGCTGAGAGCTGAGAAAGATGGTTTGCAGGGAGCCCCCTCACCATAGCAGGTTTTACATATACTTTTTTCATTTTTGTTTCTTTCTACATGAGTTAATCTGTGTTAGTTGACACTGAATGTTACTTGCTGCTGTTAGACCTCTATCTCTATGAATTATTTACATTATTTTAAAATAGCAAATACAGCAAGGCAGGGTATGCAGAATGAAAATCCCATGTAAACAAAAGAGCTACCATTTGCCTAAAAAGCCAAAGAGGAACTTTAAAGCTCTATGGTATGGACCTTTTCCACAGTTTAATGTAACCTTTAGGGGTAATATACCATATGAGAGTAGTAAAATTACTGTCTGGAATATTTATTAGAATACAGATTAGAATATATTATATTATAGAATATAGTTCTTGATATTTAAATCACATAAATATTATTGATTATTTGTATTACAGGAGCACTAATAGCATCAAAGATGCTACAAAAACATAAAAAATGTAATCCCTCCACTGAAAAGCTCTGGAGAATGTTGTTAGGCAAAGCAAAACAAAGCAAAACAAAGCAAATGCAGTCATGTGGTCAGAGACAAGTCAGCAGGGAGTTCCTTCTCAGCTTATTTCCTTTAGAAAATCTGATTTTTATGTGTAACTTAAAGTAGAAAGGCATGAATGACAGAGACAGGGAACATGTAAAAAAAAAAAATCTCAGAGATTTTCTGGCTTTTACTACTTGTTACTTTGAAAAGGGAAAATGTAAATGAATCAAGTTTCATCTTGTACAGAAGATAAGGCCCTAACAGCTATCACAAACAGTAGGAGGTGTTGACGAGTGATATCTACACAGGTGCCACAGGGAGAACTTGTATTGCTATTTGATTTGAACAGTGATAGGGAAATATAATTTTCCTCATTATTATTCAGACTAATTCATAATATTAGTACAGACCAAAATTAATTGTTGCAATTGTTTAAAATAATCAAGCTTTGTTTTATGATTGTCCAGAAATTTTAATTTTCATTATTATGTAGGGAAGTCAAGAAGGTAACCCTCTATGTCACAACATCTCACATGTTAATGTATAAATACATAAACCAAATGTCAGACATAATATGTGTAAAGGACAAACATCTAATTTTTATTCAGTTATCAAAATTATTTGGACAAATTTAACAATGTCATATGCATAAGTCTAATTAGATTCAATTAATATCCAATTTGTTGCCATACTAATGTGTATTTTATATGTACATCACACCAAAACAATTTATTATTTTCCAGATATGTTCATGCTTGTAATATCGAAGATAAGCATTTTCCCCTTAAACACACACACACACAAAAACAAACAAACAAACAAACAAAAACACACAAAAAAACTCACAATCCAACAACACATCCAAAACCACCACAGATGTGCTTTTCCAAGGACAAGTAGCTGTTTTATTCTGCCTTTACTTCACCTAGAGGAAAAGCATCTTGTGATGCCTTCTATCTCCTCTCAATATAAAAGTATATAATTAATATACTTAAAATACTGTAAATCTTTTTTCTTGAGCTGTACAGTCATCAAATTCCAGACACATATACTTTTCCTCTTGCAGTGGAACCAACATATAATTAGGCTATGCCCATAGTAATTATTTTAAAGATTTTAAAATGATGGAAATTATTATTTTTATTATTATTTTTTTTGAACCCATTATACGTAGCACCAAGTAAGAGCAGGGGAAGTGAAAGAAACCCCGGTAAACTGCCATTCACTGGGGACAAGTCATACTCCTATTTGCCAGCAGTGCTCTTGCCTCTGCCTGCAATGCCGGGAAAAGGGCCAAGGGCAACAAGTCCTCGGCTGAGGTTGTGCCAGCTCCCCAGGGAGTCACAGCGTCTCTCTCAAAGCAGGCACAACACCTCCTACAAAATCAGACTTGGCCTCACCCTGCCTGAAAGCAACTCTCTGCCCAAGCTAGGAGTATCTAAGTTAACTTCTACACGCAGTACCAAGCCCATTTTTAATTGGCAAGTTAATCGTGTGAAAATGCTGACTGAATGTCATTTGTAAGTACTAGCCTTTTAGTTAAGCACATTTTCAGGTGGGGCATATATAAGCATAAAAAGCCCTCAGGACAAGTTGGAAACTGAACTCTGGCAGTCGCATTGTCCCCATATTACAGCTCACAGCAGATCTTCACCAATGCTATGTAAACTTTGCCAAGCACTGTGCAAACTGGTACATCCCATGAAATACAGGATCTCTGGCTTCTAACAGCATGAGTTTTCCCTCTCTGTTCCTCTGCTGGAGGAACTACTCTGTTTCTCTTTTGTGATTTTCGTTGGAGTTTGTACATCTTTACGGAATTGTAATTAGGTTGCATTAAAATTAAAAAATTAAAAAAATAAAAGTAGGAATAAGAAACTAAATTCTCATTAATTTCAAGCTAAAATCTCAAATGAAGCCAGCACACCTGGATTCCTGTATCTTCACAGTTAGGTGAAGAAGAGGTCTCTAAAATCGGCTGTGTGACAATCCTCTAAAGCAGTGTTATTGGTCCAATTCTAATTTAAAATCTAGTTTTATGACATTCCATTCATTTCAGTGAAGTTTGTTTCTCATTTGCAAAGGGAGATTAGATTCAGATTCAGTGAGGTTTGCTACAGAAGGTCAGATAAGACTGAAAGAGTATCTCCAGGCTTTTTTCTATGGAAAGAAGTCTTTTAAATCATTTTGGTGCTTGCAAAAATATCAGGAATGATTATTATACAACAGTTGTATTGCCTTAATTTGTTTGGTGTGCCTTGCGTAGGATGAGCTTAAGTCCTCCACAGACATCTAAAGCTATAAAAGCAACTGTACCAAACAAAACCACAGGCCCAGTTGGCCCAGCTCCCTGTTGACAGTGGCCAATAATGGATCCAGGGAAGCATATAAGAACATGGCAGGTACATACTGGTACTTTCCTAGCAAACTCACACAGCCTACAGCAATCTTTGAGACAGAGACTTCCTAAGAAAAAACATGACATGTTTCTGTCTAAAAATAGAGTGCAAGTTCAGAGTAATTGCACTGAAATTTTGTGTATACATGAGAATACAACCAACAACAGTAAGTGCATTTTTTCAAGCAAGGCACTTAAATACCTTCCTGTCTCTGTGAAGTTCATATTATGTTTAAAAATTACTTATTTTTATAAAAATAACACTTTACTTTATGGCAGTGGCAACACAATTAGTAAAATAAACGCTTTTGAAAGATAAATGTTAATTACAGTGAATGTACTTCCAGTTATTAAATTTGAATTCCATTTATTACTGACAAAAGAAATAACATTAAAATATCTTTAGTATCAGTAACATGTATGTTACAATCATAACTTTTATTGTAAACTTTAAATATATATATATATTTTAAATAAGTATTCTAAAAAAGAATTTTAGATAAATCTCTTATTCACTCAGAAAATTCATTACTACCTATATAGTGCCGTAGGTGCAGTGTATGTGGATAGTGTCTTACGAATACAAATTTAGACAAGGTTCCCGCCCTGAGAAATTTGCAACCTAGTTTGAACAATCGCAACACTGACAATTTAAGGATTAAGCACAGGAGACAGAAGAGGTCAAAAAGGTTAACTGACAGAAGTGGGATTTACTAAGAGATTTAAAGATCACTTTATTAACAGGTAGAACGAGCTTCTTCCAAGGAAAAATATTAGCATGAAAATTTCTTCAAAATCTTATTCTGAGAGAATTTGGTTTTCTGAGCATCTGGAAGGTTTGGGGAGGCCAGTTCCAATGGTCTTCACAAAACAAGGAAGGCAAGGAGTGAGCTGTTCCCATCTAAAAACAATGACTTCCTGTGCCCTAAATTTCTTTCATTTTTTGTTTGCAACTGAGCTGGCAAATTAGTTCCTGAGCTTATAGCTTTTACCATGCTAAAAACTAGAAAGGAGTGCATGACTCAAGTTTTAATTTGTTCTAATCTAACCATTTCTATTTTCAACCTGCAGGCCAAATTGTGGTAATTGCAGACAAACCACACTTTTCTATCCCTTCCCCTTGGAAGGACTGAAATTGCAGCAGTCCTACTCAAGTCCCAGTAAGCACACGGTGGGGCTTGTGTGCTGCCTAGCCCCAGCATGAGCCCTCTCTGCTGTGAATCCATGCTCTATCCCTACCTAGAAGAGGGCAAATAAGGCTGTGTCTGGACCACACATATTCAAAGCACACCACTGTCCCAAGAGCACTGTCCCAGTGGTTGCCTCCTACATCGCTAGGTTTTGCCACAGAGGATCTGCCAAACAACTTGGTCATGGGACTCTGCAACCCTGCCCCTGCTGCCAGGGCCACCTAGGTTCCAGTGCAACATGCCCAGCCACCAGCTGCCTGCTGTGACAGCTAGAACTTGTTCTTGAGCATTTAGAGCACTGCTAGCTTATGCAGCAGCTATAAATCATTTCTTTTCAGCTCAAGATCTATCACTGATCACATTTCCTGTTTTTTTTTTTGTTTGTTTGTTTGTTTGTTTGTTTTTTTCTTTTCTTTTCATTATTTTTCTTTTTTCTTTTTTTTTTCCCTGTATGGATTTTGTCAGAACATTTCTGACTTTAAAGTATCACTTCAGAGCTTTACTTTACAAACCCATATAACAAATTGATTTTAAGAAAATCTGCCTCTGTGATTTCTTTCTGGTTACAGTCTCATACTTTCTCAGGATTAGCAACTGATTTCAATTATTTTTTTAGATTATCTTCAAGATACTTGTGGTAGCAGCACCTAACTTGTCTGGTGAGTCAATGTCAAAAGTGTTGTGCAACATAAGAAACAAAATATATAGCTTGCTAGTTTGACGGTATCATTTCAGGTTAATTTTAAGAGTGCATAAAGATATTAAGAAAGGAAATCCCTTAGTTATGAGAAATACTGAACTATAATTAGCAATATCCTGAAGTTTATTTTGTTGGAAACGTAGGAGAAATGGAAGAAATACACTCAGAAGCATATACCTATCCTGTTACTTTTACAGGCTGACTAAAGAGTACGCAATGCTCTACAGTGTATTAGATTATAAGATACACTTGTAATGTTTTCTTTTGATTTTCACTATTTTATTACTTCCTTTGGATACTTTGAATGAAATACATTATGAAATAACATAACTGTAAATCATGATTGGACTTAAGTATAAAGCTTAACTCTTAAAAAACAAACAAACAAAAAAAACCTGTCATGGTCAAAATGCAGTTGTTATCATGGAAGCAAGTAGAAACCTGTTATATTATAAATTTTAACAAAGCTGTCCTCAGAAAGGTGCAGATGAAAAGAATTTAAAATAATCTGTGAAAACAGAAGAAAAAGTAAATACAAAGACACTTTTTAAATTGTGCCTGTCTTCTGCGACTCAGACTATGGTTGGAAAGGTTATATTTCAGCTAATAATTAAAGAGGTTCATTGTCTAATAGAGTTTGGTATTCTTGTGAAAACCAAAACCACAAAGAAATAATTTAGAATGACCAACAGCACATCACTCAGTCTATATACTCCAGAGGATAGACAAAGACACATTAAATGCATTGTGTTTACTTCACACTGCAGCCAATGAAAGGAAGGGAATATAACATACTAAATATTTTCCAGTCTTTACTGTGGCTGTAGGAAAAAAAAAAAAAAAGTGGAGTGGACATGATTATTATAAATAATATATATATATATTACAGTTTTTCAAATAAGCTGTGTTGCTATTGTAAATCAGACCAGGAAAAAAAAATACTAAAAAGTTATGAAAAGTGAAGAAGAAATGCTGAAGAAAACACAGGATTCAATTAATGTATCTGGAAATAAAGACAAACAATATCCATTTTGCCAAATGACAAGTACAGTCTCTTCCCCTGAGCAAACTGAAACAAGCTAAGACAGCCCCAGAGCATAATCCCATGAAGCTATGAATCTGGCAGAGACAGTGCTTCAAATACAGGGCTAAGGAGGAGCAAGCACAGCTGCAGCATACGCCCCAGTTCTGACAAGTGACCTTAAACATCATTACTGCTCTCCAGCTGAGCCTGGGTATGTTCCTCAAGAACCAAAGCTCTTTCTATGAGGCTGTAGTGGTAAAGCAACAGCAAACAGTTGAATAAGTCACTGCAAAATTGATAAAATATCCATAAAAGCAGATACTCACGCAACTTCTGTATTTTGTTTAACAACATGAACTGTTTCAAAAATAAAGTTAAATGGGCTCATAACTATTTCCCATTTTTGCAGTTAATTAAAATAAAAACCACCAATGGAAGGGTCATTTTCTACACTGAGCTCAGCTCCCTGCCAAGAAACACAACCCTTGCCTGCACATGCAGTTTCTCCAGGTCACTTTCTAATCCAGTCCGAACTCTGATTTCATACTTATGTATAAATAATATGCTTCATGTGATCCTGCAGAGATTCTGTCTTAATTAAACAAGGCTGAAACTGACTGTTGCTTTAACTGTGGAAATATGCCAAGTCTCCATGGTCAGAGACCATTCTTATAGGCCTCAAAAAGCCCTGCAACTCTGGGCTCCCTCCACCAGAGCAAAAGCAAAAATCTTAGCATGATGAACCCACACATACACAGGACGTTCCCATATGCCTGTCTCCCCCTTCCCCCCCCCCCCCCCCCCCCTTTTTTTTAAAATACACCCACTAAGCATAGAGCGATGCACAGTTTCCACCACAGTGACTGGGGGAACAGGCATATAGGAGAAAGCCAGGAGATGGCATCACTTTCTGTCACCTCTTTTGAGGCTCACTAGAGGGGAGTCTGATGCCAGTGAAAGCAAGGACCTCAGGGTGCGTTTCTAGGGAGCTGGGGGCAGATGGGGCTGGGGCAGCCCACAGATATGAGCTGATGAACACACGACCCTGCAAGCAGGAAGGAAGATGAGGGAGAAAGAGCCACTGGACTACTGTTACACAAAAAATCCTTGAGATTTCTGTTACCTATTTTTTTTTTCCTCTGTGCAATTTTATAACAACATAGAAAAGCTGGGTTTAGGTTTGGGGGGTTGTTGGCTGTGAATTTAAGCATTGAAAAACAAACTTTGCCTAGAAAATTTAGGAAATACCATTACATATATCACCAGACCTTTTAAGGGAAGTTGTCTTTCTACGTGTCCTTTACTTAAAAAGTAGTGTACTTCAATGTGCATGAGATAAAGATGCTTTACAAATTTTACTTGAGTAAGAAAAAGTATAAATAAGATTATTTTTTTTTTTTAAAAAAGGATTTCTATCTTAAGCAAAAAGAAGATATGTTTCCTAGCTAAGAAGTTGTTTACACGGATTGTTTACTAGGTTGTGTGCTTCTGCTGATTAATGAGTAATGACTTCACAGTTAGCACTTGAGAAATAAGATTATAATTTAAATGGGAATTTTATGGCAGCTTTTCCAAAGAACTTTTCTCTCTTGATCTCATGCATATATAGTAAAAGGTTTGTAGGTTGTCCAAAGAGTCATATTAAACAGGAAAACATCTGTACTGCTAGTCTTGTGTAAGTAGGTCTAGGTAGACCCTACGAATCTGTGAATAAAATTGGATTTGTGAGAGTTAATGAAAGTAATATAGGAGTCACTGATCCTGCTTTGTCTCTTGGAACTTTTAAGCAGAGATGTGTGAGAGATTGCAGATCTAATATTTGAAACCATACAGCAGCTAACTAGTTATTTTTCTGAATGTTGCTGTGAAACAAAAAGATCAATGCCTTTAAAGTACTGAACCCAATTAGCAAATACTACAACATTTGAAATTTTCATACAAATCTAAAATATCTGATAAAGTATTTCTGGCATGTATGTACTACCATTACTATTTCCAAATCTGGTCTTGCAGAAGTGAGAGGAAAGACAAGCCTCTGTACAGTGACTACACCTATGATGAATAATCCAGTTAGTTGCAAGAGCACGTGAGTCATGTTCAGATTTCACATGAATGTCTGTTCCCTGAAACAGGGGCTCTGGAAGATGCACTGCTACCCATGAGAAGGTGTGGCTGCTACCTTTGTTTTTACATAAACACAGTCTGATTTAATTAATAAGCTTGGTTCTATGTTGGACCTCTGGAAAAATATTCCGTTTAGAGAATACTACAGAATTGTATTATGAGTTATCAAAACACATTCCCAAACAGCTGATTGGAACCATAATTAGTCTAATTGAAATATGTAGAGTGATTACCCTGAGCACCAGGGAAGATAGCGGGATATTGGGCATCTGCAGAAGCGGAATCCTAATTTTCCAGTAAAAGGAAATATCATGTCTGGTATCAAGTGAAAGGAGCTCATTCAACTGAAATACTCCTTCATCTGAAGAATGGCAAAGTCACAGTCAAATATTGGCAAAGTCAAAGAAAATTTACTGAAATTTCAATGAGGAGAAGACTCTGACATCCTCTAAAAGAACCTCACAGGGCCAATTTTTTGGATAAAGCACAAGTCCATTGACAGACTCTACACAGTGAAAAGCAATCCTTTCTCAGAAACAATTTAGAGGAACAAGTGTTTGCCAAAATAATTTAGCCTTTAAATCATCATAGAATCACAGAATCATAGAATCATCTAGGTTGGAAGAGACCTTCTAAATCAGCAAGTCCTACCATCATGTCTTGGCCTTATTTCATCTTTACATTGATATCATATTCAATTTATTAAAAAAAGAGAATGACTACAAGTCTACTGCTTACTGACTTACACCTGCAAGGGGACAGAGCACTGAGCATGCCAGAGCAGGAAATAAGAAGTGCAACAAAATCAGTGTGGGGAACGAGAGAGAAATGGGGAAAAACAGACAGAAAATTGTACACATTTAAGCAGATGAAACAATATATTCTTTAATCTAAAACTTAAATAGCCACTGTTAGTATGATGGAAAGAATGGACTACACTTTCTGAATTTAGTGTCACAATCCTACTTCCTTTGAAGAATCCTAGATCCAGATGAGATCGTAGATTTGTACAAAACAAACAGCTAAATATATGACCAGGAAAATGTAAATAGAAACCAATCACTAACCAAAAATTCAAGAAACAGGGCAAATCATGAAAACTTAATTTTATCTCTTTCTTAGGTAAAATTCTTGCTGCATATCTGTCAGATTTGATTCATAGAATAAAAGTGCAAAAAATATATCTGTATTTATTATTCTTAAGATTCAATTTTTTTTTTAAGATTGTTTTTCTTGCAACCTGATGTTATTACTCCCAAAACTACAATACATTTCTTATATAGATTAGTAATTTATTAAATTGACCTATACATGCAGATATTCTAAGAGATGCTAGTTAATTGAATCCAATATTTAACAGATCTTGGATAAAATAGCCTTTTAACAATTCTAGTAGATGTGTCACAAACTAATCTTAATATGCATTTTGATGTATAATGTGACAATTTCGTATACAAATTTCTAGTCACTGCTGTGTATGTGTAAGTCTTATGCATGTGAGTATGTTGATATGTACATTTGAGTGTTGATGTAAATGGACTGCTATGGACTATGGTTACAATAATTTTAATAGCCAAGATAAACAGTTGTATATGAATATACAATAAAAAAACATATTTTTCATTACAGTCACAGGTAGACCTTTCTATCAGCTTGAAGGATGTCTTTTATAAGGATAGGACACCTTTGTGAAAGGTGACACCTTTTCAAACATAATTCCTATACACCTGCTGAGATGGACATAATTCCTATACACCTGCTGTGATGGGATAGTCCATCCCGCGTATACAGCTACATAACATGATGACACACATTTAAGTGTTTAATACATAGCATGCTATAACATTGCTTTAAAAATGGGAAATAAATTGAAACTGTCCTTGGGGATAGAGCAGATATTCCTGTGTGGTTCTGTTTCATACTTGTGATCATTACTTCCCCCAAACTGTTATCATAACAACTTCTAACATACTTCATTTTAGTATTTGACACATGTATGTGTTCCCTCCTGTGGTGAGTGAAGAACTCAAAGGCCATTTTTACTTCCTACCATGTAGAGATCAGGGAACATATGAGACTACTTTTGCATAAAATTTCTTTTTTTTTTTTGAAAAAAAGATCCAAACTAGTATACTGATAACTGCTTACTTGTTCTACAATCAAATATATGAGTTCTTATGAAAAGAAAGAATAGCGTAAAATAGTAATCTGACTTCATTTCCTGAACTCCAGTGATTTGACTAAATGCAGAACCAGTGTGGGTCAGTAAGGTAGTAAGAGAGAATTTTCTCATTACAAGAAAAATAAAGGAGGCTGCTACAAAAATTAACAGATTGGATACTTAATTATTTGTTTTCATGAATGTTTAAAATGTCTTTAATTTATCTGCTCCAGTATCCAGACTTCATTGTTAGAGGAAAAGGAAATTCTAAGCTTTCTGCTGTGCATAACATCTCCAACGACCTGGCTTATACTAACAACAAAACTATCTGCTTTAATTTACCATACTCAGAAAATGTGGCAATAGTTTTCTAAAATGCAAGCACCATTAGAAAGTTCTTGGCAATCAAATAAAGCTGCTGGATTAAATACTCCTCTCAGTATTGCATTGAATGTCTAACTACTTGCATATTTTTTAATTGAAAATCTATTAACAATTGCTACTTTTTGCCTGCAATCTTTAATTTGCAAATGACCATAACATGGCAGATACCCATAAACTTCTTTACATATTCACATTTCTCTAAAGGTGAAAAAGGAAATACAAAGAAAAACACAGCTTAGAGCTATATGCCTAATTTCAGAATGTTATTTAACATACCTTAACTTTTATTATCACCACTCATATGGACATGAAATACAATTAATTTCAAAATTCCTTAGACCCTTTGTGACCTTCAGGTACTCTGGCTTTATGTTCCAAAAACTTTTTCATCACTACTCATTTTTTTGATTCAGGACAGGATGAGAAAGGCAGATATTTCAACATGGATTCTCTCTATCACTATATACACAAGTTATTCTAATATGCATCTATGTATGTTATGCAATATAAGAATATTTGCTAAACATATTTAAATAATCTTTTTAAATTCACTAACAAAAAAATAAATAAATAAAATAAAAATTGACCTAAACTTAAGAACATTTAATGATGTGCATAACTTGACTACTAGTAATCTCAATGACTTAGAGTTCAGCATGTGAAGATATGCTTTCAAAGCTAGAGGACAAGAGTGTGCTTGAATTTAAATTACATTAATATTCATCATATATAACATATAAAAAGTATAAATTATACTTTTTACTATGTATAAGTTTGCATGTGTGCAGGCTTGAAGTCTATGTGAAACATCAATAACAAACTTATTTCCATAGCAGTGGGCTGGTTATTTGCAATAAAATGGCCTTGACATCTTAGATTTTGTAACTATACACATGACACTGGAACAAGCTTTCAAAGAAAGCATGTAGTATTTATGAGCATGTAATTATATGTTATTGCTCCTTCTTACCCAATAAAAAGCATATATATTTTTTCACATTGTCTTCTCTCATGTTCCAAAACAATTAACCTACTGAAAACTGGGGAAACCTCAGTTCTCCAAAATTTTAATAAACACGTTTTATACTTTATTAAAAGTAAAACTTATGAAGTTTTTTAACTCTATAGAATTTGTAAGGACATAAATTTTAGCTCAATAAGTCTTGGCATGATAGATTTACTATGTAAAGTCAGTTACTGGCACATTTCTTTCAAGAAAAGGAATATATAAGAAATGGGACTTCTGTTGACAGTGGGAAAAAAAAAATAAAAATAAAACTCCTTCACAATTTCAATTTATCTACACTGCAATTTTAAAACCCAACTAAATAGGAAAAAAGTGGCAATCTGTCTTGGATCCATTTCAATCAAGAACAGTCTCAACAACAAGGCATTAAAACATGAATTATTATACTACATTTTCACATGGTTTATAAAAAAGGGTTCTGGAAATTCAGGAGTATGAGTCTCATTCAAAGGTATCAAGCTAGCACAGATTTTAAGGTCAGAGGGGATCATTACCTCCCAAAGGTCAAGCTCTGTAATCCACATCAAGCTCATAACTACTACTTGAAATATATTAGTTGCAAATAATCCTTAGTTAAAAGCACAGAACATCTTGAACTAAGACACTCTGAGTGCTTTCTTTAACCATTAAGCTTTTTTATGTTTCCTTATTTTACCTATTTCTGCCAAGCAGAGACCCAACCTCAATAGCTAAAGCAATTGCAGGTGAATTTTAGGGAGTTGCAGGAAATATTTAGGGCAATTGCAGAGGAAAGGGAAAAACATGGCTTTGAAATTCCTAAGACAGAGAAAGAAATTGATCTAGAGTCCCCCACATTTATTTTAGGTAGGCACATGCCTTCTTGCTTCGGTCTCCTGCTGTGGACACTATATGTGATCAGTCCTGCTTAGGCCAGTGCTCCACGGAGCAGGTAACATGCCTGCTTTTGAGTTCACTTTGGCATAGTGTGCTTGGGCACCTCTGGAAAACAGCAAGCCCAATTTTCATCTAACCAGTGTATAATTACCTAATTCATACTTCTTAGAGACTAACAATGATGGATATATTTTTAAGTCCTTTTTCTTTAGCTGATTAATTAATTAATTAAGTTAATTGTTCAAATGCTCCTTGGCAAAATCTTTTAAAAACCTTTAGGGGTATGAAAAACATTGTCTTGTAAAAATTAAAATTGTAAACCATGTCCAAAAGCTGAAGTGTGCCTTCAGAAGATGTACACACTCTTGAAACATCTATAGCCAGCAGATTTAGCTGTGGCTTGTTATGAGTGCTTTGAATTGGTCATTGGGTGTCAAATAATAATAATTCATCATTTTGTTTTCAGAAAATACCGAATATAAGAAATTTAATATTTAACTTTATTTATTTATTTATTTATTTGTTTGCTTGTTTTTTTATTTATTTATTTGAGCTTCATCATTTATAAACAGAAAACTCTCCTTAGGGCATGCAAAAGTAATGATTTAGTCCTCATAAATTATTTTCAAGCCACTAACATTTTCAGAGCACTAAAGACAAGTTACTTAATTTACAAGCATAAACAATAGGTAGTTGGAGAAAGCAGATAGTGATTAACCAATTAATAAAAAATATAATTTTGCATTATGTGTTGAAATAATATAAATTCATGCACATTTTCTTATCATTCCTTTGATCTTGAACTATAGCAGACAGATTTCTGTGAAGGTAAAATGCTTATTATCATCATTATAACATAAATAATGTTGTAGGTACCAAAATAAGTAATAATAATAATACAGACTTTTCCTTTTTTTCTTTTTTTTCTTTTTTTTTTTTTTTTTTAAGGAAAAGACTTGCCAGATATTTAATCTGCATCTCTCTTTTGTTAAAGTCTACAGTATAAGTATAAACACATTTGAATGACTATTATAATACATATATATATTATATAACTATTATGCTGGTTTTTATTGATGGGGGAATAAAGCTTATTCATTTTGTCAGTTAGGAGAAAAAAAAAAGAATGGAAAGATATTCACTCATAAAAAGTTGACAGGGATGGAAGTTGATGAGATGGTTGAAAGGCAAGTGGTTGTGGTGTATCTGATGTGAATATATAATCAGAATATTTTTTTGTATTCAGTATCAGATTTTAACTATTCTTTTTCTATACATACCATAAATTGGATATGCATTTTTTTCTTTCATTAAAAGATAATTTAGAATTAAAGGAGAAACCATCTATTTTAAAGTCTATAAGTGATGTGTCAAATGACTAATAAGTGTCAAATAATGCACGAATACTATAATGATACCTACCTGAACATATGACATAGAAGATATCTTCCGAAAATATGTACTGAGAAGTCTATTTTTGCACTGAAGCTTATTGCTATCAAGTAATGCTGCATAACAACAGCACTTTAAAATAATGGCAGTAGTAACCAACAATAATAAAAATCATGAAAAAAAAAATGAAGTCTTTTTAAATAAAGCTTTTTGTTATAATTCTAATCTTTAATCATTTTTGTTCACTTTCTTCCTGCAACTAAACAACAGGAAATACCCTCTGATTTTGAAGTGACATTTGAGATTTTTATGTAAAACTGGAGTTTACCAGTTTTGACATTATCTGGAGATTTTGATAATAGTATACTACTCACATTTGTAAGTCATTCAAGTGAATGTACACTGAACAGTTCCAAATTTCAAAGGAATATAACTTAATGCTTATTATGAACATATATATATATTACAAATGAATCATTCTTATTACAAATACACTGAGTTTATTGTCAGACAAGTATGCATGACACTATGTATTTACACAGAAAACAAAAAAAGAAAACTTGATGTATTCAAAGATGTGAAAGATGATCCAACGAAGTGAAAGTTGGAAGACTCTTGTAAATGAAATAGACACTGAGTCAGCTTCTTTAATTCTGACCATGCTTCTTAAATAGTCAAAATCATAACTGCTTTGCTCTTATTCTTCTCATTATCATGTCTTGGTTACTTTGGTGATGCTGACCTGTAAGCATTTGTTTTATGTATCTACACGATTCCCCTGGCAGACAGCCAAGTGTATTACAGGTGTTTGGGAATTTCCCACAAATATCCTAGCTGCACCTCGAAGAAAGGACTTAACTGGTCACAGTAGGTAATCACTCTATTGAAATCATTAATCACTGGAAATGTGGCAGCCCTCAAAGATCTGCTTGAGTCACATTACTCAGCATTTGCAGGAAGTCTCTTTTAAGTGTCGTAAAAAAGCATAACTAGAATTTTTATTTATTTATTTATTTATTTTTCCCTGGAGGAAGACTCTACCACTGGATCACATCACAATAAGCCTCAGAAACAGGAAAACTTGGCAACTCTGTCTTCTTGCTGTTTTTCAGAAGTTTAGCTCTTGAAAATGTTAGTGGAGCAGACTGTTTACATGCAAGCAGGATCTCTTTTAAGGAGTCAGCTGTTCTTGCACCAGAGGTGTGTTTGCCTCCATTACCACAAGCTGTGCTGGCCCTCCTCTGCCTCACCTGCAAGGGGAAGCCAGGGTGGCTCTGACATGGGGGAGCAATCCCATGCAAAGGCTGGGCATATTTCACATACACACAAATTACTTTTTTTTTTTTTTTTTTTTTTTGGGGGGGGGGGGGTGAGGAAATACAAACAGCACAACAGTTAAGCTAACTCTATGTTGATTGCTTTTCACCCATACCAAGTATTTTGCTGTTTTAGCTATAATTGTTGCCCACATTCAGATGTAATTGCTCATGATGCTTTGAGGTTCCAGTGAAAAATCTCACAGCTGGGTGAGGTTCAGCTTTCTCACCAAACTGGCATGACTGAGCTTGCATTGCTGAACTCATCAGAAAGAATATCACTTGCTGCAACTCTCTTAAATTGGTTCAAAACATCTCTCTGTCAATTGAATGCATTTGTACACAATACATCCTATTGTTTTAAAATGACGTATTTTAGAATTCATTTGAATAAACGATATCATACACTTATAAAGTTTTGTCAAGGTGTTCTGCTGTTAAAGAACTGAGTATTTGGAACTGGTATAGCTTATTCAAAAAAATAAAAGTTTGTGTGAACCACCAATATATATCTGCACAGTGCTGAGATAACTGATTCACTCACATCCATATATACCTGAGGTACACATTGATTTTGACTTTGTCATGTGACTATGTTCACAAGAAGATCAAGCAATGATGTGAGAAAACCCATCTGGTACAATATTGGGGAGGGTGGGGGGTGTTTGTTTTATTTATTTTTTTGCCTAGCCACATTAATAAGAAACTCTGCATGTACCAGATCAGGGTACAGGCACTTGAATTTGCCTTCTATGCAAATGAGCCAAAAAGTCTCTAGTCTGAACTTTGTTTTCCTCAATGTCTACTTACCTAATTACAGACTGTAAATGAAGACTAGTTAGGTCTAAATCAGTGAGATTGCTGAATAGCACAGAACCATTGTTTTGGCCTAATTCTGTGTTGCCCTGTTAGCCAGCAGAAGAATTCCATTTGCTTGTGATTTCCAATGAGCCAAAAATGCAGTCACTGCCTTAAGCTCAGTAGCTTTACACCAGTTGAGAACAGCACAGCTGATGAGCAAAAAGGGCTTCTCCACATCAGTTGCATGAAAGCTCCAGAAGGGTGCTTATTAAACACACTAAACACACACTGGAAAGGAGTGCTTAGATTTTTTTTTTTTTTTTTGATCTGTATCACTGACACTGCAGCCACTTTTTTTTTCCCTCTCCTCATCTGGAAGAGGAAAGCAACACAACTTTTGGTATGGAATTGTCCACCCGTTCTTTCTGGAAGTGCACTGGTATTCTCCTGAAGCCTGTTTCTAGCTTGTGAATACCACTCCCGAAATGGGGAGAGGTGTTGGCTACTGGGTGAGGTGAGGCACTCCTGTCTGCCCTGGGGCTCAGACGCCATTAGCCAAACACTCCCTGCTCAGGGAGCGACTGCTCATTAGTAGGGAAAGGAGATGAGAACAAACATTAGAAAGGCCTATGCTACTCCTCCTCTATTTTCCATTTTATTTAACTTTTTTTTTTTTTTTTTTTGGGGGGGGTGCCTTTTACATCTTTCCTTGTTGATTTTGTATCTCTGGTTATGTGAATCATGCCCCCTAGCTTATGTCAAAGGATGTTTCTGAAAGTAATACTTATTTATTTTCCAGCATTGAAAACATTTTTTTTTTTTTTTACAAACTGACTTGAAAATGTAGATTTATTTTTCTATGGTTCCTTTTTCCTGCTTCCTAGTTATTTTAATATTTTCATATTCTTTTCAGTCTTCTTTCATTTTTTCATTATTTTTTTTTTACTTCATCTTGCCCAATCTTATCATCTTCTTTCCTCTTTGCATTTACTCCTCTTCTCTCCTCTCTGAATTTCTTTCCCATTTGTCAGTTCAATTCTACCCTCCTGTTCCTCTTTTACACTTGTTATCCCTACTCTAATTCCTTAGGTATTTTCTACATAAATTTCTGGCAGTGTCCTGTAAAGCTTGGTCAGCCTTTTAAGCCCTGGGGATGGGAAGGGAGAGGACTGGGAGGGGAGAAAATGAGGAAGGAGGCTGACTTAAACACACTGTTGTCCTACAGGTTAAAAAAAATAAAAAAATAAAAAAAATGCTATCTTTGCAAAGTCCGTAAACACAGTTTAACTGACTCACTGTACGCCATACTGAGTAGCAACCTCTTCTCCTATGATAATGAGAGCCTCAGAGGGATGGTGGTTCCCTGAAGAATGAAAACATGAAAGAGGACTTCCCCAAAGCCATTGGGTGGAGCACAAAGGATGTGGAAAGACTGGAGGGCTGGAGAGTAAAGATGAACGTAGATAAAAGTGAGGAATTCAAGCACCATGAATATCAACAATTGAATAAGTTGATATTATAAATGTTTTGGCCTCCGTTGACCATCAGCTGGTGAGGCTGGTGGAGTCCATTGTTCTGTTTGTGTGTGTCTGAATAAGTCCAATGCTATGAATTCTATAATAAATACCAGTTTCAATATATTTAATGACATTTCAAATTATTCATGAATTAATTTTACTGAGAAATTAGAAAGAATTACTAATCTTTCTAAAGGTACTAACAACTGAATTTCAATTTCAGTTTCAGTACAGGTGCCTCAGATTATATTGAGGCTGTTTTCACGCAGAATACCCATATCAGTATGCAATAGACAATAAAAACATGTATATTAGATGCACAGTTCATGTAAGCTTAACTGAAAAAGGACTTCTTAAGTGTTAAATTAAAGTGTTATAAACTTATTGGCTACAGATATAGGCTTACTTATTGTAGGTGGGTGAGTGAGGAAATGTGTTTCCTATATGTTGTATAAAAGTATAGCAGTAATGCTGGTAAGTCACTTTGGGGATGTCTACTTGTACACCTGAATGCTACAACATGTGTAATGAATTTGACTTTTGTATTTGTCTTTCTTCCTTTTTTTTCATATTCTAATGCCAGTTGTTTGTGTAGTTCTATAAATCCAGCACCATGTTATCAGTTACTCACTTTTTATTTCCTTTTTCCCTCCATGCATTCTGATTAGCATACTTTCATTACTGCTCCTTAAAATGGAAAATTATGAAAAATGTCTCCCCGTAAGATGTTATTGATTATATAATGAGAAAGAAACACTCATGGCAGGATTGTACTCTTTTGCAATGGTCTTTGTGTTTTTATTTACACTTCTAAAAAGTGAGCACAAAGACACAAAACAAGATCATAGGCAGCTTTGCATTTAATTTACAAATATTTAAATTTCTATTAGAAGTTCCAAGGAGTAGAGTTGGCCATGTAAGTAGGACTGTTATTTGTTTAAATATTTGTTTCCATTTCTGAGTTGAACTGAAAATGATGGCTTATGTTATAGTTTGAAATGTGAAGAAACAACTGTTTGGTGTATTGTACAGTTTAATTCTCCACACAAGAACTCGAGAAAAAGCTTCAAGGTTCAAGAACCCAGGAAGGTTTGTCTTGCCATGGAGAACACATGTCATTAATACAGTTGTGTGCTCTCATAATGCTGGTCTCTGTATGCATAGATCAATGCTATACTGGCGTTAGTGTACATGTATATATATATATATATATATATATATATATATACACACACACTAATATATAGTATAGGTCATACTATGCTGGCAATATTACAGATAGTATATGATATTCTGATATAATGGGAACTCAGGTCTGCTTAACTTACACATAATGAGCTAACACTTTTATTCTGTGTAGACAATTCAATAATACAACAAAGATAAAAGATAAGATTCTTAATACCATTTATATATAGTAACACAAGAAGAAAAATAAAAATATTTTATTTTTTTAAGTAAGATGTTCTTTTTATTGAATATCAGAAAAAAAGTAGAGATCAAATGAGAGAAAGGATAAAAATACATAAAATCAAACTGATTATAAGAAAGGGTATGAATTAATTACACTGAAACATATTTCAGCTTGCGGACATCTTCCATCTAAACTAATAAATATTAAATGTGTGCTGAAACTAACATGCGTGTATGAACTTGTCTATGCTTACAAATGGAATAATTTAAACAGAACATGGCAAGGGAATTAGCAAAAATGAAAGAAACAACCACACCTATTCATTTAAAGCATGTAAAACTGAGTAACATTAAAGAGCAGCACTGAGTGAAAGAAAATTGTTTGTGCGTGTGTATAAGCTACTTAAGGTGGTGATATTAAATTAATGTATCACCAACACAGCGTGGATGAGGTGGACCTGGTCAGCTTCCTCTCCCTGTTACAGACTAAGATTTGATCAACGCAGTGATTAAATAAGCACTTCATATGTTAATCACTTTGTTATTGTAAGAGTTTTGACATTTCTTGTGAATGCAACCTATATCCTTCAGATTTTACAAGAAAAAATCCTTATGGGGTTATAATTTTACCTAAATGGTACACAACACATTTTAGAAATCACAAGGTCTTTTGTGGAAACTTCTGCGGAACAGGAAATTTATCTCAGCAGGAACTTAGTACATGTGGTCTTCACCACCTGTAAAATTAGGAACTGAGATTCCTAAAAGCCAGGAACTGAGATTCCAAGTTCAAAGCGTTTCCCTAGGCAAGGCTTTATTTATTTATTTATTTTTCTTCAAGCACATATTTGCAGATTTGTGGGTTTTTTTGAGCATTATAACGTAAATATAGGAAAAAAATGATCAAATGTAAACAGTCTGGAGATAATAGGCAAAGTAAAATATGTGAGCTTATTTAAAATCTCCTACTCCCTATTACTAGGTGAATACTTATATTGCAATTTGAAAACAGTTTTAAGTAGTATGACAACTCTATGTACATTCTAGCACATATTGTGAGACTCTGGAGAGCTACCACATCAAAGAGAAAACCTCAAGCATGTCCTGATGAAAATCAAAATCACCCTAATATCCCTTTTCCTCTGTGTCCTGACTTTGACTGGAAGAGAACCTGTGTATGTGGCAGCCCTTTGTATGTCCTTATGCTACATATTTTTCTGTTTGGACAAGCAACAGGCCAAAAGTGCAGGAATTACTGTGGACACTCAAACTCACTGATTAAATGCAGCGTTAAACATTACCAATGCCTGCAGAATTGCACAAATTTTATTCAAAAATAAGGAGGATGTGCTGTTAAATATTACTGAAATTATGCCAAGCATAATAATGTTTCTTCTTCAATTTTCACTAAAAATTTCATTCAAGGTTCGTAAGGTTGGTTTCTTTTTTATAATCATACACAGAAAGGAACAGCCAATCTCCATTCAGTATTCAGAGAACTTAATGCCAGAAATAACTGCTACATCATCTGTTCTTTTGACCTTTTTATATCATAGTTTGTGTCTTCTACTGACTATCAGTAAGCCCAGTAATTTGTGTTTAATTAATGCTTAAATATACTTTGAAAAGTCTATGGTCTTTATTTAGGAGCCTGAGTCTTCAAACATTTTTATTTTTATTTTTTAATATGCTGATATTTAAAAATCTTTCATAATGCAGAATATCTGCCAGTTCTCAAATAATTATTGGAGCTTTTAAAGTGTGTCCAAAATGTGACCATAAGATTCAAGCACTTTGTTCTAATGCATTACTATTGCTTACAAAAGTAAATATATATATATATTTAATTGACTATGTTTTCTTCACAGTTTCTGTCTGTCTGAGGTTCAAATTAACTCTGCTATGTTGCATTGGAAAATTCTGTTCACTTGCTTCTTCTAGTGTAATTCCTACACCAGGACATGAAAAAGGCCAAGGTACTCAATACCTCAAAGAAACTCAATAGTTTCTTTCCTATTCTTTCCTTTCTTTCTTTGGTTCTGCATTCAGGAATCATACATCCCTGAGACCAGAGGGAGTCTGAAGCCAGGAAGGCTTACCGTCAGTGGAAGAGTAGCAGGTTATGGAACATTTAAATATTTAAACTGAACATGGGATCAAGTGCTGAGGGAGCTGGTTGATGTCACTGTGAAGGCACACTTGATTATCTTTGAAAAATTGTGGCTATTGTGGGAGGTTCCTGAGGCCTGGAAGAAAGCAACTGTTACTGCTATCTTCAGGAAGGGCAAGAAGGAGGATCCAACGAACTAGAAGCTGGTCAGACTAACCTTGATGCCTGGGAGGGTGACTGATCATATAATCCTGGAAGCCATATCCAAATATATTAAGGACAAGAAGGTAACTGGGAGTAGTCAGCATGGATTCATGAAAGAGAAATCCTGCCTGACCAACCTGGTAAACAACTATGATGATGTGACCAGCTCATTGGACAAGGAAGGAAAAATCAACCAACCAACACACACACACACACACACAAAGAAAAAAAAAAAAAAAAAAAAAAAGATATTGTTTGCTTTGACTTTAGTAAGGCTTTTGACACTGTTTCCCACAATGTCCTCAGACAAAATGAGGAAGTATGCACTAGCTAAGTGGGCAGCGAGGTGGACTGAAAACTACCTGAACAGTTAGGCTTAAAGGGTTGCAACCAGCTGCACAAAGTCCAGTATCTAGGGGAGTACCTCAGCTGACTACATTGAGTCTGATGCTCTTTAGCATCTTCATCACTTACCTGGTTGATGGGATAAAGCATACCTGCCACAATTTTGCAGATGACACAAAACTGGTAGGAGTGATTGATGCACTCCTAGAGGGTCCTGCTGTCCTTAGAGGGGCATGGACAGGCTGGAGAAATGGGCCAAAGGTCAAAGAGTCCAGAAAAGGGCCACAAAGTTGATTAAGGGCTAGGAGCATCTGACATGCAATCAGAGGCTGAGAAATCTGTGACTTCAGCGTGAAGTATTCCCAGGTGGGATCTTATTAACGTGTGTAAATAACTGATTGCAGGAAGAAAGACAGTGAAGCTAGGCCAAGCTATCTCTGTGATGTCCACTTACAGGATAAAACACAATGAACAGAAATTGAAACACATGAGTTTCTCACTTAAACTTAAGAAGAATATTTTTTTGCTCTGGGGGTAGTCAAACACTGGAACAGGTTGTCCAGAAGGGTTGTGGAAACTCCATCCTAGGGGATATTCAAATCCAACTGGACACAGTCCTAAGCAACCTGCTCTAGGTATGAATACTCTGAATATAAACTGAAAACTCAGAATACAGGGGTTGGATCAGATGATCCCTAAAGGTGCCTTTCAACTTCAGCCATTCTGTGATTTTTTTCTGTAAATCATTACTTGACAGGAAATAGTATGACACTACAAGTGTAGTTGAATCATATTTTTTCAACAAATGGGCACCTTCTATTTTTATGTAATTTATGTTCTCCTTCACATACAGTTTTGATATGGTCCACGTTAAAGAAAACTTTAAGTCTTCAGGGGTAATTTACCTAGAGTTATAGAACCATAGAATATCCTGAGTTGGAAGGGACCAACAAGGACCATTGAGTCCAACTCCTGACTCCACACAGGACCACCCAAAAATCAGATGACATGTCTGGGAGTGTTGTCCAAATGCTTCTTGAATTCTGTCAGGCTCTGCCCATGACCACTGCATTGGGAAGCCTGTCCCAGTGCTTGACCACCCTCCGGGTGCAGAACCTTTTCCTAACACCAAGTCTGACCCTCCCCTGTCCCAGCTCCATGCCGTTCCCTCAGGTCCTGTTGCTGTTACCAGAGAGAAGAGAGAAAAGTTGCTTACCTGACCCTTTCTAACCAGCAATTCCCTTCACAACAGAAAAGGCTGTTTTCTACTAATTTGAAGATGGTATTCCAGCCCCACATGAAATTGTCACGGAAATGCATGGAGTAGTGCAAAAATGCAAATATTAGACCACATTAGGGTCAGAGTAAATAACAGGACAGCAACAAATACAATGATGAAGTAGAAGATTAAAAGAGCTTCAAAGCTGGATACAATATAATTCCATTTAAAGTGACAGGAAGAGTAAAAGTGATGTTACTAAAGTAAAAGTATCTTTTCTTTCTTTCTTTTTTTTTTTTTTTTTTTTTTTTTTTTTTTCAAAGCAGGAGACATAATGACCTGTTTTCATCCTATCTAATTTAGGAAAATAAGCTGAGACTGCTAGGAAAGGCTAGTAGTAATTGGGAGCAAAGAAATGCATCCCACAAAGGTGAATCCCCTCACCACTAAACCCTTCTGCAGGAAGAAACTTGTGATATCGTGTTCAGGTCTTAATGAGACCTCAGTATCTATAGTGTAGAAGACTCTTGGGCAGTCTTTCAAATCAACACACAGCAGAATTAAAAGCTTTTCATAACTGTCAGGTAACTGAAAAAAAAAAAAACAAAAAAACAAAAAAAACAAAAACAAAACAAAAAAAAACAAACAAAAAACCACAAAACATTCATGAATGCTGTTTTGAGATAATAAATCATCTTCCTTACAGCAGTGTAAGGACTGGATATTAACAAATATCTGGGCACATATATCTCAAAACTAATTATAGAACTGGCCTGGGGCACCTCAGCAATGGAAGCAAAACCTAGTGGTGGCATAGGGCATGTCACATGCAAGTGGAATACGATAGGGGAAAATGGGAGTTTGGTGGGGCATGGGGGATCTGACAGGGTAGGAAGGCTGAGGGCTTTATCACCTGTGTGTGATGAGATAGGGTTGAGATACATGAGTTACTCAGGGAGCTGTGTCAAAGGGAAGAGGAAAGGCCTGCATGGATTCTGGGTCTGGAATAGCTCAGTGACTGTCCAGGCTATGAAGATGGGGAGAGGCTTGGGACAGGATGTGGAAGATTCAGGAAGCTGTAGAAAGTGTCAGAGAGGCCCAGAACCTTCTTTTTCTTTTCCATTTTTTTTTTTTTTTCATTGAAAATTCCTCATTCATCAGATGATTGGATTAAAAATCCGGAACGCCCTTTCCCATATCCTCCCATATGGAGTTATAGAGGGAGGGACAGGTATGCAGTGTAGTACAGTCACTCATTTCCTCTGCTCCTTACAAAGTCTGTTTTACACTGTCCCAGAAGTTTTTCACCATAAACACCTGCTTATTTTGCTCTTTCTTAAAGCCAACTGCCTAGTAAGTACTTGCAAAACTTAGAAACATATGCAACTAAAAAAAAAAAAAAAACAACAACCATTGGATAAAAATTATCATACATTTACTCTTGTGTGTAAAAAAAATGGTAAGAGATTAAGATGTCCTAAACACCAGTGAAGTCACCCATATGACTGCATGGATGCCAGAACATTACATGGCATTCCCTGCAAGCTATGCAGTGTAATACAATACATCTTTATGTACATCACTAAGAATGCATGTAGGTCTCAAGACTCCACCTGATTGACTCTGAATACTTAGGTGACATTGTAACAATTCTAGATGCCCACAGAAGAGTAGTACCAAGAGAAGTAAAGTACTGGTGGTACATGTATTTCAAGCTGTCATCTGCATTGGTACCATTATTCTGTTAAATTGTACTTACAGCAACTCTAAATGGCATTTGATCAAAACACATTGGGCACAGGCACTTTGCCTGTTTACACTATTCCTATTTACACTATTTCCTATTCCTGTTACACTACGTCCTATTTACACTACGTCCTATTTACACTAATTGGATCGACCTAATGACAGTAATATTAACATATTTATGGAAGTTCATACAAGCTAAGAGTAAAAAAAAAAAAGTTAGAAAGCAAGGAACATTTTGTAAGAAGTCAAAACTGTACTTGTAAAATGAAAGGTGTGTCTATTTTGGATCTTTCACACCACCAGTAAATCACAAAATTACCAGTTTAGGAGTGTATGCAACCTTCTGTTACAGAATACATGAAATAGAAAACCATCCTGCACAGTTTCAGCAGGACATCAGAATTTTTGTCTCAAAACTCTCTGTTCCCTCATTCTTCTCCTTGAGCTAAACAGTGATCTGTTTACTTACCCTCATTTCCTTGCCCCTTCAAAACTCCTGGTCCCCCGCACAGAGACTTTTCCAGATTTTATATTTCTCAGAAATCCTTTGTACGTGTCTGCATATTTTAACTTTTTTTTTTTTTTTTTTTTTTTTTTTTTTTTTTTTTTTTTTTTGCGGGGGCAGCAGGGAGGAGGCAGGAAGTAAGCCCTTGGCATTTATGCATTTATGTTGTTCTCAACTGGAGGGCATATTCAAGGACATTTTAGAGAATGTCCTTGTAAACTGATTAAATCCTAATATTTATCTGAGAACAAAATTAAGAAGCATGTCATTGTTGCACAGATTTCCCAGCATCAGCCACAGGAACATCATGAATTGTTTCTTAACCAAAGATAAAAGCTGTAATATAATGCACTTCAAAAGCAGGACTGCCGACCTCTCAATTTGCTACCTTCACCAATGAGAAAAAAAGACTCCAAAATATATGAATTTCATAGAATGAAAATGTCAAGGCACAGTTGCTGAAGGAAAGGCCTTTTTAAGTAAGGAATGCAAATGACTATTTTTAGACTTGGGGCTTGTTTAATGGATGTCATGTGTTCTCATTGCAACTTTTCAGTACTTGAAGGGGGCTTATAAAAATGATGGAGAGCCACTCTTTGCTCAATCAGATATGGACGGGACAAGGGGAAATTATTTTAAACTAAAAAAGGGGAGATTTAGATTAGGGGTAGAAGGAAATTTTTCACTGAGAGGGTGGTGAGGCACTGGAACAGGATACCCAAAGAGGCTGTGGATGCCCCACCCCTGGAGGTGTTCAAGACCACATTAGACGAGGCCTTGGGCAACCTGATGGCATCCCTGCCTATGGCAGGGGGATTGGAACTAGATGACCTTTGAGGTCCCTTCCAACCCTAGCCATTCTATGATTCTATGATTACACTTCTACAACAGCATTACACTTCTACAACACTTATTTTATTTTCTATATACTATTTGCACATCTCTCTTTAATACATCTATAGATACCCTTCCCTAGAATATTTGTATCTGGCAGAGCACAGAAACAGACCAGATGTTGCAGTATTAAATGGAGTAGTACTAGATGTAGTAATAGAATTACAAAACAATATAGCTACAAAACTAGTACTAGATATAGTAATATTTTCAAAATCTCGTTAGTCATTCTGCTTTCTTCCCTGTGTCTGAAATATTTGTTTATTTTTCTGGCATGTATATAAATGCCTCCAAATGATTATGTTTTGATAGTATTAAGATAATAATAATATATATATATATATATAAGATTTGAACACATGCTTGCATTTTAAGATTCATTTGTAAAACTAATTCTGTAATTTTGTCCAAATAATTGTATAATATAATCAATTCACACAGAAATGGAAAGGAGAACAAACCAAAACATTCTTGGGCAATTCTGTTTCCAGAGAGAATTCCAAATGTTTTTCTCTCATTTTCATTTTGGCTTTCATTTGTAATTGCTAAGTTTTTTTTTTGTTTGTGTGCTTTGTTTTGTTTTTGATATTACCAACATGTAAAAAAATACTGAAATTTCTCTTAGAGAGCTCACTTTCTAGGAAACTTTACCTTAAAGGAAAAGTTTTGACCTGATGATGCAGGAAAGAGAACTGGAGATCATGTCTACAGTTCAATGATATGCGCATAGATTATAGTTCTGTCTTCCCCACAAACCAGTCTGAAAGATAGACTAATGTAGTAGGAACATAGCCAAATCTTTTACCAGAAAAATAATAGCATGCAACTTTGAACCAGAGTCCCTAATTTGCCTGAACAAATTGTATTTGATTCATTAAGTGGAGTTAAACAATAGTTGTTTTGGCAAGGTTTCAATGTCAAACCGTCATTTTAGCCTTTTGTTGTATTTCAACAGTGTTCTTTTGTTTTACCTGTCTGATATATTTTGATCTAAACTCTGTATTGTTAAAATACATTTTTTGGTTTAGGTCTATGATATTAAATTTTCTTAGCCTTCCCTGCCCACATCATAATTTTGCTATTCTATTACCTTCTTTGTATATTTTTCTATTTTATTGATGTACCATATTAGTTACCATGTTGCTATACTGAGTGTATTGAAAACAAAAAATATTATAAGAGAAATTTTGTAGGTTAAATGTTTTACCTGTTAAAAATAATGCCTTAATATTCACTGTAATGTTTCAGCTGGAAATTATTCTACAATTATCCACATTCTAAAAGCTCCCTTAACAATACATTATTAATTCTACATTGTATGTCCAAATAAGCATCCACTTAAATGAATGTATTATCTATAAATGTATATATCTCATGTATATATAGATGCACAATACAAATATGTATTGGACATATTTGAGTGAGTCCAAAGGAGGGCCATGAACATCATCAAGGGGCTGGAGCACCTCTTTTACGAAGACAGGCTGAGAGAGCTGGGGGTGTTCAGCCTGGAGAAGAGAAGGCCCTATAGCAGCCTTCCAGTGCCCAAAGGGGACCTACAGGAAAACTGAGGAGGGACTCTGTCTGGGAGTGAAGTACTAGAACAAGGGGGAATGGCTTAACACTAAAAGAGGGTAGATTTAGATCAGATATAAGGAAGAAATTCTTCATTCAGAGAGTGGTGAGGCACTGGCACAGAATGCCCAGAAAAGCTGTGGATGCACCATCCCTGGAGGTGTTCAAGGTCAGGCTGGATTGGTTTTTGTGCAACCTGGTCTGGTGGGAGGTGTCTTTGTCCATGGCAGGGGGCTTGGAACTGGATGATCTTTGAGGTCCCTTCCAACTCAACCCATTCTATGATTCTATGAAATTGCACCAGACTAAAAGACAGATGGCTTATGTCCTTAATTTATCTATCTATCTATCTATCTATCTATCTATCTATTTATTTATCATTATTATTATTCTAAGGCATCTAATAAATTTTTAAGCAATGTCCAGAAAACATATAGAGCCATGAACTATGGTTCCCATATTCTGGTTGTAAAAATGTCAGCAAAACATGGCTTACTATTGGGTTAAGGACATACCCTGCCTGATGTGGTATCACCAGCAAATCAGAAAGAAGGTGAAGGTAAAAGGGAAGGTGTGGGAGACAAAGGGAAAGAACAATCAGGAGGTAAGAGTATGATTTAGTCAGTAAAGAATATTAAAGGAAAATGAGCAGTATCATTTTACAGAACAGCATAGCAATATTTGTATTATGGCTGTAATATCACATTCACAAAATCCCATTCCCCTGTTTTGGTTGCCTGCTTAATCTGTCCTGTTAGGCTTGACTTTCTGTGGCTTTGGGAGCTAAGAAAACTCTGAGTTGCTCTATCATATCACTGTGTTTCACCAAATGAATGCTACAGTTGAAGTCCAGGTGTAAACTCCTGGGCTTTTGCCAGTGACTGCTGCAGGGACAGGTTTTCATACCTGAAGCCATGCAGAGTCCTAACCATCGAGACCTGCACAGCCAGACTTCAAAGAGCAGAGAGCTTAGGCAGCCATCCCCTTGTCTTCCCTAAAACCACAGCTGTGGAACAAGCCCACACCACTACAGCAGCTCTCCACTTCTAGCCTGCTGCCTGCTTCAGCAGCTCCTAGCTAGCTAGGAAGCAAATAAATAATAGTTCCTCTGAGGGTAACAACAAGGGACAGGAGATCAGAAAAAAAAAGGCAGCAACGAAGGGCAGGAGATCAAAACAAAGGCCAGCAACAAAGGGCGTACTGCAGAAGGCAACCAGGTACTCCCAGCCACCTTGGTCACCCTCAGGGCTGGTCTTGCAGCACAGCCCACCATCACATTTAGGTTTGGCACCCTGAGCATCCCAGGTCAGGACTGCAAAAAACCTTCCGAAGTAACATAAAGAAGAGTACTGCTTTTCTCAGGAGCCAGTCATGAAAACAGCAATTTGTAAACTTATCTCTCTGCACAAAACTGGCAACAAAGTATTTGTTAATAATTACATTAATGAAACAATGTAGTGTCATATATGTAAGACAGGATTAGTAGTGATCCAAAACTTCAGCATTAAGTAGAAAGAGGTATCTGCATATTAAAGATGAAAAATATCAATATCAGATGTGAAATGGATAAAATATTATTATCTGACATACATAATATATATTTGGTCAAAATTATATAAAAATAATCAAAACTATGCAAAGTCTGTCTTTGGTGTTCAAAGCAAAGCTGTGTTTGCCTCAAAATGCAGTAGAGCATTGCAGAGACCCATTTGTATTGTAAACTCTAATTAGCTAACCGTCATCACAGTGAAAAACACCATTACAGTCTGTAGTTACAATATTAGTTGCAGAATAATCTATTAGAAACTGTATTTCATCTAACCTTCCTTGCTTTTCCACTGAAGGACATCAGAAAATTCCTGAAATTTGTTATAAAAAATTTAGATTTTTAGCATAAAGCCATGTCTCAGGGCATATTCTCTGTATTAAGGGAGAGAGAAAATGTTGTTTTGGCCTCTGACACCATAAAGATTGAGAGCATGAAATAATCTTAAATGATCCAAAGAAATAAAATATCACGCATTATTAAAAAAAAAAAAAAAAAAAAGCAAAAAATAAAGGAAGAATTCCAAAACAAGGCTTTATGATACTGGAATCTGAGGGAAAATTGATTTCTGCTTCTAAATCCAATGCCTGATGATATCTTATTCCTGCCTGTTGCTAATCTTTAATACATTCCAGTCTACAAAGGAAGGGAATTATAAATCCTCTGGAGTCAAAGTTGTGCATCAAAATTTGTAAAAGTTTCTTCCTGTCTCATGCAAAAACTAAGCGAATACAAGATCCATGGGATTAATTGGGAATAATAATAAAATCAAGTGCAACAAATACTGCCAGAATATTAAAAGCAAGTAACCATCCGTAAAACACTTCATAAACTTCACAATCATCATACTTAACCTATTAAGGTTTCTTGCCTGCTTTACTTCATTTGAAAAACATCTTAAGTTTCAGTCATTGAAAAACGTCTTTAAGTTACAGACCTTGTACAACCAATGCCTTTCATAAGTTTATTATGGGTAAACATTTCTCTCCAGCTCCAATGTTTATCCAGATGAAATTTTAAAAGAAATCTTAACACCTCTAAAACTTCCACTTTGATAACATAAATAGACTTTGAGCCTTCTGAAACACCTTATCCTATTTTATATTAGCCTTTCAAATTCAATTCAAATTTATATTATTCTATGAGCATAGATGTAAGAACTTAACATGACATTTTTAAAGAACGTCTTGATAACATTACGTACCATAATACTATAATTCCCTGGTTTTTACTGGAAATAGTTCATCCTAAAATGACCTTCTGATATTCTAGATAAAATAGTCCTCCTGAGACCTGCCAGTAAATCTAGTGCCCACTCTTGAAGTGCCAACTTTGGTTGATAAGCCTTCAATTTAGAATAAAACTTCTGTATTTAGTTTCTATGTGCATTGCTTTCTATTATGTCATTTTTATCCTTCTTCTGTAATTCCAGTTTACAATGTGTGAACCACCTGTTCCTATCATCACTGGCAGGATTTTTCAAGTGTTGCATCATACATACCATAGATTATTAATGCAAACAATCTAATTTTATTATTATCATCATCATCATTATTTTAAAGCAATGTTATGAATAAAAATATTAAGCAAAACTGGTTCTTGGAAAATATCATTGCTCTCCTCTGTTCATCTGGACAACTCTCTTTTCAGTGTATCTCATCATAGTCTTCCCTTTAGCTATCATGTTAATCATTAAATATTCCTCATTTTAATTTCCCCTTTAATTTTTCTTCCTTTGATATTAATTTTAATTACTTTGAATCAATGTTTTGCTTAAATCTAGGTTACTAAATCCACTGTGCTGACCCCATCTAAATGACATCAAAGAAAGATATATTATTACATGTCATAATTTACTTTTACCAAAATCACTTTGAATTTACATTATTTAATCTCCACGTTCTTGACTACTCTTCCGATAGCCCACTTTTTCTTTTCAGATATGTCTATCATACCTACTGTTCTTAATGGGAATAAGTAAAGTATCACTCCTCAGGCTGTAGGTTCTTTTAAAATCACTGCTACTGGACATTGTCCAGGATGTTCAGATTTCACAAAACACATGCTTATTTTTGTACCCAGTATGCATGTGACAATTTCTGTTTCCTATCTTTGTTGCATAATCTTTCCTTAATCCTACATATAATTTCTCCTATTAAAACTGGAGCAAAGTATTGTGATCTGTGGTGTATACTATCCCATAATCTCCACTTGATCCTCAGGATATGGCCCTGCTTGTGTGAATAGTATCATGCTAAGAAACCTTATTATTTCCATCAGTGTCTTCAGAATACGTCTTCCAGACAGACATTTTACTATTCTCACTGTACTTTTATATTTGTGCACTTTCTAGCTGAAGACCATAACCTTCTCATTTCTGTAAATACCCTGATTTCTTATAGTGTCTTGTAAGTAACAAGAAATTGCCACTCAAGCCCAGGCTATCGGAATTTTCTTTACATGTGATACTCTCACATTTCAATCCATGGATGCCTCTTAGTTGCTTTGCAGTGTCGAAGTTTGGTCTTCTGAAAACTGAAGCTTTATTTATCCACCTGTTTGCCTACCCTGCACTTGAAACCGTTGTGGCAGTTTTGAACCTATCTGTGATCACTCAGACCAAGACTCCTTTCTCAAACAGTTTTTCTCCCTGCTTACTCCCTGATCTAATATTAAGATTCACAACTTTTAAAGTAAACATAGCCTGGCGGTATTTACAGTTCATTGATACTTTAGTAATGAAATCTGTTTGGTATTTCCTAACAATATGTGACCTGCTATCATAGTATTATTGCTTACTACTGTAATCTGTTAGCATTTGGGCTCAGAACTGTATCCAGGATGATTAAAATTTCCTGTAACTCAGACTAGTATGTATTTTTTTTTTATAGTTCCACAGAGGTTTCTACCCATACTCAAATTGGAATAGGATATTATAAAAACTCTCTGTTGCATTAAGGAATGTTCTTATTCTTATAAAATAATCTCTTCTCTGAGTGTTTCCTACCTAATAATTCTCTTACATGCAGTGAATATGGATACAGAAAATTTCAGTTTTGATACCTGACATGAGTAAAAAGGAATCATAGGATTAGTAAACACAGTACATTAAAAAAATGTGTGATGAATAATACTCAAGCAACTCCCATCAGCCCCTCCTATGCAGTTTTATTACACATCTTTGATGTAAGTCTAAATAAAGCCATGCAGAACAAATAATTCCTGTTTAAAAAAAAAAAAAATGTTTGATGACCTGTTTTCATTCTGCTATGCTTCAATTTTTTTTTTCTACTTAGATATACTACTTCCTTAAATAATTTTCTTAGCATGTAACTAGGCAAATAGAGAAGTAAGCATGATACACAACTAAATCCATACTTTGTATATGTCTTAGGAGTCTCAAAAAGTAAGAAATCCCCTTTGTGTCTTATCACCCTCATCTTTGTGAAATCTCTAGGAAAGTTCAGCAGACATATTTCATGAGAAGAGAGAAAATTAAACTGCTCTACCACATCCCATTGAAAGTCCATAAAATTCATCCTATCTCCAGCAGCAGAATGTAACTGATATTTAGGGAGATAGTATAAGAAGTAAAGCATGTGTAGTGTGGTCTTTTCCTTGTACGCTCTCCATCTCTGCCAAGCAGTATTTCAAAGTCAGTGTCTCTAGCAACCACCAATGTTCCATGTTATTTTTTCTTATTCTTTTCCTGATATATATATGGTTTTGTCCTCCATAATATGACACAGCTCTGAATGACACCATTTGATTATTTGCTGTGCAAACAGTGCCTGCTTTCATTTGTTTTATTTCAATCGCCTGATCATTTCATTCAATACCTTCCAAATTTTCAGCTTGTAAGAAACTGTGACTAATCCTTCCCTTTTTTTCTCTATATGTCATTTGTGAAACTGCAGATCTGTCTCCTCTTCCACCCACTGCCTCCCACAGCTGATACTACTTTTAGTTTCAGTACATGAAAATAAATCATTTTTATTTCCATTCTTGGTATTTTTTCTGCCTCTAGTAGCTGCTTTTTGAGATGTCTAGAAGAGTATAGAGTATTCAAAGTGTAAATCCATGTATTTATGCAGTGACATACTGTGATTTCTATTTTGAGTTCTTTCTTCCTTTCCCAATAATTTTTTTAAGATTCCACTCATTTTTCAAATGCCCCTGAATAATAGTTTAAGATTTTCTGAGAAACAACAGTAAGTTTCACAGTGAGGCATTTCTGTGCTGAAAGCTATTTATGCTTTTTCCTGCAGTTTGGGACAGAGTGTGTACACTTCTGGAAAACAAATACTTTGATAATAGTGAAGATTATTTTGTTATAAATAACATTAGTTCTTCTGATAGCTACTATTTGTCTTTGACTGTCTAGATCATACCATCTAAATTAATTTGATGTGGACCAATGTTCTGATATAATTTAGAAGAAGCTACTTGCAACATTAATTCTTTGTTTCCTTTTCTTCTTGGTTTTGGCCTGAACATGAGGGAAAAACAAACAAACAAACAAACAAACCAAAAAAAAACAACTCCCAGCCACCTTGATTATTCCTTTTATTGTCACTTGGAGGTAGATTGGAGGAATTGGAAGTATTTCTCACTTCCAACTGAACTGAGCTTCAAAACATGGGAGACACTATTCTTCTGGAATTTCACTTGAAGTTTTTTATCCAAGTATTAGATAGGTCCATGTAATTTTAAGTAAATTAATCATGTGTTATCTTTATTTAAGCTTATTTTATTAAAACAAAAACTATTTAATTTAGAAATGTATAAATTTCTAAAAATATTTTTTACTTATATATCTGGAAGAAGAGGTACTTAAATGGTAAATAAATTATGTAGCTTTTGTTTGAAAAATCACAATGAAATATATGATTACTTCCCAGTTCCAAAAAAATGCAGGTGAAAATCAAGATCTGCTGTGACAATGGGTATACTCAAGATCATAAAAAGTACACCTTTTGTTAGGCAAATAGTGTTTTTTTGTGTAAGAATTATAATGAGAAGTGCAAACAAGAAAAGCTAGTTTAAGCACAGAAGCTGAATTATATTATTCTGAGATGTAAAGCTGATATAACTTAAAATTTAGACAAACTTTTAGCAATTTCAAAATAGATTTTATGTAAACTTTCATAGGGTTTGCATTTTATTAGAAGAAAAAGATGAGTGTAAAAGCATGGGACTGTAGGCTCCAGAGAGTGACTCCCTTCAACCCATTCAATCTTCTGTGAGAATGACTAATGTGTAAAGCTTCAGAGCACTGATAGTAATTATTCTCTAAATTAAGGATGAGCTCTGTCCAATCTTCTTTGATGATTAAGAAAGCCAAATTTTCAAAGCTAATTAGTTTCTTAGTTAGGGTCATTGTTGTTTATTGTTCAGACACCTTTAGGGTAATTAGCATGCCTGACCTAAATTAAGAACACTTAGTACATTTTGTTGACTATGCACAATAACAAATACCACCACCACGACCACCACCACCCCCCCGACTGAAATATACTGGACCTCTCTCTCCTGTGGTGTTCCACAGCAGAGGCAAATTTCACACTCAAGAATGCTTCCAACATGAACATCTGACTGCAGGTCCTAGCTTATGCGGCTAGCCAATTTCACTGTGTCGCTGCAAAGGGTAAAGTGACCTCTATGCTCTCCCAGTACTTTGTTTCTCCAAGCACTGAAAGTTGACCACAGTCAGCCATGAAACTATTCTAAACTACATTAGGAATTAATGAGGACCAGCTTGCTCGTCTGGCCCAATGGTCTGCGGCCTTCAGCAGCAGAAAGTAGCTGGTATTTGGCAAAAGAGTAGAAAGCAGAGCATATTGAATGTTTCTCACATGATACATACCCATCTAGCTTCCAACAATCATGACTTTCTGAACCAAAGGCGGCACTGCTTTTAATACCCATGGTCCAATTAATTTTGTACTTGGACTGTGAGAAACAGTAAGCAGTCCTTCCAAACTTATCTTCCCTGTATCTTTACCAATTGTATACAACATCATATTCACTTCTGAGATAAAGAATACTGTTCTACTTAGTCTTTATAACTGCAATATTTTCTTGTTGTTTTCTTGTTTATACCTTTTCAGGTTCTAGTACTCTTTTTATGAAATGGATAACTAGAATTGCAAACTATTTTCAGTATATAAATGTACCTGTGGTCACAGAGAATACATAAAAGAACATAAACATTTATCTTGTGTCTTTCCAAATAATTCCTTCTGTTTTATTTCCTTTTGATTGACATTGGTCATTGAGCTCAGGGTATTTCCAGAGAACTACCCAAAATATATTCTTAGCGAATTTGAAATTTCAGTTATCAATTTATCGCCTGTTCATTCAGTACAGTAATATTCTTCCATAACTTTGTGTAGTCAGCCTGGTATTAGGCAGTCATTAATATGGTTAATTTTCTACTGCTACTGTGTTACCATTAATTTCCTTTTCCACATTGTTTATGAATATGTAGAAAAGCTCAGGTTCCACCTGACAATGTTTTCCTACTGCCTGAACCTAATTCTTCTTTTCTCCATTTTAAACCAACTACTATTCGTAGGAAGACTTTTCCTCTTATTGCAATTTTCACTTGCATGTTTAGTGATGGGTTTTATCAAACTTTTTGAACCCTCCAGTGCTAATTAGGTAAAACTTAGCAATCCACTTACTGGTATTAAATTCTGTTTTACTTGTGAGATATGTCTTTCCTCTACAAAAGTCTTTCTGATTACTCTCCCCTATTTTGTATATATCCATGTGACTACTGAGTCTACCCTTTAATAAGTATTCCCCAAGCAGCAAGAGGAGCTCCAAGCAATTCAAATTACATTATATCTTTTTTCCCCTCTTTTTTTTTTTTTTTTTTTTTTTTCTCCAAATCTATGACTCATAATGCTATTAAAGTGCTAAAGTTCGACTTCACTGTCAGAGGAGTCATCCTGAAGTAATGTGATTGTTTGCAGACATCTGTATCTGTGGGGCCTCTGTGTCCAAAGTAGCTTGAAATAAGGATCACCTTTCCCCTCGTGTTCTTGTTCTTTGACTCTAGCCCTAAGAATGCACTCAGGGAGCTTTAAATACAAGCACGTCCATGCATATCCATGGTCAAAAGCTCTGCAGAGGAAGAAAGGTAATTCAGCACTCCAGCTGAATGCTGGATTCCTCACGTTCAAACCAAAGCCTTGAAATGTGTCCATAAACTCACAGACACTTAGCAAATGGGGTAAGGATTTACTGCAGTTACGCAATACAGTTCTTCTGATGGGCAGGTCAGCCCATTTTCATATAGCCTTTCTACTGCACAAATGCTTCCTGGAGATGAAGAAGGAATGAATGACTCTGCAAATGCTGTGACAAAAAGACATTTACTCCCTTGGGTGGATTTTCCAACTGGATTTTTGAACAGCAGAGCAACTTTGACATTACCGACACAGAGAAAGGCTCCTGATTTTCAGGGAGAAGCTCTCAGAATTACAGGAGCACATGAATGGCCATGTTGTGACAGGCCCAAAGTCCTACCCAGCCCAGCTGTGCTTTCTCCAGCAGTGGCTGTAAAATGATGCTGAAGAAGAGTAAGGAGGCAGTCATATATGACATTTCCAACAGCTTTGAGCTAAGGTTACCATGATCCACCTCATTGCTAGTTCTGCTAGTATCTCTCCTGCCAGTATTTGTTTGCTCTTCCCTTGAACTCCAGCAAACATCTGACAACCACAGCAGGAGCTGTATGTCCAGTGTGTTACTGCAAGGGCAGAACTGTATACGGCAGTGTGAAACCAAGAGTGCTATGAAGCCAGGCCAGAGTTTTAAGGCTGTTAATTAGAGCTTTGGAAAAGACAGTCTGGGTCATCCGACTCCGGGTACTTACTCTGATAGATGTGGGTTTGTCCCACACTGACACTAAAGAAAGAATTGAAAGCTCAAGAAACTAATTTCTGACCACAAGGCTAGTATTCCAATTACTATGTTTGGAAATAATTGCAGGTCCAGACACATTCATTCCCTTTCTATGTCCACAATTACTTGAATGGAGCATAATAAATTAAAATGTTTAGCAATCTTCACAGCCTAGCACTTCCCACCTAGCTGCAAAACCCGCCATGGAAAAGTGAATGGCTGTGTGCAGTGCTCTGGATTCCAGGGGGCTGCCAGCTCTTATTGTGTGCTTATAGGAGTGCCTGGGGTGGGGATGCACCAGGTGAAGCTAACCGAAGGCCAGGGACACAAGGTTGATTCTAAAGAGAGATCAGGCATTACCAGTTCTCACACACAAAATTAAAATAAATGAATAAATGAAAACATCACAGACATTTTTTCCCCTGCTTCCTCTGAGTCTGTATGATGGAGCCTGGTGCAATGCTGTGTGTTTATGGTGCAACCATCTGCAAGGCCAAGCTGCAACGTCAACGTGCCATGCCATGGGATACTGCAGCACAAAGTTGTTAGCATCATGCATTGGCTATCACAGCACCCCACACCCACGGAACTGTTGTAATCCACCTCACACCTGGGATACACTTGTTTGTAACCAATCCATAGGCATGTACCCTATGGATTACCCACACGACTAAAGGGGAACAATACTGCTGTTTCAGCCATTCCAGCACTTCTCAACCTCCTGATGGTTATGTCCCTCCATACCTTCTTGCCACGTTATCAGTGGTCTCTTACACTTCCTGACTCTATCAGGTCATCGACCCCCCTCATTTAGCTTGAATCAGTGAGAAACTGTATGGTGCAAAGGCTGTATAAAGATTTTTTTTTTTTTTTTATTCTCAATTGTGCATTTGAATGTAAAAAAAAAAAAAAAGTATTCATACATTTCTATTGATCCACCTAATCTCCTTCTTGAAGTGCTTTATTGCTGGTAGATTAATAATAATAACAAAAAGAAACACAACTTCCTGCTCAGGCTGACAAGTCTTCAAATCCATACTGCTTGGAAAGCAGTGCGCAACCAAATTTCTTTCATTCATCTGAAACTAGGTGAAAAAAATGGTGAAAATAGGTGATCCTGCTCGGCAGGGGGGTTGGGCTAGATGATTTTCAGAGGTCCCTTCCAACCTCGGCCATTCTGTGAAACTGCCGCTCGGAAAAGACGCCTGCAACAGGTGAGCTCATCTGGTTTGAAAGAGATAGGAAAAAAAAAATAATAAAAGGAGAGAGGGAGAGAGACGAAAGCCAAATCCGTCCGGAAAGAAAAAAGTTAACCGCCTAGAAATCCTCAAGCAGCCCTGCCGGGAGCCACTTGCGCGCAATCTGCGCACAACTTGCAACCCGAGTTTCCCCGAGGCGCGTCTCCGCGCTGCTCCGCGGCCAGGCGGGGCCGAGCGCGGAGGGAAGAAAGGAAGGGAAGGGAAGGGAAGGGAAGGGAAGGGAAGGGGCGCGGACAAAGCCGCGTAACGCCGCGCAGGTAGGCGGGCGGGGCCGGGCGGGGTGTCCCAGCGCCGTGCCCGGGACGGGCATTACCCAAAGAGAAGGAGGGAGGGATACAAAAAAAAAAAAAGGTAATTAAAGTCGCCGCTGCCGCGCGCGGTCCCACCCTCCCCACCGGCCGGCTCCTCTGCCAGACGGGAGGGGACCGAGGGAGACGGCTTTCCGCGCAGACACACCGCCGCCGCCGAGCACTCCTCGCCCCGCCGCGCAGCGCAGCGCAGCCCAGCATGGCCCCCGCCGTCCCCAGCCTCGTCCTCGGCCTCCTGGTGAGTGGGTCAGGGGCTGGCACGGGGCTTTGCGACGGTTCCGGCTCTGAAAGCCCCTTGCAGGCTTGGGATGGGGCTGGGGTTCCTGTCGGAAGGGGGGAGGTGCTGGGGCTGCGGTGTAGTGCGATGGAACTGGGCTGCGGTTGCAGGCACTGGTGCGGTCGGTTCGTGGGGGGGGAAAGCTGGGCACGGCTCGGTTTGGTTCGAGTGTCCGTCCGTCCCCCGCCTCCTCCGGGACCCCCAGCGCCCCGCCGCCACCTTCCCCTGCCTGCCTTCCCCCTGCTCTGCGTGGGTTGGTGTGCAGGAACCGGCTGCCGACAGGCTGATGCCGGAGAGAGAGCGGCGGAGTTAATTTTTATTTCGTTTTTATGACTGTCTTTCTTTTATGGATGAGTGGAAGTAATTTTTATTCCCCCCCCCCCCCCCCCCCCTCCCCTTTATTATCACTGCGTTCTTAGAACGAAGGCAGAGAGTACTTTGAGCTCTGGAAAAAAAATAAATCAGTAGCATCGAATCACTGATTTTATTATTTTTGTGTCATTAGATATGTACATTTTAATGAGTGTTACTATTCCAGATGTGGTATGCGTTCTTGCCTTGCTAAGTTATTCATAATAAAACCCAAAGAAACCCAAATGAGTTTATTCATTCATCTAATTGAAAAGAAGACGAAATTCCCCTGTCAAGTAGGGGGGAAAAAAGCCTGCACACACCCAAACCTAAAAAAAACCTAAGGTGTCGTCTTAATATAAAGTGAATGGACATCACAACTTTTTTTTTTTTTACCTTGCATCTCCTTATATCTTGATATTCGCAAATATCCACTACTTAAGTTTGTTTAACTCCAGCAGCTCCTCATACTGACATCAGACTACCTTGGCATTACTGATTCAGGAAATATCTTAGAACAATGTAGTGAAGTTGTATGACTTTAATAGTTTATAGATTTAAACAGTAGCTATCAGGAGAGAAGGTTTTATTAAGTATCTTTCAATAAGGAAAATGCCTTCGAAGACATAAGCAAGGATGTTTAAAGTGTTGTGTGTATACGTGTTTTTATCTCTTTGTATATATATGTAAGAAACAGTATAAACTGCTTTTATTATGCAGACACAGCATTTAAATTGCTTTAATGCAATCGTTACACTCCACATTTAAACTCAATCTTTTACCTGATCTTAGTTTTTGTAAAGATTGCTAATGCCCTTAAAGATCTTTTTATTTAAGTATTAATAACTCATTTTCAGAATTTCCATTAGCTATTTATTTCTTTATACCTTTAATCCTAAAAAGATGTGCAAAATAAAGTTGAATTTCCTTTTTGCTAGACTTTCATCCTGAAAGAATAAATGTGCTTAAAAGGATGAATATATTTATTTACATTTTCTTTTTATTTGTTTAATTGGCTGTGTGATTTTTGGATTAAAAATTTAAACATATGGATAAAAACTAGACAGAAGGTGTATATCCACACATGCGGAATCTGAGGTCAGGACTAAATTAGTCTGTGCTGAGGAGTATCTTTGTACTTCTATGATTCTTATAAGAAGTTCTGGTTATCTGGATAATGCATCATTTGAATTTTGAGGAGGACCCCGTTTTGTAACTGGTTTTATGGGAGTGGACTGCTGTCATGCACAGTGTTTTATTTATGTCATATCTAATTGCTGAAGCTAGATTTAACCAGTTTAGAATGTACTTTGAAGATGCAAAGCGATATGTAAGTGCAAGTGTCGTCATGTGGTCTTAATAAGACACTTGTCCCTTTAATGTTAGGCATCGGCAAGGTTTTTCCAGATGGAATTAGATGGGTTGAACCTTAACGCTCCGGGGCTTTGGACCTAAATTGACCAGGAGTGCTATTGGAGGAAGCACACTGTGCAGTTGTACTTTATGTTTACAGGAAAGTAGGCGACATCTTGTCTAAGAAAAGTCTCGCTGCTGTCAGTGCTGCCGTGATTTTAGAAAAAAAACACCATTGTGTTGCATGGTACCTGTCTTTTTGGCTGAAAGGTGCTTTCTGGATCTTTTCTCTAGCTCCTCTTTCAAAAAAACAAACAACAACAAAACAACAACAAACAAAACAAAGGCAGCTTCAGTAACAGTAGTTATTAGTCAAAATATCATGTAATTATTTCTTTTTCCTAACTTTGTTATTTGTTTTCTAGGTATTGAGTTTATGCTGTGATGCTTGCAAGAAAGTCATTTTTCATGTTCCTTCTGCATTAGAGGCTGGCACATTAGTTGGCAGAGGTGAGAAACTGCAGGATGCCCATCGTAACAATAAAGGATTGTACCTTTTCTGGAGAGGCTGTTCACAGTAGAAGAGTTTTTTTTTTCTTGTTTAATGGAATGAATGGATGACTGGACAGGCTGTTAAATAGCTGGATCAGCCTTTTTATGAAGGATACGCCCTGTATTTGTTACGGGTTTGAACACTGACTCTTCGCATCCATTTGACTTTTGTGTAAACAGCTATCGTCAGCTTGCAGTATGTGCTTTAAAACTAGAATGAGAGAGTTTAATGTTCTCAAAGTTTGGAGTTCTTAAGCTTAGTATTTAAATACATGGCTTAATATTCCAAAGCGTACCTATAAACCACAGAGTCATATGAAGAAGTCAATAAGTCATTTGTATAATGGGAAAGGAAAAAATAAGACAACGCACACAACCAAAGCACCCAGAAGCTGCTGCTGTGTTACCAGTGTGAAATACGGCTGTGACTTCTCAGCTGTGGTGGGGTGCTCAGGGCACACGAGGAGACGAGCTGGAAAGGTATCCTGCATGCACACCAGTCTGGGAGAGTGCTCCTGGCTGGCTGGGTTGGTCTGTCAAAGTAAAGTTGATAGAGAGGCAAAGGGGACACCAAAAAACACCCAATCTCATTTTTTTTCCGGTCTTTGAAAGGCAGCTTTTAAAGTCAAGGTGGGGGAGCTGTTATGTCCTGTGCTGCCTGAGACTGAATTTGAGGCTGCGGAGGTGCCCTGTGTCAGTCTCAGGAGAGCAGAAGTGCATGCCGCAAATTCCTACAGAAAGAACAAAACCAGTACATTTGTAGTTATTCATAATACAAGTGGTTAGAAAATTTAGCTCTAAAATTGAAAGCTTATTGACCTTCCTGTTAAACTTTAAAGGTCACAGATGTTTAAGTTTTTGCATATTCTCAATATTTCTCTGTTTAAATAAATGAAAATTTTAAGTAAAACTTCTTATTACAGTGTTGTGAAAGAAATTGCGTAACACTGAACTTAAACTTTCCAAATATTTAATGAAGGCTATATAGCTTGAATGGCATTCCCTAAACATTTATTAAGAAAGGGTAATACATTTTGCATTGATATCAGGGATCACAGCATGACAACGAAATGAGTCATGATTTTTCTTGTTGTTAAGAGATTTTATATGTTTCTGACTTATGCGATATAGACAAGAGACTGTAAAGAAAAAGATCCCACAAAGGTATGACATACTGAGCATAATGTTGACTCACATAATGATCGCAAACAAAATCTCCATTCTGGTATTTTTGGAAATACAGTGCTCTAATGTGCAGCAGTGCTATAATATGTACCTTAAAGTGAGGGGGTGATAATTCTGTGCAATACTATATTATTTTTTTTTTCACAGATTGGCAAGGGAGAGGAGTCACTGCTGCAATACTATAGGAAGTATTGCAGTTAAAAGAAAGGCTTAAGAAGAGGGAGAAAGGAGAAAAAAAAAAGCCATATTTAAAATTATACTTTCCATCAGTCTTTGCATTGTTGAAAGATAAATGAAATTTCTTTTATTAGAAATATCATCTGCATACATAGGGTGAAATTTTGAATCTAACCTGGAATCACTTGGCTTTTGTGCCCAATTTTTTTTTTTTTTTTTTTTTTTTTTTTTTTTTTTTTTTGTAACAAGACCCAGTATACTATGATACCACTGAAGAAGTATTGAAGTATCTAGTACATAGTTCTCTTTATTTTAAAGCCTTTTGGTTTTGTACATACACACACGCACAGAGCACTTTGGAATTTATTAAGAGAAGGAAAAAGATATTTGACTTGGAAAACATGACACTAATACCTCCATGTACTCTGCAAGGGTGATTTGTGTATAGTTTGGACCTCTGGCCTGCATCTTTTTTAGGGTGCCAAATAATTATTACTTAGTGCAATAGTGTGACGGTGCTGTTGCAGTTCATTATGATTATCCTGATTTTGCCCCCCCCCTCCTTCCCCTCAAACTGTAGTGAAGAATTACACTCTTCAGTCAAACCAGTGAGAAGTGTATTAAAATTTATTCAAGCCACAAGTTTATAGCAAATGCAATAAAAATACTGAATAAAAAAAAAAAAAAAGGAAGCATGCTGACCTTACTTGGTACTTCCTGTCAACCCTGTGGGACTCTGTCATGCATATATTTTAAAAATGTCAATCATTTGTTCTAGAGTTAGTCCTTATCTCTCTGATCAGTCTGCCTCATAATTTAAAGGCCTTTGTCCTCCCAAGACTTCTAAATCACATAGAACCAGTCAGTGCTTTCCTCCTGAGGGCAGAGCTTCCAAGAAGTAATAGCTCCATTGGGAATTTGCATTAATTAATCATCCTCACTGATTTTGTGGGGCATGGAGCACAAGACAAATATAATACCTACTGATCCACTAATGAGCGTGTCTGCAGTGCTTACTGCATTTAAACGTATAAGTTTATTTCTGATGCTTCAAGAATTCCACCAGTGAAATGGTGTCTTTTTGAAAGATAGGCATGAAGCATCCATGTCCTTTAGGAGATACTTTTATGAATGCAATAGTGGAAATTCAAGTAAACTTGGTCAAGTCTGAGTGCATAATTGGGTGCAAGAATCTATATTTGTGGTGCTTACTTAACGAATGACCTAATTTAAAAAAGCTCCAAATGCCAGTAAATATCATTTTAAGTTTTAATTAGTGAATGATTTTTCACTTCGAGAGGTATGTTATCATTTCATTTATTGTTTACGTCTCTTTTCTTACAGTTAATTTGAACGAGTGCCTTCAGTCTGCAGAACGTATCAGTTCCAGTGATGGGAACTTCAAAGTTCTGGAAGATGGCTCTGTATATACCACATCTGCTGTTTCTTTCTCTGATGAGAAAAGGACTTTTACTATATTACTTGAAGATATTCAAAAACACGTAGAAAAGAAAATACATGTCAATTTGGTGACGGATGAAAAAAAGGTGGGCTTCTAATTCCAAGGTCCCTTCTTTATTTGGGTGCAGTTTTACAGAGTACAATTTGACGTTGGGTGGCTGTAGATGAATTTTTAGAATTCAGGCAGAGTACTCTTCTGTGTTTTTTTTTTTTTTTTTTTTTTAATTTTTTTTTGGTAGCAGTTGTGATTACAGTGTGGGTTAAATCAACAGACTTCCATTCTGAAATGGGAGATGCTATCAAGGAGCTTAATCTGGAATGCCAAGAATTTTAAAAGCCATATTTGAGGCATCCAAGCAGATTTTATTTGTGCAAATTATTACAATGAATGAAAATCCTCTTAGAATGCTACAGGAGGAATGAAGATCTTGGAAAAACAAATGGTCAGTGGGGAAAAATGGTGGGGAGATGGAAAAAGCAAGGACAAGAGTTGGGCAAAAATGTACACAGTTGAGTATATTCATATATCTTTATCTTCTAGAACCAGGCACAGAAGACCAGGCAGGCTAGAGATACAGTTCTAAAGCGAACCAAAAGAAGGTGGGGCCCTATTCCATCTGTTATGATGGAGAACTCACTTGGACCTTTCCCACTACAAATTCAACAGGTATATTTTAGATGGATCCTACTTCTATGGCACAAGCTACTTTTCTATGTGACTGTTATGATTTATGAAGAATGAAGTGAGCTGTCTTCTATTCTCCACTGATGCCATTCTTGCTATTACACCCATCTTGTTCTGTCCATTATATATCTTCTGATCTCATACATTAAATAACTTGTGATCGTAGTAGTTGGGATGAACTGGAAATGTGTAAAAGTTGTAACAAGGAGGAGGCATACTATGAGAAGAGAGCTATTATGCATGGAGGTCAATGAAGTGTGTAATTTAAAGAAAAAAAAATCCCAAAACAGTGCTTAGAAAAAGATTGCATAGACATGGGGGGTAAAATTTTACCTACTTGTCTATATCCTTTTTTGGCATTTGTGATGTATACCTGTAGAATTTAAGACTTAGTATGGCCTATGCTATTAGGAAAAATTCTTACAGTAAGAAAACAAGTAGGCGTGAAAGAGAAATGCAAGAACTACAGTTATCATGGATGCATCTAGCCTTCACTAGATTACAGAGTGGCTGGTAGCAGATGTGTAGAGACAAGTGTAATAACAGAGTCTGTACAGAGCAATCATTCTACTAATCTTATCTTCCTAACTTCTGGCATTTGGTAGGTAAGGAAAGTATTTGGGGAGGGGGTTGTTTACAAGTAGATAACTGCTGATGTTACCTCCTCAGTGCCTGTAACGAGATGCAAAGAGGTTATCTGAATTGGCATGTCCCTGGACTGTGCTATAGGTTGTTTTCCTTTTCTTTATTTCTTCCTTAATTTTTCTTCAGTAATTATAAGCCATATTCTCAGTGAGTGCACTGAAACCAAAATCTTTTGAACAGAGACAAAATAAGAAGCTGTCTGTATCTGAATGTGCCTTGTACGTGCAGCATTCTAGAGAAAGTAGATTTTAAAATTAGATTTTTCTATGCACACTTGTTTCTTTAATTGTTCAATAATGCTGAACAATTTCTAAATTTGAATTAATTATCCCTTCTCATGCACCCGCATTATAAAGGAATGCAGTCACAAGGCGAGCTGTTCTATTCTGTGAAGCTTAAGATGATAAAGAAGTAGAAGTAAATTAAGTTTTATTTTTTTGTTTTTGAAAAGTTCATGCTTCTGCTATATGTGATCATGAAAAGGAGGAATAATGTATGAGAATGATGCTGACATTTTCCTTTCCACTTAAAAATTCATCCTTCATAGGTCCAGTCAGACACTGCTCAGAACTACACCATTTATTATTCTGCAAGTGGACCGGGAATTGATCAAGATCCAAAGGGTTTGTTTTACATAGAAAGAGAAACTGGAAATATCTTTGCTACTCGTGCAGTAGACCGCGAACAGTATCCAAGCTTCCAGGTATAGGCTTAAATTGTGTTAAGTATAATTTTTTTTTCCTGTCATGCACATGTTTGAAAGTTGGAATATGGAGGAGAAAGAAACCAGACTAGATCTATAGTTAGCTGTCTGTTTAGAGTAGTATCTCTGGTCTTTGAGAGAGGAAACCAGTGACAAATATCTGGTTATGTAGATCTTGAGAGGAGTTTTGTTTTTCACTGCTTAAACTCTAATTACAACAGTAATGACAGTGAGCTACTGCATTTACATCACTTCTGGGAAGAATTTGAAGTTATCCCAGAGTTTTTCAGGGAGGGCAGAAAAGGTCTGCATAAGAAACAGATCACAAACTCCAGCCAGCTATATTTTTCGAGCCTGTTTTTCTCAAGCTGCTGTCTTTGTATTTTATTAATAAGGTACACTGCTCTCTCTACTGGCTGAGAAGTGTAAGAAGGCAGTTAGTAAAAATAAACAGCTTCTCAATAGTGAGGTAACTTGCAATACCTGTTATTGCATTTCATCAAAGTATGGCGATTTATTACTATTCTTGATTTTATTCTAAATAGTAGTAATTGCATCTAAATTTTTGGTAACGCTGATGTTGTTTCATAGACACCTCAAAAAATTGTGTTCAGGAGACTTGGAAAAGATGTTTGACAAAGTTGGGGGGGGAAAGGGAAAGTGATTCAAATACTTCTAGTAAGGTGAAAGATTGGGAAGCAGTTACAGTTTTTGTGCAGCTGTCATCATTACATACTGGTCACTTCCCCTTCCATGTGGCTGAAGAGTCTCGTCTTGAGAATTGTGTGCATGACACTGTGTCATTTTGTTGACTCCTCCACCAAACTGAAAGTATAATAATACCAAATGGTGTTCAAGTATGAAGTGAACTACTGAATTTCTGTTTTACAGATCATTTGCTTTGCAAGCACTCCAGATGGTTATTCACCAGAGGTACCACTTGTGCATACAATCAGGATAGAGGATGACAATGATAATGCTCCATATTTTACACAGGATGTCTTTGAGTTTTGTGTCCCTGAGAACTCCAAGCCTGGTAAGAATTGTTTCAAACCGGTGAACACATTCACTGTTACTCAGCTCAGTTAAGTACCAATGTGATACTGACATTTTTCAGTGGGATTTCCTGAGTAGTGTTTCTTTACAGTGGAGGCTGAATTTTCAAAGGGCAGCCCACGATTTCTTAACTATTAGAGATTTCAGAATGTCATCTCAATAATAGTGAAAAATAATGTGTAAAACAAATGCTTTAAAACGGAGATGATTCGGTGTTCTTAAAGCAGGTTAAGAAATTCAAAACATTTCATTTTATCCAGAATTGCTGCTCTGCATTAAATGTTTAGATCACAAAGAACAAAACAGTTTTCAGGAAACTTATCTGTTAAAAACTATGTTGGCAGTATTCTAAGGTCTAAAACACTTTTGAATAAGCCTACAGTGTGTATCCAATGTGTTGAATTAAGGTAGGATGTTTCCTGGTTAGGGAGGGGAAGATAACACATGAAAGGCTTGTTTCTGCCCGTACCCATGGACAGGTAGGGATTTGCCTGTTGCTGACTTCACATGTCAGTTTAACAGAGGAGAAAAGTGGTGAGACAGGTGGGGTATAGAGAACAAGTAATGGAAAAACAGTGTTTTACCATTCCTCACCATCTCTTAGACTAGGGGTGCAGAGTGAAGAGGGGTCTAACTTGCTTTACAGAGGAGGCAAACTGCCTTCACATTCACGCCCAAAGCACCAGTTGCTTTTCTTTCTCTGAGCTCCTCCACTTTTGATTGAGTGAGTTACGGTTTCAAAATGAAGTCTAGAACCACTCGGGCTGGGGATGCAGGAGAGCAGCAAGCCCCAAGGGGCGGTGCTGCAGTTTGGACTGTGTCAGAGATCACTGAACTTCCTCCTCACCTTCCCTGGCAGCTCCTCTTCATCCGTATTTGGGATGTTCAGTTAGAAGTCATTGACAGAAACTCTAGCTGAAATCAAGGCTTCTAATATTTCTCTTGATTATTCTTTCTGTTCATTTGACAGATGCGATACTATTTAGACATAAATATCTGTTCAAATAATTTTTGCCTATTTATAGATTTTTCTGGAATTTAAAATTGCTATGTTGTATTCACAGGTGTAATTGTTGGAACGGTGACTGCAGAAGACAGAGATGAGCCTTCAACTCTGCATACTCTGTTGAGATACCGCATTGTGTCACAAAACCCACCAATAATCCCAGCATTTTCATTACATGGTGAAACAGGTGTCATTACTGTACTATCACCACAGCTGGATCGGGAGGTGATTTTTTTTGAAGCTTATTTAGCTGTGAACACTGGTGCACACAGCTAACTTCAAACTGAATTCCTGTCATGGGAATCATCAGATAAAACATTTCTGTTACCGTTTGTGTTTCTCTCTCTGAGGAGCTTCCAAAGCTTACAACAGAGCTGGTCCAAAATCTTTCTGCATTTCTACTGTTTTCTAGCTAAACTTGGCAAGGGGACTGTCTGCTAATCCTGTTTGACACCAAGCATCTGTCTCTGGATTCCTACTCTTTCTCTGTTCATGAATCCCATGGCTGATGTTTCCTCCCAGTCAATATCCACTTGAGGTGTTCCTTGGTTATTTACAGGGTAGATGATCCATCTTTTCTGGAAGTAGTCTGTCATTCTGCACTCAATAGAAATATCTCTGATGTATAAAACCTGAACAATAATACAGTGTTTCTCAAAACATATGCACAAACCATTTATTGTTATCAGATAACTTTCAAGTAAGAAGATAGAGGAGATTTTAGTTTTTATCATGTTCAATGTTTTGTGGATAAAAGGTCATGTGAGTGTTTACATTAGAAAAACTGACAGGCACATGTAATTCAAAACAATATTTCTTGGATAAGACATAGTAGAAAATGGGTGCAGGCATATATTTTTTTAGGATAAAAATAATTGTATTCTGGAACGCTTAGTCATTTCATGGCCGAAAATTCGCCTTAATGGTGAGTTGCAAAATTGTATGCTCAGGGGTACATCACTAAGCTTCTTTAGCAAGAGAAAAATGCCATAAATGAATATCACCATGACTGCTAGGGTCACAGAGACTACTGAGGGAAAGAAAACTTCAAAAATGAGTCCACTACCTGTCTTTTAAAGATAAACTTATGAAGTGGAACAGGAGCTTTCTTTTCTCCACCCAGGAAACCTAATGCTACTTCCAGTTATTCAGAACTGGATTTACTCTCTTGACTTTCAAACTCCCTCTTTTGTGTCCAGCTCCAGCTTCCCTAGGTTGTTCAGGTATTTGTAAGGCTAAGGAAAATCATTCTGCTGTTGCCATTCTAGTCACTGATTTGAGTGGGCTGCTTATTAGTGGTCCTGTAGGAACTGCTGAGGGCACCCTCCCTCTACATAATATATCCCAAACGGGCTGGTTGCAGGAATGTTCATTGAAATAACAGGGTGACGAAGCTTAATGAAAAGCAGTCATGGACTGAAGCACTTTATAAGTTGGAAATCCAAGAGAAAACTGCCATACCAATGGGGAGGGTGAGAGAAGAGGGATTGGGAGGATGGATTAGGGGATGAAAGCACATCATCTGTGTCTTCCAAAACATCAGATACTGGAAAACAAAGGTGTCTGTGGCCATTGTGGGGAGCTTTGATACTGGGTATAGCTTACAAGTTAGTGACAGGTGCCGAACTCAGTGCTGCTTAGCCACTGAAAAATATTTTACTTTTTTTCCTTTTGGAAGTATAGGAAAATAGCTCCAAAGCAAACTCATATTTTGTAGGGGACAGTGATGAGTTTGGAGCAGAGTTGGGGAACAGGAATAAAACATTTATTGCTGTGTGCAACTGATTAAAAAAAAAAACGTGTCAAACTTCTGTATGCTTTTATTCTTTTCAGCTGGTGTCCACATACACTTTATTTGTTGAAGTGAGAGATATGGGAGGTCAACCTTTTGGTTTGTGCACTACAGGAACAGTTGTCATTAAAATTGAAGATACAAATGACAATGCACCAACTTTTAAACAGATACAAGTAAGTTTTCATAAATTAAGTGCATGTAAAGAGTAAAATATATAAAAACATACCACCTTTCTAATATCCCCATGGGCACTCCCTCAAGTATGATGCCTAGTGCCCCTAGACAGTTCATGCCAACACAGAACTTTGTGAACATGGTTGTTGTGTTATTTGGTAGTTAGACCTATTGCTATATTAGTTGTTGTGAGTCAACGGCCTTATTGGGAGAAAACAAACATTATTAATTAATTTGCTTCTGCGATATGTTATCTTAGAAATCCTGTAACTTAACCATTTTGGGAAGGGGACAGATTCACTCTGAAGCATTCCATGAGCCAGTTATCTTTGACCAGCTTTTGGCTAATTGTGTGTTGTTAATGTCAGTGAAGTAGATGCAAGGATTTCATTGAGAATTTCTTTGTTATTCTAACTCTTTTTCTATACATGAATAGTATTTGAACCACTTCTTTTTCAACAATAGCTATAAATCAGCCTTGTGTCTTTGCTTACTGCAGCCATCTAAATTATCTTCCCTTCGTTCACATTTTAACTTAAAAATTGCTAGCTCTTTTTTTATTTTTTATTTTTTCTGTCCCCGAGGAAACAAGGGCCTAGGTTAAGGGCCTAATTGCTAGGTTAATTTCCCTTTTTAGGACAGATTATATCTCAATAAGCATATATACAGCTAAAGTGCTGTGGGACGCTGGTATGAACCATAACCCATGGCCTCTTCTTAATGCTGTGCCTTGATGACGTTGTACGCAAATTAGCATCTGCAGCTGATTTTAAACAAGTGAGCTGTGCTAATTTACCATTCCTGGAAGGAGAATTCCAGGCTTCATTATGTCATTGATAGCTGGGAAGTAAAAGAGAGCTATGTTGCCTGGATAGAGTTCCTGTTTCAGTCAGGGTATAAGGGAAGTATGGGGGAAATACAGTAATACATTGAAATGTACAAAGTCAACATGCTAGCTTGGTAAATTGGCTCCTTAGGTTTAACTGCAGGATTGTGGTCTAAAGGTTTAAATACAGTTGTCTTCACTCTTGAATTGTAGAATGGCATTTTCTGATTTAAGTTGATTTTTCGTTCTTTTGATACTTCCAAGTATGAAACACAAGTGGAGGAAAACAAAGTGAATGTAGAAATACTGAGAGTTTCTGTTCTTGATCTTGATGAACTTGGTGCACCTGGCTCCACAGCTGTATATGAAATTATAAGAGGAAATGATGATCGTTCCTTTGAAATTACAACAGACAGAAACACAAATGAAGGAATACTCTGTGTTGTTAAGGTAAGTGAAAATGGGACTGCTAGAGCAAAATTTGTGTCTTCAGGTGTTACTTTTTAAAACCAATAACCTAGAACTAATTTTTATTCAAAAAATATCTCTATCAGGCATATCATGCTTTACTCCTATTCTGAACTCTATTCTAAGCAGACGAACACACTGCAAATGAGGCTCATGTGTAATACATAACTGACAGAATTTGCATAGCTCATCTTCCAGACTATTCCTCTTTGTGTTCAGAAATCAAAAGTCTCCCTTTGCTTTATTATCCAGCTGAGCTTGGTGCTTTTTCCTGATTCTGCAGTTTGAATTGTTGAGACTTAGGGATGTAACTGAAGAATTTTTCACAGGTGAGATTTTAACAGAAGTGGGAGCATGGCTGAAGAGGGGAGTGAGGAGCACCTCCTCCAGCCTTGTTCTTTCTGGGAGTTGATTAAACTTATTACCTTGGCTTAAAACTATCCATGCTTTATTTTGCATGAGTTTAGGTAGTGAGTTTAGGTTTGCTTTTTTGGGTTGCAAAGGAGTCCATGTACATGTAAGAAGTTACTCTTATACCTGGTACTTTGCAGATGTAAGATAGAAGGACCACTCTACCTGGAATCCAGCACATACTTTTTGTCTTTTAGTGCCTCTTTTTCATTATCTGTTAAAACTGTGCAATAGCAGGTATCTTCTAAGGAGCAGAGAAAATTAATATTAACATTTGAACATGTAAGTCAGAAGGCTAAGCTACTAATATACTACTATTATTACTGCTAATATACTACTGCTACTATTACTACTACTAATATAATAATCCAGTTGAAATTTCATGTATTTGGTGTAACTCTGTAGTAGACCAGAGAGTATTGTAACTTCAGGCTATAAATAGGTTTACTGGCATAAGATGTCCTTGGAGGTAGTGTCTGGAGAATTACATATGTAGATACCGACTGATGAGCCCCACAAGTTAAGACACATTTCAAGTGGGTGAACTCTTATTAGGAAATAAATGTAGGTACTAACAAGAAAAGTGGTGACTTGTGCTGGAAAGAAGATATTCATAGCCTAAAATAATGGTCAGTTAGGTATGGGAGGAAAAAGTCTCAGGCCACGCTTAATTTTTATGTAAACTCTATTTGTGATTCACTAGCAGAGTATTCATCTGAAAAATATATAGTGATGCTGCTTACCTTATTACGGATAGTTCCTCAGGTCCTTTTCTTTGACTAATTTAGAACTTTGGGGTTTCTTTGCTTGTTTAAATCTTATCTCTTTACTGTGTCTCAAGCTGGATGTTCCAGAAGCTGTTGTCTTTTGTAAATGAATGTCATACAGTTTTACCTATTTAATAACTGTTCTGTGGAAACACTGCCCATCTTAGTATTAGCTTGAAAGAAGGAAAAACACACACAAAAAACCTGTGTTTCAGGGTCTGGACTATGAAGGCGCCAAGCAAAGGATCCTTGTGATTGCGGTCAACAATGAGGCACCCTACATGCTGGCACCACATTCACAACAAGTTGTCCAGAGCACCAGCACTGTTGTAGTGAATGTCTTAGATGTGGATGAGGGGCCCGTGTTTAAACCCTGTTTCTTCCGCATGGACGCTAGCGAATGTGATGAGGTTGGGACAAGTATTGGGAAATACCTAGCAGAAGATCCAGAAACTGGAAATAGTGAAGGCATCTGGTATGAAACAATGTTATCTCTAGTTTATTTGGAGTAAAGCATGGAGGGATACAAGAAGTGGGAATGTTGATGCCATGTGTGTGTGAACATAAATACCTGTATCTATGTATGTATGTGTATATAGGTATAAATATATGCATGTGTATATGTATTTGAGATTCTTACCTAAACACACAAAAAAATACTCTTAACAGCTACAAGATAGCACCTGGACAGTGTAATTGGATCAACATAGATGAAAAATCAGGTGAAGTCAGAACCATTAAAGCCTTGGACCGAGATCTAGGAGAAATGAAACGAGGTCAATGCAATATCACAGTCCTCGCAATAGACAGAAGTGAGTACTAAATGTTGTCACTGTTATATTTAGCCTGTAAAAGATGTTTATGTGCAATTTTAACTTAGGGGCAACTATACTGGTTCAGGTGAGAGGTGCATCCAGTGCATTGTCTTGCCTTTGGGATGACTATCAAATGCTTAGGGAATATTATACAGCAGGTCATACATATAAGAAAACAGGGCAAATTCTCAGTATTTTCGAGTTATCTGCTCCTACTTAAAGAGGGGTTTTAGTAACACGATTGTATTCCTTTCGTTTCATGACTAAATTTTTGTTTTAACTGATGGCATGTGATAGCCATAAAGTTGACAACAGAGAAAGTAGAGAGAATTTTTCAAAAATAAGTTGTCCTTGAAACTCTGTTTTCTCCTCTTCTTGGTGTCTTCTTTCTGGAAACCTTAAATTAAAAGAAACTAAGAAAAATTGTATTCGCTGCTATGTGGTACTGTGCTCTTTTCCTCAGTAGGTCTATGTTCTGTAACACTGTTCACATTATATATTGCTGAGGTGCAGAGCTCTTACAAATTACTCTCATTATAAGCTGTTGACTCTCAGTTTGGCTTAGCCTCCTTGACCCTGTATTTTTAGGGTCCTTGTCCTAAAGGAGGATGAGACTCCTTTTAGACAGTATGCGTGCCCACATAGATATGTAAGAACAATAAAGTATGTTCTGTCCACGTACACAAGATGTGGAGCTTTGGAACCTTTTCCTTCTGTATAGCTCTTTCTCTTTGTACCAATACACATTGGTGCATTTAACTGTGACCATATTACACTGCTGAAAGTAAATGATTTTCAAAGCTAGTCAAGGAGTTTCAGTTTGGGATCCTGAACTGCATAAAAGTGCACACTTCATGAACGTGCAGCTGCAGACTTTCTTTTAGCTGCTTTGTCTTTTCTGTTTCTTTTCCTTCCTTTACTCATTGTTGCAGAGTTTTACTTGAGGACAACACATGAATAGGAGGAAACAGGCTGCAGCACTTTCTTCCCTGTCACCTGAAAAGATGAGTTCCTTCCTAAACAAATACAAGAACTCTGCAGAAGCAGCCAAAAGAAAGCTATGAGAAGTTCCTATCTGCTTTTGGCTAAATCAGTAGTTTCTTTCCACCTTAGTTCTTAACCTGGATATTACAGTTGATGATAGTCATGAAAATTGGGACTAGAAATAAATAAAAGAATGAATGTTTGACTATTTTTACCATTTAATTCGTTTATTTTATAGATGGCAAAACAGGCACGGGAACTCTGCAAGTTGTCATCCAGCCTTGCAACAGGAATTTTCCACGAATAATTAAAACTGATTATATAATGTGCAGAGACAGAAAACCTATCTGCCTCACTGCAGAGGATGGTGATATTGCTTCTTACAGCATGCCTTTTGTATACCGCGTGACTGACCGTAACTTGGCTTCCTCGTGGAAGATAACACGACACAACGGTATGAGACTTCCTCCTTAGTTAGCTGTAGGTTGCCAGAGGCAGCTGTGGGACATCTGCCTTGGGTGGACTGTGAGATCCCCCTCAGCTTACCTGGGTCAGAAATCAGCTGCTGTCTGACATTGTGATGTAAAAAGATTGTGTGTGAGAACAAAAATCAGTGTATTAAATTAGATAAACACCTCTGGAATAGAAAGTATACATTCATACTTTCATAACTTGTACAGAATTTAACAATGAAATAGCCAATACTCCAAATAAAAGTACAGCTTTTTTGAGGCTGCTGTTACAGTGAAGGACTGGGAAATGGAAACTTTACCTCAAATTGATTAGAGCCATTTTTTTTCCTCACTACTGCTGACAGCCAGCACATTTTAGGTGAAACAGAGATGGATTAAAAAACAAACAAACAACAAAAATACAACACAACAACAACCCCCAAACATTACTATCTCTCTTAATATGCTTATATTAATTTTAAGTATTTTCATAGAAATAGATGAAGGATTTGCTAGAAAAGAATTAACTGTTCCCTAAAATTCACTGATACAAAGTTATAGCTGGTAGTGGTTTCCTGGTGGGTGCTAGATGAGCATCAAGAGCAGCATATATATTTGCTACCATGTTGTCATATGTAGATAATTAGCCTGAAAAGGATCCAATTCTGAAGTGTCTAGACAAACATGCACTAGTGAAAGGCAAAAGACAGCGAAGTCTGAGACTGAAGACATCTGAAAGTTTCAAGGTTTATACTAGGCAAATTAAAAAAAAAAAAAAAAAAAGAAATTAAAAGGGATGTACAATTTCATGTAACTCATCATAAAATAACCATTATGTACAAGATCATTGTACATAATAATTGATGTATGTATTTTTACAAATTATATTTTCCCCTTTAACAATGACTAGTGACCAGATATTTTACTAAGAAGAGCAGCACACTAAATGGATTTCACTTCCCACTGAATATAGTTATTCCCATTGGATATAGCAACAGAGATAAAGAATGGAAGGGGATCTGCATTGTTCCAATCACACTACTGGAAGTGCTTCTAATAAATGGCGTTGACAGTCTTTTTTAGTAAATGTAATTGGAGTTTCAGGCATTGTTAACAGTATAATTATTTTTGTCTTTTTTACAGAAAAGTCTGTGTATCTTTCACCAAGAGGTGATATTCCATTTGGAATATACACTATTCCTGTAACTGTGTCTGATAGATCAGGAAAGCAAGGAGTCACCCAAATAAGAGTTAACTACTGTAACTGTGTTGTTCCAAGTGAATGTGAAAGGATGCCTTTTCGCTCCAGCAGTGTTACTCTTGGTGTATGGGCCATCCTTGCTATGATCTTAGGATCATTACTCTTGCTGTGTAAGTATACTTCTTATTTTAATGTTGAGTGCAAAACACTTCATTTTTACAATTACCTGAGGATGCCCAACTCAAACTTGATTCATATAATCATAGAATGGCTTAGGTTAGAAAGAACCTTAACGATCACCTAGTTCTAACCCTCTGCCATGGGCAGGGATGCCACCCACTGGGTGGCATTGGGTGGTGGGCTGACCAGGGCCCCATCCAACCTGGCTCTGAACACCTCCAGGGATGGGGCATCCACAGCTTCTCTGGAGAGCCAGTTCAGTGCCTCACCACCCTCTAGAGTGAAGTATTATAGATTGTCTTTTTTAAAGATACTTCATGCTTAAGCATTTAAAAAGATTAATATAACAAAATTAGTTTTCAAACAAAATTAGATACCATTTTGAGGTAAAGTTCAGAGTATCTTCCTCCCTTATTTCCTCTCCAGTAATCCTGATTACAATCTGTGGTTGTTGTGGCTCTGGGGTAATGCGCAGGCATGTGACTGACGATTGTGCCAATCACAACTTAATCATTTCAAATACAGAAGCTCCAGGAGAAGAGGTGATGGTAAGTTGTCTGTTTCTTTCGATGTAGAAAGATATAATGAAGATTCTTGGTTTGCAAATATATGATTTAGTAAAGGAAATATGGAATGAACACAAGAATCATTGATGTGCTTTGCTATTTTACCAGACTCTGAAAGCTCTTACTTTAGGCAATCGTTTGTACCATATATATATTTAAAGATATCCTGTGGTTGTTATTCCAGGACCCTCAGCTGTTAATAATTCTTCTGAACTTTAACCGATTGGTTGGAAGTTTCAGGTGGATATTTTAATTGGTCTTGTAATTTTCAACAATGAGATGGAAGTTTACTCTTTGGCCCATGTTGAATATGTGCTCATAACAAAACATTGTTGCTGTTCCTTGGAGAAGAAATTTTTAATTTAGCCAATAATTACTTTAGGTCTCACAAGTACGATTTCTACTTTTCCCCCCAAAAATGAACCCAAGTATAGTTGATTTTTGAGTCAGTGGCAAAAGTATTGAACAGTCCACATCCACAAAATATGTTCTTGCTTTTGGTGACTAAACTGTTTCAAGATTCAGTCTGTCATGAACATAGTCCAGCCCAGGTCTGCATTCATATACAAGGACTTACCTCTTCATAATTTTTCCCTTCTCTGTCCCTCACTCCTTGGCTTTTGCTTCCTCAGAAAAAGGTTACTTTAAGAAACATTGAGTTAGCTTACATTAGAAACCAAGACAAACTATCGTAATTATGACAAATGTCAAATTTATTATTGCCTATGAAGCATAAAATGTAGTGCTGTTATAAATTGATGCATAATCTTTAATTTATATGATCCCATACTAGTTTTTCAATTTTTCATCTGGTATGCAGACTTAACGTAGAATAAAATAGAATGAAATTTATGAATATGACTATATATCTGGTTTAATGGGCCACAGGTTGTTGACTTTAGAAACCAAGTGTTATTTTGTGATATTTTGAGAAACTAACATATATGGATTATAGTGCGTCTTTTGTCAGGATAAAGATTCAGTTGTTGGGTCTCGTATCATATCTAATTGCAGATTATTGTTTTCTACTTGTCCTAATGTCCCTCTCCAAAGACTACCCATTGATTTTTATGTATAAAGTGGTAAGGATGGCTTTTTGTTCAAAATGTCACTGTGCAAAACTAAAAACTTGAGTTTTCAGTATTGACAGTTCCCAATTGCTGAATTTTACAAATGCAATAGAAATAAAAACAAATGAAAGGTTTCTCCACTATCACTCTTTTTATTTTATTTTACTTTATTTTTTTTTTTAGGATCACAATATAATTCCTCTACAAAATACAGCTGATCAAGTAGGATGTGGAATAAAAACAGGAGATCAACAAACATTTGAAATGGTAAAAGGAAGAGGTCATACCCTGGAATCAGTCAGGGGAGGTGGACATCAGACTCTGGGATCAGTCAAAGAAGGAGGAGGAGGACAGCCTGTGATGGACACATGTAGATACTCTTACTCAGAATGGCATAATTTCACACACCCTCGTTTAGGTGAAGTAAGTATTCTGACTCTCTAAGTTTTTTGGAGTGTAGGTTATGATCAGTGTATGCAGACTTCTCAAGGAAGACATGTTTTTGGGCTAGAAAGGTTTTTTTTTTGTGTGTGTGTGTTGTTTGCTGTTCTTTTCTTTTTATTCTCTACCTCTCATTTTGGAATATGACTTTCAAAAAGTCATCCTTTAAATATTTTGAGACTTAAGCATAAACGACTTTCTCTTGGCTTAAACTATAAGCAGTGTGCTATTACACTAGAGTATTTACACTAGAGTATTACACTAGAGTATTTACTTTCATTAATAATATTAGCCTTACTCACGTTTTTGTGAGTTTAGTTTGCTTTTATTCTAACTCCTTGCTCTGTACTAATTTAAGACCTTATATTTATCTTAGTTATGTAGGAATGTATGTACAGCATTAGAAATGTAGTTACCCCATGATTTGGAGATCAGAAACTCTACTTGCCTAACTAGTTAATGTAAGCCAGTCATTCAATTTTGAGTGGATTTTAGTTGTTTGACAGGCTATTTAAACAGGTTCTTCCTCTATTGTTGTTACATATGTGATTAGTAGAAATGATTTCTTTATTAAATATTTATATTCTATAGTCTTAATGATATAGACCAATCATGTGCATTTTTTATATATAGGAATCCATTAGAGGACACACTCTGATTAAAAATTAATCAATGAAAGGTAAATCAAAAGAAATTATTTTTATGCAATATGTTTAGGATAACAATTTAAGAAAATAATAAGCTGTGTTCTCTTCCTATGCAGAAGGTGCACCTATGCAGACAGGATGAAGAACAGAAGCATTCTGAAGATTATCTCCTTACATATAACTATGAAGGAAAAGGATCCTTGGCTGGTTCTGTAGGCTGCTGCAGTGATCAGCATGAAGAAGAGGCACTTGACTTCTTAGATCAGCTGGAACCTAAGTTTAGGACATTGGCAGAAACATGTGTTAAAAGATAAATGTGCCTTTCACAGTGCTGAAAAAAAAACCTGTAAATAAGTCCTACTTTTGTGATACTGGGTATTTTGGAATTGAATGCAACAGATTCTTCCACTGCTTGTTTTCTGGGGGAGAGGTTTATCAAAACTAATTTAGAGTGGTGAGAGTGTAAGTAACTCTTACGTTAAATGTATAGTAGATTTTTTTAGTCTCTACTAGACACATTCCATCAAAAGTAAGGGATTCAAACCATTTTTTCTTTAGACTATGTTCATATAGTAATGCTAGTTTCTTTTTAGATTACATTTCCTATTCTTTGTGATTGCTTAAAATGCAGAACTTAGTGCTGTTTATGATTGATTCAGCCTCAAAATTTTATTGTATTTAGCTTTGGAGAAGGAAAGCTTTTTTCACTCACTGTTTCTTTGTTTTCTTTTAATTCTGTAGAAATAAAACCAAAAATATTACTGGTGGATATCAAATACCTTGTTAATTTTCAACATAGATGAATGAAATATATATGAGATATTTCTCATTTTTCACACAAAAAATAACCAATGATTACATTATAAAATTTTATATTTTGATTGAAAATTAAATATATATATATTGTATATATGTAAAATATTATTCAAAAATATATTTTTCTCCTAATGGGTTGCTACCCATCAAACTTGCTATCCTAAGGGATTTATGGCATCAACACATAGGATATCAGCATTGTATGCGAGTATATATTTTTCTTATAAGGAAATGAGAGATGAAAAAAATCAGGAAACGGGGGTAACTATTGTACTTTACATGAATACAAGACAAGTCTCATGTTTACTTGACATAAGTTTGTACCTCAGTTTCTTGTGAGTTTTAACATGGTATCATTACAGAAATGAACATTGCCAAGAGTTTTGTCCAGCATAGCTACCACTACCTTTTTTACTTCTTTAGCTGCGGATGTCATGAGACTTTCTTTCCATAAGTAGAACTGACAGAAGATAGAGCCCAAATGGATTGAGCATGTACTGCATAATAACATGTTTCAAAGATAGCTCTATTTGAGACACATAAATAACACCAGGATAAAACGTCTCTTTAAAGCATATTATGTGGTGGTTGTAGAGGTATGCATTTTCACAGATCTCTGGCAGAAATCATCTGAATCCCATTTGTTGTTTTACTAGATCAAGCATACATATACACTATATATATATACACAAAACTCTGTAATATGTATTGCATATGACAGTAGTGTGAGCTGATTATTGTCATAAGCTATTTCTGGAATTCAGCCTCTGCTTCCCAAGTTTTGTATGTTTTTAATATTTGCACTCCTGGTTAAGTACTCCATCCTCTGCACTCTGGGAATTCTCTTGTGCCTTAAAAGAACGTCTTCCTGCCTATGAGAAAGACAAACTTGTGCAATCACTTATTTCTGTATCTGTATTTCTGCTTTTAGGATTTGCTTTGTAAACGTAAGCCTTTGGGAGATGCTCTTAAAAATTTACTGTAGCTTATTCTGTGTAAGACGAATTATTTTGTAACAACAAAGAGTCTCGCTACCCTCAAGTTCAGTGCACAGCTGTTGCTGACTTCCAGTGATTCAAGTTCATTCCAGATTATGGTCAGTGAAAACCCGTAACAGTATAAAAAATTAGTTATATTAAAACCTTCTTCCTTACACTGTAAATGGGCTTCAGACTATTTATGGTAAGATAAATCGTGGTTATTAACATTAAATGTATTTTATTTTTTGAAACTGGAAATGAACTACTTTCACTGCCAGCGAGTGGTAAGAGTGATGGTCACCAAGAGCAAAATTATAGATGAGAAACAAGGTGTTCTAGCTTATATTCTGAAAAAAACATGTTAACACTATTTCCATGGACACTGTTCTTCTTTATCACTAACATAAATGAGTTTTGCTGTATGTTTAGGCAGACCTGTGGCTGGTGCAAGTCAGGATGGCCTTGCTGATGTCAGTGGAGCTGTGCTGATTCATTCTGGGTGAAGATCTGTCCCCTACTGATTTCCTTAATTCTTTCTTGTCTTATATCTTCAGTTATTGGCTATACACTTTTTAAGGTAATGTTAATATCCTTTTTCCTCCCTTTTTATTATTATTATTTTTTTAGTTATAAACATCGTGTAATTCAGAAGGACCTAAGATAAATAACAGAAATGCACTCCTTTTGAAAATTACTTGAGGGTGGTATAGAGAAACCTCTAGAAATATGGTTTCTTTCCTTATACTAGTAGTGCTATTTGAAAGGAATAGACTACATTGATTTGAGCTTTAATGGGCTATTTTAAGTAGATGATTGCCAGCTGTCCAGCTCTGGAGTTGCAGTAATTTATTGAAAGCAAAATAATGTTTTCTACTCAAATTTACATTAGATATATTTTCTTTTTTTTCTTTTACATTTCAACAATCATAATTAGTTATATTCATTTTTTGTCTATTTTTAAACAAAGCACAAAGTTGGAATAACCCACTTGTCTGTCTTAAAAATTAATTACCTATTTTTGTAAAACTAAGAGTAGAAAGGTAATTGAGATGCTTTAAAAAGTGAGCTGTAAAAATACTGTTTTCTGTGTTATCTTCTAATCATGTGAATGGGAATTTGGCATAAAGCATTACAGTTTATAAATCCTAAGTACCAAATAAGATTTGTATAAAACTTACATTTTGAAATATTTCACTTGTATGATTCACTGTTTGTTGTCTTGAATCACCTTAAAAATTGTGAAAATTTGTTCTCTTCAACTAGATCACATCCAAATCATCTAGTTGTGTAAACAATATCTTAACATCATGTTCTAGGAATATTTTGTACAACAGTGATTAATAATTTTTTCAAAATAAAAGGAACTTCTACAAAAACTGTTCATTTCTTGTACGTGAATTAGTCTATGAAGATAAACATGAAGCTTTCTGCAGTAGATTGGATTTTTAAATTTTCATGTGTTTTTATGATGTTATACTACTGTAACACTAGGAGTATTTGTCCTTGCAGCATGAGTAGTAGTGAATTTCAGCTGTCCAGTTGTTTTGGGGGGCTTTCTTAATGCTTATAAAATCGCGGAACACAGGGTGAATTCAAGATCATGAAGTGTTAGTGTTGTCATCTCACTGATGAATTGCAAAAATACATGGTGCCTGTTTTCAAAACCTCTTCAGATAATCTAATGGCAGCAGATAACCCATACTTTAAGATTCAGCCGTTCTAAAGGTATAGGGTATTAATATTGTAGGTTTTGTCAGACCAGTGGTCAGTCAGCTTTTGTTACCTGGATTCAGGGGAAAGGATTCCCAGCATGGTATAGGTTAGAAGGGGACTCTGGAGGTCACCTGGTCCAATTCTTCCTGCTCAAACAGCACCACGTAGAGCTGCTTGCCCAGGACCATGTCCAGATGGCTTCTGAGTATCTGCAGTGATGGAGACTCCACAAAATCCCTGAGTAACCTGGGCTAGTGCTCGATCACAAGAGTGTCTGCTGATGTTCAGAGGGAGCCTCTGGTATTTCAGTTTGGGCCATTGCCTCCTGTCTTTGTTACTGAACACCACTGAAAAGAGCTTGACTTCTTTGCACACTCCCTTCAGGTATTTATGTCTATTGGTAAGATCCCCCCAATACTTTTCTTTTTAGGCTAAATAGTCCCATCTCTCTCAGCCTTTCCTCACAGGAAAGGTACTCCAGTCCCTTCATCATCTCTATGACCCTATGTTGGACTCTCCAAGATGTCCATGTATATGCTGTAATGGGGAGCCTGGAACTGGACCTGGCACCACAGGTGGGGCCTCACCAGTGCTGAGTAGAAGGGAATGATCACCTCCCTCAACCTGTTAGCAATACTCTTTTAATGCTGCCCAGCATACTATGAACCTTCTTTGTGGAAAGGGCACATTGCTGTCTCATGTTCAAACTGGGTGTCCACCAGAACACCCAGCTATTTTTCTGCAAAGTTGATTTCTAGCTGGTTGGGCCCCAGTGTGTGGTGGTGCCTGGCACTGTTTCTCCCCTGTTGCAGGATTCTGTACTTCTCCTTAATAAATTTTATAAGGTTCCTCTCAACCCATTTCTCCAGTCTCTCCAGGCCCCTCTTAATGGCAGCACAACTTTCTCATGCACCACTCACTCCTTGCAGTTTTGTGTCATTAGCAAACTTGCTAAGGGTATGCTCTGTCCCATCATTCAGATCTTTAATGAAGATGCTGAACAGGACTGGAACCAGTATTGATCCCTGGGGTATGCTGCTAGTTACTGGACTTCAACTAGACTTTGAACCACTGATCACTGTCCTCTGGACCCAGTAGTCCAGCCAGTTTTCAATCCACCTCAATATCTGCTCATCCAGTCCATACTTCATGAGCATCATCAGATTCTCCTTGAGGGTCTTAAGGGAGACAGTATCAAAAGTCTTACCAAAGACAACACAGACAATATCTGCTGCTGCCCCCTCCTCTATCAAGCCAATCATTTAATAGTAGAAGTTCATCAAATTGGTCAAGCATGAGTTCCCCTTGGTGAATCTATACTGACTGCTTCTGGTAACTTGTTTTTTGTGTGCCTAGAGATGGTTTCCAGGATTAGGTGCTCCATCACCTTCACAAGGTTCAAGGTGAGGCTGATCGACTGGTAGTTCCCTGGGTTGTTCTTGCTCTTTTCTTAAGATAGGAGTTACATTTGCTTTCTTCCAGTGCTCAGGCACTTCTAGTCATCACAATCAGTCAATGGATACTGAGAATAGCCTTTCAATGACATGTCAGCTCCCTCAGCACTCCTGAACGCATATTGTCAGGGTCCCAGGACTTGTGTGTCTTGTGCTTGCTGAAGTGTTTCCTAATGTCATCCTCTGTCATAAAGGGTACATCTTTCTCACTCCAGATTTCCCTCTGGGACCTGGGATTCCTGAAGACCAGCCTTGCTAGTAAAGACTGAGGCAAAGGAGGGATACTGTACCTCAGCCTTTTGCATGTCCTGTGTCACCAGGGCCTCTGACTCATTCAGCAAATGGTCCACATTTTCCCTATTTTTCCTTTTGTCATTTCTGGACTTAAAGAAGACCTTTTTTGTTGTCTTTGACGTCACCTGCCAGATTCAATTCCATTAGGGCTTTGACTTTCCTAACTACATGTCTGCATGCTCAGTCAGTGTCTTTGTATTCATCCCAGGTTAACTGTCCTTGCTTCCACTTTCTGTATGCTTCCTTTTTGTATTTTTTTTTCTTTTTTTTTTTTTTTTTCCTAGAAGCTCCTTGTTTATCCATACAGGCCTCCGGTTGTCTTTGCCTGCCTTCCTACTCACCGGAATGGACTTGGATGGGTAATCTTTGAATATGAATCCATCTTTCCTGAACCCCTCTTCCCTCCAGGGCCTTATCCCATTCATGGGACTCTACCAAGTAGATTGTTGAACAAGCCAAAGTCTACTCTCTTGAAGTGCAGGGTTATGTTCTTGCCTTCTACCCTACTGTTAGGCTGCTAAAGTCCACCATCTCATGGTCACTGCAGGCAATACCTGTAAGGGGACGGGGAGTGTGGGTACACAGACAGTCTGCAGTGGGTCTTTACGTGCTGGCACTCCGTGATACATCACTGAGCAGCAGTGGTCAGAGCACTGAGCTCAGCATTTGTATGCTGGCCACATCTGTGTGATGGACAGTTGGTACATCCATGGTGTTGACTGCTAGTACAATTAAGCTGGGGAAAAACTGGAGGAAGATGAGAGAAGAAAGGCCTGAAACTGAGCTGGGTTATTTAAATTGATGCTACACCTAAGCACCACAATATAAATGGTGTATCCTACAGATAGCTGCATCTTTTTTTTTTTTTTTTTCCCCTTTATTTAATGATTTTCCTTGGAGGGGAAGGGGCAAATATTTATTTTATCAGAAGGCTATTAAAGAAGGTGTTGTTCTTGCTCTTTTAATCCTATTCAGTGTCCTTTGAATGCATGCAAGGCAAGGGTTGGTTCTTTACTTTTTATTTTTATTTTTATTTTTATTCAAAACACTGTGGTACTAGAACAGTGAAGTACCTGATATGAGAAGGGGACCAACCTGTCTAATGCACTTAAGACTTACACTGAAAAAAGGCTACCATGAAATCCATCTTGTGTCATGGGTTTTGCTTTCTTTTACAATACTAATAGATATTCTTTCTTAGAGGAGAGTTTGTGATTTCCCATGAAGTATTGTTGATTTCCACCCAAATATTCATTAACTATTATCCTTCAGTATATCTATTGGACTATAAATCATGCGGCACTTCAAGTGGAAAAACATGAATATTCACTTAAACCTCTGAAATCTGTAATGTCTTCAGACAAATTTGTGGCATTAAATACCAAACACAGACACACACACACAAAGTTTATATGTATAAATCAGATTTTCCAGATTAAAATCTGCCCATATAATATTGATGGTGAGCAAAACTAAGCAAGGAGATGTACAGAAGCAATATGTTGTTTTGTACAGTTTTCAAACATCTGCTGGTCTTCTATTAGCCGGAATACACTGAAAACTCTGTACACAATGGCTTTCCATCAGCAAGTGCCTTAAAGAAGTCTGCAATCCCAAAGTACTAGCTTCAAACAACTCCCAGAATAATTTGTTCTGTTCTCTGAGCACAGACTCCTCATGCTAATTTAGGACTTCTCCTCTTTAGCTTTAGCCTCTAGATTCCCTTCTTACCCTATTTCTCTCTTCCCCCTTGCTTTCTTTGTTCTCAGCTCTCACCTGGGGACATGCCTCTCTGTATATATTAGTATAATCTCTTATCTCCCAAAAGGCTTGTCCTTTTCATATGCTAAACATTTCTGTTGCAGTTTACCCTCTCTTCTTCTACTTGTATTCCAGTTCAGCTCCTGTGCTATCTGCATTTGTGTGGGCTACCTGCACACCAGGAAAGGCAGTGCAGGGACTTTAAGCAAACAACAAGTAATTTAGCATAAGCAAATGAAGTAATTATCCTGCAGTGAATGTATAGTTAGCAGAGATTTAGACTACTAAGAGAGTTTTGGCCTTGATTCATTTAAACTAGAAACAAAGGCTTCTCATTGGTTGGATGAATCTCACCTGTGTATCTAACTTCAGTTATAAGGCCCATGGTTACAGTGACAATTGAAAGGAAAAAGCCCTGGTCAACCTCCAGGACTATTACATGAAATATGCTTCACAAATCATCCCTTACATACTACCCATCAGAAAATGAACAAGTTATCTGCAGAATGGAAATCAGACACTATTTGATCAAATATGACAGATATGACCATGTTTTATCCAATATCCAAACACACAACCCTTAGCAAATTAATCCCTAGTAGATAAGCAAGATTTTATTTAAAAAACTACAGATATCAGAACTTTTGAGCAGGTTGACTGTGTGTGTGTGAGGAGACAGTTTTTATTTATTTATTTATTTTTAATTATCACTTTCTAAGAAAGCATTATATTTTTGAACTAAAAGTAATTAGGCTCTTAGGGAAAAACAACAACAAACAAACGAACAACAACAACAACAAAAAAAACTTCCATCTGAACCCAACAATTTACATTTTCAAGGCACACAATCTTCATCTGCTTCAGTGGCTGAAAGCATTCTTGGGCAAACAAGGAAGCATTGTGCAATTCTTTAAGTACAGGTAGCTTTGCTGGATAACCCTGTAATTAAGCCATTTCAAATAACTACAACCAAGCCACTACAAACTTATCACATAAATGTTTTAACAGATCAAATAGATCCATAAAGACCAAAGTCTTTCTTCCCACTTTAAAGAGGCTATAATTTTACCAGATCAAGGAGTATGTGATGAAGTTTTATGCTCCACCTCTGCGCTGGAACACAAAAGCAGCTGGCAACTTTTCCTTGCCACCCTAACACATGGTTTTTGTGATATAACTTGGGTTTTGTTTTGTGCACAGCTCAATCCGTCACTACATCAGCAACAAAAAAGGGGAAAAAAAACATACAACACTAACATGCAGCAAACACAGAAAGCCTTTAGATGATAAACAAAGGATACACAATTTTCCCATGCCACTATTAAATTCTCTAGTAACACAAAAGGGCCTTTGCTGATGATCAGTGGCTGTATATGTCACTGAAAGTAATTTTTTAGTTGTTTCTTCACAACTTGAAATAACCTGATGACAGCGACAACTACAGAGTCACAGTGCTTCAAAAAGCCAGGAAGCATTTATACAACACAATCTTTTACACTTTAAAAACGATGAAGGAAATAGAAATATCAAAATGAAAATTTGAAGATCATAACATTATGTGAGGTAACATAATGAGACAGCTATTCACTCTGCAGTGTTAGCATTATTGTTTTTATCTATCCTAAAGAAATTATATGGGAGAAAGATACATATTGATAAAGATGAAGCTTTGTGTGCAGTATAGATTCAGTACAAAAAAGACAACTATTTTTCTATCTAATTATGTTCTTCTACCTAATGATATTGTTTCTTAAGACAGCTATATTCAATCTTATTTTTTTTGTGTACTGATGACCGTATAGCATGGATCACACCAGTCTGTAACGTGATTATCAGGAAAAAAGAAAGCCTGGTTTTCTTACCAGAAAAAATGGTGACCAGATGATGTTACAAATAGATGTGTATTTGTTCATTTATAAGTCTTGCCCATAATTGAATGGTCAGGTGTAAACACTGAGAGTTGCCTAACCATTCTCCTTGAAATTATATCATTTTGCCAAAGTTTATTTTGATTTCTGCTTGGATTGATGCCCTTTGTTTGTTATTTTATTTTCCTGTATCAGAATAAAGTATAAAAACAACACGAAAGATCTCTGAGCCATCACTTTTGGAGAAACATGCATTTCTTTCTAAGTATCCAATCAAACGCTTACAAAAGTGCTCCTAACTACTCCTTTGATAGTACTCATTTATTCAGATAGGAAGTGTGTGAGAGAACAGGCCAATTGAAACTCTCATTCAAGTATGACCTGTTGGCAGGAATGAGAGTTTCTAGCAGCAATATCTGGCTCATTTCTGGCATCCTTCCTTGCAGCAAGGGTGTGCATCTCCACACCATTCTCAGCTCAGTGTCCTGGCAAGCTATCCCTGGTTGCTGAGCTACAGCAGGAGGTGCAAAGTCCAGGAGAACATGCCAGGCCTGCATTGTGTTTCTGGAAATAGGTTTTCAGAGAAAAGCAATGCTGCCCAAGGAAGAGCATGGCCAGCCAGCAATGCATTGCATACCTGCCAGAAATGCAGCACTATATTTTCTGAAATTCGGTAAAGTTACAGCAAGGCTGGAACTCACTTCTGAATGTCATTTGACACTAAAGTCTCCTTTGACAGTTTGTTGGAGTAAACCACAATTCCATTCTTCTGACAAACACAAATTTTGGAATGTGTTTTCTATGCCTTCCTATTTTTTTTTTTGGGGGGGGGGGGGGGGGGGGGGGGAAGGGGGGAGAGATATATACACACACATCTTAATACCTATGCAAAAGAGGAAGAAAATAGATAGACAGGATGAAACCTGCTTGATGTGAGTTTAGCAGGGAGGATGTACCTCCCTGTAAATATTTGTCAAGCTGAGTAGTTCCGAGGCATTTGCTTGTGTTAGAAAGAAAGCAGGGTAGGCATTGTAACAAAATAAACTACAATTTGAGCAGTTGTTATTGTGGTGGAAAAGCACAATTTGATTTAAAGACATAATCCGTCTAAACAGCTGATCCTGGAAGCAGTGGTTGTTTCCCACTGTAGCCTCGTAACAAAGTGTCAGGCAGTGACTTCAGTTTCACACGCATTTATGTACATAAAGATCTGTGGGTACAGAGACTTGATTGACCGAAAACTCTCCGCCCTGTGATTTGTGCATGAAACCATTAGTGAAGCACTGCTATTGTTTACAAGGACCACAGCTACAACTGCCAGCTGGTTTCATTAATGGTAGGTTTCATTAATGGTAGGAACATGATTAGAATAGAAACACTGTAAAAGCCAGTCTTAAAGAAAAGAAACAACATTGCTTAGACATTGATCAAATCACAGTGTATCAATGTGTTATGCTGCACTGAAATTTAGATAAAAGATAAACATATTAATTGACTCTTTTCAGTACTGGAATAACAACTGATTGTCAACACATCCATCTTGGAAAATATAGAATATTTATTTTCTGTCTGTGCCCTGTACTGTGATGAACATTGCAACATAAATAGGCAAATCATTCTACATTTATGCCTTAACAAGCATTTCCATACAATTTGATTTAAAGAGAATGAGTCAGAGAGAACACTGATAAATAAGCATCATAACGAGAAAAAAGAAAAAAAACTTTTTGCACAAGTAAAATGTGGAACAAGTTAATTATTGCAGGACAAAGCTGAAGTGATGTAGAAGTAGAGTATGGAAATTATTTTTCTTCTGCATAAATCTGTTTGGTTACAAACAATCCCTCCCTTTTGTAAATCTCATTTATAATCCAGCAGCTAGGCCATTGCAAGACAGCACTGGAAATTGCTAGCATAAGGTGCATTTTCAAGTATCTCCTTGTTCGCTCCACAACAAGGAGACCAGAGCCCAGAAGACTAATCCAGAAGGGTCTGTAGGAATCTCAGGCTACATCTATGTTATCAAATAACATCGCACACTAATACTGATTCAGCAGGTTAAAGCACTTGGTACTGAGGCTTCTGCTTATACATTGAAGATGGTCAGGGTGGTTTCAGGTGACCTCAGTAAAGATTTAGCCTGGTTGCTTGACCTGAATGTACCCTTTCCTGTGATTAGTTGCTATTCAAAGGGCTGCTCTCTAGTTGAAGCTTCCTATCGCCATTAAGGGCGATGAGCACGTTTGATGAACACAGAGAGCAGGGCTTTGGATTGAGTTTCCTCCTAAACAAATCCAGTCTGTTGGTACCAAAACTGGTCTGAGAACTGCATCAGTATGCAGTAAGTGGGGATGACTGGGACATTCACTTCAAAATGCTCCAGAGCAAAATGTCGACGTAGATAATGCTCCTATGACTGTGCCACTGTTGCCCAATGTAGGAACTCTATGACCCAGCAACTTGTCTAAGGAATGAAAGATCTGGTATCTACTATAAACCATTTTCTTCTGCCTGACACAGCAAGAAATTATCTCTATATGAATATTGCACAGAATCATAGAACCATAGAATACTTTGGGTTGGAAGGGACCTAAAAGATCATCTAGTTCCAACCCCCCTATCATGGGCATGGTCACCTACCACTAGACCAAGTTGCTCAGGACCCCATCCAACCTGATCTTGAACACTTCCAGGAATGGGGCATCCACAACTTTTCTGAGCAACCGGTTCCAGTGCTTCACTACCCTCATAGAAGGGAATTTCTTCCTTATATCTAATTTAAATCTAACCTCTTCTAGTTTAAAGCCATTTCCCCTTGTCCTATCCCTACACTCCCTAAAAAAGAGTCCCTCCTCAGCTTTTCTGTAGGCCCCCATTGGGTACTAGAAGGCTGCTTTAAGGTCTCCTCAGGGCCTTCTCTTCTCCAGGCTGAACAAATCCAACTTCATAGGAGAGGTGCTCCAGCCCTCTGATCATCCCTTTGATCCTCCTCTGAACTCATGGAAAGATTCATGTCCTTCTTGTGGTGGGGGTCCCAGAGTTGAATACAGTACTTTATATGGGGCCTCACAAAAACAGAGTAGGGGGAGAGAATCACCTCCCATGGCCTGCTGGTCACACTTCTTCTGATGCTAACTAGGATACAATTGGCTTCCTGAGCTGCAAATGTACATCGCCAGTTCACGTCCAATTTTTCAACCATCGTACCCACTTCTCCTCAGGGCTGCTCTCAATCCATTCTCATCCTGTTTCTGTTTGGAATAGCACTTACTGAGGTGCAAGACCTTGCACTTGGCCTTGTTGAACTTCATGATGTTCACAGGGGCCCAAGCCTGTCCAGGTCCCTCTGTATGGCATCCCCTCCCTGCAGCATCGACCACACTACCCACCTTGTTGTCAGCAAACTTGCTGAGGGTGCACTCAAAGTCCATGTCGCTGACAAAGATGACAGATGCCACTCATCACTGGTCTCCACCTGGAGACTGGTTCTTCAAGGGATTCTTGCCACATTTCATTAAATTTAGAGTGGCTACATGGTGATTTAATATTTTTCTAGTTGCCTCCAGCAACAGCTACCATATTTATCTGTGGCTTCTGCATAGAAAGACAGGTTCATTGCAGTAAAGCAGAATGGAGATGGGTTTAATACTATAAAATAAACAAGTGACAAATTGTTGATATCATTTAAGTCAAGGTCATATCTACCCCAGGCTGTGAAACTCAAATGCACATGGAAAACAGGGTTTGTTTTTCTGGATCAACTTGTCAGTCTATAGCTGTGCAGGAACTGGTAAACAACTTACTAGGGAAGCACAGAAAACTTTTGATGACATTGTAGGTGCAGAATCTGGAGTAACTGATAGCATCATATGAAGAATGAAGAGAATATTAAAAGCAGTTTAAATCAAGGCAGAAGGCACTTATCAAAAGTGGTTAGCTTAAATGTAGGTGATGGTCATGTGAATATGAGTTGTTGTAAACAATTTTCAAGCCAATTTTTTTTTTTTTTAAAGTAATATTATACTGACCACATCTTTGAGTTTATATATATATATATACACATATATATATCACTTTACATATATATATAATCCTTACAATTATTCACATTTATGGAAGGAACTTAATCTTGTTCATGTTCTGAAATAAAAACTCAATTTCTCAAAGCAGTATTTCTAATTAGTTTTTCTTTTAGATTTTAATGACACTCCCATTTCCTTTCCAGGCAAACACAGGAAAGAAAAAAGCTATGAGAGAGAATGAGTAGAGAAAACACATATTTCAGCAACTTCTTCAAAATGCTAGAATTTCTAGCTGAAGAAAATTTCTGAAAAAAAGGGAAGAGAAGAGAAATACATTTAAAAGTATTGCTTCTACCTATACACCCATCAGAAGAAGTACAAATATCTGATTTACATTGACTTGATTTTCAGTCTCTATTTTGGTAATGCAACCTGTTTTAAAAAGGAAGCTGAGCTTCATAAAACTGCTCATGAGGTTTCCTACTTCACTGGAATTACTATCATCACTATTACTGAATATTGTTCTGTGGCTACAAGGCAGTTTCCTCTCACTGTCCAAACATGTTTTACCAACATGATTTAATTTGTTCTCATCAAAATTGCTATGACAATAAGGATTCTCAAAGAACAACAATTGCGAAATTTCTCTCTACAATAACTCAGGTATGGACAAGCTTGAACATAACTACAATAGAAAAAGAGAGATGTTGAGCAATTAAAGATGACTCCCGCCACATGAGACATTCAGTAAAACTATTTTGCCAAAATAGGAAAGACTCTTTAGTTTACTTTCCTGGAAATTAATATTAAAGTGCCCCCTGAGGCAACTGGACCAACATAGTAGTCAGAAAAATTATATTTGAAATGAAGATTAAACTATACTCATTTTGAAGAGTTTAGTTTTTCCTTAATCTATTACAGGACACCCGACTATAAATGTGATTGGTGAATGCCTGGAAGCAGGAGTTCAGAAGCTGAGGCGTGGATCTTTAGCTTGCTTAGCTACATGTCATCAACATAATCTGTTTCTTGTGAAAGCTCTTTGTTCTTCCATTGAATCTTCTTTTTCCACCATCCTATTTCTTCTACTCACCTTGATGAGTGAGACAAACGAACATACAGTCCATGGGATCAGAATAGACATAGTTCAGTATAAATTCCCCTGACACACACACAGCATGGACACTGGGTCCTCAGCATTAATGTGCTTGTGCTACACATCTGTTCCTATTCTTCACTGTGCTATGCAGATGGAGCTGCTGTATCACAATTTTTTCATTGCACTTTATATCATCTGCCCTCCCAAATGCTTTATGATGTTCATGGAAAATAATAAGATTGTAGTATAGTAGTTAACAGAGGAGAAGCAAAGACTAGAAATAAAAGAAACATTAGGTAGAACAACCCCTGGGGCTAAGTAATAACCCTTGAGGTTCCACAGAAAAGTGAACCAAGATGGACTGCACAGACTTTGCTCCAATCTAAGATACAAACGGAGGCAGGAGCAAGTTGGCAGTACTTCTCTTAAGTTTTATGCCCTTTCAGGCCTGCAGCATTCATCTCTTGGGCTAACTGCCAAAGCATCTGCGTCAGTCAATAAGAACAGGAGGATAAAGTACCAGGAGCAACTTCACCTGGTGCAGACCACAGATCCCACAGCAGATCTGACAGGTGTCAGTTCTGCTGTCAGCTGTGAAGAAAGGCCTTTTTGCAAGGACAAAATAATGTGGGTTGGGTTTGCTCTCAGATTACTGGAACCTCACCAGCTTCATGGACTTAGTGGGAAATAATGTTCAGTTTTACAGCTGCCAGTCCCCTTTTCACAGTCACACGCCCATCTTAAACAGCAAAACCACAAGCTGTTCTGTGGCATGAACATATAATTTATAGATCATCTGTACTTTACTTAGGGTAATTATGCATTCACAACAAGCTATGATTTTAGGCATACCACATCATTCTCATATATTAAATAAAGTAATTTTTCTTTGCCTTTTGCAGATGTGCACAGAAGGTTTATTCTATTAATATTTATTTTAATATAAGCCAGCTGAGGACTACAGCAAAATTGTAGTTTATTCCATAAATTCAAGAAAAGCACATAGTCCAGCTCATCTTTAGTATAAGGAAACACACCTATGCATCCTTTCAAATACAAATAATATTTTACAGCCACTAAATCTCACTTATTCAAAAATAAATAAATAAATAATAATAAAAATACGTTTGCTATAAGATTCTATTCTATTTGCTTCATGCCAATGTAGCCTTTATTTAAACCTGAGGAACCATAATATATTTTACTTTGTGTTTATAACAACACTATGTGGATATATTTCATGCGTGAATATATCTTCATGCATGAAGTCTAAACTCTACTGTATTCACAATAGTTCACAAAACTTAATTAAGTGATTTATCTCCTCATTTCCTCCTTTACATGACTGTTTAAGGTAAATAACTCCTTAAAATTACTCCACAGTGACAGTGCTACTTTGGTACAACACAATGATCATTATTTGTTCATCTCTATATTACGTCTATCCCTACCTGCTTCATCCAGACTGGAAAAAATACTGAGGAATAAGTATTTAAAGCATGATTCTAAAATTCACAATTATCTATTCAGGAGAATAAAAATACCACTGTTAGTATTGACAAACTCTGCTTTCCAATGGTCTCAGTAAATGATTAATCCAAAATCAGCAGATAAAAACTATTCATATGGTGTAATTCTATAAACAATTTTAAATAAAGAAAATGTGATAGAACAGCAAAAGGGTTGAATGTTTGTAAATATATTTACACTTGTTGAAAAACTGGTTGAAATAGCATTGCTTTTAGTTTGCCTGTTCATGTTGAAACTTCACTTTATTGTTCTTAGATCTATTAAATCTCCTTTTGCAAGCATCCCCTCTCATCCCAATACAATCAATATAAACATTAGAATCTGTTTTGGTAGGCACTGAAATTGCTTTTGAAGGTTTCAGTATTTAGATACTAACACTTTTAAAAACAGCTCTCAATTAAAATATACTTACAACTTTTTAATGCCTCTCTTTCTAGTCTAGACAAAAGTCTTACACACACACACAAAATATACATTTATCTTCATAGAATTCTGGAATATAATTCAGAATTAGCACATTAACATATTTTTGGCAATTTTTTCATGTAATGTTTCTACTATAATCACAGCCACCCATTTCTTCTGATATGTAGTAGATCACAGAGGATATTGCTGTTTCACTAATGGATAATTTTAATAGTCCTTTGGGCTGAAGAAAGATAGCAGAAACCCTAAAAAAAACAAAACAAACAAACAAAAAAAAACAACCACTGATTTGAAGAATAAACAAAGATTAAAAAAATACTGAATAATATTCTACAAATGTTAATAGAGTCCTATTACTCTTAAATGCCCAAATAGCTAGGAGATTTTTTTTTTGACATTTTATAAAGTTCTCATTCACGGGACCCCAAGGCAACTTATAAAACTCAAACATCATGTCATCTACCATCATTGAAGCATAGCTATTTCTGATTTCCAGTGAAGAAGCTAAAAAAGTAGTAATGTAATACTGCAAATACTTATTGGCAGAAAATACCTCTATGTGTATTTGAAGGTAGGAAGGAAATGTTGTTGGCTAAATTTTATCCCTCTAACTAGAATGCTTCTTTTAATTCGTATAAAATTATCCTGAACTGTCAAGGACAATGTCTCCAGCTATTACATCTGTGACTCAAAATAGGATGGTGTGGTGTGTCCCGATCAGTTATGTTATTTTCTATAACTCAAAGTATTCCTTGTAGCTCTCACATCTGTGCAGAAGTACACCAGCACTTGTGACATATGACTGATAATACGTGCACGTCTTCAGAAAGTCTATCAGAGCCTAATGAAAACTGGATAAAAGAAACACCACATCATGTTAGAATGAACAGTGGATGATTATTAACAAACAGAAATGAATTGGATCATTAGCATTATTAAGCTATATATCCAAATGACATTTTATATCATAATTCTTAGTATACTCATACTGCGTGTAGACTACCAACAGGAAAATGTAAGATAGACAGGAAATTGTTCAAAGGACAGAGGTCAAACTATGAAAGGAAACACCCTACAAAGCAAAGAGCCACACTGATCACTAAGGGCACAAAGACAACAGCTCCTGTGGTGGGGAGCAGTGCCCCACTGTGGTTGACACTGCTGCTGACACTGCTTGGTTGCACTGGTCCCAGTGAACACTTTGTCCAGTCCAGCCCTCACCATGGGCTCATTTTTTCTGGGGAATGGGAAGGGAAAGCCTCCTTTTCTCCTCTTCCTGTCAGGGAGATATGCAGGGAAGCAGCCTGAGCATATTTCAGGCAGGAGCTCTTCAGTGAGCTCTGCTCTCTACTTGGTGTCTGGGAAGTAGCCGCAGGTTTGGGGACCACTTTTAAGTGTCCCTTAGCTGACAGGAGAGAGAAAAGGTGGCTTGAATCTTACAGAGCTCACTCTGTCTGTTCCCTGTGCACAGGCCAACAGGAGTACCTGAGGGGCCAGAGTAACTCTACTTCCCCTCCATTAAACCCCAGGATTTAAGGCATCATCTTTCTGGGAGCTTGTAGTGGGTTTACGTGGCAAAGTTTTGGTAGTGTGGGGACTGCAGGAGTGGCTTCTGTGAGAAGAATTCAGAAGCTGACCCCTGTTAAATAAGGGCCAATTTTAACCAGCTCCAAAGAGACACACTGCTGCCTAGAGCCAAGCCAGTAAGTGATGTTGTTTGCACCTCTGAGAGCATATCTAAGAAAAGGAAAAAAATGCTGTTCAGCAGAAACCAGGTGAGTGAGGAGTTCAAAACAGCCCTGCAGACCCCAAGGTAAGCAAAGGAAGGGCAGGAGGTGCTCCAGACACAGAGCTGAAGTTCCTCTGGGGCCTGTGGAGAGGCTCCTGGTGGAGCAGGCTGTCCCCCTGCAGCCCATGGGTCCCACATGGAGCAGATCTCCACGCTGCAGCCTGTGGAGGAGCCCCCAGTGGAGCAGGTGCATATGGCCTGGAGGATGCTGCGGCCTGTGGAGAGCCCCCGGGCCTGAGCTGCATCCCATGGAGAGGAGCCCATGCAGGAGCAGGGGATCATGGGGCAGGGGGTAAAGCTGCCACCTAGTGACTCGGATGTACCTTTTGACCCAGGCCCTATTAGCCTTGAAAAGGAGATGGATATGCTTTTCTTCGATCAAGGAAGAACGGGATACATAAGGCCTGAAGGCCGAGTTGCTTGACAACTTAAAGCAAGACATATTGTTCAAAAGGAATGGAAAATGGAGACTTGTTAAGTCATGGAACTTAAAGGATTGTTTGTTACCTTTTCTGATTGTATAGGCATACTTTGATTTAGTATGTAAAAGCAATGTTCTATATATTTAGAATATTTGATGTTCGTTTGTGCGTGTTGGTGGAGCATAGACTCCCCGCATACCCAGCGCTGTTTATTTGCCTTTTATACCTTTAATAAATATTACTAAATTCAGATTGAGTTGAGACTTCATTTATAACATTGCTATGGTTGTTCCTAACAAGCAGCTGCTTCAGAGACTCAAAGCTTCTCTTGTCAGATCAAACACTAACACAATAGTCTGCAACGTGCACAAATGAGTTGGTACCAGTTAGTAGCCTTCTAAATGTATAATGATTTATGTAAGCAATTTCCTATTTGAAGAGAAGCATAAAAAACATATTGGGATATCAATAAAAACACAGCTGTATGATAAAACATGAATGGTCAGGCTCCTCTCACCCCTGGAAAACACAAACAAAACTTACAGAGAAGAGCATGTAATGTTCTTAATCAGTCAGTGCTCCCTCACATGAACCTGGTATAAAATACTTGACAGCCTCCTGGAAGAAGAAAGAATAAGCCTAGTGAGTGTGATCAGACCACAGTTATAAGATCCAAGAAAGTAATTACAACTGTTTATTTCTGTACTGGATCCTTTTCAAGCAGGGTAGGCCCTTATTTTTTTCAAAAAATATTTTTGTCTATTGACAAAGAGATCCATTAGAAAATGTAGCCTGTTTTAGTTGGTTGAGAGAGTATGCAGCACAACATTATGTGTCAGCATCTGAGCCAGTGTCCACTGAAGTTCATGGGCAGCTTCAGCAAGATTCCCTTCCTGAGGCCATTCTTCAACATCTTTCATCTCATTAAGCCTATGCACTTAATGCCACAGTGCAGGACAGCATCTTTGTCCAAGATGGTGTTTCATGCTCCACTATCTGCCTTTCTAAGAGAAAAGGTATCCACAATGAGAGTGTTTTTAAACCAGGGAAGCACAGAAGTGTAATACGGTATAGGCTCTCCCTCTCATGGGGCACTGATTTCAGTTAGGACAAATAGAACTTAAACACCTTACTGCAGTCTAGAAAAAGCTTTGTCTGGTTCTATGGTGTGTTTTGCATCACCCTAACACACAGGATCAGTGACTACAGAATCAGATTCTTGATTACATGATTTTTAAATACAACTTTCAGTATTTCCCAGAACTAAGTACTATTAACTGATGATATAACCTGTGATACCAGTCATTTTTCATAATAACATTATCTTATTTGAATTCATGTATGTCTTTAAAATAGTTTTTGAGCATATAGACAATAATCTCTCAATCCATAAGTGATAGCCTTTCAACCCAGAGAACATTGTAAAATGCTAGTAACTGTCAGTGTCTAATCTCCTCTAACCAGGTTCTCTCAGATATATCATTCACAGAGAATGTAATCAGTGATACCAAGTTTACCCTTTAGAAGAATTTTTTTTCCTATTTGGGAGAGTGGCAAAGTAATATACTGCAATCACTATACAAACACAATACAGCAATCAAAATACATAGCTATACCCTAGCACAAATATGATTCCTGTTACTGGTCTCTATATACTCACCATCATGATGCCAGTCATTCCAATCATCAACAATACATCCCTGGACTGAAGCCTGCTGTTACACTCCCCTACACAGAATGCTTTTTTTTCATTTAGTTTTTATACTGTTTGTTGGGCTGAGCCACATATTTACTGCCCCTATACTCAGGGAGACATTCATATTCTCCTAACCACCTCAAGGAGAAACATTTACACCTGTAGCTGATCCCTTCAATTGTTGATAGCTGTTCACCTGAAACAAAGGTTCCCCTCTGCTCCCCTTTGTATTGGTAAAGTCAGCTTCATTGCAACAGCTGTGGTCAGTTACTCCCTGAGTTATTGTGATGTGATTATTCATGTTCACATCCCCCTTTCCCATGCCCACTGAGTCTTCCTTCACTGTAGGTATTTATTTGGTGAATCACATCACAGCTGTGGAGGTTTAATCAATTAAAGTTATAGATAGCTGATGATGCATTTTCAGGTGATGGGCAGATATAAATTATCTTCCATTCGCTAATTTCTATTTATTAGCTTCTACATCTATTTTGTTTAATCTATTGATGAATTTCCATGTCATATCTTTCAGACGAATCATACAAATGCCACATTTCACTATTTACATGTTTATGCATTTTCAGTTAGAGACTGTAAAAGTATTCAGTGAATGTACTTATAGTAATAGAGCTCAACTGTGGGTTCTTCTGGCACAACAGATTGGTCAGTCAATTATTTTACTTTCTCTATTTTCTTCCTTGTGGTTCCTTTGTTCTAAAGAACAAGAGCACAGAAGAAAATCCTATTAATTATAGCTATGTCAGCCATTCTGCTTCTGGCAGTGGGGAACACAGCTATGACAGGAGGTAAAAAGTAAAAGGAGTGTATTTTTAATAATAATAAAAAAAACACACCACCATGGATTTTCCTCCTGTATTTATTTATTTATTGTTACACTTCTGTGACAAGCAATTTCATATAAAAGTTCTGACCTTTACCTCCAAATATTGTCTATGTAAAAATTCACCTAAATCTGTTGATTTATTGAAGTCAACAGAAAATTATATTACATCTCATCTCGTTGCTAGTTTACTTGACAATAGTTTTCTTCCATTTGCTTGACTTACAATTTGTGAAATGCTGTTGTATGCAAGTCTTAAGTAAGGGTTAGTTATGCATTGTGAGGGATATTTTTGCTTACCATTTATTTTTTTATATGAAGGTTAATTGTTCATGATTTGAAACACATCTTTTTTTCTTTTTTTTTAAAAAAAAAAAAAATCTTCTTTCCCCTTAAATGTATGGCTATACTTGTTGACTGAATTTTCAGTTTGACTTATTTAAACATTATTAGGGAACTTGTATTTAAATCTAGTTTGATGATTTGTAGTTGCATATCAAGTGTGAAATCAATTTTTACTTGCTCTGTTTCTGTGTGTTAATGATGGATGCATCCAATGACAACAGAGAAATCCATCGAAACACAAAAGGCAGCAACAGAAAAATATCATCACTGAATACTTTCACTTCCGTTTGAAAATAAAGCTTTAAAAGTCATATCAGTTCAGTTTACAACAGAATATAGCTATTCCCATAACTAAATAATTAAACATTTTAATTTCACATGGATTTTCTAAGGTCTTGCTTAGTCTAACTTCTACATGTTGCCAAGATATAAGACAGAACTTATTGGAGAAGGACTTGTTTTCTAAGAAAGATTTTCTACAGGTACACAGAAGGAGAGCATCCTGTCCATTAAGGGTATCTGGTCAAGGTGTAATGAGTTAATATCTTTAAAGATTGCTAATGGAAAATTATCATATGGCTTTGGAATACACTGCAAAATGTCTGTCATCTGTTCTAAGGTTGGAATGATCCTCCTTAGAGGTAAGTATTTGTGTGAGTCAGTACAGGTAGGTGGCAGGAACAACCACAGACTAATGTATAAAATGCAAAGAGTAGGTTCATTCTCATTATAAACTGGGGGATGCCCAAAGCAGCACCCAAGTGGAGGCACAAAAGTAGGGATGCAGGAACCACTAAAGAGCATCCATTCTAAGAGATCACAGGCCTGCTGGTTTTGCCTGTTTTTATCAAGGGTTCATGCAGGAGCAGTTTCACCATACTGTGAACTATGGCAGGATCACCATACTGTGATCCCCATTGTGCTTATTTGATCTTCTCTGTACCAAGACCAGGAGCTCAAGCATGTCCAATAGGGTGCATCCAAGTCCACTGAACATTATCTATGCACAGACGTGCTATTTGCCAAACACACAGAGCACAATTTGAGGAGAATCCACAGAGCACCCAGGCTTCAATAAAAGCAATATCTCTCTGGAGTGTATGAATTGGATTTTTGGATAATTGCACATTAGGTAAAAGGATCCACTTTTTCATATAAGATTTTGGTGACCTGGATGGGACAGCCGTAAAGCCTTACCAGGATCAACTTACCACCTGCTGGAAGGGAGACTCTGCTCTCCAGACTCCAGTGCGCACTGACCTTTTGATCGGGGACTCTGAGTATTCTCTCTGAGCCACAGTGGGTAAGCGACACAATGGTGCAATGCTTGTAGGAGATGTTGCTTATCTTGGTTAATTGGTAATCATAAGTACTTGACTGTGACAACTGGAGTATATGGTACGTGTATATATGCGTGCACAGGTAAATTTTGGGAATAGGTATTCTGATGATATGAAATTTTGGTTGAAAATATTCTTTTTAAATAAAGATAGGGGTTTCCAAGGATCTATAATATCCCGTCAGTCCCCTTTGGGTTGTGTTTTAAAACATTGGAATGAGTTTTGAGGGGATCCCCTGACAAAAAGAAAAATAATTGAATATTGTAATCTTTGGTGGCTGATGTACAAACTGGACAAAGAAGAAAAGTAGCCTGAAAACAAGACTTTGATTTATATACAGCTGATTTATTTATTTATTTATTTAGTCGAAGGTTAGGTAAATGGGATGAGGTACCTTATGTGGATGAATTCTTTACTTTGAGTAATGATCATGAGACTCAAAAGAAATGTATATTATTGACTTCAGATTCTAATGTAATGATAATGATGGATGTTGTCGACGGGAGGAAGACACAGACGCTCAATATGAGTGAACAGTGAACTTCAACTTTAATGGATAGCTCAGTCGCCTTTTATCTATTCCGAAACTCGTAAACATTCTTAAACTAAACTTAGGATTGGCTAACACTTTCCCGCGCTATGCAGTTGCTACCGTCCTGCCCCAGGGGGTCTATCCAATCGCCTAAGGGCATCGTGTTCTTGATCCTGATTGGCTCTCAGCCACCTGCGTACGTGCCCAGATCCATGTAAGCTAAGTACGGTACTTTATTAGCTTATTGCCTGCCAATTGCCCCACATTCACATGTCCCACCTCACTTAACCATTCCTCAACAATTCCCCCGTTTTTATTTTGCTCAACAAACACCTTCTGTGTGAGTTGCTCAAGTTTTTTAGTTAGGCAGTTAAAGATTACATATGCAGCAATGATAATCAATATAACTATAAGTAGAAACCGAAGTCCCTCTTTAACTAACTGAACAGAACGAGCTCTGTCCAGACTGATTAGCCCAGGTGACCCATATATTCTGCTGAGGGTCAATTTTCCCTAAGATGGCATTACCATGTCCAGCCATTATTATAACTGATAACATAACCAAAGTCCCTTGCTTCATTAATTCAGCCATGGTCGCTGTTATCCTTTCTTGGTGACTTTTCTTCAAGGGCTGGTTTTACATCAGATGTCAAATACATAACATAACACAACTATACAACTTAACCCTAATAACACTACAATTACTGTAAGCACTCAATGGCAACACAATTAATAGTAAGCAACAACTCAATAGTAACACACCCAAACCCAATCACTTGATGGTGGTTAAAGGCTGCTCTTGATAGTCATCGAGGTGCCACAGCCCACGTCACCGTCAGAATAACTATCAGGAACCTCTTCCTGGTCGTCCTCGGCGCGTGCAGACTCCAAAGCTGCTTCAGTCCGCTTTGCAGTGATCCACCGGGCACCCACTTCCGGCACCACTTCAAAATCTCTATAACATTTTATAACATTTTTGCAAGTAACCCTACAACTACATGCAATGATGATTGACACCACAGCAAACAAAATCCTCAGTCCCTCCTTGATCAATCCCAGTAAGCATCTATGCACTGTTTCAAACAAACCAGTGAACCATTGATGGAAAGGATTGATACCATATTGACTCTTTCTCATGTGCTCTTTCAAGAAAGTAATAGATTTGTGCATTGACTCAGTACGATCAAAAAGTTTTAAACAGTACGTTCCCTTAAGTTTCTCCAAGTGGCTACTTCACACAATGACTAATTTCCTATGATTTCAGCCTGTACTATGGCAATAAATGCGCTCTCACTAACACAGTACACAGCACACTTGCACACTCAGATCACACTTGTACACCCAGAGCACACTTGCACACCCAGAGGCCTCTGGCACATCCAACTCTCAATCATACCACAACCTCAATCATACCACAAGAATATAATTTAGAATGATAAGCAAACAAACAAGTATTGCCTCTCATTGTGTTCCTCGTGAAGTGACTTGCAACACTTTGTTTTAAAACCTTACCCTTACATAAATACTTTCAAATAACACAATAAACACAAAACACCTGGACATTTAAGAATAACACATCTTGAACTGTTCTTCGGGGTTGCAATGGGGGAGCTATCCATTCCAATACCACAGTTTCCACTCCCGTCTCCCCCGTTTTTATTTTTTGCTGTGTGATAGCACCCATCAAGTATTGCGGACCACACAGAATAGTAAGATCGAGTGGCCTGTCGGGTATGCATCGATGTGTGACACGCGTTGTAATCAATGATGCAATTTGTTGTAATATTTCTGACTGTTTTTCTGATAATGTTACCTTTGTGGCAGGGTTGGTTCCTTTTAATAATGGCCGAAGGGAATTCAACAGTTCATTTGGAATTCCAACCACTGGCCTAATCCATTGTAAATCTCCTAGCAGTTTTTGAGCATCATTGAGGGTTTTGATGTTCGATTGGATGGTAAGTTTCTGAGGCTGAATAGTGGAATCTGTAATTTTCCACCCCAAGTACTTCCAGGGGCTTGCCTCCTGAATTTTTTCTGGTGCAATTACCAGTCCCGTTTGTTTAAGAGCAGCTGCCAGAGCATTTTTCTGTTGCAGGGAAAATATCTCCTTCTGGGCTAGCAAAATATCGTCCATGTAATGGTAAATTATCGTTTTGGGCCATGCGCGGCGAATTGGTTGAAGTGCCGCATCGACATAGAGCTGACATAAAGCAGGTGAATTACGCATGCCCTGAGGTAATACAGTCCACTCAAATCTCTGACAAGGCCCTTCACAGTTTATGGCAGGGAGTGTAAAAGCAAACCTCTGTTTATCATTTTCATGTAATGCAATTGTAAAAAAGCAGTCTTTAAGATCTACAATTAACAATTTCCACCCTTCTGGTATCATAGCAGGATTAGGTAACCCAGGTTGCAGTGCTCCCATAGCACACATTTGACTATTAACTGCTCGTAAGTCGTGTAGCAAACGGTATTTCCCTGATTTTTTGGGAATCACAAAAACCGGAGTATTCCAAGGGCTTGTTGACAGTCTCAGATGCCCTTGTTGATACTGTTCCTGTACTAATTTATGAGCATGTAAAAGACTTTCCCGTTTTAGTGGCCACTGTTCAACCCACACAGGTTCATCAGTTTTCCATTTAAGTGGGATTGGGAAAGTCCGAGCAATGGCCACACCTAAAAATTTTGATGATTTGTTGTGAGAACCGCTCCCATTTGGGCAAGGATATCTCGCCCTATTAACGCTTGTACTCCCTCAGGCAGTGATAAGATGGATACACTGCAATTTACCACCATATCACCTATTGTCCATTGCAGCACTGGTGATCAACGAGCAAGAATCATACCTCCTACTCCTGATACCGTGGCACTAGACTCAAATGTAGGCCAATGTGACGGCCAATCTTTTGTGCTAATTATCGATACATCAGCACCAGTATCCAACAATGCCTCAATTTGTATTTTCTCATCCTTTAAGCACACAGCGACCTTTTGTCGGGGTCTTTGACGCATACCAAGTGTCAATAGCACCACTTTTCCCGTGGAGCCAAATGCTCCCTGTCCTCGATACTTTCCAGATTCTGGTGCTAACGATTCAGCAAGATGAGGCAATGGGATTAATTGTGCTATTTTTGTGCCCTGCGGCACATGAATTGGAGGGAACATTGCAGAAACCATAACTTGTATTTCCCCAAGGTAGTCCTTATCAATAAGTCCAATTAATATTTGTAATCCATTCACAGTGGCAGACGATCTCCCTATTAATAGAGCTCCCACAGGTTCACCATTAATAATAATTGGTCCAAAAACTCCTGTCCTTACCCTGGTGGGTCTCGAATCCAATAAAGTCACATCGACTACTGTTGCCCAATCCAGGCCGGGGCTCCCTCTGGTGGCTGGTCGGAGAAAGAGGGAGCCGCTGCAGATGGTGCCGGTGCTGTTGCTGCCGTTGTCGCAAAAGCCGCTTTTTGTGTCGTCGCGGGGCGGCTCTTCCCGCTGCTCCGGCCGTTTCCCGACGCACCTCGTCGGCATGCCGAAGTGCTATGAGTATTTGATTGACAGTTCTGGCACCACACTGATTCTGTTTTACACTCCCGTCTGATGTGTCCCGCAATACCACACCGAAAACAACGGCGCTGCGGTGCCGATCCTCGGCCATTAGAACGTCCTCCGGGGGTTTGCAAAGGTGCAAGGGCGGCAGGCACTTTAGACTGCTCGTTCATGTTGTCACCTAATTGTTTTACTGCTTTTACTAACATAGCCTGTGGACCTACAGGTACCTGAGACATTCTTTCCAATCCTTCCTCTATTGTCCAAGTACTCGGCAATGTAGCTAATATACTTCGAGTTGAAGGGTTACAATTTTGGAGTGCACATTGCTTTAATATAGTGCTTTTAAGATAATCGGGAACTCCCGCGGCTTGTATTGCATTTGCTACTCGATCGATAAACAACCCGAATGGTTCCTCCCTACCCTGTAAATTGGATTTAAATGGATTTGTCGAAAATGAATTTGTTCCCGATTCCCCACCCACCCTTTCTCCATTCTCTAATTGTGCGGGTGGGGCTGTCGGTGGCTGTGAAGGTTCTTCTTCCCCTGATACGGGTACAGACGTTTCCCAGCCACCCGAGGTCCCCTGTGGAATTATAACTGTTCTATATGATGGTGGAGAGGGGTAAGACTGTTCCTCAGCTCTTTGTTGAGTAGAGGAAGCAGCAGAAGTCCCCCCATTCTGACTGGATGATCCTAATTGCTCTGTTATGGCAGCAGCTATTTTTTGTTCAGCTTGGTGTGTTGCTAATGCATTAGTTACCGCCCTCCATGGCTTCGTTAATTTTCTCGCCACCTTGTTATCACTAATCACCTCATCAAATAGTTTGTCCCCGAACTTCCTCCACTCTGCTTGTTCAAACACCATATCAGGATTTAAAAAACAACCCTTAGCTACCCCACAAGCTAATAACTCTGGCAATTCCTTTTTACAATATATACACTGTGTGCTTCGCTTTTCTAAAAAGCATTTGAGCAAATCATACGCCGCTTGCCTCTCCATACCTTTATATGCGTCGGTACCGTTGCAGCCTTTGCAAGACCTCGGTGGCGCGTTCCGGCGGGACCCTCTATGGGCTCGTCCCGGGTGCGAGGACTCCCTTTCCGAGCTGCGGGTGCGGGGATTCGAAGTTTTCGTCCCTTTCGCCTTTCAGGCCTCGGGTGCGGGGATTCGACAATTTTTAATCCTTTTCACCTCCTGAGCTGCGTTGCAGGACCGGTCCCCGTATCCCGTCCAACCGTGGCTCGCAGGTTCAACTCCAGCCGAGTCCCTGTTCCCGTTCAGATCTGTCCCTGTTCGGGCGCCATTTGTTGTCAACGGGAGGAAGACACAGACGCTCAATATGAGTGAACAGTGAACTTCAACTTTAATGGATAGCTCAGTCGCCTTTTATCTATTCCGAAACTCGTAAACATTCTTAAACTAAACTTAGGATTGGCTAACACTTTCCCGCGCTATGCAGTTGCTACCGTCCTGCCCCAGGGGGTCTATCCAATCGCCTAAGGGCATCGTGTTCTTGATCCTGATTGGCTCTCAGCCACCTGCGTACGTGCCCAGATCCATGTAAGCTAAGTACGGTACTTTATTAGCTTATTGCCTGCCAATTGCCCCACATTCACATGTCCCACCTCACTTAACCATTCCTCAACAGATGGATGATATAAAGAAGCCTTCACAATGTTGTTCCACATGCGGCATAGGAAAAGATGTGTGAAGCTACAGGATGAAGAAAAGGATGTTTGGATGCTGGTGGCTCCTGATGGAGAGAGTGTTACGAGTGGCTTAGACGAGGGTAATGCAACCTTTAGCCTAGTGTCAGGAAAGACTCAAGCACAACAGCATCCTGTAATCTCAGCCCCTTTTCGTCTGGCAGTAGGGCCAGATGGATCACTATTATATGTAAAAGTACCATTTACAACATCAGACCTAATGAACCGGAGGCAATCTGGAGGGTCCTATTGAGATAATCCTGATAAAATGATCCTTTAGGTTCGTTTTATAAAATGATCCTATTGATCCTTTAGGATGATTATTGAAAATCATAACCCAGATTGGCAGGATATTCAAGTATTGTTTGCTAATTTATTCACTCCAGAAGAAAAGAGAAAGGTTTCTCAGGTTTCTTGACAGGACAAGGGGGAATGAGCTAAAGTTGCGCCAGGGGGGATTTAGGTTGGATATTAGGAAAAACTTCTTTACCGAAAGGATTGCTAGGCATTGGAATGGGCTGCCCATGGAAGTGGTTGAGTTCCCATCCCTGGAGGTTTTAAAAGATGTTTAGATGTAAAGCTTAGTGATATGGTTTAGTGGATGACTGGCTAGTGTTAGGTCAGAGGTTGGACTAGGTGATCTTGGAGGTCTCTTCCAACCTAGACAATTCTGTGATTCTGTTAAGGAAAAAGCAGGAAAAGAGACTAAGAAGCAGAATGCTAGAGATGGTCAGGGGCAATTTATGCCAACACAGGAACCCAACTGGAACCCAAATACAAATGCAGGGAGATTAATGATTAAGCAATATCAGCAGCTAATCTTGCATGTAATTAAGTATGGAATATCTCGACCAAAGAACCTTGCCAAGTTATACCAAGAGGTGCAAGGTAAAACTGAGGATCTGTCTGCTTTTTATGAAAGATCGTGCTAGGTGGCTCGAAATGGACAGATCTGAACCCAAAGGATGAGGCTAATAGCATGACCTCTATCACTTTATTTGTGGGGTAATCAGCACCTGATATTAGAAGAAAGTTCCAGAAGGTAGATGGGATGTCAGGGATTACCTGACAATCAATCTCAATTGATTGAGATTTATATAAAGTATACAACTACAGGGAGGAGATCGTAAAGAAAGAGAATGAACAGAAGAAACTAAGAACAAGGAAACAAAATGCAACAATATTAGCAGCTGCTTATGTAAGGGCTCAAGCACCATTTAGGGATCAAGGCTTGAGGGAGATGGCAGAACAAGGAAGAGGTTGAGGAATAGGAAAGAGATCAGATGTTAGGATCTCCCTGACAAAAAAAACAGCACATCTATTGTAAGTAGAAGGGACACTGGAAAAATGAATATCCAAAAAGACAGTCTAATTAGGTTCCAACTACAATAATGATACCTGGAGACATAATTGCAATTGTAGAAGGGGACTCAGACTGACAGGGACCCAGCTTGACAGTGACCCCAGGCATTGTGCTGGGTCCCAGAAGATGGACAAGAGTGGTCTGGGGCTGGAGGAGGCAGCCATGATCATGTTTCTCTTTAGCTCCCTTCAAGGATTTAAACAACATAAATCACAATTTTTCACACAAAAATCAGAAAACTGACATTAACATAAATAAAATATTTTATAGAAAAAGAAATACATATCAATGTCCCTTGTTTTGGCAGTCCCTTCTGGAAAACTGGTTTGTAGAAAGTCTTTATGTTCTCATATTACCGTGTTCGTAAAGAAGTACTGTGATGGATCATAAGAGACAGGTCAGCCAAAAAGCTTATATCCCAGATGAGTCAGACAACACTGGATCATGAATTTTCTCAAAGCTTTGTGACTGTGCATCTGAAATACTCTGCCTACACCTCCAAATTATTTTAAGACAAAAAGATGTTAATATTTGTCTGAAAACCTAAATATATTTCTTAGGTTTACTTTACTAAGGTAAAAAATATTTTCATTTTTCTGGGAAAACAGATCATCTCTGTTGACATTTCTGAGTAGTTTGTCTATAGTATAATCTTTACTGATCTTTCTTCTAAAAACTTCTGAAGCTTTATTTTGAATCCATTTTTTTTATATATATATATACACCCTTATCATCTTTAGGGAGATATTTCAGAGATTTTCTTTATTTTGCATGAAGAATCATTTCCTTTTGTTTTGATTTTGTTCACACTAAATTTGATTTGATGGCTCCATTCCTGACTTGAATGAAATAAAGAACAGCCATTCATATTTTTTCCTCACAAAGTAAACACCTTAAGTTGTCTCCTTTACAGGACAAAGACTCTGCTTATTCAATCATTTTTTGTGTGAAAACTACAGTAGAGCTTTTATCAGTTTCATTCTCTTCATTATATTTTTTTTCCAAGTTTTATTTTATATATATATATATATATTTAATGAGAAGAATTACATACTGGTCAAGATTTTCACAATAATATATTTATACAGTGGCATAATGATTTTTTTTTTATATACTCTATTCTTTTCTCAACTTCATAGTCAGAGGTTTTGTTGGTTTTGGGTGTTTGTTTTGTTTTGTTGTCTGTTCCTTTTCTTCTTCTGCAAAGTATTGAGGTAATATTTTGTAAATCCCCAAATCTCACATTCAAGCTTATACCCCACTGCTTTATAGATGAAGGTAGGATTACTTTGCCCTATGCATTTAAATTCATATTAAGTGTATGAATACATGTATTGATACACTATAAATACATATATAAATACAGTTCTTCTGTGGGATTTGCCCACTGTTATTGGATACTGAAACTTCATTCCCTTAGAAAATGCACCAGAATTCTTAGTCCTTAGAGCCTTCAACCTGATTTAAGCTTTGTTTCAGATCTGCTATTGATACTCTATTAGCTTGTACTGCACAGCAATGGTTGCATTCCAAGTCATTTTTTAAAATTATTTTTGAACTCATCTTTTTAAGCAACTTAAAGTAATTTAATTGGCACTTAAAAAATTAAAACCTAAACTACTGAAGATACAACATCAGTTCAGTAAGACCGCAGATCTGTGGTATTTATGATATAAGTTATGATTCTATGATTTATTAAACACTCAATACAATGGATAATATTTATATAATGTACTTCAAATTCACAAAATCTTAAATAGTAGTTCTTTTGAGTTGGTATGCCTATTCCTATTTAAAAACTATTATGTGAAATATATATTTTTTAAAGATAACAACAACAACAAATATTTGTTCAACTATTCACAATAAATGAAACAATAAAGAAAATAAGAACAATAAGAGCAATAAAGGAAAACCATCAAATATCACAGGATGTTTGATCACTTACAAAGAAAAACAAGACAAAAAAGATAAAAAGGCTTCTTTTTTACTATATAGATAGAATGATGAGAAACAATGCTAGACCTTAACATGCACAAAGAGAAAGATGAAATGATGCATCTAGATGATGTCACTGAAAAGCGGCATGATAAATTATTTTTTGTCCCTGTTTCTTGAGAAAAGTTGCACAGAGTAATAAATTTCATCTATCTGGGATGATGGCATTTTAACCAGAGAATCAGTAACCCTGTAGGCTCAAATTACCAACAATACGATCAAATTACCAACAATATGATAAAATGCACCACACAAATGTGGTGCATTTTACACTACAGAAGTGACACTTTCATCTAATAAGACAGGTATTGGGTATTGAAAAATTCTCAAAATCAAAACTTCGTCCTTTGTAACCATAATGAATGATCTTATTTATTTATTTATTTATTTATTTTTATTCTCCTTTTCCTTTTTTTTTTTTTTTTTTTTTGTTCCTTTTCCTTTTTTCTTTTTCTTCTTTTCTGAGCAGTAGGCCAAAGTCAAACTGAATTTCCAGACAAAACATTTCTAGTGAGTGAGTTATCTAAGGAGCAATCATACTTCAAAGGCAATAGAACACAATAGAGGTAATTGGCCTTCAGAAACAGGTGTCCGAATAATTCTATTTCTGTAACTCAAGGAAGCAAACAATTAGATATTTATGGCCTGACATGAAGGCACCCATGTCACAGCTTTCCACCTGAAGTGAAAGGCATCTACCTGATGAAGAAATCCCATCCATCTTGAAGAATGCTTCTCTGAGTAATAGAATTCAGGATGAATGGCTCAATGGTGATTCTATCTCCATTCATTGCTTCCCTATTTATAAAGTCCATTATCTGTTGTTTGAGGGAAAATGCCATTCCTCCCTTTTGCTCTTCTACACACTTCTCAGACCCTGTTTCCCAGTTTTTATTCAAGAATCTGTAAGAAGTCAGCTCCTCAGCAGAGGTATTTATTTATATCACACTCTGCAAAGAAGGTGTATTTTGACAAGCTCCAAAGACATATTTGCAGATGCCATACCAATAACCTTGTGAGCTTGTCAGCACTGGAAACCTTTATCATCAACATAAAACAAGTAAAGTTACAGAATAGAGTTTAAAGAAGCAAGTTAAATAATTGTTTATTTGTCTATAAAGTTGGAAAACCTGGAGGCAATAGGACTGTTGTCGACGGAAGGAAGACACAGACGCTCAATATGAGTGAACAGTGAACTTCAACCTTAATGGATAGCTCTGTCGCCTTTTATCTAGTTCGAACATAGTCAACTCATACATATTGCAAAAACTAAGCTCAGGATTGGCTAACATTTCCCGCTCTTTTCAGGTAGTTCCTCCTTCTTTTAGCCACCGTCCCGCCTTAGGGACTTTCCCAATCGCTCAAGGGCATCGTGTCCTTGAGCCTGATTGGCTCTCAGCCAGCTGCGTACGTGCCAGACTCATGTGAGTTGAGTACGGTACTTCACTAGCCCATTGCCTCTTAACTGCCCAACATCCACGTGTCCTATTTCACTTAACCATTCCTCCACATAGGACATGCTAGAAGAATCATATTCTGTATAATCTCTTACAGAAACACTACATACAAATAAATAAATAAAATAAACATCTGTTTACTTTAAAATGCGTTGCTGAAATTCAACCTCTAAATTGACAACTATTGTAATAGATGCCCCCTCTGCACCCCTTCAAAAAAAAAAATCCACATGGGATTAAGTATGTTCAGAAGATTGATTCATATTTAAAAATAAGATTCAGGCCAACATAGACCCACTTTAGTGTTCCATACCTATGATGATAGGAACTTAAAAAGCAACAACAACAACAACAACAAACACAAAAACAAACAAACAAGAAACAAACCTTGAGTGAGTTAGATTGTCAGAAAAGAGGTAGTTTCAAAGTCTAAACATTACATTATTGTGTTTGCAATCACAGCTGAAATAAGACATTATTGCATTTGGATCTTTAGCAACTCAACATTTTTCAGAAGTTTATTTATTTATAAGTGAAAAAAGAAAGCTATTAGGAACATATCTATAGTTATGCAACAGCCCCAAAAGATTTTGTTATCACATTGTCAGAGAGAACCTGGCACAGACTTACTAAAACCATGAAAACCATGTGGCCAATTGATGACAAGAACTAACCTTTCTGTAGTATTATTCCTCATGTAGCCACTTGGTGGCTACACAGTTGTCACTGACTTCAGTTGTAACTATTGCATCACCCCTGTCAAATAAGCATCAGGCTTTCCAATGGGTCTCTGTAACATGCAGAATAAATGGTTAAGTACCATTGTTAATTTTATTACTCTATAGAAAAGGACATGTGGAGTGAGGAGGTAACTTATGCAAAAAATATTTCCTCTGAATAATGATTAAAAATTGTCTGAAAAGGTAGTCAACTCACATTCTTCTATATCCAACCCCAAAAGAAATGGCTTTTGAGGAGAAATTATCAGTAGCAGATGAGGCCAGTGTTGAGCAGTATCAAGCTGAAAAAGAAACAAGAGCCACAAGCAAGTCAAAGTTATGCTTTTCTGTTTTGTTGTTGTTTAGTTAGTTAGTTTGTTTTAAACCAGAAATTTTTAGGAGGAAGGAATTCAAAGTATATAGCAGGCAGCTAAGAAATAATCTAAAATCGATTATTATACAGAGCATTATATTTTGGGATTTTATTGTTGCCTACTATATTGGGAAATTATATTCCTTTCAATATAATAATTTAATGTGAGTTGTATGAAAAAAGAAAACTAAGGTACTCCATGTTTTTTTGAACAATGATATTTTATAGAAGTTTGTTGCCTTTGGGAACCCTTTCTAAAGTTTGTGTTAGAAAATGCTAATATTCAATAGCATCAGGAGAGGTTACAGAACCTTTGAGGCAGGAACCAATCTGAGCTATTGCTCAGAGCTACATTGTGAAATCAAGAAACTAGATTTCACTGAGCCATTGTAATAAAATGCTTCTTATATATCATCTTTTTTGAAGTTCACTGTTTAGAAGGTTCCTCCCTTAAGGGAGAATCTCTTAATTTCTTTTTGAATTACCTAAGCAACAATTTCCCTTTAGGTCTAACGATTTTTTTTTTTTTTTTTTTTTTTTTTTTTTTTTTTTTATCTATGTATTTCACCTTTTTCTACTTGACAATTTTCAGGTTTATATAGAAAATGGCTGTTGTCTTGTGAACTGAAGCTTGGTTAAACAGACACGAACAAGCCATTGACTGTTACTTGGCCTCAGAGCATATGAACATCATGACTGACCATGTGATGGGAAGATAAAGTGAAAACAAGTTACAGTTTTAGAGAAGAAAATCTATTCCTGATTTTCAAGCTGAATATTGCATCTAAAAATTGCAGTGAGTGTTTACTCCCATGCAATATGCCCTATGAAGGAGCAAACAGATTTATGACAACCATGTCAAAGTAAGGGCAGCAAATTTGCCTGAAACAAACATTGTGTATTCCCATCAGTTTAAAGTAAGCAAAGGAAACTCATGAAGAGAAAATTGATTTGATTCTACAAGAGGAACTGTTATATTTTAGAAGAATATCACAGGGATGAACTTTTGCACAGACTTGAACTTAGTGGTAGGACCACTTCAGAGACAAACACAGTCTGGACATCTAATGCCAGTTATTATCCCAGAATAGGTGAGATGTGTCTGGGATATCAAAGAGGATATGAGACAATCCTTTTTCCAGTTGTTACAGACTAACCTAATTTATATTCTAAGGCTGACTTTCTTCACTGCTCCTATTTCTCTATAATTACTTTAAAATCTATGCCTCTCTGATAAATGTTAAGTGTTAGCTCAGTCAAATCAAATTTATCCTTATTCTTTACTGGTTTCTGTCTGGTGTTTGCAACCCCAGGCCTGCCTCAGTCAAACATATCCCCATGGGAAATCTGTTCACATATTGAAAGGGGGTGGGGGGGAGGAAAGGAAAAAAAAAGCGTCAATCAGGGTTTAATGGCAGACCTTAGCTTTGAAGACATTTTTCTGAATCTAAAAATAATTACAAATAGGACCGTCTACAAATTGCTTATTGATTTCTGCAATTCTTGCATGTGATTTTTGAGCCAGTTTGAGTGGAGGAACTTATTTCTGAGGCATTTGACCTTAATGTTCAATCCACAAGACATCACAAATAACTCTTATTCTTGCCTCTCATATTAAAGTTCTTTTGTGTTTGTCTGGCTGGAAACAACCTTACCAAAAGATTTTTATTTTTTACCAAGGTCTGATCAACAGAATCCAAGGCAATAAGTAAAACTTATCAGTTTTAGATTAGCTGGATCCATTTCAAACTAGTTATTCACCTGTGTGAAGCTAAAGCAGATGTTCTGACTTCTCCCTGTAATGTCTTACTGTAACCAGCATAGCATTCAAGTGTAATTTTGTCATCTTGTGGTCACAGAGAAAGAAGAATAGATGATCTGCAGTCACCATTTTGGGAGTTATGGGAGATCACCTGATTGGAAAGTTCTGAGAAGAAAGAGTTTATTTTATGTTGAGGTAAAGAAGGGTGCAGGTCTGGGCAGGGAGGAGGATGGGCAGGGAAGTTATATACCAAGAACTGTTGAGATAACAGCAAACTGCTGTAACTAATAAAGCTCTCCACGATAGCAAAGTGTTAGATATTTACATTGATAGCTCTAATCTAGATTAAATTCCTAATAGATCACCCCCATATTCTGTTCATCCCACTGACCATTCAGTCCAATTTTATATCAATACCAGATATAGAAAAGGTTGCACACTACAACAGAGATACCATATAAATTGAATGGTTTTAAGGTGAATTAGTATTCCTTTAATATTTGTGCCTAGAACCTTTAAATCTGTTGCAGATTTGTTCACCTCAGCTTCCTGCAGTAATAAATTCCAGAGAAAGGAATTCCTTTTATCAGAGGAAAATTTATTAGACTTCTTATGTTGACAGTGTCCCTTTACATCTGTGTTATTGCTTTCTGAAAGCAAATAAAAATATTTGGGTAGAGCTATAATCTTTAAATTGACTCATTGCAATTACTCCATTTTCACCATTACCAGGATGCTTTGAATAAGGATATTAGATGAAAAGCTAGAGGAAACAAACAAACAAACAAACAAAACCACAGGAGATTCCAGCAATTCTGAACATTTGTGACAGATTTATCTAAATAATTTGGAGAGATATTACAGGAGAAGGCACCAGTGTGAGAAACTGGGATTTTCTGAAAAGGATGGCTTTTATGTTGGCATAGTCTCACTGATCTCAGCTGGGTGGGTTGGGGAAATACGGAAGTCTGAAAAGACTTTCAGCAAAACTCAACAAGCAGGCAAATAATATATATAGTGATTATGAGAGCTAGCATCAAGAAATCACATTAGTTCTGTACACTAGTAGGAGAAATAGCTCTGCTTTTATGATAATGATGCATAGCAAAGGAATGCTGGAAGGTGATAAATAGCTTATTTGTCTGAGATCTACTCAAAACTAGATTATAGCTTTTGTTTCATTTCTGCAGCAAAGAATCCCAGCCTAAGAGAAAGAATTGGCCCTTCAGATATCAGATAATGTGTGGATGAAGACAGAAGAATGCATGACTATTTAATTATGTCTTAAGTAATATGGAAAGGAAAATGTTTAGCAAGGGAACCAGTGCAGGTTAACACTACAGATAAACCTGGAATTTTTAAACTATGTCCATAATCTGCGATGTAGTTTACATACTGAGTGCATCACTTTTAACCAGTGTTTAATCCTTTGTGTAATCACTGCATCTTCTTATTTTTCTCTATGATAAAGATATCATTAATTTTTTACAAACAGCTGAATTAAAACGTATCAAACATATCCTAATAGCAGCTGAGAGCAACAATAAGACTAGGAGGCTAATACGTATAGATATTTGACAAATGTTTTTACAGGATTCATTTAAACTTTAGTTGCATATTAAAGCTATAATTCAAAGCTATCATCAGCGTAAAGGCTCCTTGAAGAAATTTACTGACCCTACATGTATAAACAATAAATGTTTGCATTACAAATATAAAGGAGTTTTTCATATTTTTGACAATGTTTAAAAATAAGATGTCATTTTTCTACCTCCCTTGGACAAATCAATCTTGAGACAAGATCATCAGAAAATTGTAGGTTCACTAAAACAGGAAAAATTCAGCCCTCTGTGTATGCATGTGTGTGATTTCTTATGTCTTGTTTGATTTACTTCTTTAAACTTGTTATTATGACTAAAACTACAATGTCCACCAATCATGTTTCAGTGTGGTTCTTGATATCTTTCTGTCCATAAACTCATGAGTTACACTTGAAAAATATTTCGCAATATTGCCACAAAATGGCAAGCTGAATTCATCAAACTTCTTAATACAATTTCCTAATCACTTAAGCTATTTTCCACATACAGAATCTTAGTCTGTATTTCTGAATACCATTACATATTTACTGAAGTTAGTGAATATTTTGATCAGAAACTTGGAAGAGAATGCAAACAGTCTCATGCAGCAGAGGTCCAGACAGGTGGAAAAAATATAATCACTGCTTGCCTTGGGTTTGGGAAGTAGGACCATTTTTATACTACAAAGCTTGCTGCAAATTTTGACAACTTGAATTTGGTACAAAGTTAATAACTCAGTTCAGTAGCTTCCTATTTCTGTTGTTGCCTTTTTGTTGAAAAGCTAACGTGGAAGCAAAATGTTCTGTGAAGTTAACCGTGAGCTCCCACTTGTCCTGGTTTGCAGCATGTATGCAGTTCACTCTGTGATTTAAATTTAAAAATCTTTAAATTTAAGTTTTAAAAATCTAAATTTAAGTTAAATTTAAAGTTAAATTTAAGTTAAATTTAAGTTTTAAAATTCTTTAAATTTAAAATTCTTTAAAGCAGTAATCTTTTATAGCCAGAGCCAAGACAATGCATTGTTAGAGTGGGGCTATATCACTGAGAGAAAAAGATGTCCTGACATAATAATACAATACAAATTTCTTAATTAAAATAAAAATTAAAAGCTGCAGTTGTTTTACTCAAGTAGATATTATTTCCAGAAATAAAATTGTTCATAAAAAATGCAAAACCTCACAACTAAGAATATGGATCACTTACAAATAAGATTCACTGTTCAAAGAACTATTCAAAGAATTATTCAGCAAACCTGATTCATACATACCTGAGCTAAGCAACATGCTTCTCTCAGTGATTCAGTTATGTTTCTTGTATCTATTCTTTTCCTAAAATCTGTAAGGACTGAATACACTTGAAGCCCTTGAAGAAGTTCGATGAAATTGGCTGCTAAAAGTAAAGTATAGGAAAAACATAGCTTTACTCTTACGACTGAGGTCTGGGTGCTACCATGAAAGAGAGATTTGCAGTTTTTTTCCAGTAAAGAAGCAGCCCCTTTGGGAACAGAAGGAGTCATTGGACATCCTGAATATTTATAGTAAATATCACGTAGCTGGAGTAATTTTTCTTAATTAAATTTTGAAGAACTGAAAATTCCTGCTTTGGGTATAGGAATAACCTGTGATTACCCTGTGTGTTTCAGCAACCTTTTCTTCCTCAATCACATAATCTTTTTCTACATGGTGTCAGCAGAATAGTTGAGTAAGATTAGCTATATTACAGGTTACTTTTACTTGAACCAAGCAGGATAGTCTATAAAAATCCTGGCATATTACCAGTACAGGTTGAACTCACTGTAGGAGCTGCCTTTAAGATTTTTAATCTGAAGTTTAGTTCTTTGTAACCTAATGTCAGGGCACTTATAAACTCCACTGAGTTTTATTTGTTCTTCTATGTGAACAAATATAAAAGATCTTCCAATCCCCCCACCCACCTTTTGCTTAAGGGCAATACAGAATATTGTCCACAGGACTCTTGAAACCTGGAGAGACAGTCAAGGTAGAGAAGATTTGTCAGAACCTATGGGCAAGATTCTACCCCAAAAGCAAAAAAGTATCTGGGCTGAGAGTGAAACAGATAAGGAATACCTGAATAACCTAGGTCCATCAAACGTGCAGGTAAAATGAATTAAAAACATATTCTCTTTACCCTATCTTCTTCCTTCCAAGCGTATCTCTGCTTAAGCAGATTAAAAAACAGGTTAAGTTCTCACAGAATCAAAAATGTCTCAGGAGCAGATTGTTCACTGGGGTAAGACCAGTTAAATCTTATGAAAAGAATAAATGGAAACACTATGCAAAGGCAAGAAAAGACTTTTTTCATTAAGGTTGGAAAAGAGCTCCAAGATCATATGGTCCCACCAACCCCCTACCATGAATATTGCTCTCTAAACCATGTCCCTAAGTACCACGTCCAACCTTTCCTTAAACACATCCAGGGTCAGTGACTCCACCAACACCCTGGGCAACCCATTCCAATACCTGACTACTCCTTCAGAAAATAAATTTCTCCTAATTTCCAACCTGAAGAAATCATTATTAATGAAATTTTAGTTGCATATATCTACAAAGATGAAAAGGACTCATACCTATTCATGCTTAAGGAGTACATAGTATTTCCAGACATGACTTCTCCAGATTTGGCTGACATTTCTGGCTTCCATTCTGCCTATCAAGCCAAAGCAGACAAACGAACATCCATGGCTGAACCAGAGAAACAAATCTCACCTTACACCCAATGTTTCACAAGTTCTGCCATGGTTGACTGTACTACAAACTTGTGAGACTCAGTTTCTACTAAGAAAAATTCTTAATTTTTATCCAAATATTTCATCAGAATAAAGTAGAGAAGGTGCAATAATGAGAACCTAGATAAAAGATTCATTGAAAAAAAAAGATGAAATAAAGAGGTTTAGAACTCTCCATGTCTAAATGAAAGGAGATGAGGAAAAATATAGCATGGTTCCCAAATGGAACCTACAAATTTTCTCACTAGCTCAGTTAGATATTTGAGCTTTTGAATAACCATCTGTGTTATAAAAATATATCTTCCCTCTAAGTTTCATTGCATAACTTTAAGTTTCATTCCAGGTGTTATTTCTTATGACCATACCTTAGAAATTGTGTGTAGCTGTGAAGACTACATACTCATCCCGCAATTTCTAAGACAACATCTAGGACTCAAAGGTAACAGGTTATAGATTATACTATATGTATACACTATTATACACAGACAAATAATCTACTATTCACAAAAGGCAAAGAATAATCGTATCAGTCAGAATTATACATGGTTAGTGAAGGAGTAAGTAGTACATCAAGTTAGACTTCAGTCATAAAAATAGTAATTAGAAGGGGCTTTGAACCAAAAATATAACAGAATCTTCTGATTATTAAAAATAAAATATAATTTACCTGCTTGGAATGACACTAAAAGTTATCATGAGCTACCTCTGAAATTGCAATGACTTTAAGCAGACTGAAATGGTGATCCAGTGATCTACATTTTATTGAGCAGTGAAATACAGTGTTTGTGCAGACTAGCACAGACAGATGGTAATTTGTACAATTAATATGATTGCGAGAGTTGGCCTCAGGATGGCAGCAAAAGACGTAATGTGAGAATTTCAAAAACACGTGTTCCATCCCTAAACTGCTTGGGCTTCTGCAAACATGCAAATATAGCCAAACACTGCAGTAACTCTTAAACGGCAAAAATCTTCTACAGGTCTTTTTAGGACTAAGTAGAATGAAAAGACACCAGTATCCCTTACCCAGATAAAGCAATTTATCTTTTTTTATTTTTAGACTGCTTACCACTTGTAAGCATTATGGTTATAATACTTTCATTTACTGCATCTTTGTCTGCTATATACTGCAAAATGTTTAGGAGCCAAATGCAAATGCATCTTGAATTTGAACTTGAAGGTTCAAAGTTAGGTTATCGTATCTTGTCTCTTGTTACAGTGTATAGCAACTCCTTTACATTTTGCAACCTGTACTGCCATCATGTGGTCTATTATGTATTTACTCATTGAACTCGAAAAAAAAAAAAAATCTGTATATTTTCTGTTTTCCACCATTTCTTTCTTTCTCTTTCATTTGCTGCAGGTTAGCACTGTCTTTCGGGGGAGACCAAAGACTAGAATCCCCTGTAGCACCTTTGATTTTTTTCAAGTTTTTTCCTAGTTTTGCCTTTTGCTTGCAGAAGCAGTACAAAAAGAGGGCCACCATGCCATGCTGGTCAACCCTTGCCAACCAGCAAAAGTCAAAGAAGCCACTGAGCCTTTGATATTAAAGGTGGTTCTCAGTTTCACGGGAAAAAATCTTATATATTAGTTACCAGGTGGTAATGAAAGTTTGTCTTCTACTAATCACTTCTTTTTCAGCTTTGAGGAAGGAAACTGTCTTAATTCGGTAGCAGAGAGTACACTCTTTACCTCAGTCTACATGAACAATATATACGTTTCATTATTGGCACAGAAGAAATTGGGGAAAAAAAAGCCCATTCCTCACCCCACCAGAACAAAAAAAGAGACTTACCTACAGTATTTTGTCTAATGACTCAGTAGTAAAAAAATACAACTTTGCATTTGTAGAAAACTAGCTGCCTAAGAAAATGATTTATAGAGAATTTTAACAATTAATTCCAAGTGTGACTGCCTAAACTCATCTCCAGTATCTGTATTCTATCCTACTATGTTTCGTGTGTATTGCTAAGTGAAGATTTTAATGCAAACCCTACTAAATGCAATGTGAAGATCACATAAATCACAGTAAGCTTTGCATCATATCTCCTGTACTTAGGCAGTTTCTTTGCTGGTTAGGCAAAAGGAATTGCTAAAATTAATTTAAGTGGAAAAACAGAAAATCCAAACTATAAACGGTGCATGCACTGTGATCAAAATGACAAAAGATATACAAACAACTTTTGCTTTTCTATTAAAGCAGTAATTAGGTAGCCAAACATTGTTCATGTATATATATATATGCAGCAATAAGAAGCCAACCACAGAAAAAAATGAGATATATTTTGTACAGTTTTGTCAATATGATGACATATGGTTCATCTTTACATCTAGAGCCTGCAGAGTCTTCCAAGTGCTCCATGAACTGACATTTCTGGGAGTCTGGTTAGAATTCTGTAATATCATCATTCACAGATTTCCTTTTCACCCAACACTGACAAAAGAGCATTGCTTTTCCAGATAAGGAAGCAAACAAGCAAACAAAAAAACACATCATAAAACAAAAACCCTACTCACCTTTGTGAAACAATTAAAAGAAGCCCTTTCCTTTCCCTTTCCTTTCCTTCTTTCTTTTTTCTTTCCATTTTTTCCTTTTCTTTCTATTTTTTATTTTTTCTTTGGATGTTAATTATTAGGTAAGTGACTTTTACTTCAATGGCTGTAGCCAACTGTATCCCTCCAGGTGAACTTTGTTTTTGCTGTCAATAAGACTAGTGAATGACATCAACTGCTGTTAAATTCAAAAACACTTTCATGCTGGATTTCACTTAAAACTTAGTTTTATCAGCTAAAGATTAGCACCAGAAAAGAACTGAGCCATCTATAAAACTAGGAATTACATGCTGAGCTTCTATTTGCCTTATATACAGAATGGGACCAGGATCCTGAAACAAGCATTTATACTCCCTGTGTAAGTGTTCACCTTCTCCAACCACTTAGTAGTTGCATGAAGAAATTGAACGGAACACTGATCTGGGGAATAGGAATGGTCTCCTCAGCTCAGTCTTCATGTCCCACTGACAAGCACGCTATAGATTGGTTTATTGGTCTTACTTTCCACTGAAAGTCATCTACTATGAACTGAAAGGGTCTACATGCCTAAACACGAACCTAGAATGAAAAGGAGAGAAAAAAGAATCTGTGCACCATTTCTCTTGGCTCGGTCTAGCTTGCATTTTTATATCCTCTTATGTGTCATTTCCATACTACAATTGATGGGATGGATGCAGGAACCTCATGGCACTTCCTTCTTCTGGGGCTCTGGGCAACCCCAAGTACCCCCCTTAGAGTCCCCTCCTTGCCTTTATTTCCATGATGATCTGATTTCCACACTAAGGAAGCTTCAACTGATGGCCATTCTGAGAGCTACAGACTACTTCAACCAAATCCTGGTCTGGTGTCCTGGTTTCAGTTAGGACAGAGTTAATTTTCTTCCTAGTAGCTAGTAGAATGCTATGTTTTGGCTTAGGATGAGAAGAGTGCTGATAACACCCCGATGTTTTAATTGTTGCAGAGCAGTGCTTATCCCAAGCCAAGGACATCTCAGCTTCTTGCTCTGTCCTGCCAACAGGCAGGCTGGGGGTGCAGTAAGAGCTGGGAGGGGACAGACCCAGGACAGGTGACCCAAACTAGCCAAAGGGGTATTCCATACCATCTGACGTCATGCTAAACAATATATAGGGGTGGCTAGCCGTGGGGAGGGGGCCAGACTGCTCGGGGTTAGGCTGGGCGTCGGTCAGAGGGTGGTGAGCAATTGCATTGTGCATCACTTGTTTGTACACATTGTTAGTAGTAGTACTATTATCATAATTGTTATTATTATTATTATTGTTATTTTTATTATTTTCCTGTCTTATTAAACTGTCTTTATCTCAACTCACGGGCTTCTCTTTCCCATTTCTCTCCCCCATCCCAGAGAGGGAGGGGGGAGGGTGAGCGAACGGCTGTGTGGTGTTTAGCTGCCAGCCGGGTTAAACCACGACATCTGGATACATAACAGACCTTGATTGGTGTCAAGCTCTGGCTGCTAGGAGAAACAAAACAAACCAATTCAAAAACAACACAACACTGCAATGTCTTACCTTTAAATGCCTATATTGGCTTTAGTCTCCACCAGACCCAGCAGATCCACAGGATTAAAACATGTGTGAGGGAAAGAGCATTAGACTGCAACTCTTATCACCTGAATCTTGTAGGGACTTCTGTCAATTTAGATCTAACTGAAGTTTTAGGTCCTTTGAATGAAAATTTTTGTTTGTAGTGGGCAAGTAACATGAACAAAAACACACAAACAAAAACCACAACTGCTTCTAGAACTCTTCATTGTCTTGATATTAAGGCCTTATGAGACGTTCTCATGCATTTCTTAGTGGAACTTATGAAGAAGAAAATATGGCTTTGGAAGTTATTTTCTAGTTGTTAGAAAAATACAGCTCAAATGAATTAAATTTCTGTCATTCACCAGAACTAGTAAATGGGCTTTTGCAAAGGTCTTTCCTGACTTAATTATGTATTATGTCTAGACAAATTTTCTCATCTCCTCAGTAGATGCTGAATGTGGTAAACATCATGTTAACAGCTTGAGTGTAAAAATTTGGTCACCCTATCAATTGCAAATACTTAGTTATGGTCAACATTTCAAAGTATTATAATTTCCTTCTGCAAGTAAAATATATATCCTGCATAAAAAAAAAAAAAAATCAAAAAAAAAAATCAATGTGAAATGAAAGGAGTAAACAACCACTTGCGAAATAAATATCATGAAGCAATTCCCCACCAAAGCTTCAGTAATTACTACGTGCAGTAGGCTGCCCTTAATAAAACAATTAATTAATTTTTCCAAATGAATTATGCAAGCCAATATTTTTTCTTCATTAATGTTTTGTTGGAGTCATTAAGTTCCATTAATGAATAACAAAGAAGCAATTGGAATTTTATTCTGGCTGATGTGTGCTAATGTGCTTAACTTGAACTAAATGTGTTTCCAGTATGTAATCAAATTTGAATCAATCAAATCAATTTGCCACTGAAAGTCCTTTTGGAGCTGCAGCTGTTTTAAATGGATGTCTTTTCTCAGAGAAAAATACAGACAAAACCCCAAAGACTACATGGTGCTGGAACATAAAACATTGTAATTAGGAACCAATCTGTCTGATTTTTGTTAGGAGGATACTGTTTACCCCACTTCAAGCTCCAATATGAGTCAAAGTGGCTAAGTTATTTCCTAGGAATAAATCATCTAGTGAATTTAGTGTCTGTTTTTTTTTTTTTTTTTTTTTTTTTTTTTTTTTTTTATTATTATTCATTTATTATTTTTGAAAGCTTCATGAATTCTAGCAGATTTCTTCCTGCAGTGTTTCAGTGTTACTATTTGTAGGCTTCTATACTTCTTATACTTCTATAAGTGAGAAGCAAAGGGCGTGAGACTTAGTTTTCCATAACAATCCCAGGCATAATCAAGTTAAAAGGAAAGACCAGAGAACACAGTAAAAATGACAATAATAGCAGGTGAACATCGTGTGCTTTCTAAATTCTTTTTTACACCCCGAAGTATTGGTGTTTTCTTTTTCACTACCTTATGCTATTTATTTATGTCACTCAGAAGGATAAAATATCAAATTTCTTTCCCCTGGCACTGTGAGAAGAACCTAAGCAATTGATAATACCTATGCTTTGAAAAGGAGAAAATGATTATATACAGCAGTGCTTTACAGATTAACTGCAAACTGGCAAATCAGAAATGAATAAAAGTAATTGAGAACAGAAATAGCTTCACTGAACAACTCTATAAATAACAGCCCTTGTTTCTGAATTTGCCTTATGTTCTGAAACTGTTTTAGCATTGTATCCTATTAAAAGAGTTAATATGAAGAAAACTGTTTACGCTTTAAGATCCCTTAAGTCATTTTACCTTAAACAAAACTGCATGCTAATAAGATTTTGTCAGTCACTTTACATAGTTTGGAGTAATCAAGTAATTTCATTTACTGTTGCATAAATTTGACTATAAATGTCAGATACTTTTCTATAGACCCTATTGGTAACGGTTACATCAGAGTACAAATTTAGTTCTAACGTTAAAGGAAATGTTATAAGGAAAATAAGGTTTTCTAGTAAAATGCACTTTGGCATATGCTTGTGGAAAATTAACAGTGATCATGATGATCTGAATCAGTGCTATAAACTTGAGTTTCTGTTGGAGGTAGTGACCAACCAAAGCTCAGTGGCTTCACTAGGCTTTCAAGGTAGCCTAGAGTGCCCACTGTCTGGAAAATCTGCCAGTACAAGACTAAAAGAAAGCCTTATTACTGCGGATCCATCTGCTGGAATACATTCAAACATCGGCAAAAGCTTTGAGGAGCTTTGGATGAAATATTACACATGAAGAAAGTGTAAAGTACAATTTCATTATGTGCAAAGATATTTGAAGTTCCAAGAAAAAAATAAAATTCTCCCCAAGCTCCATGTATGAACAAGGCTTCTTTCTTGCCCGTAAGTGGGAAAGTAGCCCTTTGAGAAAGAAAACAGTTTAAATTCCCTTCATCTGAGAGTATGAACTCCATTACTGGACCTGTATGAATAGTACCCTTCAGTATCTTACAGTTTGCTTGCTGTTAGTCAACCCAAGGGCAAGCTGAATATATTTATCTCCCTTTTTTTATCCTTTGTGGACATTTTCACTCATGTTCATCAGATAGCTATGAAAAAATGCCATATTTAAACAGCTTTCTTGTTAAAATAGATGACTGTAGCTCTGCCATCCTACAGGAATTGTAATTAGTATTATGTAAAGGTGTTGTGTTGTCTGTGACACAGGCATTCAGAGCATTATTACACTGGAAACAGTAGTTTCCAGTAACAGAAACTGTAGTAGGTAAGTGAGTAAGTGCAATTTCTAGCTTCACCTGTGGCCCATCTCTACCCAAGACAGGTGCGCATCAAATCTGACAACTGGTCACTTGTTATACAAATTGCAAAAAGAACTTTACTCAGAACTCTTTACAGAATTTGCTGATAGCTGGAAAATCTCCCTTTGGCCTGAAGGTAACAGTACAGGGAAAAAAGAAATAAGGAAGGAAAGAATGAATGGAATTTAAATCTATACACAGACTTGAATTGAAACTATGATGATGGGAAAGAAGGTCATTTGCATGCTTGTGAAAGCAATGCTCAGGAGAAGACAGCAAAATAAACCACCTTTCTTACTTGCTTCCCAAACCAACAGTCCATGAAGCAGTGTGAATAGGAAACAGCTCATCTGAATCTTAGTTAGTCACCACAGGTCTTGGGAAGAGCTGAATCACCATGAAAATGTCTAAGGCATGTAGAGGAAAAAAAAAATAATGTGAAGACTACTAAGTATGTAGTCTTACATAATGGTAAATTTTTGGGGGTGAATCTGAGTCAAAAGTTATATAGCAAGTATTGAAGGAATAAAAGTAAATAATACTTCCTTATATTATAACATTAAATAGTGATTTTTTTGGAATCTCCTTTTAAAAAGGTTGCAAAACCACAGAGGGAATCACACGGTAAAGTCTCAGTCTTTCCAGAGTGATGCTTGCCTTTCCCCCTGGTTGTGAAGATTCCAGTTTGAAGACAGTTTGGAACAGAATAAAGACATCACTTCTGACATGGGGGACAGGTTTGTAGAAGAGTTAAGTCAAGCATTGTCAATAAGGAACTGCATTATGTATTTCAATATTTACTAACAAAAAGATATTTTCCTGAAATGAGGAGAGTACAACTGGGAAAGACTCCTTAATGGAATGCTTCCATTTATCACTTACAAGCTGAAAAGTCAATGGAGTAGGGAAGCATGTTAGAATGACTAAATATTTTAACAATTAGAGGCAGCTAAGAAAAACAAGGAAGAAAGCAGTGATGATTATGGGGGAGAAAAATAATTCCATCTACTAAATTCAAGTCAACAGCTTATTGTATATAAAGGGGCTTTTAGAGCTTTTGTATTACAGGGCCAGATTTCTTATATTTACCTGAATAATCTTTGCATTACCCAGGTAAGACAGAAGCAAACAGCTAGACACTGACAGCATTTAGAAAATTTGCTATAAGTATATGACCTCCTGGATGGTAAGGCCACCTAGGCCTTTTGAGATTTTGATTTGACACCACCAGACACCCTGAGAGGCATTTACAGTTTTGACAGTGGCCTAAATTTGGAAATTAGTCTTCTATTCAGAAGAGACAGAGAGTTCCAGAGGACAACACAGGGCAGGTATTCAACTCTGGTGCTCTGCAGAAGCCTTTCTCTTCATGTAGAACTTAAAGAGCTCAGGATAAATTCAGGTACCTTCAGTTTCCCTGTGTGAATACTGCTGCCTTTTCTTGTTACCTACCCTATGTTATGCAGAAGCACATCAAGGAAAGACCCAGGGAACAGTGAGAGCAGAAACACTGCATGCAACATTTTGGGGCTGTTACAGTTTTTATTCCTGTATTTTAAAGCAGCATTTGACCAAAATACTCAAGGGGTTTGTGAATGCAATGGACTAATTCCTCGGGATCATGGCAATGGACTGACTCCTCAGCATCATGGAAAAAACAACAATAACAACAACAACAAAAAGCTTATGCAAAGCTTCTTCACTATCTTGCCAGGATGTACTTTGATTTATATTTAAAATGAGCAACCTGATGTAACTTTAGAGTTGCCCTTTCTTTGAGAGATGGTCCCTTCCAACTTATTTTTTCTGTGATTCTAATAAAAGTGTTAGTTTCATATTTCAGGACATTTCGCTTTCTCCTTGCATGGTATTAACACTGAATCCTGTAGCACAGTCACTTTCACAGCTTCCATTCTCATTTAACAAATGGTCAACTGGACTTCTCTCCACCTGCTACATTTGACATTATGCCATTACTAACACTACATTTCATAAGATTAGCTTAATTAAAGAAAAAAGTGCTAATCATCGATAAGTCTGAAGTTTCCAGTACTTTATTAGTTTCTGATACTTTACTGGTACTGACAAGAGTAAACCTAAGGACACAAGTTGTGATAAGTCACTGACCTGTTTTGGTGGTCACCAGTGTTAAAGCTGCTGTAAAACCACTGTGGTGCTGTTTAACCATTTACTACTAGGACTTTCCTTGAACTCTATGCTTTTGTAGACCAAATTTACCACACTGAAGGGCAATTCAGCTGTTAGCTTATTGAGAAGATAGAAGTCATTTGAATCACCCTCAAAAACTTTGCATTTTGCTGTGTAGCTGAAAAGGCATATCACTTGTAGCATACTGGCACACATTCATCAGTCAGTTATCCACATGAAACAGAATGCACAAGATACTCTGTACTTCTTTTAAAGCTCCTGTCCAACTGCTACTGGTAGAGTTAAATACCAGGCTGCACTGGAAAAGAATTATGTCATGTCTTAAAAAGCATTTCAAATTTGTGGTAATTTTTTTTATGGCTAGCCTTTTACTTTCACTTTTTCAAACACAGAACAATAACATTTGTCATCACCTACTTTTCTATAGTTTTACAGTTTTCTAATAGCACTTTATCTGGATCAGACATATAGCTACTTGAAGAAATATTTTCTGGGAGAAAAGAATTTCTTGAGTACTCTGTTACTAGGATCCTTTGGAAAAACATTAATAGATTTAGGAAAAAAATCCCAGAGAAAGCTCATTATATTGATTGACTTTAGAAAGTTCTTTTGTTCTTATGTAGTCTCACAGTTCAAAAAAAAAAAAAAAAAAAAAAAAAGCATTTAATCCTTGCTTCATGTGCCTCAAGGGTTGAAAAGTACCTTTAAGAAAGAGCAGCTGGGCCAGCAGGGTGATTTATAGACTTTTCAGCAGTTATGTGGATTGTATTTTGTAACATCTACAGAGTTGGAAGGGGCTACCCTCTGGCCATACACAACTTCTGAAAAATATCCACTGGGTCAAAGACAATCCTAGAAGGGGCTACTGGAATCAGAAAGTGTATTCAATGCACCTCTGATGTTCTCTTTGAAGCTGAAACATCACAAAGTGATTCAAACATTTGCAACCATACTCAAAAGGCGTTCAGATCATGTCCTTGTATCAGATACATGTCTTATGAATCCCGTGACAATGAGTTAGGGAGGCAGGAAAGAAGGCAGGAAGGAAGGAAGGAAAGAATGAAATAAAAAACTCAAAAAGAAACTATCCGCATACTGTGAAATGCAGAGTATTTTGTCAGGAACCAGGTGTTTTTGAATTTTAGAATTCAATGAGTCTGAGTTTTTGGTATCATGTATTGTGATATACTGGAAGGTTTGATAAGATAGAGCACTAGGAAAGTACCACAAAATTAGTTGTTAGACCCTCAATTCAGGAACAGCTTATGTACTTTTTATTGAATAAAACAGTGAAATATCACCATTCCTTGCAGATCTTACACACTAGGAAATGAATTATTCTCTTTTCAGCCTTATGGGTGAATTGAGTACTCTGTCCCTATTTTTGTATGCACACAATAGCTCCAGTACAAAAAGCTTAGCTGGATTACATAGACTGTAGAAATCACATGGATAAGAGTTTTCAGATACCTATCTCTTGTCAATCAGTATGGCAGGTTTCACTTTCTCCATACACGTTAAATCCTTTAGATGACACACATTATGCACCTGCCCTCTCAGCAACAGCAAAGGCCACACAATTAAAGTTTTATCCCATGCAGAACCCTTCCCTGGGATTTGCAGACTTGTAAGCCTCTCTAAGGTGAGGGCAAACATCCAAATCTCCATGTTCCACCATACTCTAAGCATAACACTTGTGTGGGCCAAACAATATATAGACTTCTAGGAAACTTTCTTGGTCAAAAAAATAAAAAAATGTGCCAAAAGCTATTACATGACTCTAAGGCTCTATAGCAGAAGGGAATTTTGAGGTCTTGCAATGTGGACACAACCTAGAATAGTAACTAGAGGCCTAAATCCCATCAGAGGGATTTATAGGGAGCTGAATGACGCCCTCATAATCCATGAGGAAATGGTTAGCAGCCTGCTACTCCACTTAGATATATGCAAGTCTATGGGGCCAGATGGGATCCACCCAGGGGTGGAAGATTTCTTTACTGATGTCCTGGTTTCAGTTAGAACAGAGTTGATTTTCTTCCTAGTAGCTGGTGGAATGCTGTGTTTTGGCTTGGGATGAGAAGAGTGCTGATAACACCCCGATGTTTTAATTGTTGCAGAGCAGTGCTTATCCCAAGCCAAGGACATCTCAGCTTCTTGCTCTGTCCTGCCAACAGGCAGGCTGGGGGTGCAGTAAGAGCTGGGAGGGGACAGACCCAGGACAGGTGACCCAAACTAGCCAAAGGGGTATTCCATACCATCTGACGTCATGCTAAACAATATATAGGGGTGGCTAGCCGGGGGAGAGGGCCAGACTGCTCGGGGTTAGGCTGGGCGTCGGTCAGCGGGTGGTGAGCAATTGCATTGTGCATCACTTGTTTGTACACATTATTAGTAGTAGTACTATTATCATCATTGTATACCTTTTTCAACACACTGCAGGGATAGTACACTGTACAGATCTATCAGAATAAACCTGGACTCTTAGAAAAGAGAAGTAGCTGAGGTGCAGTGCCACAATGGCTAGCCTGGGCCCAGAGCTAAATTTCTGCTCTGGTCTCTTTCATGCAGTGCAAGAGTCCTGGGAAAACATGATCTTCTAAACATGTGCTGAAAATTCAAAAGAATTTATTGTTTATTTTGTCAGACTTAGGTATGCCAAAGAAAGGCAGAAGAAAGATATGGCTATGTCATAGATTGCAGGAGAGATTTAGGAATACTACTTGGATATTTTCAGCAGACTAAAGAAAGATGTGTGTAAATAATGTAAACTAAGCAGTTATTACAGTGATTCGCAAATAGAACAAATATTAAAATGACAAAACACCTCAGCCAATCAAGTACATATATGCGTTTTTTTTTTTTTTTAATTTATTTTAATAGGTGTAACATTTCATGGTGTACCCATAGCTTGACTATTTCTGCTTTAGGAATACGGTTTAGTTACAGTCATTCTCAATAACTGTGTCTGTTATGCCATGGGGACACCAAGAACAGCACTAAACTTTGGTATTGCACAGTGCAGAAAACCCATCTCAGAAGTCATTTGATGCCCATTAAGGGGAGGCCGCATCTTAATGGAGTAGCCAGACTCCCTCCTTGTTCAGAAATTCCTCATACTAAGCTCACAGTTTTTATTTTGCGAGGTCCATGCAGTACACTAACATAATGATCACATTGACTTTGAAGGCCTGACTGAACTGCAGAGTGCTTCACCCTGCACCACAAGCTAATTTATTAAAGATGATAACTTCTTGTGAAGTATTCTCATTTTACTCATACAAAGACATAGTTAGGAAAAGAAAATCAAACTGAACAAATAATTTTGTCATGACAGCTCTTAACTCAGTAGAGTAGCACCTTGAAATGCTTTTAGCTCATTGTTATGTAGTCCAGATAGTTCTTAAATCCATTCACCTGACAGCTCTTACAAATCTTCCTTGAGATATATGAACACAGAACAGAAACTTAGATAATAAACTGATAAATTAATGGAAAGTCTTATTTATTCATTTCAGTAAACTGCTAGTAAATTATTGAATGCATCACTATTGATGACTGGTTCATAGAATAATAGCAGAACAATACAAGTGTTGTGTATCATCTTTATTCATATGCTTCCATTTTTTCCATTATTCTCATTTCCCTTGCTTTCCACTGGAGAATACATTATGTGCTTTTTATTTTTATTTTTGCAGATGAACTCACCTCCCCCATCTTGAACTGTGTCTCATCACCTCTAAAATATGAGAATACAATTTAAAATGCAGACTTCTTTAGAAGTACATCATTTTATGGGCAGCTAAATATTAATTCTGTATATAATTTAACAGTAGTCATTTATATTAGGAGTCTATTACACGTCAGATGAAAGCTAGAAGCATAAAATCATAAATTTATAGGAATAATGGTTTTGATCTGTCATTAGCATGACCCAAGAAGATGGGGATTCAAGTTCTATAGGAAGGTTATTCAATGATGGCTTCATTTTACAGGTATCAGAAATGCACGATGCAAAGGCACTGCATGCTATGCAATTTAAGATGATTGAAATGCCTCTTCAGGAACAGCACAGACTTCACATTCCCTCCAGAAACAATGAGACTGTTAGTGGAAATATTTAAAGAAACTCATAGGAAGAATAACTGTGTGATACCTAACCTGCTATTAAAACTGAAAGCTGGAGTTCACAGGAGTAAATGTGATTCATTGTGCTACGTCATTAATCTTTATGAGCAAAATGATTATAAAATCCTATAGGGAGGGGAAAAGCAATTACTTAATGATGTATAAAAATATTCCCACAGATATTTCAGAAAGCACTGTGCATAAAGCTGTCTGCATAAAGCCCTTGGACGGTACAAATAGCCCAGTTAGTGGTGTACTTTTAAACTGTATGAGAGTTATTTCTTAATTTTTAACTCTGTCCCAGTCACTGTTTAACATTCTGCATTCATGTACTGTCTACATTGTTAAATTGCCTGCAACTCCAGAGCAGTCAGGCAGTACTCAAATTAAGCCACAAAGTAATTAGGTTTCAATCACTGAATATTCACAGCTCAATTAAGTTATTTACAGAGATGTAGACAATTCTGCAGCAAAGACAAACATTTCTATTGACACTCCCCCAAACTGTGAAATAAATATATGTTGATGTGAAGATAAAAGAGAACTTAGATCTCTCTTCTATGAAGAACCGTTTGCTCCATTTCCCAGTTCACTTCAGAGGTCAGCTGTCTGTAAGTTTGGATGTGTATACTCATACTTTTACAATGAAAGAGTGTTTTGTTTTGGGGTGGTGAGGTGAAAGGAAACCATCAAAAAAAAAAAATCAATACTTTTATAGAAGATGTTTTTTGGCAATCATCCGTTCTACTACTTGTTAAATAATTTTGGTAGCAAAAACAAAAAGCACACCCCATGTTTATAGTAGGGAGAACTGATCACTATCATTCAATTAACTTCAACTTATTGAACAAATCAGAGAACATAGCAGTATAGCTTTACTAGCCAGAAATCCTATTACTCGATTGCATTACCCAAACTCAAGGGAAAATCAGAAAAGAAGAAAAGAAGAAGAAGAAAAAAAAAAAAAAGAGACAAAACAAACAAACAAACAAACGAATAATAATGATAATAAGGTTAATCCACGCATGTTGTTTTCCCTTTCATGGCTTCTTAAAACTACAAGGAGACTGGCAAGTGAAGTATTAATTGATAGCAGTATTTAAAAGAGTACTGAAAGAACTTTACCTGAAATTTTGTGTTAGAACAGCAAAAATAATTATTTCAGGCAAATAAGAAAGTGTAGGCAAGAGAAGTGTCAGCCTTATACCATCTCAATCCTACCAGCTTCAGTGAAACTAGCTCCTGAGGAAGTGGGAAATCCATCACAATTCAGTTTTCTTTTAACTTCATTTATGGATCTATACCATTGACAGAGCTCTGGAGCTCTGTCCCCTTTGCAGAAGTGCAGTTATGGACCAGTTCTTCAGAACTGTTCAGAAGCTCTTAGGTCTATCAACACATCTTACACTCTGAAAAAGGATTGCAATGAAGAGATACCCAAATTATCAGAGACTTTACACCACCAGTCCTCAAGGCATCAGGCACACATGAAAAGCAATGGTGTTTCTCTGGCTGAATTGTCCAGACCAGTAGTACAGGATTTATAACTTTCTCATAACAATCATAGGGTGATTATGTCCTACTGTCCCACTTACTACTGAGAAAATGGTATCATGCAGCGGTCCAAGGGAAACATTCCTTGCTGTACAGGTAATTAATATATGAACAGTCAAAAACACAACATCATGCAGCTACCAACACTGAGCAGTTATGAAAACGGAGACAAAACTACACAAAAAGAAGAAAAAATATTTTTTTCTAGAGCTCTGGACTTTTTAAAATGAATCCCCTTGGGAAAGTAACGAACATACCAGACTGTTTGTCTTTGACAGTACTCAAATTGCTAAAAATAAATGAATGGCATAATCAACCTGGATGGCAACTTTGATGTTTGAAACAAGGTTACTAGTCGCACATATAGGCCTACTCATAATAGCTGTGCAAGTGGAAAGTTGTGTTTAATCTACCCTAGTCCAGTCATCAGATGCAGAGTGAAACTAGCCTTTAGTTTGTATCTTTTCTAGCCACACTATTGAAAGTTAGATCAGTCAGACCAAATCAAAATCTACCTTTGGTATACATTATATTTACATAAAGGACCCTGATACAGCTCTGGAAAGATTAGCACAAAAAAAAAAAAGCACAAAAAAAGCACAAAAAAGCACAAAAAAGCACAAAAAGCACAGCAGCAACGATACTAAACTTTATCATATGTTAGTATTAATATTAGTAGCTCAAAAACTAAACAAGACAGTTCACAATCTATGATCAGGATTTAAATCTTTTTTTTTTTTCCCTTCCCCACCCCCCTCCTCACCGCCCCCTCCCCCCCCGTATATGATGATAGTCTTGGGTTTAAAAGATAGCATGTTTTTGTTTCACTGCTGTACCTTTCTACTGACACTGGAAGTCGATGGAACAGCAACGATTTCCCAACTGACCTATAGTAACATCAATTTGATCAAGTTCTTTCTGCCCATTTCTGCTCTTTTAAGCCATTGGGATAGAAAGTGCATAGAACAGAAGCTTGCAAATCATAGCTTTCTGAAAATATCTTGTTGTCAAAATAAAACTTTGGGGTACTCTATTTTAGCATCAGGTGACAAGCAAGCCCAAAACAAAGCTGCACACAGAACTTAGATGAGTAGTAGGAAGCCCTCACCAATCTTCTATCAAGTGTTAAACTTAAAAAAAAAAAAAAAAAAAAAAAAAAAAAAAAAAAAAAAGTCTATTTTATAAACTCAGACTCTAAGTAACTGAGAAACTGCAGTTCAACACTATTTCTTGTTAAGAAGCAAAATACTTCAGGAAATAGTCTGGTTTTAAAAAGCTAAGTAAATCAGGTCAGACCTCAAGTATCACTTCAATTATCGTTTGAATCAATATTCATGATTACATGAAGACAATACCAAAGTCACAAAATACTACAACAGTCCAAGTGTGCAGACATCTGTAATACATTGTTTTCCACAGCTTAATATTTAGACTCAGAAAGGTCTGCTGCTGCTGAAGTAGACACTGGGAAAAGGTTAATGGGAGCTTTTGTTGAAGTTAAGGAAGGATTATTTGAGCACTCAATATTAAAAATCAAGTGGTAACCAGAAGTACAGAGCAAAAAAAAAAAAAGCCCCGATAAGCATACATATGCCATACACACATGCCTATGCACATACATAATAGAGAAGACAATACTAAGGTTAATGGGTTGTTATAGACTACATTTTACTGTGGAGTCTTTTACTCCAAATACATATCGTAACATTTCACAAATGAAAAGAGAGAATACAAATATGGCCAAATGAGTACATAGTCCCCAAAGTCAGAATCCTTTCTGTAAGGAGAAAGTACAGGTAAGCTTATTGCAATGAGAGTAGATTTGCTTCTTTCAGAAAGCACTCCAAGATCTGCCATTTGGTGGAAGGAGAGAGAGAAAAGAGACTAGACTTTGTGCGCCGCATTCATGATTGATTGCTCCTTCCCAGTGCTTGTCCTATTACAGGGTATATGCTAGATCCAAAGTCTCAGTGGGGAACTTGAATGTATGCTCTTTCATCCCTTAGGCATTTAACACTACATCCTATCAAACTGTACGCTACTGTAGCTAGAATCTCTTGCTGTCACATGTATTGACTCTGCCAAGACTGTTTGTAAGATGCTACTCAAAGCACAGCAGCTCATCTACTAGTAACACTACTGCTGCTTTCACCAATATGCATCAACAGGAGAAACTACATTTATTCAAGGCTAAAAGCCATCCTCCCCTTCTTTTCCTGCCCTTTTAAATTAAATTAAAAATAGAACAAGTGTTATTTTTCTTGTAACAAGCCCAAGAATTTATTTACAACTGAAGATAAATGGAGCACATAACACAAAAGCTGCAGAGTTTGGGAGTTAATGCATTGCTACCCGTTTAGGCTGGGCTGGGCAAACAACTTTTTGTGGCATATAGTATTTGACTTTTCAATTTCAAAATGGGAGTTCAAGTCACCCCTTTCCTAGCTGCATACAAAATCATGTTCTACACCATCATATTGTTGACTCAGTTGTACACCAAATCATGTTTTTTGAAGACCCAAAATATATTTGGAGCTCAGTTTTTAATCCCATCTGTTTCACCAATCCAAGGCTGAGAAACACAAGTTATTCCTGACATGTAATGGGTGAAGACAGCATCGTCTACTGTTGGACTCAGTGGGCACATTAGTGTACGTAAGACATATTTTGCTATTAATTAACCTCATGGAGAGATCAGAGAAATAGACCCAGCAGCACAAAGTTGACTTTTACTTATTTCTGTCTTGGTACATTCGCTCACTTGTGTTTCCTCTCCCTTGTCCACTGCCATATGCTGATATGTTTCACTACCATTTTACTGTAATCAGCTAACCAAAAGAAATAAAGAAAAAGGCATGAAAAGATAGTAGCTAGCACCTCTCAGCTAGTATTATAGTGCTGCTTTTTCTACTGTTATTATGATTAAACAAACAACAACCACTCCCCACCCCCACCCTATGAAAAAATACCCCCCCTCCAAAAAAATAAAACCAGAAAACTACCCCCCCAACACACACTTCTCTTGTTTCAGGTAGGGAAAAACTGAAACCTTGCTTCCACAGTAATGGTTTCTTGTGACTTGTAATGCTGATGCATTCATTACCATTATCACTGGCAGGTGAAGGTCAACACTCTGGAACAGTAACATGGCTCAGGCTTAATTTAGAAGAAATAACTTAAGCAGAAGATCTAAAAATAAGAAATTAGGAGTTTTCAAAAACAAACCCTGAGGAGTTCAGAAATAAGATACGAAAAAGACAACACTTCTACAGACAATAGATAAGCAAGAACTAGCATAACAGACATCTTCCAATAGGTGAACATCTGCCTTTATCCTTCAAAGTATCTTGAAATTTGTAGGCCTTTTATTCTTGTCTGTCCTTTATTGAGTATGCATCTCAGGTTAAATAATGTATTCCCAGTGAAAGGAAATTATCATATAGAAAACATTACTTTTAGGAATAAAGCAAAGTAAGAACTAAGGCCAGTGTTTAGACCTTTTAACTTGCAAAAGCATAAATACACATCACAACACTTGTTTTCAAAGACTGGTGAAGAAGAGTGATTATCAAAATATTATAATATTTATCTTTAATAAGCATGGAAAGAAAGGAAAAGAAAGAAGAGGCACCAACTAGATGCATTTATTAACTGCTCTCCACGAGGTTCCACTACCTGTAATATGAGCAAAAACAAGTATGTAGTGTCTACTTTGAGGGCTTTCTGGAAAGAGAATCCCCAGCTGGATTCCCCCTGTTGTTCTCTATTTAGCTGCAGCCTCTAGAGTAATTAACTGAAGAGTCACAGATTTTCATTTATTTTTTTTTCACCCCTATCATATTAGTGGGTACAACTATATGAAGGGGTGAAGGTTGTTCTCATTTTTTTATTACTTAGGTTAGGAGCAAGAGATGGCTAAAGCAGTTCACTTTTTCCCTACAGACCTTAATTCTCTGTTGTTATCCTTCATATATATATATATATATATATATATATATATATACACACACACACACATACATACACACTTCTTTGTTTCTTTCTCAATTAACTTTCATTCTCTTCCTGCTTTCCCCTTCCAGACTGTCCAAGTTCATGACTATTTCCAGCTGTGTTGGGTTGCCTAGTGATGAAGAAGTTCAAGTAGAAGGCATTAGGAAAAACAAAATAATAATAATAATAAGAAGAAGATTGTGTCAGACCAATATTTTCCCTAATATCCTGTACAACCCACTAGACAGCACTTGAGCATATGCTTAGCACTTCATATACACCTGTATCTGCTAAGCTTCAGTAATCATAGCTTCCAGGCAGAAACTAGAGGTCAATATTAAAAAGAAAAACAAACAAACAAACAAACACAGAGAAGAACACTACAACATCCAAAGTCAGGAAGGACTCTGGGAACTAAAATCTGCTCTTCATTAAGGGGTAAAAACGTCCATTGCAGATAGCCATAAGCAAAAAGCTTAAGTAAAATCTTCTGAGCAACTAGATTTTTAACAAACTGGATATCTGAAGCTAAAAATAAATGCCATACAGTCATCCCAGATGAAAATACTTTGGAAGAGGCTTGCCAGATTGTTTTGGGGTGCATGTCTTGCAGAGTACGTGTTATCTGAAAAAAGGCTGATAGGAATGACAGTTTTTTAGAAACACAAATAACTCCTTGCTAAAACATTTTCCATGCAGACCTACTTCATGGATTTGGTAAATACATCTTCAAAAAGGGTTATGGCTTGAGACCAACCGAGTAGCTGAGAGCACTATCAGAAAGTCAATACAGAATGTGTATCTTCAGATTCCTCTGAGAAAACCTGAACCACTTTAAAGCTTTTGGACAGTGGCAATTATCTGAAAACATTCCTACAGGTTTATCTTCTTCATTTATGTTTGTTTGCTCTCTCCATCTCATTCAAAGCAGTCAGGACTGGTTTGCTTCCCTCTTCTCTGGAAATTTGCACTAGGAACCATTGTTAGAATCAGAATCCTGATCTGAGAGCACGATGAAAAATGTTGCACTCCAACTTGGACATTGGAGAGGAAAATGTTCATGTATATATCAGTATTGTACTCAAACAGCTGCTTACACCTTTTAACTTTAAACCTGAGAAGCAACAGGTAGTTTCTACGTTGACCTCGGGGATAGTGTACTCTTCTCTACTTTGCTTCTATACAAACAGCTCAAAATTTTTAAGTCATGTTGTCAGTCATACCACCAAACTACCTTGCACGGCATTACATGTTCCCCCCCAGATAGATCTTGCCCTGAATGCGAGACCAGACAAGGAAAATGCCAGCACATAAAACTAACTTGTAAATACATCCCTTTTTGGCATTTTTTTGTTTTGTTTTGATGCTTTGTGGGGCTTAGCTGTACTTCAATGAGAAGAATGTCTTCTGGTGTGAACTGAAATTATACCTCTATGCCACAATGTCCCTTTATTTATTTATTTATTTATTTATTTTTGGGTGGGGGAGGGGAGAGGAGGGTGTTGATAATTCCTTGTGGACACCTGAAGGAGTTGCAAAATAATAAAATTTAGGTGAAGGAAAAGTTCCTTCTCTTAATTTTTGTTATTGTTGTTTTTCTTTTCCATCTGGTCATAAAACGAAGGTCCCATTTTCTGGCTTTTGGCAGATTGTAAGCATGCTGGAACCATTCACATTACGTAGGCTGTATTTGTCTGAAATGGTAATATCATACCTACAGTCTGCTGCAGGCTCAAAAGCAGCCTATGCCTCCTGGACTCTTTTATGTCTTTGCTTTTCTTACCACATCCTTGTAAGCCTTCAACAGAGAAATTAAATTACCCTATACAGAAGAAACACCATCCAGAAGAAACTTCAGGTGCTAGGGCCTGAATTTTCACTGAAACCAAAGGCAGGTACATCACTGACGTGAAGAAAAGGACTTTAATCTATCCTGGTTTGTTTACTAATGAAGGAGCATGAAAGAGATGCATGTATTTGTCTCTGAAGAGGAGGTGAAGGAACAACTAGTGCTAGGAACACAAAATTCAGTTATGCCAAACTAATAGGTGGTTGTATCCCAGCTTGGAGACCGCAACACAGAACCACCTAGGTTGGAAGAGACCTCCAAGATCATCGAGTCCAACCTCTGATGTAACACTAACAGGTCCTCCACTAAGCTGTATCCCTAAGCTCTACACCTAAACATCTTTTAAAGACCTCCAGGGATGGTGACTCAACCACTCCCCTGGGCAGCCCATTCCAATGCCTAACAACCCTTCCTAACATCCAGCCTACACCTCCCCTGGTGCAACTTTAGCCCATTCCCCCTCATCCTGTCACCAGGCATGTGGGAGAACAGACCAACCCCCACCTCGTTACAGCCTCCTTTGAGGTACCTGTAGAGAGCAATAAGGTCGCCCCTGAGCCTTCTTAAGGAGCAATTACAGCAATTATAAGGAGCAATTGACTTTAAAACTTTGAAGCTAGGTAGACCAGCTTATTCCACAAGGTCTCTTGGCTCCACCCTTGTTAAATGAAGCCTGCCTGGTGTGGGTTATTTGACCTTTGCTATATAGGAAGCCTGAGGACTTGTGGGGGAATTGCCTCCCTAGGAGAGACTGAGGCTTGGGTTGCCTAGGGTGTTTTTCTCTTGTGGTGAATTGGGCTCGGTGTTCCCCACTAGGCTGCTTTTCCTTCATGTTTTCTGCCCTCTCTATGAAGTAGTTTTAGAGACTCTATGAGCTAGTTACATTGGTGGTGCCTTCTTCAGTAAAACCCTGGTGGCACTATTTCACTGCGAAGCACTTTGGAAGTGACTTGAGTTCAGAAGGCAAGTATTCCTGGGTACTGTGGGTGTTACCATTGAGGAGTTTAAATACTTCCTTCACCTTGTCTGTTTTCCGTGAAATTACTTATGTGCATTCTAAGCTCCCTTCCAAGCACTGGAGAAAAAAAAAAAAAAAGCCCTCATAAGCCCAAGTGCACACAGGTAAGCCTGACTTTGAAGAAGGTTCTTAAGTATTTGGAAGATGGAAAAATGGGCTGTGTTAAAAAGGTGCATTAATGTGAATGCAGATTTTGCCTTGTGGTAAATAGAAACAGATTGGGATGGATACTGATTGAATGATTGCTACTTTGACTAAGTGGAAATGGTGAAAATGTGCTGTTTTTCATAAAAGAAATACTGGTTTCAAAACATGCAGGTCAAAACCAGTATGAAGAAAGTCTGTCATCTTCCCTTCAGGCTTGGGTCTCAGCTACAGAGTACTTTCTGAAGAGGTCCACCAACTTGAAGAGAATTGATCTTCCTCACAAGCTCTATGAACCAGTGTCTCAGCTATCAGGCCAGGCAGAATTCTTCTTTTCTGCAAGCCAGCTACCCTTCAGAGCAGCTCATTCAGTAGCTTTGCCTTTGACAAAATCCTTCACTTTCCTCTCTCTACCGTCCCTTCCCTCCCACCCCCCATTTACCTTTCAAGCATCTTATTAATTAAGAGTTCATCAGACCGAAAAATGAGGAAAAAAAAAGACCTTCTTCATGGTTTCCTGTTCAATACATGCACATTTTATCTGCAAGCACTTACGTCCTTGTATTTTTGTTTCTACAACCGTGCTTACTCAGGAAGCAAGCAGCTGACTTCTTTCTTAAGGTTGTGCTGTTGTTTCATTAAAGAATCAGGATCAGCTGTAACCAGCAAGTAACCTTTTAGGAACCAGATGCTCACTATCTGCTGTGGAGGCTGCTAGGCAACTAATTACAGGAGGTCAGCACAGATTTATGAAAGAAAGCTTTTATAGACCATCTCCCTTTAAAGAAATCCACGCTCCCCTGACAACCTGTAAGATTAAGCAGGTAACCTTTTTCTTTGCATGAATGCCTTCCTGTATGAAGAGAGCCAGAGCAGCTGTTGTAGTCTTTGTTGTAGTCATTGCTAGTCTTCAGGCAGGATCTAATTGTTTTGGCAGATGTTACCAGGTAATACTATTTAACATATGTCTGCTCAGCCGTTCACAGGCAAGCTTGTGCCCTGAGTCTAACAGAAGCTATATAGCCACATATGTATGGCACAGAGCCAATATACCTGACTTTTTAATGGTGATTATTAGTTCAGGGTTGTACTGAACAGTTACATGGCTGCTATCAGCTCAGAGAATAAACATGAACATCTTTCTGCTTGCATCCTTCCCTCTACAAAACAAAAAAAACCAAAACCCTAACTACTAGTTTTTCACTAAAAAAAATACAAAACCCTTTCCACGTTGTCTCCCAAAATTATTTTTGTTGTGAATGAGACTTATGAATGTTGATAGATAATTTCAGTTATGCAGGGTTTGGGGTAGGGAACATTATACAAGCAGGGATAAAGTTTAATCTCTGTAATTGGAAGGGATTTTGTTTGGTTTTGTTTTAGCTAAAGAACAAAATTCTTAAAAGAGAATATTGTTACTGTGCTATTTAACTGTCTTTGTGCAAGTGCTTGTGTCTGGAAAACAAAAACAGGCAGTGCTTTGAAAACATACAGATGCCAAGTTAATTCATTCTCCCACAGAAGCCTATGTTTCCAGGTTGTGTGCATTTTTGTGGGGCGTGAAGGAAGGGTAATCACATGAAAGAACAATTGTCAAATGTGTTGTCATTGTAGATACAAGCCTGGGCCAGATTGAGGTGCTTCTCTTCATAGACTGTTTTCAGTTTTCTGCTTTTACAAAATAGAAGAAGATGTTAATTGGTGGAGATAAAGTCATGCAGCTATGAATGAATTTGCCTACAAACTTGCAAAAGTAGTTTTAGATGGGTTGGAGTACTAATTGTTTTGAAAACATGAAAACTTCTGAATTTTGGCATTGTTATGTCTGCTTAAAATAACAACTATTACTTACTCTGGATTAAAACTAGCTTGTTAAAAAAAACTATGAGCAGTGTAATAGCATGCAGGCCGAGTGCAGCTCCATTTTTTTTTTTGTTCAAATCCTCTTACTATTATTTGGAGGCTGGACCTACACCTAAATCTGTTTATGTTCTAACAAAAATACCCTCCCAAGCACCACTACTTTACTTAATGTTTGTATCTCACAAGATCCTTCCAATCTGAATTTATGCCAGGACTTCAGCAATGAGGAAATAAGCAACTAGACACTTCTAAAGTTCTTTAACTTAGAGATGGACAATATATTACATCAATTAACTTCACCTTCTAATTTTCTTTATCAACAGGTGCAACAGCATATTCATATAGGCTTCCAATCTAGCCAATTTATATGCTACCTCTTTTTCATGGTAGCTAACATACATGTGACAACATATGCTGTAAAAGGGAGCAGCTAGTCAGAATTATCCTGTTATTGCTGTACTGAATTCAGTTGCTGTCAATTCACTAAAGATACCTGTTAGGGAAGTGCAGCTCTGCTAACTCCTGTTTCTGTATCACATAGGATTAGGAGTTACAGATGTTGACTCTTTTTCTCTTTTACATGAGGTTTCCTGCCTCCATCTTAAAGCTGATGTCTAAGGCATAGAAATCAACTCTGTAAAGGGACACCAATGGCAGTTCTCTGCTACCTGGTTTGATTGGTAAATCAGGAGATAAATACAGTAAGAAAACACCAAGGAGGAAAGAAGGGTAATTGGTGTAGTTGACTCCCTTCTGAGGGGAACAGAGTACCCTATATGTCAGCCAGGCCCTACCCATGGGGAAGTCTGCTGCCTCCCTGGGGCCCTAGTCAGGGATACTACGAAGAATCTTCCTGACCTTCCACAACAACCACATGTAGTGCTGCAGGCTTGGGGAAGAGAGGCTGGAAAGATATGCAGAGGAAAAGGATCTGAGGGTACTGATTGATGCTCATCTGAACAAGAGCCAGCAGTGTGCCCAGGTGGCCAAGAAGGCCAATGGCATCCTGGCTTGTATCAGGAATAGCGTAGCCAGCAGGACCAGGGAGGTGGTCGTCCCCCTGTACTCTGCTCTGATGAGGTCACACTTCAAGTACTGTGTTCACTTTTGGGCCCCTCACTACAAGAAGGCCATCAAGGCCCTGGCATGTGTCCAGAGAAGGGCTATGAAGCTGGTGAAGGGCCTGGAACACAAGTCCTGTGAGGAACAGCTGGGGGAGCTGGGGTTATTTAGTCTGGAGAAAAGGAGGCTTGGGGACACCTTATTGCTCTCTACGGCTAAGAGGAGATGGGGGTCAGCCTCTTCTCACAGGTAACTAGTGATAATGCTCAAGTTGTGCCAGGGGAGGTTTAGGTTGGAAATTAGGAGACATTTCTTCTCAGAAAGAGTAGTCGGGCATTGGAAGGATGTGGTGTCACCGTCCCTGGGCATGTTTAAGGAAAGGTTGGACGTGGTGTTTAGGGACATGGTTTAGCGGGTGACATTGGTAGTAGGATGATGGTTGGACCAGATGATCTTGAAGGTCTTTTCCAACCTTAATGATTCTATGATTCCATAATCATCGCCTAATTACTTCAAATAAGGATAAAGGCAGCTTGACAGAGCTAAAGTAGAAGAAAAGTTAGTAGGAAAGGCCAAACTAACCTCAGGGGTAGCTTTACCTTCACTGAAGGGATTTGTGTTCTGATACCCCAAATTTGTTTGGAGTCCTGGTTCATCCTTAAATTTGTTCTTAACCTTGCTCTTGAACACCCATGTGTGCTGAACATTGTAACATAATGAACCTGGTCCTGAGGTCTTAGCCCTAACCCATTCAGGTAAGGCCAAAAGAAATGATGTATTTGTGACCTCCATACTCAAACAATAGGACATATCACATCTGCCCGCTACAGAGAATAATGATAATTTGATTAATTCAGTAGATGACAGTGTGTCCTCTAACTGATAGACTATGCTGCAGGCGCTCATGTGCACTGCCTCATCTGCCGTGTAGGCAAAGACAGTCTTTCCATTTCAAGTGCTTTGCTGAAGATGATGTTTTCCTTCTCTGCTTCACTTTCTTATAGTGCTCCATCAATTTCTAAAACAATGCAATTAGCAGTAATTATAGGGAGGATGGCAAAATGAACAGTTTTTTAGGTTATTGTCTTAAAATTTCCTCTTCAAAATCAGAACAGATCTTTCTCTTATAAAGAAGGATACAGAACAGCTCTGCCACTGCAGGAACTCCCCTTTCTAGAAGTAACTTCATTTATCATTTGAGTAAACTGGTAGAAGAAAAATGGAGGAAAGAAAGCAAGCAAGCAATGAATAATGATTTTTTTCTCTGGCCACATTTACAATAAAGAAACAATGAAAAGTAGTTATTAAGACAATTGTTTTTATTTACATTCTCACTGTACATGGTGGGTATAATAGAAGTAAAACTAAGGCAAATATCCAAGTTTTCCATGTGATTAACTGAAAGTTACACTGTTTGTGTAATTTTTAAATCACATTTGTAGTCCAGAAGTTTCAAAATACATTTTCAAACCTTAGACATAATTTTCTGTATGAATATTGAATGATGATTTCTTTTCTGTCCAAGAAACGTGATAGTCTCTCCAAAGAAACAAAAAATAGAAAAATAGATTGCTACTTACATATTAATTCAAGAGTAACATATGATCTTTTGATATTTTCAGTGAAATTTTGGACGTCTTAAACATGTCTAAATACTTGTATACATATCTTATATTTATAGGTATTATTTATATTTATATGTATATACATAAATGTCTATTCATAACGAGCAGACCACATATTTTCACATTTTTGCATGATGTAAGAAATTCACAGATATTATCTGTACAAGACAGTTAGAAAAATGATTCTTATTTCAAAAGCAAGTACTGTTTCCTTTCTGACATCTTGTTGTTTCCATGTATTCTGAGCTCCTATTCTAGGGCCTGAGGCAGCTAAAAACTCTGTAGCCATGTTCATTACATTCACACAAACTGTTAGAAAATATAAAGTGAGTGGTCCACTCCATGGTTTTGTTACACTGCAGGGCATATTTCATCCTGCTCTATGCCCTGTCTCATGTTAAAAAATATAATAATAATAATAAAAAAAAACACATCCATATTGCAAAACAATGTTCTTTTCTTTTCATGGACAAGTTCATTACCAGATACAATTTCCAGGTAGATGCAGAGAACATCTTTTCAGCTGCTGGGCCCTTACAAAGCAACAACAACAACTCTCAAAATGCTCATTTAAAAAGTAAAGGTTATGAAAAATGTGTTTGTCACCATAAACTTTTCACTGAATGACATACACAGATATCAGGTTAATCCTAAGTGACAAACAAATAAACAAACAAAAACACAACAACAACAAAACCAATAACACAGGTTTCTTGTGGGGAAAAAAAAAAATCAACTTTTTAATAGATGTGGAAATATGTACTTTGATTTTGTACAATTACAGAAAAATAAATCAGATGTGAATTTATGGAAACAGGGGCCTTATTTATAGATAGGCCTGGGAGTGCAGGTAGGGGATCAGGAAAGCCAAGGCAGAGGTGGAGCTGAACTTGGCAAACAGATGTAAAAAAAAAAAAAAAAAAAAAAAAAAAGGTTTATTCAAGTACATAGTATAACAAAGGAAGATAAAAGATGCTGTACCACCCCCAAGGAGTGAAACAGGAGACCTGGCTACAGCTGACATGGAGAAAGCTGAGGTACTCAACAACTTTTTTTTGCTTCCCTTTACTGGCAAGTGCTCTGGCCACACTGTCCAATTCACAGAAACAAAATGGGGACTGAGAGAATGAAGTACGACCCACAGTAAGAGAAGATCAGTTCATTAGGCAGATGAAGTTGTTTAGCCACTGTCCATCCAATCTGAAAAGTTGTGGTTGCCTGGTGAAGTTCCTGATGACTGGAAAGGGGGGAACATAAACCCCATTTTTAAAAGGCAAATAACAATGACCCAGGGAACAACAGGACAGTTAGTGTCACCTCTGTGCCCAACAAGATCATGGAGCAGATCCTCTTGGAAACTATGATAAGGCATGTGGAAAACAGGGAGGTGACTGGGGACAGCCAACATGGCTTCAATGAGAACTAATTGTGCCTGATAAATCTGGTGGCCTATGATGGGATTACAGCATTAGTGGATAAGGGAAGAGCAACTGATGTCACCTACCTAGACTTGTGCAAACCTTTTCACACTGTCCTGCACAACATTCTTGTCTCTAAAATTGAGACAGATGGACCACTTGGTTGATAAGGAATTGTCTGGATAGTCAGACTGAAAGAATGGCTTAATGCCCAGTTGGAGACCAGTGATGAATCATCATGCATCCAAGGCTAAGTGCAAGGTCCTGCATCTGGGCCAGGGCAATCCCAACCAGAAATACAGGCTAGGTGGATAATGGATTGAGAGCAGCCTGGGGGAGAAGTACTTGCGGGTGTTGGTTAATGAGAAGTTCAACACAGCCCAGCAATGTACACTTGCAGCCCAGAAAGTTGATCATATGCTGAGCTGCATCAAAAGAAGAGTGGTCAGCAGTTCAAGGGAGGTGATTCTCCCCCTCTACTCTGCTCATGTGAGACTCCACCTAGAGTATTTATCTCTAGTCTGGGGCCCCCAGCACAAAAATCACAGAATCACAGAATTGTCTAGGTTGGAAGAGACCTCAAGATCATTGAGCCCAACCTCTGACCTAACACTAACAAGTCCTCCACTAAACGATATCACTAAGTTCAACATCTAAACATCTTTTAAAGACCTCCAGGGATGGTGACTCCACCACTTCCCCGGGCAGCCCATTCCAATGCCTAACAACCCTCTTGGTAAAGAAGTTCTTCCTAATATCCAACCTAAAACACCCCTGGCGCACCTTTAGCCCATTCCCCCTCGTCCTGTCACCAGGCACATGGGAGAATAGACCAACCCCCACCTCACTACAGCCTCCTTTAATGTACTTATAGAGAGCTGGACATGGACGAGGACATGGACCTATTAGAACAAGTCCAAAGGAGGGCCACAAAGGGCTGGAGTACCACTCCTATTGAGACAGGCTGATGGAGTTGGGGTTGTTCAACCTGGAGAAGAGAAGGCTCCAGGAAGACCTTACAGCAGCCTTTCAGTACCTGAAGGGGGCCTACAGAACAGCTGGGGAGGGACTCTTTGTCAAGGAGTGTAGTGATAAGACAAGGAGTAATGGCTTTACACTAGATACAAGGAAGAAATTCCTTTCTATGAGGCTGGTGAGGCACTGGAACAAATTGCTCAGAGAAGCTGCAAATGTCCTGTCCCTGGAAATGTTTAAGGCCAGGCTGGATGGGGCTTTGAGCAATCTTGTCTAATGGAAGACATCCCAGACCATTGCAGATGATTTTTAGTGCCCCTTCCAACCCAAACCATTCTATGATGCTATGATTCTGGAATACTATGATTCTATGTTTCTATGTTTCCATATTTCTACGTTTCTATGATTTCACAATTCTGTGGCCACATAGCTATCAATAAAATAACTTTTGTCAAAACTATTTCCTAGTCAGAGGCCTAATGTGATACAGGTATATATGGTATTAGGCATATAAATCTCTGAGGTTTCAAGATGTACCCTGCCCTCCTGCACTGCTTAGAAGTGAGCTTAGGCTTCCCTGTTGCCAGCATGCTGTCTCTTATAAAAGACAGTAGAGAGGGTATGTATCTGGGTCTTGTGGAATTGATATATGTTCCTGGTGCTCACAAGAAATGGAGAAATGTTTCAGGATTTCACAGGTGAGATTTGGGCGTTTTAGAGCTATACTAATATAACTAAATACTCCCTTGAATATTGCAGTCCTTTGGAAGTAATTTTAAATTAACTGTGTGGCAAATAAATAGATCTTACATACTTACAAAACCTCAAGACAGGCTTTTTCATTGATCAATAGACATTTGACATATAGTAGCTGCACCTTGTAATCTAATTAAAGGATTATCTGACACAGTTACTGCTTTGGTACCTAGCTCAAGAATTCCTGACACAGCTCTCCAGAAGAAATCAAGGTCAATATTTTATAGAACTATGGACTTCAACGACTTCACAAAGAATTAAAATATTCATGCTATTCAAAAATATCTTCCATAGAGTCCACTAGATTCCACAGAATCAGCTTTTACGACCCTATCAGGAAACTGCTTAAAGTAACTGAAGTAACTGAATAGGGCAACCATGCCTCCAGGAAACTGACTTTTTAAGAAATATGGTTCAGTGACTTAATGGGGTTCTTTGAAACCTGTTACAGAGTGGTTCAGCCTTTTATTAATTAATTACTTTATATATTAGTGGTGCCAGCTTGCTGGACAAGGATATAATTATAGCTCCTATGCCACAAGGTACTGGACTGACTCTCTTTGTTCTTTCTGCCCTTTGTCACTGTTAGTTGTCACAGCTTTTGGTCCCAAGGCCAAGGAGCACCAGCTGGCACCTACTGGTGGAAAACATTATCTGAAGTGTTTGATTCCAGAGTCCTGTCTAAACTATCCTCAGCCAGGTTTTCTTGGTCAGCAGGGAAATGATGAAACTGATCTTAGCACAAGGATGTGAACAGTATCTCAAATCAGTACTACAGATTTTTAAAAACTAAGTTTAGTGGACTATTTTACTTAATTTGACCTCATATCCACTGTGAGTCAGAAACCTGCCTGAACTTCTGGCAAAGCTCCCCCATCTTCTGTTTTCCATCTGGTACCTGGTACACAGGGCACTTACGGATGATAACAGATTATTGCCATCTCCTTCTTCACATTTGCTTGCTCCAGTCAAGCTTTTTTTTTCAGAATATACATTGTACCTTGAGAACGCAGGCCTGTAGTGTAGAGCTGATAACCTCAGAAAGTAGCCCTGAGGGCTTTACTGTGATTGTAATTTAATGAGGTATTAAGCCTTGGACCTCAGGGAGGTAGGTATCTTGAACACTTTGGGAAAATAAGACAAGAATTCAAAATATAATACAAAATGACATCCTGGAACATTAAAGGGACTTCTCATTTTGATAGAGATATATATTGCTCTGTCAAAATTCAGTGTGCAAAATTAAGTCAAATGTTAGGCAAGTCATCAGCAAATGTTGTCATTATTTTTATCTGATCAATATGTTTACATAGAGGGCATTAAAATATCTTCTTCCTCAGCCTAAAATGCTGATTTATGCTATTGACATAATACAGGATTATGTCATTCTGCAGTGAAATTACTATAGTTAAGTTAGAGCAGACGCATTTTATCCCAATACAAAGCCTACCTCAGGTTTTCCTTTGCTGTTGATGGCTTGCAGTCACTTCCATATGGTATGAGATTAAAATGGGCTGCTCAGGGGAATGAAAATAAAATATATGGCAATTATGCCCAATAATGAATGTTTAAAGAAGATAAATCAAGAAATCCTGTATAGTCATATACTGTTGAACAAAGGAAGGCCAAACATGCTGTGCATAGTTTTTAGATGCAATACAGCCTAAAGGAATGCCAAACTTATCCTACAGGGTATCCTAAAATTAATAGAAATATTTTCTCAGTATAGGATGTGTCCTGTTTTTTGCTGTAATAGAGTTAATTTTATTCCTAGTAGCATAACACCATGCCTTCCCTCTGGGTTTCATATAGAGACATTGCACTTGTTGCTAACACAAATGCAGCCTTCCAACAAAGCTGTACCCAGGTGAGTCCTTCATATGGCACTAAACCCACTGGACATCTGCTATGAGATGTCCAGTTCAACACCTAGATTATATGAGGAGTCTGCCAAAACAGATTGGTTATGGCAATCAAATGCTAATAAATCAGTTTCAGTCTTTACTGTAAAATCACCCTTGGGGCATACTATCACAGAAAGTAATTGTCCTACAAAAGAAGAGACTTTTATATTTTCTCTCTGTTACAATTGGTAGTTCGTTCCATCTCTTAGTCAACAGTCACTGTACAAGAGAAAAGAAATGCAAAGGGTTATGACTACACATGAAGGTTGAAAATTAATGTAAGATTCAAGGAATTCTTCAGCTGCATGTGACAGTACAGGAAAGTCACACATACAGCAGGTGAGAGAATGCTAAAGAAAAAGCATATATCCTGAATGTTCAGATATTTAATGGTTTAAGTGGACTTTAGTAACACAGCTTGCTGTTAACCTAGACCATCATCTGCCACAGTCTCAGATCAATATTAAATTCTACTGTATTTTGCCTTCAAAACAATTATAGTCTAGGCAGCCTAGAGGTGAAAGATATCTTTTTCTGTGCAGTGTTAGATCTGTGAAATGAGTGATGATGTGGATGAGGTAAAATACTGATTTAAGTTTTATTATTTAGAACATAAGTGGGTTTCATTTAACAGAAATAGGCAAAGCACAAGTTTAATGTTGCATATAGACAATGTATCAATCAATATCGGTATTAAAATCCAGTAAACCTTAAGGAAAAATGAAGTGGCATGCACTGAATGTAATATTTAATCCACAGAGAGAGATGTTAATGTTTAACCAGTCATAACATTATAAACCATGATTCATTTTTATTAAGGGGTCCACAGTGAAATAGAGAACTACAGTAAATTGTGATTTGTTGTTTCATTAATGCTAGATGTGGCCAGTCTTTTTTAAGTACCAAGTAAACCAAGCAGGAGAAAAAGGGAATTGTTGTTGATGAGAGTGGAAAGAAATAGTCAGGGAAGGAGACAGAAAAACTTTAAAATATCTGTGTTAACTTTCACATAGGAAACTCACAAGCCTATGGATCTTCATCAGGCATGACTCATACTGTGCTGGTTGCTTCAGCATAAGAGCAAGGCTGGAAAGAAGGCAAAGCAAATATCAGGCACATATCATTTTGAGTGTAAGTTGTAAGTCACATGAGACTTTATGAGACACTGATTTCTTCCCCAAAATCTTACACATTTTCTTACAAAGCTAGTTCCTTAAAAGATAACTTCCTGATCTTTCTGTTACAAGTCTTCCCACTCTTGATAACTATGATGATATTTCATTTGTGGTCCTTTTCTTAAAATGGGAAGGAGTTACAAGGTTGAAAACTTTACATGAGATAAGGAGTTAATCGGTGGTTTGCTGGAGTTTCTCATCTGAGAAGAAAAGTCTCAGAAGTTCCTTATCAACTATGTTGTGCCAATAAAGACAGCCTAAGATTATTAGTTGAACAGAAATGAAACTTTGCTTTCAATTACTGAATGAGAAAGCACATGACTTTACCAGTCCCCAGAAACCGCAGGTGGCTCAACTGCTACTCATTTAAAAACATGGTGTGGTTAAAATTGTTACTGCTAGTTATACACGGGATGTTTGTGAAGTCCGTGCAGTACCTCAAGTTAATGAATAATGTTAACTGTAAGAGGATATAGGTAGCTGTTTTCTCGTAGAGGATAAATAAAACCAGGAGAAAAAGTTATGAAATAGCTCTGTAGCTGACTGAGTCTGCAGCATAGCTTTCAGGGCCAGACTTTTCAGGGTATTTAGGTACCTAAATACGCAAAAAGATGCCTAATGGTGAAAGCTTTGCCAGCTTCCTGTCTGCATCTTTAGGTGCCTAAAACCCTTCAAAAATAAATTCCATATTTCCCATGGATACAGGCCATGTTTCTAAACAGTTGTTAATGGACAACCATTAGTAGGCAAGTGGAAGCATTTGAACGCATGCATGGCTCATTTTAAATGTTGTGTTTCGGTTTTAAGTCAAATAAGTGATTAGGTTTGGAACAGATAACACTGAAGTCTTAAAAGGTATTTTTCATGACATTTTGTGTATGGTAGGATACCTCAAGAAGATTTTCCAAAAAGTTAACACTTTTGCAGTACAAAATTATCTTCTGTCTCCAAAGGGACAACCCTAACTACCAGGTTATCACGTATGGCAACAGATTCCTCCAGCCTCTTTTCGCTTTGTATAAATAATTAATTGTTCCCTGAAGCAAGACCTTAAACTAACTATCCAAATGCCTAAGTGTATTCCCAATTGTTGAATTTGTTCTACTTTATATAAATTATGTATGCATCAAATATTACTGTATATTTTAGTAAATATTTGGTATGTATTTTAGGTATATCCCTTAGTAGATTTTAAGTTGCTGCAGATTTTTTTTTTTTTTTTTTTTTTGTGTCATTTATGCCAAAAGCCATGGTTTTGCAATTTTCTGGTAATGCTGGAACTACAACTAGAAGGCTTTCTGTGGTTTATTTATTTATTTATTTATTTATTTATTTTTATTTTTTATTCTTGCAATTGCAAAAATAGTAATCAGGACTGACCTGACAATTTACCAATGAATGCATTAACATTCGAAATAGTTTCAGGTTCAGGATTCTATTTTTAAACTATAAATAGGACAGAGGTATTTCTTACTTCTAATAACAATGTTTATTGTTAGCGTAACACCGCTTTTTATTTTTTTTTTCCTAAGTCATAACCATTTCTTGTAAGTTTTTTTGTTCTTGACAAAGTTGTAAGCTAAATGCAAGAATGTCCATAAACCATTGACTATTTTATATGTTAGGTACCCTAGCTCTGAGTCATTTTTTTCAGAGGCCTGTTACTGATGTCATTAGAGAAAAATATGTTCTGTCTTTATTGAAAAGAAATGGAAATGCTCTTGAATAATAGATGTTAGTCCTACAGGGAAGCAGGAAAGTAGGCTGTGTCTTTTGTTTTCTCCAAATGAGATAATCTACTAAAATTTATGGCTGAAGTCATTACAAGAAACCATGTCTAGTCCAAAGGCCATCTTAGTCCAAAAACACATAATACAGATGAGATAAGTCATTGTAACTGGAATAATGTGATTGTAAGATCTGATGTTTCATGATCTATCAACAGTAACAACCCTCCTCTTCCCTCTCCCCCACATATAACACTGGATAGCTTTTCAGTATTTGGAATTTATTACAGTTTATAACAGTGCTGATTAGTGAGAACAGCATGCTTGGGATGATCATCGGGTTTGCAAATGACTTATGGGCTTCAATACTTTGTTCATCTGTGGTATGCTGCTGAGCAGAATCCACAGCTGCCCAATCATACTAATTGGTAAGGTTATGACTGCAGAGCTAAACAAACAGGCTCAGGATTAGTGCTGGGCTTTGAGACACTGTTTCAAACTAGTTTGCATGTGCACACTCTTCAGGGATGGCCCCCATGGGGGAGGTTTGTTTTGGAGGGAGAGAGGCAGAACAGAGTGGACCCCCTTGCTTTCTGAACTCTTTGAATGGAAGAGGTAAGGAGTCTAGGTGCAGCTGAATCCACTCCTATTCCCACATTTGGTCAACGGCTTCTTTATATCTAAAGATTATATGTGCACAATCAATCAAAATAATCTTAGTGAAATTCACAAAGTTTAGCAAGCTGTTAATCACCTACCACGGATCTGTTGCAACAAGGAATCTCTCGTGAGGAGTATGGGACTTCTGCAGCAAGCATGACCTTGGGAGGTGTCACAACTCAAGGGGAGATCCTGTCATGCAGCCAGGGGCTGCACAGAAGAGCTTCAGGGGCTCTTGGCCTGCTCTCTATTTATGGGTTAAGATGATGAACTAATTGTCATACTATTTTTGGCACATGCTCCATTGGTCCTCTGCTGCCAAGCAAGATGTCAGTTTCTCCAGCACCAGTTTGAGCTGATATCATCATCTGTCTGAACAAGGCCTCAGGTGCAATGGCCACTCTTTGAGCAAGGCAACAGCCAGACTGAAGGTGGGGTGGGGAAGCACACCATCACAATAGATGGGTGTTCACAGGATCCAGAATATCTGGATGGGACAGATAATATTCACTAGATGCATAATTTAATTAACTGCATAAATAAGTAAATGCCTGGCCTGACAGTTAGGACACCTCTTCTGCTGTGTCGTTGTTGTGAACAATGCTTTTTCATCCTGTGGTGAGAGGTCTTCGACACACAAGGACACCTTCATCACTGCACAGCTCAGTATGGTGGACACAGAGAAATGTACAACATATCATGCCAGAAAGTTTTATTCCCATTTTGGGTGTCCAGTTTGACACAGGATTGCTGAAAATCACACTGAATTTCACAAACAAGATAAACTTAGGCATCATCTAGGATGCTAATAAAGGCATCAAAACTTGGAAGACTATCTACCAGAAAGATAATACCTGTGGTTACACACCAGTTAAATAGGAGTTTTGAAAACTTCAATGAAGCATAAATGGAGGACTTCTATTTCTAAAGTTGTAGCTATGTTCTTAAATATATTTGTGATTGTATATCAGTCAGATACACTCAAAATCATAAGTAATGTCTTAACAAAATAATTACTCTCAATAAACAGGGATTCACTGCTTACTAGTCTGAATAATCCTTGTGGACAGATCCTCAGCAGGTATAAATACTCCTTTTCTTAATAACTAATTTCCTGTCTCCTTTGTGCTTGGGAATCTTCTTTGACTGACCATCTCATCTCCTCCTGCTAGATAATCCTTTAATATCCTCAGTCATTTTCTGTTTTTTTTTCTTGTCAAAACATATGCAATAAATTAATTCATAAGATGTTCTGGACTGGGTAAATACTCTCAACCACATTAATTTGAAGGCACATTTCCATTCCGTAAAGAATTTTGCTGACTTATGTAATCATCAAGATTTTGTTCTGCTTATATTTTGCAGGGAACATTTGCTCTGTTTATTGACTTTCAAGAAGTTTGGGGCACATGTGCAGGTAAGAATTATACAAATCTTTAATTGTTGAGACTATGAGGTTAAAATATTTCCTGCTGGACCAGGATCAGTAAAGGTTTTAGGTGCCTGCCAATGGACTTTTAAGGAAATTATCTTAAACAGCCTTCTGTGCAATGATCCTTGCAAAATGTAGTGGATTTAGGCACATTTAGAGGTCACCCATTCCCCCATTAATTCTACCTTGCTGAGAAAAATGCTGAGGGTGTTACAATATAGCAAATACCTTTTACTCCATGAATAAATTCTCTTTTCTTTTTTATGCTACCAGCACATATTGCTACAATTAAGCCACAGTTGGATGCAAAAGCACAATTATGTGCTCTGCATTATTGTAGAATAGAAAGAATTACTTCAAAATAAATGTTATTCAAATACCTTGGCAACCTGAATGGCTTTAGATGCATACACTTTAAGACAATTTTAGATGAGCATTTTGCAGTCCAAATTCAGTTTATTGAAGATGCTGCAATGCAAAGGTACATATATGGTCCTTTGAAAGTTAAGAATTGACTTTGACACATAGGATTAAATAAAATGCATTTTAAAGATGTCTACATAATTCTTTTTGGCCACCCTCTAACAAATGTGATCTTTAGACAAAGAACTGTTTTTCAAAGAACTGAGAAAAATAATGTTCTTACAGAAATTTTCAGCTGGGCAGATTAAGGCTTCAATTCCTCAAGAAAAGTTCAGTAGATGTTAAGAAAGATTTGCATCATCTTCACAGATATTCAGAGCTGATCTTAAGGACCTTGATTAAAAATAAGATTTCCAAGGCAAAAATGAAGTATTTGTTAAACTTTTCTACCATTCTCTTGTCCTTCAACAAAAAGGTCTACATTACAAGTTCTAAAGGAAATATGTTATCTCAGAAGTTCATTGACTGAGCAGGTAGGTTTCTTCTGTTTGTATCAGACCTCTAGTACAAGACATAAAGATCAGTAGAACCTCTTCAGCTTGAAAAAGTCTCATATCCCCATAATGTAGTTAGACAGACCTAATTATGTCTGGCACTTTTCTGGTGTGCTGTTATCACTGCTTTGGAGGCAGCTGGTTCAGTGATCTTCCTCCCCACTGAAATGCTACTTTCATCAAACAGAGCTCATCTCATATGACCAGAGGAGTATGAACCTGTAGGTTGTTTTCAGATTTTCATGAAAAGTGAGTATAGGTGTCCAGAAAATTAATAAGGTAAAATCTTATTCTCTTCTTAAATGTTTCAAATAAATAGAGTATATGTGTTCATTACCACTGTCCTTTATGTTGCCTTCTATGTTCCTTATTATTGTTGTTAAACAAAAACAAACAAACAAAAAAATACAATGAAAAAGACAAACTCCTAAAGACTTCCATAGGTTTACCATTGAAACTTTGTTATGGATATTCTGTCTGCTTATGCTTAAACTCAAATGATTTGAGAGTATACACAAAGCTTCAGAAAACCTTTGTTTCTTTAATACAGTTGTATCTCTAGGTTACCTCATTTCAAAGTGACCTTGAGTTTTCAGAGGCACTGTTAAGAACATCTTGTCACTCTCCATTGCATGAGTGGTCATTTACGCTATTAGGGTAATAAGTGGAATGGATTTAACATGATACAAACACTAGATTTGAGTAAGCTTCTGGGAAACCTCTGCAAATTCTCAAAGTTAATGGCTTAACCTTACAATTCTCTGTTGGAAAATAAATTTTAATGGTTTTGCAAACTCAATCTATATTTCAAGACCCAATTTTCCCCTAACCCCACACTACTTAACTCTTGTTAACAGCTAAACCTAAACAAATAAAAAATTATTTTCCCATATGGCTTATGGAACTACACTGACACAGTTTCCTATTTGGTGAATGAAGAATAGGGCATTTCTCACCAGACACTTGGAAGAAGGAGGTTGGAAATTATAATATTTCAAGGTCATTTTATAGTGTCAGTAAATATATGAGAACAGAAAAAAAAAAAAAAAAAAACAAACATGTTGAGACATGGGGAATGCGTATGACATTTACCAGACTAAAAGCAAGGTGAGAGGTTATTAGCAGATGTAATATCTGGTTAAGGCCTACAAGAGAAGAAAAAAAAAAAAAAAACAAAAAACAACAACAAACAAACCAAACCAACCAACCAACCAACCAAACAAACAAAAAAACAACAACAGAGTGTTGAAATTCTGCCTGAATAGAATCCTTTTGTGCAGCTGTGCTGGGTTACAGAAGCCAAAACCACAAACAATGTTTCAGAAGAACTGTTACCTGCTGCAGAGCCAAAGACTTCAGAAGTCTATGCCAGCCCACGGATGGAAACACTTACCATGCTGGAAGCCATTTCCAAGTGTTTTGTGCACTTTTTGTTTGTATGATTAGATTAGAAGACTGGTACAAAGAAAATATTTCATAGGGGAATACTAGATTTTCAGCAGGCATTTATAACATCCTAGATCCTAACTATTACTATGAAAAATTGCCTGTGAAATGCCAGGAAGCAAAGACTACTGGAGTAGTACGTACTAGAGAAGCTATAACTTGTGGTAAGGACAGGCTCCAAGGTGAAAGAAAGAAATTCTGATTTTGACATTCTGTTTTGGTAGTAATGAAATGACTTACTGGTTTGTAGCTGCTCAGCTGCAACACAAAAGCATTTTCCAGCCAATCAGTGTACAGGGCACGCTTTCGTGGGTTTCTAATCTTGTTCTTTTTTTTTTTTTCCTTGTTCTCTGACTTTGCTAAACAACATACATTGTATTAGCAGAGCAATGCATATTGATGTTTCCTAGTATTACAGTGAAAAGGGAATACTGATCTTCTTGCTCCCATTATATGTTAGCGTTATCTCTCTTCAGTGGATTACTTGGAGTTTATACATGTGCCCCAGAGTGCTTTGTAATCATCATCTTTATTTTCTGTGTCCTTGCAAAGTAAAATATTAAATTGTTCACCTACATGTTTTTGCTATGTACTTAAATGACATATAATATATACTATACTATGCTATACTATAATATAATATAATATAATAATGAAGGGCCAGATTCTGCTACTCTTCATTGTGTAAAAAATCTTGGAATTGCTGGAAAGCATAATATAACTTTGTATGTCTAAGAAAAAGGAACACAACCTGCAAACAGCCAGAAAATCCCTGAAAACACATTGGGAAGGATTTTTCTCTCTTAAACAGAACTTGCAAGCCAGAAGCCCCCCTCCTTCCTAAGGCTCTGAAAGTCGTGGTGGTTTTGGGTATTAAGTCCATCATCTCCTTGTTGTGCTTAGGTGAAAGAGACACATACTAGTGCATAGGAAGACATTGTAGCTAACAGAGCCAAATTCATCGGTGAAGAGCCCACTTTGGAACCCTGTAAGGAGAGACTTTGCTAGTGGGTAGGATGAGTTACTGAGCCATCTCTTACTTGCTTTCATTTCGAGAAGATGACATTTATTTTTCTTAATGGACTTCCACAGAATTTGCTTTTCCCTAAGGGCAAAAGTTTGTGAAAAAAGTTGTAAGGCTGTCTTTCTTTTATATATGGTGGGGATGGCTTCTCCCTCGCTTAGTTGGCCTGTAGGGTCTCCATTACAGTGTCCAACTACAGATCCTGTAAGATGCTTATTAGCTGTTTTGAACAACATTCTACTATCCCAATCCAGACCTCTTACTTCTTGATCCTGTCATAAACCTTTTATTGCAGGGAAAAGAGTCTCTGGGTTCTGGGGCTTGTGCTACAAAGCATTAACTTGGAGACAGAAAGAGATACTTTAATAAACTGCTATGGTCATGCTACACAGCAGAAATCAGGATGTGCTGCTGAAAGGTTTGCTTTAATGTCTAGACTATAGATGTTTGTGTTGGATGCTGTTTGTTCAGCTATTGATTGTGGGGAGAAAAATCTCTTGTTTCCAAGTTAGCTGTGAGAAGCAGAAAATGTGAGAGCATCCTGGATATTTCAAAATATGGAGTCCTGATAAAATGATAAATCTCCACTTCTATTAATGCTGTTCCTGAAAGACAGACAACAGAAGATGGCAAAGAGTGTAAGTAATAATGCAGTTAATGTAAGGGGAGAGACAAGAAACACTAGTGTTATCCATTTTATTCTAGCGAATTTTATGGAGAGAGCTGAACATATGTGACAGATAAAAACAAACAAACAAAAAAAAAACAAAAACAAACATAAACCATTCAATGCACACTAATGTCTCTACCAAAGAAATACATATTAAACAGTTTTATGACTGACTTTGAATATGCAGGTATAAACGACATTGCCAGCAAAAGGATCTTCTTGATAGTTACCAGAAGATGATGTTCCTTGAACCTGCCTGCTCCAGAAAATGCATCAAAAATTTAGTTGTGATCCTTCAGTCTCATACTTATGATATTCTTGAGCTGGACTAATTTCACACAGTTTTTAGATAAACTTTTTTTTTTTTTTTGGTCATCTTTTGTCTGCAGAATATTATTGAAGCATTGTTAGACATTCAACTATATGTATATTTATATATTCAATAAATATAAGCATAAGTGTTACATTATTTGCCTGTTATTTCCTTCCAAGATGCCTACATGTATAGTAATGATAGTGATTTAAAAGCAATTTTGGCTGTTTCGTTAGGTACATCAGATTTCTGCACCATTTAATTTTCTGCCAGCAGAAGCATGAGGTGCTGATGTAAGAAGCAGTTATGACGAGTACTTAAAATACAAATTTAGTTTTACTTTTTTATTTTTTTTTCCCCTAAACAGAACCATGCAGTAATGATACTGACTTCACTGGCTGTCATACTAGATAGCTTGTGAGCTATCAGTTCCCACTGGATTATACACTGAAGTATTTTAAAAATATCTGTTGCCATGATGAGATGTATGAACCTGCATGAGCTCTTCTGCGCAATTTTTGAATTAGGAACTGACAAGAAACAATGTTTTCCCAACACTGTATTTTATTTAAAAATCATGTCATTTGCACCATCTATTAAATCACTGGTACTAGGTTGTGATGCAAGAGAAAGGACCTTCAAGGTGGTGGTGATGCTGATGGCAAAATAAGAATGATTTTTTTTTTTTTTTTTAAGTAAAAAGAAACACAAACACCTCAAACAAGTATTTCTTTTTCTTTCCAGGTAATCATCCAAGACTGATTATCTTACTGCAAGATTTACAGAATGCTCTTCTGTGTAATTTCTTACATATCCAGCCAGCAACTGAGAAAACTGATTTACGTTTTGCACAAAGTAACTGAAATAAGCTTGCCAGCTTAAACCTCTCCTAGATGTCATGTTGCTATTTGGGCAGAAGGTGGTGCTGTTGATTAGTAACAATACAGCACAATAGCCTTCCAACAGATGATCAATTTGCTATCACTGCAGTCATTCTTTACTGAACTTAAAAGAAGCAGCCATCTGGAACTTATTCCAGTATTTGACTTCAGTTACTTTACTGCTTAACAGTGACCTACAGAACAATTTAACTGTATTATTCTTCCCCTTTTTATGTAAATCAGAGTAAACAGCCTGAGAAAATAAGAGGTGTAATGTGATACATAATGTTTTGTGACTTGCATTAAAGCATAACATGATCTGTTGCAAAGAATTAAAAAAAAAAAAAAATCATAAAAATATGTGTGGAAGTCAGAGAAAGGCTGTTATAGAACAAATAAGAAAAAGATTCTGACATTTTTTATCCAGGTGTTTCTAGACTTCTGAAGATTTCCATTCAGCAGAGCCTTCATATGGGAATTTTTTTTTTTTTTTTTTTTTTTTTCTTCTGCAATACAGCACAGAGTTCTATTGAAAATGTTTAGTACCTTCAGTTCTTGTGAGACACTGCAGATATAAAGCCTGTGCTTAGAAAAAATGTAGAGAACAAGAACCTGCATTATGATTTCCCTTCCTCATACTGGTCTTATTATGTGAAAAAAATAACTTGTGATGAGGGCTGTAAGGCTGCTCTGCTGGCAGTATGGACACTTCTACTGATACCCTCAGTCACGATTCCCACTGCAGTTGTATTTTTTTCCTCTGTTCACTGCATCTAACTTCACTTTTAGGTAACTACTCTGAGACTATGATAGCCACTATATACTGGAGCAGAACTATAGTCTTATTTTTCCACTAAATGAGCTCAGGGAGCATTAACTTTTGGCCACAGGGTATTAGGACCTTATTAAAGAGCTTGACTGTAATTTGGAGCCTCCTGTGACATGTTACCTGGATGATGGATTCAGTTGTGTAGTGCATCCTCATCTCATGCATACGGAGGCAACAGGGATGGCTCTGCAGTCCTCAGCCTCTCCCTCAGCCTCCCACCCCTCTCATGTCCTGGCCTCACTTTCCTGGCACCATGATTGAGCTGGCTTGAGGACTGTGACCACAAATACTTGGGCTCTTTTTTCCTATTATTTTTTCTTCCTTGCTTTACAAAGAAGAAATACAGAAAGTGCTGTGGTTTTCAATTCCAGTGGGAACTAATCCTGTGGTGTGAGAATATGAGTGGTTCAACTAGGTCAGAGCCAAGGGTCACTTTGTCTCATGGCCACCTGGCAAGGGCACAGCAGTAACAACATAAGAAAGAATATAAGTATTAGGCAAACCTTCTCCTGATAATATAATCTCATCCTGAGGAAGTCAGCAGTTTAGGCTGTGCCTGAACAAATTACCATCTACATTGCAGTTTCTGCTTCCGGAATATATTTCATTGTTGATTCCCTTTCTCCTTTTGACTTCAACAGAATGTTACAGTGATTGATTGAATTCTATCATTTAAAGGAATGATCTGTGGAAAAATATTTTCTTAACTTCTTTGTAACAACTTCCTGGTAAAAGGACTCTTGGGGTAGGAGTGGGTGGAGGGATATCTCTTCAGTAGTTTTAGGAGTCTTAATGAATAATCATGATTAATAAATTAATGAATAATCATTATTACCTAAATTTTCCACATACTATTTTCATGACTTGTTCATATTCCACTCCCAGCTTGCTTATTTCCCAGAGAACCCTTGTCTGTTTTGGCTCTGTGAACTGTTCAGGATTTCATATGCACAAAATAGCCTTTGGCATATATCAAAGGAAAAAAATAAACCTTTGAATATCAAAGTCTCAAAATTAGTACATGCATAGTAGACAAGTCCTCAAAACTGTGTGTTAATTACACATCTTAGATTATGTCTTTTGGAAACAAAGTATTTTTATTCCATATTTAGAGATGAGGAATCAGAAATGTATAAAACAGGCTGCTTATCCAAGGTCACAGTGTTAGAGGTTAGTTAATTTACAAGTCCTGAACCTGTTAAACAGCACTAATTCCCTAGGTTACTGCTATTGCTCAGCATTCTGGAGATATTTACTTTTCTTGTTGCACGAATTCATTGCAGAAGACTGACAATTAAGTTTTACATTTTAGGTGGTAATTGAAGAGAAATCCTGACTCTAGTCCATTGTACTGGATGTCCACAGAGAAAGTTCAGTTCAAGGAAAGATTACAAAGTTTACTCTTCCAGGTGCAAAAAGATTAACAGTTTAGTTGCCATGAGATCCCCAGGTGGACATCCACTAGAGAGATTATACATGAAAAATGGTGACATTTGAAGATGCTGACTGTATCTGAGTCTTCTGTACAAATCACAGAATGAGACTGTTCCATCAGGAAGCCTTGGAGACCATTGTTATTTTACAAAGTGCATTCAAGTGCATTCACAAAATAGGCATTTCTCTATGCAACTCCTCCTTCTGTCTCTTTGCTCCTTACCCGTTTTTCCTATGACCTTTATTTTTACTTGCCAATTTGATTTCATTTTTCTACTTAACAAAAAAAAAAAAATAAAAACTATATATTTTTTTCTTTTTTTTTTTTTTTCCTCTCAGGCTTCTTAGTGCCAGAAAAATTTTTCAATTTTATGACATTAAAGTAAGCTTTAATAATGTAAGATTTCCTACATATTCTGTGCTGCACAGTCTAATACTATTAAACATAGCCATTAAAGTATATGCTGTACATTTGACTTTTTTTAGCTTCTGCCCAGACAACTCATGACTGCATCTATAAACAGAATAAACATATGAAACCATATCAGTGGTTCCAGGTTCAAGATCTTCTGTATGAGGTTTTGACTGGGTGATTAGGTTACATCACATTGGATTAGATTACAATGTATTTTTGAACAAACTCTCTGTTGTGGGGCACACCCATCTTTTTGAGAAAGAGCTGCAGGGAACTCTTGCCTTACTTGTCTTTTCTCAAAACAGGGCTTTAATAACCTAAATTGGAAGCTGAGGATCTTCAAAACATCGGGAAGCTGAAAAAAAAAAAAAAAAAGGCCAGTGATACAACTGCCACATGCTATGTAGAAAGCGTTGATGTGCTGAAGTCTGCAGTCATTCCCAGTTATGAACAATTGATAAGGCCTGTCTTAACACCCCCATATTGCAGAATAAACCAGAAAGCCTTGATGTTGTGGTGTTTTCCATGATGGTCTTTGTATTGCTCCTATAAGCTTGCAACACATGCAGACGTGGTAAACTGAAGTACAAAATGTTGTCTTTTTTCTTTTATTTATGGAGCTGGATTGTATGATAGGCATGTTTGATGTGACTATTGTTATTTTATGCTCCATCACTAATATGCTTGATTTAGTGTTAGAAGGGTGACAAAATATGTTCATTAAATATTGATACTTTCTGTCTTTGAAAATTAAATCATTTTATTTTTGCCATTGCTCCCCCAAAAAATGTTAATTGTGCTCAAAACAATATTAAGGGCAACAGTAAAAATAGTAACACTTTGTAACAGTGTCTTCAACTTGAAATTGGCACTTTCAAAACATATTATACTGTGTATTGGAAGCAGTTCACATGGAAATTATTACCATCTGGGATAGTCTTGTTCATGGCTAGTAATCTCATGGCAAGACGTCCACATGAGAGATTTCTTCTGATACTCCGTTTCCTTTGCCTTCTGACAAGCCCCATATTAGACAGCTCTCAGGACAGTCTGTGCTCATTTATTTTACTATTATCAAATTCTGATGAGTTGCTAGAGAACTCATATTGTTGAGGTACTGCCAGGCATAACGATTATTACTCTTTATAGCAAGAAAATTCTCTTTTTCTCTCATTAATGTTTCTGTAGGTGATATAGGAGAGAAAGAGATGTACTAGAGTTAGGAGAAATAGATACAATACAAAGCAAGCAGTCAGATTCACTGTCATATTTTTTGTTTTGTTTTTGAAACCGCTACTCCAGAAACTACAAGTTTTTATTTACTATTTACTGCACTGTGATATATTTCTGGATATTCTTGCTTAACTTTGTGTAGTTCAACAAAATATAGGAGCGTCTTTGGGCTTGGTCTGAGATTGTTCCTGATGAAAAAGCTCATTCTTTAATGCAAAGCAATACAATGCTGGGACAGCACTTCTGAAGTAGGAAGGGACTAGCAGCAAATGTCACAATAAATCCATTTGACCTACTGAAACCAAACAGTCTGTTGGCTTTTATGAAGGATGACAATTCACGAAACATCTGCAAAGAAAATGAAATACTTAATAGGTTTGATGTTGTATTTTTAAAACTTCCACTATATTGACAGACATTTCTTTTAGGAAGGGCACTGAACATTTGGCAAATTCCTGGAACAGTTTTTATATGATGTATAAAGTGCAGGTCTTCCCTTTATCAGAGATAATAATGTTGGTATGTATGAGATGATGAGCAGGCCTGTTATTACTTTTAACTTTCCGCAAAATGTTCTTCTAGAATAAAAGTGCAGTTACTCATTTTCTTTTCATAATTTAAAAATGATTCACCAGTAACCTCTTTTCTCACAAAGGCTTTAATCTATTCACTGTGCCCTTTTTTTAAAAACACTTTCATGGTAAGTTACTTTAGTATTTTCTGCTTACGACATAAATAGGAAATGTTTCTAGAACCTGCATATTAATCTCCTTATTGCCTCTCTTCGAACGAAAGAAGAACACACTGCCAGAGACTCAGCCTGGATGCAGTAGTTTCCCATGATAAATATCTTTTCTTTTTCTTCAGCCCTGCAAAGTACTTTTGTCCTTTATTTGCCACTAATGCTTATGATAAAAAATTAAATTACTGTTCATCCTTTCAATACGTTTCCCTCAGAGAATCTCTGCTAAAGAACAAACATTTAAAAGGGATGCAGAAGCTTTAGTTTTATACACAGACCTACTATATTATTCATTGCAATGCATTTTTAATGTCACAGAAAGAAAAGTAAAATATATTTTAATTTCTGGGACTAGGCAGCCAAGTGATCCAGGGAATGGTAAATTCACAAAGGCTGTAGACAAATGCATATAGTGCAGGAAAAAAAAAAAAAAAAAAAAAAAAAAAAGAACAAAGCCCAAAGCCTCCTAACCTCTAGTAGCCCTAAGATTTCCATGGGAGATTTGTGAAAACTCTTACTGCTGCTTGAAAATCTCCTGAGACTGTCACCATGGTGCACAGACACTGGGAACATCTGACCTACACATTCTATGTGCTTCAGACTTTTTTTTTTTTTTTTTTTTTTTTTTTTTTACTAGAGAAATAGATCCACAAGATTGAGATAATAAAGGAAAAACTGAAAACAGCTTTGGGATAATAATACTACATAGCTGTTGGGGTTATAATGAAGGCTCTTCCTGCCTTTCCTCACATTTACTTGTAAAGGAACCAACCTTTTTTCTTTTGGTACATTTGTTCATAAACAAACTCATTTTGACTAAATAATTGCAATGATTTATGTGAGCATCCCTTTTAGTGTTTGAAACCTGGATACTATTTTACAAGAACAAAGAGTGAATAATGTTCTTTACTTTGTTTATGAATTGTCAAGGCTAATGGTTTTCTTTGTGTTGTATTCTCTTGGAATTCAGCAATTTATCTTCAATCCACAAGAGTTACAGCACCTAGTGAAGAATCGATTTACAAACCTCTCAGAACATAAAACTACAGATTAAACCTTATGGACACTGCATTCTTCAAACACGAATGCACCTTTTATGCTACACAACGATGGAATTGCATCATTGTTTGATATAATAAATGAAAAGCAGAGCAGAATTTTCAGCTTTTGTTCTGCAATTCACAACAAAGAGTCTAATCAAATGTAATTTTCAAGCATGCATTTTGAAGTTGTGAAATGTGTATAGTTAATAGATATTTCCATAGACTAAGAAACTTAATTTGCATTGTAGTCTGCCAAACATCTGATAGCAACCCACCCATTAAATGAAACAAAACTGATCAGAAATCTGAGAATAATAGGCACAGTTTACTTTTAAATGGTGACTGTAAGGGCTAACCATTTTAAAAACATAATTATTTTAATGATGAAATCATCATATTACAAAAAAAATTCTCACAAGTTGGTAATGTGTTATTATTTCTGTGGTTCCTTATAGGTTTTTGCAGCCTTACTTTAACAGATCATAAGACCATGTGCAGGTAGTTAATTCTCAAAAGGGGCCTTTTTAGTTTTTTTTTTTATTATTATTATTTATTTTTAAAGATGTCGTTATTCAACTGCCTGACAAATGTACTAAAAGCCATGGACTTATTGGTAATATTACTGCATTCTGTCAGTCTTTTTTTTTTTTTTTTTCTTGTTATTTTTCTCATCGTGACCAAAGCAAAGGTCAGAGTTGCCTTGAGATGAACAGTCTAATTATAGTAGGCTTCAGGTGGATTTCTCATAAATACATCAGAGAGTTTTAAGAAATTCACCATTTACCCAGTCTAAAAGAAAGAGAGCACACTTTATTATTAGTAATGGCATTGGCTGGTAAAGACAGGAGGATAGAAAATGCCAGTGGTCATGAAAGGCCATGAAAGGGAAAGAAGATTAATTAAAAAACAAAAAACAAACAAACAAACAACAAAAAAAAAAACAACTCTGAGACTCCAGAAATGGTTGCAGTTGAAGCCAAATTTGATTTTGATGAAAGGAAAGCTCTATGTGTATGGCATACAAGGTGACATTTAGGCCATTTCTCAGTCCATTAATTTGTTTTGATGAAGAAATCTCATTACAGACTGGACAGGAAATATTCAGGGAAGCAAAACTGAATGCAGGAAAGAATAGCATCTTATTGCTATTATTTCTTCTGCTATTGTTAAAAGAATAGCTTCCTTTAACACAGAAAAGAATAAGCTATGCAAAGATTAAGATACAAAAAAAATCAGAGTTCTGGGGAAAACTGAAAGTATGAAAGCATCACTGTAGGGTATGAAAATTATTTAAATGGGAGTAGGAGAAATTCTGGAAAGAAAATTTGGCAACTTAAAAACAAACAAACAAACCAAAAAAATAGAATGAGTGTACAAAATGAATGAGTGGAGATGAGACAGTGGCTAAAGCAAAGTCTGAAGTTAAAAGAACTTTTGGGAACATTATTACTCTGCATTCAGTTTTCAATGAAATATATTTAGGAAGCAGAAGAGAGATGAAAGAACTGACTACAATTAACAGCTGAATTGACTTGATAAAAAGATTCTGCTGAGATACGCATCAGGAAAGTCCCAACAAAAGCAATAATTCACAGACAGAAAACATTTTAAGAGTATAAGGAATGACACTTAGGGTTATTTCAAGCCTGAAAGAAGCTGTACTTACTAGGTATGCATGATCTGTAGATGGGTATAGTTATGCATGATGTAGAAAGTGGGAAGTCCAGTAACAATGTTTGTCATTTTTTGTCGACTGTTATTTCAGCTTGTTTGGAAACACTGTGGAAAGCTGCAAAATCTCATGGCATTCAGATAAGATAATTGCAGTTATGAAGGTTGTGTTTGAAGACTCCTGCAGTGCTGCAAAAATTAATGAAAAATTAAACAGCTGGTTCAAGTCAAACCTTGATATAATATAAGGAAGCATAGAATCACCAGAGCTTTTCATCATATTCTTAAACTAGACAGCAAGAATGACAAATGAAGTAGAGTGCATGACTTGAGCTGATCTAAAGTTAAAGTCCTTAACTAACATAGATGACATCATACAGCTGGGGAAAATAATAATATATATATATGAAAAAAAAAAAAAAAAAAAAAAAGCTTGAATTATTGACGAATCAAATTAATAATTAACTTTAGAAGATTGGTTTGGTCAGCTTTGATTTATAATAAATGCCAAGAAGATGAAGTAGCTATAATAAAAAAAAAAAAAAAAAAAAAAAAAAAAAAAAAAAAAAGGAAGGACAAGTGAAATGTGGCAGCTGTGTAGTAGTTAAGGAATGTACTAGACTCCTATGTACATTGAAGAAACTTGACCACTGCTGGTTTCCTTCAGGATGAGAATAAAAGGAGAAATGCTTCACAGAGACTGATGAAATTATAAAGTCATTAAAAACTTACTTCTCAAAGTGCAAATATGTCAAATCTGTGCACTAACAGAACAGTGATAGTTCAGAGAAGACTAAAATTTCCTCCTATTTAGGAGGAAATTCTTAACTCAGAGGGTGAGGAGGCCCTGGCACATGTTGCCCAAAGAGGCTGTGGATGTCCCATCTCTGGCGGTATTCAAGGCCAGGTTGGATGAGACCCTGGGCAACCTGATCTGGTGGGTAGCATCCCTGCCCATGGCAAGGGAGTTGGAAGTAGATGATCCTAAATCACATACCAACCTGAGCTGTTGTATGATTCTGTGAATAGTATTACTCTATGGGGTGGAAATACTTTAAATGGGAGAGACAACTGAGGAATTTTGCATGAGAGGTTGAGTGTTAAGTAAAAAGATTTTAAATGAAGAGGCTGAAAGGAAAATAGTAGATGAAGCCAAGGAAAGCTACCAAAAATATTGAAAAGCTAATGGCAGTAAAACCTTAGAAGAGTTAAATGCTTACATATATGCCAAAACAAATCATACACCAAAGTCTTGAGGTCAACTGTCAGTTAGCTGTATGGCATGATATCAAGGATTAATATAACAAGATGGCCTGCACAAAAACGATCTTATCTGAAAAGATATTCTAATAATATAACTTCTGGACAGGAATGGAGAGGAATTCTTTTGGTATAAATTGTCTTCTCCAGACATACCCTGCTAGACATCTGTTATGTCTGAATTATCTGTGGACACTTACTATATCAATTCATTATCTTTTTTTCACATTGCTAGTAGAGTGAAATTAGTGATGGTGAAAACCATCACTAAAACAACCACTCCTGGTGAAAATTCATATAAATGGATTTGGATGGCTCTTACAGTGTATAAAATACATTACGATATCACACAGCTCTTGAAGGATTCTTTACCCTAGTTCTGATTTTTCTGGTTTCACGATGCAGACAAGTGTTGTTCCATTCATTGGGTCTGGGTTTGGCAGATGACCAAACCATCCATATGTGGATATGAAGTAAAAAAATAAAACCCATTTTCACCAGCCCTTTCACCACAAGTAGGAGAATTGCTGGACCCATTACTAATTTATTTCAGCAACAGAATATTAACCTCTTTCCAGAACATTTTACAGATGCTGTGAAGGAGTCTATACAGCTGGGCCTCAGGGTTATAGTGGACATTGGAGCAGGGTGGATCATACACAGTAATGCTCCTGCTCCCAATACATCTTATGCAAGTGCATGTCATAGCAGGTAATCTAGTAGATGGTCTGCAATATTATTAGTCCCTCTGGTTTATCAGCTTCTGTTAACTGTTACCCTCCCACATTGCAGTACTGTGTCTTCTGAAGGTCCACTTCTCTCCCTCCTCAGACAGAACTGTCTTTGTCATTTCTACCATGCAATTTTTCTGCTAGAACACTGGTACCTGAGCATTTATCTGATCATCTCTTCATTCTTTTTCATCCTGTTTGTTATGCAACTGAGTCTTTTCTGATTAATGTGAGTATAAGAACTACCCAAGACATCTCAAATCATTCCTATAAGAAAAATATAGATTTTAAAATAGCTAGCAGTTTACAAGGTCCTTACTTAAGCAGTTTCCTGTTTTTTTTTTTTTTTTTTTTCTTTCTTTCTTTTTTCTTCTTAAACCACCCATCTCGGTTCAGAAATGATCCACAGAATCCTGTTGCCCTATGTGAAGATGTATATATTATAAGCATAAGTATTGTTTCAGATGCTTAGAGTTCAATAATATAAGCCATCCTGCATAAGAACTAGATGACAAATATTAAATTCAGAACACATGCCTGTCATTACAAATTTATCGGTGAAAATAAAAAAAAATAAAAATAAAACGTATGTTCTTTCTGTCAAAGACGGTGCATGGAGATATTCCATTTTGTACTGGCAGCATCTAATAATATTTCAGTCTTCACATTCACTTATCTGAAAGAACCATATTTGCAGGACTAGAAATGAACACCTTCCCCCTTTCAAATTCATATATTATTTAAAATTACAAAATATTACTTTAAAACCCACTACAAAAATTCTGGAAAATGTGTAATACTTACCCTACAGCATAACTAAGTTAAACTCAGATCCATTATATGTGGGGAACTTTGTCAGCCAGCTGAGTAGAGTCTATAGGTATGTGTCGATATACGTGTGCAGTTTTCAAGGACAGCAACTAGGATCAAGTGCAAAGATCAAGGACAGTTAAGTCCCTTGCAACCAATTCTTTTTATTTCAAATCAGCATGTGTATAACACTGTGTCTGACACACTCCCTTACTACAGTACTGCAGAAGAAGTCTTTGAAGTCTTATTATTCAAGTGTGTAAGATTGTTTTAAATATGCTGGTGCTTTGAGCCAAAACTTAACTTGGTGAAGTGATCTCTGGACTTTTTTCACATGATTTTATTCATTTTATTATAGATCATCTCAAAATAAGTAAGTGTATTTTTACAGATGGATTATTAAGAATAATTTAAGTATGATGTATAGCACACTTTATGGCACAAAACCTGTCTTGATTGTCCAACATTTTTTCCATTCTGTTTCTTAAATTCCTTTCTCTTAGTTCTGCTTCATGGGTTAACAATTAACAGTTCTGCTTCATGGGTTAACATTACTAAATTGGGAAAACAAAACTCAAATTGCAAGATAACAGAGTGAGTATTTTGCAGCATTTTTGTACATGCAGCTTGTATCACCTCTTAGTAAGTTCTATTTATTTATTTATTTATTTGCCAGAAATGATCTGCAAAATATAGAACTCAGGCGTAAAGAAAGTCTGAGCACTAATTCAATGTTATTTTATTATTATTTTTTTAATAGGTAACATACATTCATCACAAACTTTTTACATTCTGTTTTCAGTGCACAAATTTGCAGAGATTTGAAGGTTTCAAAATCCCTAAAGTTTCCAAAGAAGTTATCAATGTTTCCAAAAGCAGATTGACATATTATTTATTTATGTGGGCAATGAATATGCAACATAGTATATGTTGTTAACACAAGGTTTTTCTTAAAAATTCTCTTTTCAGTATTCTGAATTATAAACTTTTTATATAACAATTATTGGGTTACCTAAAATATATTTTAAAATGTTTAACATTCTGCTTTTCTTTAATGAATGACTCAATAGATTAAATAATCTTTTGAACAAGCAATTTCAAAAATAATGATGAGGAAAACATAATTTTCTAGCTTTTGGGGATTTCTGATGTAACAAATATGCAACAGTAATGGAAGAAAAGAAAAGAAAAGAAAAGAAAAGAAAAGAAAAGAAAAGAAAGAAAAGAAAAGAAAAGAAAAGAAAAGAAAAGAAAAGAAAAGAAAAGAAAAGAAAAGAAAAGAAAAGAAAAGAAAAGAAAAGAAAAGACCACCCTAAACTTAACGAATATGGATTTGAGAGTCTGACAAGAACATAAGAACATAATGCTCCCTGTCTTTCATGCCCTGCTTCCTGATCTGAAGAGGTTACTTGACCTTCAGTCTTCTGGACTGCTGAATATCAGTAAAAATGTGCTCTGGAAGTCAGAAAAAGGGAAGGTCTCCTAGTAGTTCATGCTAGTTGAATGGAGATGTCACAAGGCCAATTGAACTTCTATCCCAGCTCTATTAGTCACTTACTCCTATGACCTAAGCTACTTCGCTTCTTTGTTCCTTTCCCTCCAAGTTTTATAATGAAATATCTGATCAGGCTAAAATAATTTTGTGGACATGTATTTGAAGAGAGCTTGACACACTGAGGAGTTGATCCATTTCAAATGGTTACGTACTGCTATGCAAGAAAGAAAATATAAAGGGCATTTAGAGGATAATTGTAAGTTTTGTTCTTTGAGGTGACATAAGTTCAAAAAGTAGCCACTTCACCATATCCCAGACCGGTGTTGCTACCCTTGTATTGTGGTTTATGATCCCCTATTTTGTGCCAATGCCAGATTTTTTGTGGGTAGAGGATAATGGAAAAGACATTTGAAAATATGGATCTTTTCACCAATCTACTGCACAGGTTCAAATATATTTTTTGTGACCATTCAGAAGAGATGGAGAGATGTTGTATGAGACTGAATTTTGGGGATCTCTGCCATTAGTCAGGACTTTGTAAGAAAATGTGCTAAACCTTAATGAAAAATCTGTAGATTTATGTATGTACACGTAATGCAATTTTTTTCAACTGATCATCATTTTCTTTTTTCCCTGCCAAGACCAAAGTCAAAGCTATTTCATATCTTTCTTCTGTAAAAACTGATGAGCAATTAAAAGCAATCTAAAGACTGCAGTCCCCTTCTCTGCTCAAGGTGATTGCAGAAGAAATGCAGAATCCAAAATTAAAGCCTCTGAAGGAAAAAAAAAGTTCACTATTTTCAACTTTTAAGCAAACAAAGCATGTCACAAGCTGTTATGAAGTGTATGAAGTGATTACCCATATGGTTCTACACTTGTGAGTTACTGAATACCTTAGGTCTTAAAATATATTCATATACATTTACCTGTGCTGCACTGCACTAAAATATTGTCTTAGAACTGGGTGAAATTCTGTGCTCAAATACTTCATTCAACAAAAATAGATTATTTTTAGCCAAAATGATTTGCAAATATACATTACATTGTTTGAGGATTATTTTGTTGTTGAAATTCTCTTTCCAACACCCCTGAAAACAGGTTCCAAATGTTTTCTATCAGTAGTATATACCTGATAAACAACTATATTTTGAAAGTCCTCTTGGAGGATTGCTAAAATCAACATCACAGAGACTTTTCACCCCATGCCTGTGACAGTTTCAACTGTTCTGTTCCTATTTGCCATGTGTAGGTCTTGCTTAATACCTACTCAGTACCTCAATACATCTTCTTATTCTATTTTTACTCTAAAGCCTATGAACTTGACATATTCTGAAAATCATATTTCAATCTTCTTTCCTCTTTTTTCTTTTTTTTTTTTTTCTCTTTCTCCATCTCCCCACCCCCCACTAGCATGGAAGCATGGATACATACCAAAGCTCCCACTGCTCACAGTAATTTGTAAGGCTTTGTTTCTACTGACACGTTTCAAAGAAGTCTGTAGAACATGGAATCTACATGGCACTGTAAGAATTTGAATGACCCCATGCAGATAAGCTCATTTGTGTTATGTGTTTATATCAATAACTTGTAGGAAGCTGGTTGAGTTGCACAAAATTGTTAACCTAAGCTTTGATAATGAACCCTGAAAACATGATCCCTGAAATATTTTGCTGTTGTTCAATACTATATTTGACAAGCTTACAAATTAGTTCAGCTACACAAAACAAATTAGCAGCATTATGCTCAAATAAATATAAATGTTAAGACAAACATCAACATTTAGAAAAATACATTTTTTTTTTTTTTTGACTTGGGCAAATAGACTGTCCCAGAGGGAACTCACAATGTTTTCAAGTTCTATACTTCTGCAGGTAACCTGTACTTGTCTTCCCACACCATTTTAAAGATGGGATTTCTCCCTATTAGGCACTGAGAGAGAGTGATGGGTATAATTGTGTTGGGTGGAACAATTCACCTTTAATTTAAATTTCCTTCCTTCCTTCCTTCCTTCCTTCCTTCCTTCCTTCCTTCCTTCCTTCCTTCCTTCCTTCTTTCCTTCTTTTTCCTTCTTTTTCCTTCTTTCCTTCTTTCTTTCCTTCTTTCTTTCCTTCTTTCCTTCTTTACTTCTTATCCTTCTACTTAGATAAACTTTCCTGTAAGCAAGAAAAAGCTTTTTCAGTAACATTAGAGATTCCCATCAGAGATCATTGCATCTTCTTGTAATGCATTGCCAGGTAGCATTTATGCTTATTCACTTGGGGGAATTTCAGTAATACTAAATAGATGATTCAGATGTCTCTGCAAACAGGACTAATAATGATTAGTATACAGAAATAGCAAACGCAGTTTGTGCATTGTCCATGGACCATGTTCCTCTGATATTTTTAAGTGAATACAAAAAATGAGAAAGTGGCTAAGTGAAATATTAAAGTCTGCATCTTTCTATTGCATTTTATTTGGCAGACTATTTGAATCTTTCTCACTCTTGATGCAGGAGATGATTAAGCCCAGATCCATGTCTGATACTATTGTCATACAAATTCTGTGAATTAACAACCACAAGTAAAGCTTGACATTGACTAAATAGTTTGCTGAAAGTACCTTATTCATCTCTTATACTTTGAGTCACTGAATAATTCCTCTTCCAGCTTTTTACTACGTTAAATAGCCTCTTATTTATCAGTCCTCCTGGACTGATAAATCAAGCCTCCTTATTTATCAAGCCTCCTGGAATAAGTATTGTTGTTTATTTTAAGAGAAGCAAGGATTTCTGGTTAATGACTGACTCTATGAATGTCCACAATGCTTCCTCGGTAAAAAAACAATTATTGAAGTAAACAGTTTTTTATTTTTTTATTTTTTTCAAATGGTGCATTGTAAATTTAGAGCATTGTAACTTCAAGGAATGTGGATGTTTTTTATCCCAACCCTGCATGCTAACATTACTCAAAGATAAATGCCCTTGATAAACCCTATCATTTTCACACTTTGAAAGTAAAGTGTTGAAATAAAAAGCTGATGAAGCATAAAGTGTTGAAGTAGCATGTTATTTTCAACATTTTATCTGTCATTTGCCATTTATTTCAAGACTTTATATAGTACATTAAATACTTATCTGTCAAGGAAGTGTTTGAAGGCCTGAGGATGTGGAAATGCTTCTGAGCAACAGCAAACACCACTGGTGGGTCTGAGATTGTGGGAGGAATAGTGAAGGAGCTATGTTTTACTATTACAGGGCTAAAGAACACAGGAGGATTTGTGAAGATCGAGGTGCTTAAGGGAACCCCCACTAAGAGGGTTCCAGACAGAAAGCTTGACAGCTTTCTGAGACTAGCTGACGATAACAGGGCACAACCACATTTTTTTTTGCAATGTATATGAATGTGTGATGAGGAATCACTACCTGCTCATAGCAGTAGGAATTTGTGGGTATCTTGGTACCTACTAACATGCCCTGCACTGCACTGCACTCTCACTCAGTCATAGATATATTGTGGGAAACCCTCTGACTTCTGTGCAATGGAAATTTCCTCAGATAATGTCATCCATGTTTCTGAGGTCTATTATCACCTTTTGTGCAACATCACAACCATTTCAGAAAAAAAAAGATTAAAAAAAAAAAAGATTTAAAAGATTTTTACAGTTCACAAAGGGCTCTCAATCTGGTAGCCAAATTAATTCAAGATCTAAATTAAAAGTGTATTATTTAAAGTGCATTAAACCCTCCTGTGAGCATCTTTTAAACTGACATAAGTGAAATATTTTTACTATATTTCTGAGGCTGTCCACACAACTGTTTAATGTTCTTTAAATACTCTGCTTCAGATTCAGACCTTTAATTAATTTGAGCTAATTCATCTTGGTGTTTTTAATTCAGCACTCTTGGAAATAACCTTTTTAACACTTTTTTTTTTTTTTTTTTTTTTCCTAGGGCAATATTAGAGAAAAAGGTAGGGGTAGACAGGCTAGTATTTTCCATTCCTTCATCTTTGAGATTTGTATCAGTACTTGACTATACTAGGGAAGGTAGAAAGGTTGGAAGAACAGCCCCTTTCTTTTCTTTCATTTTCCTCATCGCTTTCTTCTAACCCTAGCACTATTTTGTCACTGACCCATTTCAGGTATCTTATGCCTATTGGAATCATTATGCATTATATGAGTGCCCAAGACATATTTCACAAGTATCCTAGTAAGCTGTGTTCAATACATGGCTTGTGGGCTTTGAGGTTTTTTGTTTGTTTGTTACCCTCTTGAAACCTGGATGCATAGAAGATGGTAACATTTTCTAAGGAATCCTTCGGAATGGTTGTGTTTGGTCTAGGCTTGAGTATTGGAACTCTCAGGTACACTTCAAAAAGCATCTTATGCTATTTTATTGGCAGGAAAATCAGAACAAGGAAAACAGGAATATCCCTCCCCTCCCCACTTCCCCCCACCCACCCCCTCTTTTTATTTATTTATTTTATTTTATTTTATTTTATTTTATTTTATTTTATTTTATTTTATTTTATTTTATTTTATTTTGTACTTCCATTTAGTCCTCATTGATAAGAAGGAAGAGTTCTTTTACCTTAAAGGCCAATATGTTTCCATTAACTGGTTCTATAATCATACCTTTGTACAAGGGTGTGAATGTGATAAAATCCTGGCACAGGAGAAGAATAAATATAACAGCATGTACTCTACAACATCTGCTTGAGCACACTTCTGTATTTTTCTGCTTATAAGGAAATTAAGTGCCAGCAAACTATTACTCAGCTATTTCACAGACTGAACAAAATTAAAGCACAGAAAACAGTCTAATTTAGGTCTTGTATTGCAAATAGGGCCACTCTTCTTTGACACTTAGAAAGGTAACCTTGTTTTGGAAAAACTATAAATATATATTTTTAATTAATTTTTCCAAGACACAGAAGCTACATTTCCACAAATCAAACATATTTAAATATAAAAACACTGCAGATAAAACATACATTTATTTGCTTTTCTTATTCTGGATAAAGTCTTTTAAAAGAAATGAAAATTCTATGTTGTCCTACCAGTTCTATTTCTTTTCTGGTAGGAGAACATGAACTTAAATATTTAAGGTTCTTCAAAGTATCCCCAAAAGTATATGGGAATTGTCTGCTGGGAAATTTTGAATCTTTCAGGAGCACAAACTGAGCTGAAGCCCAGTTGTGCTGTTAAATTTGGTGACATTGTATGACAGGGTATTCTACACTGATCCGGCACACTGGCACACAGGCATTTTATTTTTCAGCTCATTTTGAATGAATGGACAAAAATAATCCCGTCTCAGTTCTGTTCAGTTGTGTTAAATTGTTCTAAGGAGAAGTCTGAACAACTGTTTTTTTGTTTGTTTGTTTTTCTGAGATCATTATGATGGTGACATATTACTTCCCAAATAAACCCATAATTCAATGTAACAGTTGAAAGTTAACATGATGGCTAGCTTCAGCAGGTATCTCTGAATATGTCTAAGAATCCATGTAGATTCAAATGAGACCCTAAAATCAAATATAATACAAAAGTACAGAAAAAATAACAATAGTTTATGATAGCCTTTAAAATTTTTTTCAGTGTGCAATTTTTACCAGTCCTCTTCATATGAAAAACAAATATAAAAAAGAATAATGAAACTTAATCCAGTAATGTCTCTATCCTCTTGCTTTCACATATTGGGAACAAAAACCTCATCTACACTGTTACCTAGAACAATTTCTCAAAGCCTGCAAGCAATAAACCAGAGATTACATTTTCATATACTTTTGATAATTTGAAAATCCAAACTGACTGACTCTAAATTGTCCTATCTAGATTAGATCATTTTGTATTTTCTTAACAAATCTGATGACAGGTATACACGATACTATGTTTTCCTATTTATACAGAAAATATTGCACATGTAACCTGTTTCAGTTTAAGTATATTGACTTGATACTGCAGAGATAGCTGTCATGCCTCTCCATCACAATCCATATTTCCCGTGGGCTGGGCAGAGAAGAAATTCTACCTATGGTCTCCACATACATGCCAAGTAAACAACTTCCCCTCAGAAGTCTTTTCCAAGTTTCCAAATCTCTTGTAAGCTGACTACCTACATGCTGATCCTACCCAAGCATTTTTCATAACTCCTGCATCCTACGCCATCTGATTCACCCTGTGTTTCCCTTGGATTATCCTTTTGTTCTTTTGAAGGTCTTCATGACAGTTTAAGCAATAACAGGGTGAACAAAGGAAAATTGGAGGCAAGTATGTTTTAAAGAGTGTAAAACGTACAAAATCTGAAGTTTTATGAAAACACAGCAGTTATCTGCAAACACCTATATTTTTCAAGCATCCTCATCATCTTGGGTTTTAGCTGGTCCTTTATATTTATAAACATTTTATCCTTCCACCTAGCCTGGCCTTCCCTTTCTTTTTAGGTTTGTGAATATAAGTGATATAGAGGCTTTGGTGAGAAAATGTCTTCAATTTCCAGTTTGTGTGCCTCAGCATGACTTGAAGAAGAAGGCTCCCTGGGGTAGGGTGAGTAGATCCTTCTGCACACCCCAGCTGAGTGAATCCCACTCAATTCTCTTTCTTTTCTATGTTTTCCTTCCCACTCCTGACCTCATGCTCCTGCTACATGCTTTGCACCGGTGGTGGATTTCACTGTAAGCTAATCCAATTTATTAACAAATTGGAAAATAAATAAATAAATAAATAAATACTTTATTTTTTTCTATTCCAAATTAAATTGGTTTCAAGAAAATTTTAATGAGCACTGGGGCCAGTGAAAAGGAGGTATGGAACTACAAAAGGTAGCAAAAATGAACAAGACAGGAGCTACTTGTTTGGTGATGCTGGTGTCTTAGGCTGGTTAAGCTTTGTATGGACATATAGCCTGTCTTTGTAAGTAACTCATATCTTGATTATCGTCCAACTTCTGCCCAGACTGGGAAAATTAGTTCACTGTTGTAGGCTCCCACTAGAAAGAAAAATTATCCAGGTTACTGATTCTTAATTACACTCTCTTGTTTGCCTTTCTACTAACAAGGAATGAAACTGCCTTTTGGCATGTCATTACTAATTTCAGACACGTGAAAATGAAAGTGTGAAAGTGAAAAGCCAATATTATCTATTAGAGGACTGACATCCTCAAACAAAATTTATTTTGCAGACTGATATGGATATGGATAGACATGTCTGTGTGCAGTCTTCTCCATCACATGGGATTCTATTCAACCACCAAAACCAGACTCTTCCTACAGGTTAAAAATTAAATGTTTGGTCCTGAGAAAAACTTAGAAGCAATGAATTGCTTGTAACCAAATGGCAACTTCTGACATACTCTGAGGACGAAACCTCGAAATATCAGAGACAACTATCTGATGTCACTGCAGATCAATATAACTAAAGACCAAGCACTCCCTGTTTCATAAGCTTTATCTTTTCTCATAAGAAATGCCTGATCACTCCAGTGCAACAGAGGCTGCACTGAGAGGCTTAGTTATATAATAGGTTCTGTATTAATAGTTGCTTGTCACATATTTTTATATCCTGTGTCTGAAGATATTCATTTCAGAGGAAAGAATTTCTACTGTGCTGATAGAAGGGAGGCGTCTTCTGTGAAGAATGTTTCCAAGAGCATAATTAAATGATTTTCAATCATTCTAATGCCAAAACACTCATAGATTTACTCCTACCTGCAATAGTTTGAGAAGGTTATCTACACTTGTGTTGAAGATAAATGACTAAATGCAAATTCAGGAGATTCCGCGTGTGAAAACAATCCTTACTGCCCCTGCAACACAATGAATAATGCTGGAGGTTGAATGCAGTAGCACATTCACTCTTCCCTGATGGCAGGGAGCACAGGCTGCACCTGCTGTGCTCCAGCATTGCCTACAGGAGGGCTAGAGCATCCTGCGACCTTCCTCCCTGACACTTTATATCTAACCTTTTTAATTGAAGTCAAGCTGTGGAAATCTAACAAGCTGTAGAGCGTTTGCTATGTAGACCTTCCTACATTTAGCCCATTATTCCTTTCTTTAGGGTCAATATGGCTTCTACAATCATAGCACAGGACACTGTGGACACAGACGTGAAGAGGTGAGGTATAAACCAGTATGCACCAGGGGAGCCAATGTAAATGCACAGGCCACTTGTTCTTTTTAAGACAAGAGTAAAAAAGGGTGTTTGTGAATTGGAAAGGATGCACTGAAGAGAGTGATCAGCTTACCCGTGGGTAAATGTGCAAGGATTGGAGTAGTATTGAAACGCTTGAAGGGCTTTGTCAAGTTTGCAGAACTCATATTTTAGGGCTGGGTCAGCTTAAATGTCTAAGGGTCAACATATTACTCATTTTTCTCCCGACTATTTAAAAATATAATTTTGCGTTTATTCTAACAAGTGACAGCTATGGAAAAGGCTTTTGTTGTATAATGCTGATTAGTGCAGATCTGTGTTTTATTTTCTAACAAATAAAACTTGAGTTTTGTTTCTTTAACATTATGACACTAAATTTCAAACCCCCTCTTGTTCCTCCTCAGCAGGAATATGCACAAAATCTTTCCATGTTTGAGGATAGAAAGCTGTCAGATGGTATTTGTTCAGTCTTCCCTATCAAAGCTGTTTCAGTTGTCATAAATTACTTCAGTACTAATTCAGACGGGGAAAGAGAGAACAAGAACAGATTCATTACTTTGGAATGCCTCTAGTAATTTGTAGGTGCTGAAATTAAGTAACTAGATTATTGGCCAAAGAAATTTACCTGCATGTATTCTCTGTGAAAATATAACAGTTTACGAGCATTTATGTGACTTCTCTGCATAGTCAGTTTGTTTCTTGTTTCCTTGCCTTTCTTCAAGAAACTTTTCACTAACTGTGAAGAAACTCCTTTTATTTGAATTAAGAGAGATTTTATTTTGTGCTAGAATTCTAAATTATATGTGTAACTGACGACGTGCTATGCCTTGCTACCTGGACAATAATATACATGTATTTCCAATTAGGCTTGTGCAGAAACACATTGGCATGCTGTAATTTTCTTGCAGTGGCAGCTAAACTAATATGGGCTTTCAGAAGTGGGTTCTGGTTAATTGGGGTAGCTACAGACTAGACACAGTACCTGAGCTTTTTTTTTTTAAAAAAAAAAAAATCCTCTGTGCTGCGTATTTCAATACATAAGGCATCTTAACATCAGTCTCAGTATAGTGAAATAAAATCTTACTTAGATATCTTTGGAGATAACTTGTTTATGACCTGCATTGTTTTCTATATTTTGAAATAAAAGGTTACCAAGCTCAAAGATTACAGTTATTACAGATGCATTTAAAAACAAAGATAAGAGGTTAAAACACTGCAGATTTGATAGGAAATTCTTTTTCAAGTCATCGGAATAAAATATGTAAAACTTTTAATAAAATATTAATAAGCAACTTCTATTTAAAAAAATAATATATATATATATATATCAGATACTGAATGGGCTTCATAAGTGAAGAAAATGTTTGCGTATCAGATAAACTACTGATAATCTCAGTCCCTGTAATGGATACAACTCATCTAGCTGATTTTCAGTGAATTCAAATATCAACCTTTAAGAAGCTAGAATTGAATCAATATGCATGTTACACATAAACTGACAGAGATGAATTAAGCTGCTTTATCTATCATAACCTCTGGATTATTCATACATTACCTTCACCATGTCTCATGCAGTAAGACTGATTCAAGTTTTCTATACCATTGTGCCTGTCATCCTGTCACATTTTAATGTCAACACTGTGTTTATTAAGGACATTTTGCCCAGGGGGAATTTCATTTTTTTCTTTCAGTCAGTGAAGAGAGACACCACTGTGTCCCTGCTTTTTTTTGCATAGCATCATACCAACAGTAAGTTCGTGACTAACTGTGCTGTCATAATAAGCATCTAGGCTTTATAAAATGCATTTTGTTGGAACTTATAATTCCATTTCTTTATTGTTTAATGATTTTCCTGCTTCACATGGTGCAGCTAAAAGTCTGCAAGTAAAAGGTGGGCTGAATAAATCAGCAAATCATTATGGTAGTGAAAAGTTCATGAAAAATTGTCTTCTATTAGGGGTGGAGGAGAAAAACAAAACAAAAACAAACAAACAAACAAACAAAAAAACACACAACAAAACATCAGAGAAGCAAACTACAGAAGTGACATGACAGTCATGACATCTCCAGTTAGAAGCTGAAGGCCAACTGCATGTGCTGTGTAAAAATACTCATAATTACTCAAAAAGTGTGTCCAACATTTTCCATGGTGGCTATGAATCCATTTACTGAGACATAACTTATTAAGCAAAGTCTGTAACTATGACCACTACATCTGACCACTACATCATTGATTTAATCAACTTTTCTTCTCTAGCACCTTGTCACAGTTGGAATTGTAGCTTTTCACCAAAGTAGTCTCTGTTTTAAGTCTGAACATTAATTGTTGCCAAAGATCAGAACAAAACATACAAATTGCAAAATGCATGTGTATCTTGTGAAGCTACAAGGGGGTTTTCAGTAGTGCAGATAAGATATATGCATGTATCTTTCATACCCCTGAGAGAGGAGCTTTTCCAGGATGCTATTTGCATCTACATCGAGTCTGGGGATAAAACATTTGCTTAACAGTTTTACTAAGCTGAGTTCATGAGCAACAGAATTCCACAAGCTGTTCTTCCTAATAAAGAGAAACAAGTCTCTGTAAGAGCAGTTCTTTTATTCTTAAAAAATAGTTCTATCTGCTGGACTGCAAACTCTAGCAAAAATATAAAATACCTTTTCTTTCCCCTTCAACCTCCAATACCGAATACATAATTAATTCACTTAGTTATTTGGAGGAGTATCTTTGAATCACTTTATATCCCTAAAACTTGGCATAAGAAGAATTTAAGCTCTAGAATTCGTTACTGAAAAGATGAGTACCTTTCCTGTTCCTGGCAGTCATGGGGCTCTGGAGGCACTGACTTATCCAAGCTGTGAAGTTCTGGCCATGACTAAAGTCAGGCTCTTGTCCCTGTGTCAGAGCTAGGCATAGAAACCTTAACTATGCTCCAGAAACTCTTTTCGTTATCTCTAGGGAGTAGGCTGACAGGCTATGTACACTAATGAAGAAATCAGATTACAAGATTTATTTACAGTAGCATGAGTTATGAGAAATCCGGATAAAATTAAAATGAAAGAAAAAAGACAAGTTAAAGAAAAAGACTGTCCTTAAAAGAACTAACTCTTGCTTCCTCTGGACAGAATGACTAAGAATTAAGAATCTTGCATAAGAAATAAAATTAAATATTTGATAACCACTGACAGGTAGATTTGTGGGTGAATGACATATTGTTCTTTGCATTCGCTCATGTGAAATGTTGCAGTCTTGAGGAAGACTGTAGTAGTTACTTAAACATACTTCCAGCTAATCAAAATCAAGTGGCCATAGAACAGGGATGAATAAGCAGTAAATTAATATATTTGAATCTAACATTAAAATTCAACAATACTCCTTCACTTCTTGAGTGTGCCTCTGTTTTATTGAGTATTTCAATGCAATATAATTAATTTATTAGTAGCAATTGACATACTGTTAGCAATATCCTTGAACAAGGGCTGTAACTCAAGGTTATGCTTAATAAAAGAACCTACTGTGCTTCTCATGACTCCTGCATAAGGGAGACCCAATACTGAAATACCTGAAAGTCAATATGAAATCAAAACATATTAATCAGGAGATACAAGAGGACTTATTATACACTTTGTATTCAGTATTAGAAAGAACTGTTATGCCACGTGCGCAGTATAAGCTGATGAGAGAATTTATCATATTTTTTTTTATTATTATTATTTATTTTTAAATAAACTGCCTACAGGCACGCATAGTCCCGTTGTCTTCATTGTGACAATCTGACACAGCTTATGAAGGCAAGTTCACTGTTCATTAGAGAAATGCCACCCAGAGGGTCATTTCAAAAAGCTTTGTGCATTCTAGATGGAAAAAAACAAGTCTGAATGTTTACCATAGCCCTGCACTTCACTTCTGACGTACTGTCATTACCAGCATTGCAGGAAAAAATGTGATATTTCTTATTGTATTGCCTTGTAGACCAGTGTCACTAGGGAAATATCGCAGCCTACTTTACAGTCAGCTGTCCTATTTTATGTAGGCATATCATAAAGAACTTTATAATTTACAGGTATTCTTGAAGTGCAATACTTTCTACCCAGGTAAGAATCTCCCTTCATTTCCCCTAAATGATAGTAAATTCCCTATTTACCACTTTGTGTGTGTGTGTGTATGCATTTGTAATTTAACAATATTTTTAATCTCTCTAGTTTTAGAAAATCAGTCTCTTTTCAGGGTGTTGGTCATTGCCGTCTGTTTAATTTTTACCTTAAAACCTGCACAATTAACTTCTGTCACCTTAAAAGCCTTTCACACAACACATTGCTCTAGCTATTGAAGCGTATGTAATTAGATCCAACAGAATCTGTCCTGGGGCAAGCTGATTTCATACAATTTTTATACCACCTTTTTTCATTATTTAAGCAGAGTGAAATCCTTAGGACAGTGTGATTAAACTGAAATTAGAGTTATTCAAGGTATGGTACTCTGAGAAAAGACAGACTCCTCCCATCTTTAAAAAAAATTGATTTTTGTTGTCTATATTTTTTGTAAGAAAAAGTTCAATACACTTGGCACAGATATTGGTCACATATCTAAGTCTGTCATCATTATAATATTTCATAAGTACATATTATGGTTCATTACTACTTTATGGCCTGGGTTGTTGCTTAATTTAGTGGAAGTATAGACAATGGTCGATATCACAATATAGGCATATCTAAAAATCTTTTCTGACTCTGCTAGAAAAAATATGTATAGGCCAATCTGAGAAATTAAAAAACAAAACAAAACAAAACAAAACAAAACAAAAACAAGTCAAGCAAATGTTATGCTAACAAATCTAGCAAGGTGTTTCTTCATTCTTAAAAACTTGTAATTGCCACTACAGAATACACAGATAAAGGTTGTAAACTGATTACTAAAGCTTGCTGGGATGGGGATTTCTGCTCCGCGGGACATTCCAAATTGGATGAGAACAAAACACCAACATTGTGTTCTCCTGCTCTGCAGAACAAACTATTTTGGGCCCATAACCTCACCCACAATCAGGCAAACTGGGCAGCCTGCCAGTCTTCTGGGGAGCTGGGCGGCAGGTAAATCGGCCAGCAAGCCAAAGGAATGCTAGGCAGGAAGCCAGACAGGCAGCTTGCATGTCCATCTGCCAGAAAGCTGGCATGCTAACATGCTGGTTGTCTCCCTGGCTGCCCAGAAGGGTTGGTTGGAAGGTGGTCAGCCAAGCAAGCCACCTGCCTGCCAGGGCAATGAACAGGATAGCCCTCCTGCCTGCTGCTTCCCATCAATGACTCTGAAGGAATGCATGTATTCTTGAGGAATGTGTCAGTTCTAATCTTCTGACACCAGACTATTCCATGAGAATGCATTTAACCAGCTCTACTTCTTACAAGAAATATGTATATTTAATATATTGAATTACACACAGCCACAATGAAGGACTTGCTTATCTATAGAAAGACTCAGACGCAATTTCGGATTAAAAGTATGAAATGTGATCTACCTGCTGCTCAGCTTTCTGCTTAAATTTGCATTTTCAAGGTGTTCTGCTGTTGTGCATTTGCAGCACTATGTCATGTTCAGAAGCTTACCACCTTCTGCCAGTTAATTTCACATGAGATCAAAGAATTAGGTGTATTTCTGCCTAAGTTTCTGATTATATCTTATCTGGTGAATGTTCTTGGAGTATATCCAGGTCCTAGAATACATGTAGGTAATTTTACAAAAAGCACTTGCAGTTGCTGGTTAGAAAAATGGTTATTCCATTTACCTAAGGTAAGTCAGGTCTGAGTCTTCCTCCTTCTTGAAGGATTTAAAACCCTTATCTAATTTTCTGGAATGATATCCTAATAATCACAAAGTTTGAAGGAAGTAGAAGGTGGAAAACTTTGCCTAGCAAAGAGCTCTATGGCACAAATTTTTAAAGATGGAGGACATGAAGATTATATCATGCACCCTGTCTGGGATGCTAGTGCTCTGATTCTTACTTCAGGGGTGTTTCTGTCTTTAATAGTAAGGAGTCTCTGCATAACAATGAAGAAGTTTGTGAGAATCATAAAAACATAGAATGGTTTAGGTTGTAAGGGACCTTAAAGATCATCTAGTTCCAACCACCCAGCCATGGAGAGGGACACCTTTCCACCGGACTGGTTTGCTCAAAGACCTGTCCAGCCTGGCCTTGAACTCTTCCAGTGATGGTGGGGAATGGGGTAGGGGGGGCATATCCACAGCTTCTTTAGTTCTCTGGGCAACCAGTTCCATTGCCTCACTGCCCTCTGAGTAAAGAATTTACCCATTATATCTAGTGAAAACCTACAATCTCCTAGTTTAAAGCCATTACTTCTTGTCCTATCACTGCACTACCTGAGAAAGTGTGCCTCCTTAGCTTTCCTGCAGGCCCCCTTTAGGTACTGGAAGGCCACTATAATGTCTCCCCAGACTCTTCCCTTCTCCAAGCTGAAAAACCCCAGCTCACTCAGACTGTGATCATAGGAGAGGTTCTCCAGAGCCTTGATCATCTTCATTATCCTTCTGCAGACTCTTTGTAATACTTCCATATTCTTCTGGGTCTGGGGCTCCAGAGCTGAACACAACACTCAAGGTGGGGTCTCACAAGAGCAGAGTAGATGGGGAGAATCACCTCCGTTATCCTGTTGGCCACACTTTTTAATTCAGCCCCAGAATGCAAATGGTTTCCTGGGTTGCAAGTGCATATTGACAGCTCATGTTGAGCTTCTCATCAACCAACCCCCTCAGGTCCTTCTTGTCAGAGCTGCCACTTCCATCTTCCACTCACCCTGTATTTGTGCTCCAGATTGCCCTGGCCCAGGGGCACGACCTTGCGCTTTGCCTTATTGAATATCATGAGGTTCACACAGATCCACTTCTAAAGTCTGTCTAGATCCTGCTGGGTGGTATTCCTTCCTTCCAGTTTGTTGACCGCACCACACAACTTAGTGTCATAAGCAAACTTGCTGAAGGTGTACTCAGTGCCACTGTCTGTATCACAGAAAAAGATGCTAAATAACACCGGTCCCAACACCAGCCCCCGAGGAACATCACTCATTACTGATCTCTACCTGGACATTGAGACATTGACTGCAACTCTTTGAGTGTAACCCTCCAGCCAATTCCTTACCCACCAGGTGGTCCATCCATCAAATCCATGTCTCTCCAATTCAGAGAAAGGGATATCATGGGGGCAAATGTCAAATGCTTGGCACAAGTCCAGGTAGATGACGTCAGTTGCTCTTCCTCTATCCACCAATGCTGTAACCCCATCATAGAAGGTCACTAGGGTATGATCTGCCCTTACTGAAGCCATGTCAGCTGTCACCGATCACCTCCTTATTTTCCATGTGCCTTAGCATAGTTTTCAGTAGGATCTGCTCCATGATATTGCCAGGCACAGAGGTGAGATGAACTGGCCTGTATTTTCCCTGTTCTTTCTTTTTTTTTTTTTCCTTTTTAAAAATGGGGGTTATGTTTCCCCTCTTCCAGTCAATAATAGGGGCTCATATAGGGGCTGCAAAGTTTTGTAAATAATCACTCTCACCATGGGGTGTATATAATTATTCATATTGTCCTTTTCCCATGAAATACATCATTTCTCTTGAGTAGCCCAACTTCAGTGGTCAGGGTAGACAGTACTGCCCCATACAATTTGTTCTATAGACTCAGGTAATTATGCTTCATCCAATCACTGATGTGGATTTTAACACCAGCCCTTCAAAAATGCTCTATTCACACAGAAGGATGACAGTAATCTTTTTGTCCCAATTGAAAAAGTTCCAGTTCCACAAGGCAGCAGTTATAACAGACACATCTGGAACTATCTGATTATTCCTTTGAATTCCTTCATGAAGTGGTCAAAACCCAGAAAACTCACTTTGTGAATGGTTAGATATTGGAATGGGTTGCCCAGGGAGGAGGTAGGGTCACCAACCCTGGGGTAGTTTAAGAAAAGTTTGGATGTGGTACTTAGGGACATGATTCACTGGGTAATATTGGTGGTAGGGGGAGAGTTGGACCAGATGATCTTGGAGGTCTTTTCCAACCTTAATGATTCTATGCCTTTCCCAAATTGTCCATGTTACTTTTAGGGCTATTATACCAAAGTTAAGAGGGTATAACAGCAGCATGTTCCCAACTTTTTAATTTGTTATGTATGTGTAATTGTATGTGCATGTGTGTATGTATAGCAAAACTTTGGGATTATACCATAGACCATATTTCAGGACAATGAGAAAAAAAAACTATAACAGCTACAGACCTCAAGGTTTATTAGCACTATTAACTGTTCTCATATCAGCATCACAGAGCTCCAATTCAGTAATATAGTGTGAAAATGGCTGGCCTGGGATCTTTCTCATATTACTACAAGCAGCATCTGGGATCTAACTGCATTTTGACTAATGCAGACTAGACCTCATGTCTATTTATAAAGGACTTAGTATATTTTCAGTTATATACAAGGTCAAAACCAGGAATGAGTAGGATGAAGGAGGAATCCTGCTGGTTTTGACTTCAAACAGAAAAGTCAAGGGGTTGACATATAAGAAAAAGGCTTAGGAAGACAAAAGAAAACAAGCAAGAGGTAAACAGAAATGGAATTAAAAACAAAACAAACAAACAAACAAAAAACAAACAACAACACAAAATGAGGTTAAAGCATTAACGAGAAGAAAGTTTAGGATTCATGGGAGTCATATGTAAGAGAGATTTTTCTTGGGTTTGTGTGAGCAATGCAGACAATCGAATACCAAATAATATTAGCAAACTGACAATATAAGTAAGCGTATTATAAAATATTTAATAAACCAACAATATGTAATTTTAGTATATTATTAGAAAACAATCTGAATATTGAATACAGAAATGCAGGTATGAGACATGAAGGCAGCAACTCAAGGAATGCAGATAGGCTTTTTCAGGAACTCAGATCATGGCTTCCTTCCACCTGTGCTTAATCTGAAGATTGTAATTGCTTGATAAATATCTTTATCCCACATGCTCATAACCACAGTCTTTTTTTGAGGGCTCAGCATGCTACTGCAATATCAAGGAATAATACTCACTATTTCAAGATTTTCAGAAGTTTTGGTTTTCTGATGGGTGAAAAATTTGAAACTTTTCTGTTAAACAATACATTGAAAAGTCACAATAGCACAAAGATTTCCCATGCTTTGAAATGTTGGACAAGTAGTCCCTAGCCTTTTGGGAAGCACAGGCGAGGGTGGATTTTTTTCCCTTATTAGTTCGTGCTACTTAGATGACTGCAGGGACAGTAGGAGAGTTTTGGGATCTATCCTTGGACAGAATGCTCTCAACTTGGCCAGATTTAGGTGAACATCTTAGAAACAGCACTGCAAACTTAGAGTCCTAAGACAACAGTAGTTGCAAGAATTATTTTAGAGGATGTAGTTTCAGGCAGCACTAGGTCCCAGGGAACCTATTCCTCTCTCAGCCAGTCCCACAGAATATAGAAACATTTTCCCTAGACTCTGTAATTTCTGTCCCATAACTCACAATTCAGTTTCCTTTACTGGAAACAAATGAGGCAAAGGACTGGGCCAAGCCATGGAGAAATAAAGGGCAGTAATAATGGTAATCTCATTGCATAATTATCTGATTGAATTTGGTATAATAACTTTAGAATCACTGCATTACCATGACTTCATATGTTACTTATCACTCTTTTGTACCATTTCCCTAGTGCAAAAGGGGTTAATTCTCCTACTGGGAACTTCCCTGACACAAAAACAATCTCTGACAATCAGAAGATCAGTTCAATAGGAAGACCAGTTAGCCACCTCTTTCTCAGCAGCCCTGAAAGAGAGCTGTAGATCAGCTACAGAGATAATTGTACCTGGTCCTACTAATATGTGATAGAAAAAGTCTCTATTGGCAGAAATAAACAAAGAGCATAAAGAGTTCGACTCACACCTTCTCATGGGATTTATTTGCATCTATTCAGGTGTATGGTGATTTCAAACATGTAGTCCATGGGCTATTGAAGGACTGGGAGATTTGCAAAAGCTAGCAAAAAAATCAAGCCTGTTGTTGAAAGCATAACCACAGCAGATAAGAATCTTTACCTCCACTGTGATATTTTTTACAGTCCACAGACTGAGATGCAAAAGTCCTAAATCACAACAAAATTACTTTGTAACATATTGGGTGCAAAGAAAAGGGAGACAGGCTCTTTTCAATGGCAATGGGCACAAACTGAAACAGGAGATTCTGTCTAAACACCTGGAAGCACTTTACTGTGTAGGTGACAAAGCACTGGAACAGGTTGCACACAGAGATTGGATGTCCCTCCTTGGAAATCTTCAAAATTTGTCAGAACAGCTGACCCTTACTGTCCAATGGGATATTCCGTACACAGGGCATCATGCTCAGCAATTAAACTGAAGTAAAGAAGGAGGAAGGGGAGAATGTTTAGAGTGATGACATTTCTTTTCTGAAGAAATTGTTAAGCATGATGAGCCCTGCTTTCCTGGAAGTTGCTGAACACCTTCCTGTCTCTGGGAAATAAGAAATGAATTTGTGGTTTTCCTTTGTTTGCATGCACAGCTTATGCTTTAGCTAGTAAAATGCCTTAATCTCAACTCACGAGTTCCTGGACTTTTACCTTTCCAGTTCTCTCCCCCAACCTACCTGGGAAGAGTAAGAGAGTGGCTGCATGGTGCCAAGCTGCTTGCTGGGGTTAAACCAGAACACCTTGAGAGATCCCTTCCAACCTCAACCAGTCTGTTGTATCACTGATTCTGTGATATTCACAAAAGCAATGCAGAAGAGATGGACATAGTTTCTCTGGGTGAATGCTGATGAGCACATCCTAGAAATAAAGCACCACTGCAAAAGCTGAGCACCGCTACAGAGATGAGACGTTTCAAAAAGTTCTCCTTCATTACAATAGTAGTCTTGGTGGAATTGCTTTCTAATTTAAATGCTGAATCTGTTTTAATATTAGCCTAGCCCCTGAAGATGGTTTTCATAAATCTGATGAAGCAAAATTTTGCATATACTTTCCTCCTTCTGTGAGTTGAGCATTTTTCTGTTTACAAGATTTCTCTTTCACTTAATTAAACATCTCTATTCTCATAGAGTTGCTGTGTAACTCTTACTTTGTGGGAAGGAGGATGAAGAGAAGGCTGAAGATAACACCTTTCTTTCTTTTTGAGCAATAGTTGTGGTGTTAGATATTATAACACACAAGCAGGATGTGATATTGATCTTTTACTGTTATTTGGGGCAAACATAATTATAGCTTTCTTGTGTTTGCATTGCTCAGTAACATTGCAAGACCTGACAGCTGTACGAGCATCACAGAAGAAAAAAGAATTTTGCAAGAAGATTGTTCAGATCAAATTTTATGGAGCATATGCATTTTTTATACCTTGCTTTGTACTGCAGCTAAACTCACTAGACAAATTCAGATCTCAGCTTATTTACAAATAAGTAGTATTCTTCCTACATGTACCAGATCTGAATATAAATTATAATCTCTTGCTGAAATTTGAAAACAAATGGAGGAACTATTTAGAAAATTGATATTATGCTCAGAAGACTAGAAACAGAAGGCTCAGTTTCTCTGAGTGTCTCTATCTTATTCCACCCCCCCCCCCCCCCAGAAAAAGTATTAGTCTTCAGCTCTGCTTTTTCTGCAGTTTGTATTTGCTCTATCTAGTTAGGCTGTAGACTTCTGTGTTGGAGACTATCCCCCCTTCTCCCTGAGAAGTAGCTAGTACTGTAATGGTTGGAGTAGTGTCTTAAGTGATACATCAATAAGCGTTAAACTAATAGATAATTCTGCCAATACATTTGCCAACACAAATTATTCTGAATTGGGAAAGTTTGTAATAATTAATGGGAGGATTCTGACTTTAAATGATGTGCTTCAGAAAACTGCAGGCTAAAGCTAAAAAATCAACTCTGCAGCATTAAGACAAAGAATATGAACCATGAGTAAATCTTGCCATTTTTGATGTTTAAAACTGAGGAAAGGAGAGGAGGATATTTGCTCTACAAATGAGAGAACTGACTTTGTAGACTTCAGTATAACAAGCTGATCCCATGAAACACAGTCTGTTAGTTTTTTAAAGAATCCTTATTAGAATGGCAAAGGTCTTTGTCTCGACACAACAGTCAAACGTGCTTGAATCAATGTCAATAATTACATAATTTGCTAACGTCAAAAGAAATGCTTGTGTTACTGTAAAGTTAAGCAAGGTTGTATTATGTTTCCTCAGCTGGCTTTGAATGAATCCTGTACATTTGAATGAAAGGCTTACCTTAAAAAAAAAATAAAAAAATCTCCAAAGATCACTATTACAGCCACTGGAGGTTAAAAACCTTGCCTGGACATTTGCGCATGACATCAACATCAGTGACCTTACCACTAGTGCACGACGATGTCATTTAAACTCTGTCTTTCTGTTGATTCATTTAAGAAATTATTAGTACTTAAACATAGCAACTGACAGATTATTTAAATAATTAATTGGAAAGAACATACAGATCATTGCATTAAGTTACTGTTAAAGTAAATAAAGAAGTATTTTGTTGTTACCACAGATGCATAAATAAAGATCCACATTTGGAAGGTGGCTATTTTAAGGCTTTGCATGAATCTCATGTTGACAGACAAGACAAAAAATTGACTGTTGGACATTAGCAACTTGGTTTCCATAGTTATTGCCCCAAGTGTTTTACCAAGCTTTTTTTTTTTTTTTTTTTTTTTTCCTGGATATTTTAGTAATTTGTTTTATAGCCTTGTCCTACTTAAGGAGTTTCTGAACTAAGGAGAAAAATGGGATTTTTTTCCTCTATCTTCTTTGTTTAATGCAATTTATGAGTATAATTCTGTAGCACAATTCATAGGTTAGAGGACTGAAACTTCAGGTAATCATTCAAGTTTTGGGACGTGGCAGAATATACAGGCATGCTATAAATAAAGGCTGCTTCACAAAGAAGGAGGAGTTGATGAGAATGATGAGGAGGAATGGTCTTGCTTGAGTCCAGTCAAGAAACATCTGAAATGTGGATAATTTTAAAAATGGTGAAGAAATGCAACAAATCTAAAATCTTTCAATTAACATTGATAATATAAGTCTCAAGATTTTTGAGAAGACAAGGTATTTTAGGGTAACTAGCAATGTGTCTTTATTATTTGACAAGTATTCCACTGACTTGGTGACATTACTGGCATTTGAAATAAGTCTATGCAAACATAATAAATGAGGCTAAATTTTGCAGAAAGAAAATGTATTTTACAAGTTATGGAACCTACTTGTTTTTCTTATGGTTGCATATACAATGCTTCAAACAGCTTATTGACTAATCTTAAATGAAGATCATAAAAAGCATTTCATCTTACGCTGAATTTTGATCATACTGGTTCATTCCTGCACCATATTAAACCACTGAAATTAGGTGAGCCATCACAGAAGATGTCAAAATTCAAATCAACAGCTTTTCTTTTTTTTTTGAGAAAGATATCAAAGTATAATGGCTTGCTAGTATTTAAAGATGTATTTCAGAGACCAAAAATATCAGAGTGCAATTTAAGAAGACCCAATTCCTATGTAAAAGTACTATGTATAAAAGCAGTAGGCAAATAGAGCACAGGGTTGTGCATTTGCAGAAATATTGCAACAGCATGAAGAGATAACTGTCCATGTGAGAAGATAATGCAAAATAAGGAAACAAAGGTGAAATACAAGATGGTAGGTATCTTTTTATTTTGATCATTTTATTATGATATTCCTGTTATGTCTTGGGCCATGATTTAGATAACTTTTCATGCCTGTTGGGGGTCTTTTAATTTGATTTGGATTTTAGAATGCTTTCTGTTTTCTATATAAATCTGTAAGAAGAACTCTTTATAAAGTTGCAGAATCTGCGAAGCACTTGAAAGACTCATCTAATTCATCCTTGGCTGAAGGCAGATTCAACTGTACCTATATAATTCCTGACAGTTTTTTTTTTTTTTTTTTTTTTTTTCTCATTTTCAATGAGAGTTACTTTACAAACCACCTGGACAATTCTAAAGCTCAGGGCTTGACATGATAACAATTAGCATTTTCTCTCATGTTTAAACTGAAAATTAAATTTCAAGTAATTCATCATCCTGGAGAATGGCCTGGAGAACAAGTCCTACGAGGAGCAGCTGAGGGAGCTGGGCTTGTTCAGCCTGGAGAAAAGGAGGCTCAGGGGCGACCTTATCGCTCTCTACAGATACCTTAAAGGAGGCTGTAGCGAGGTGGGGGTTGGTCTGTTCTCCCACGTGCCTGGTGACAGGACGAGGGGGAATGGGCTTAAGTTGCGCCAGGGGAGTTTTAGGTTAGATGTTAGGAAGAACTTCTTTACCGAAAGGGTTGTGAGGCATTGGAACAGGCTGCCCAGGGAAGTGGTTGAGTCACCATCCCTGGAAGTCTTTAAAAGAGCTTTGTAGAGCTTAGGGACATGGTTTAGTGGGGACTGTTAGTGTTAGGTCAGAGGTTGGACTCGATGATCTTGAGGTCTCTTCCAACCTAGAAATTCTGTGATTCTGTGATTCTGTGATCTGCTTATTTTCAGTACTTTAAGATGAACTTCAGCTCACCAGTTTCAACAGATTAGAAAATATTTTACACAAATAGTCTCCAACCTGTTTCTGTAGCATGCAGAGAACACATTCCTACATCACTGATACTGGTCATGATAGCTGTCTGATGGCAGCTAGCCTTCTTGAAAGTGTCATGAAGATTTTTTACACCATTGTCTTTGCAGTATACTTTGTCAAGACCAATTCTTATCCACTTAGTAGTGTATCCAGTTCTTTCCTGATCTTCAAACACATTGAATTTATATGTTGTATGTGTTGTTCCTGCTCACACTTTATTGCTGTTCCTCAATGTTTATGCCTTATTTTTTATTTATACTTAAAAACCTAACCTTTTTTGTTTTGTTTTGTTTTGTTTTGTTTGTTTGTTTGTTTTTCCCCTGTGGTCAGTGAGTACTTAATAACTTGTTTTCTTGCAACAGCATTTACACCTTTTCCTCTGTAAAAAAACAACTTTCATCCTATTCTTTTCAAGCTAGCAGGCTCCAACCACATGGACAAAATTCCAATGATATTTTATTTAGGAATTCTGAGTTTACTGAAATTACTTTCTTGAAATCTTTTGGTTTTACTTTGTATCTTAATCCTGAGAATAATAAACTTCATCATCTCACAAACATTTTCTTTGCCCTTCCTTTAAAAATCTTTTAGCTCTGTGGAGAATAAAACCTGTTCTGAAGCTTTTGTCAAGAAAAGACTAATTTTTATTCAGTTCTGCTGTGTCCTCCCACCTTAGTCAGATTAACACCTTCCCATCAGTTGACAACTAACTGGGAAAGAATGCTGTCCTGTACTCCTAAGGTGCAAAACCCATCCCTGTTCAACACTCAGAGCATGCTATTTTATTATCAAGAGAGCTGAAATCTGATAACAGTTACCCTAGGGATACACCTGTCACTTGATCCAGTGAAAGGACTCCAGTAAAAGGACTGACAAAAGCACTACTTGAGTTCAATCTCTATACACAGACCTCAGAAAGCACATATGTATTTACATTTATATATGATTTTACATTGATTTACATTTACATACATTATCAATTTGAATGTGAGTCAGTAATGTTGAACATGAGTCAGCAATGTGCCTGTGTAGTTAAGATGGTTAATGGTATTCTTGGCTGCATTAGGTCAAGAGCTGATTCCTCCCTTTACTTAGTATTGGTGAGAATGTATCTAAAGTACTGTGTCCAGTTCTGGGCCTCCCAGTACAAGAGAAATATGGACATACTGAAAAGGGTCCATCAGAGGGCCAACAAGATGATGAAAGGTCTGGAGCATCTCTCCTATGATGAATTTTATATTTCCTGAGAAATCTGGGGCTTTTCAAGTTGGAAAATAGGAGGCTTAGGGGGATCCCAACAATGTCTCAATCTCATACCCTGAAGTGAGGGTATAAAGAGAGCTATGTTATTTTCAGTGGACAAGAAGCAATGGGCACAAGCTGAAACACAGGATGTTCTATCTAAACATCAGGAAGCAATTTTTAAATGAGCATGACAGAGCACTGGCACAGGTTGCCCAGGGAGAAAAAAAATGTCAGAAGTGAGAATACATTCTAAAGCAGCAGAATCCAAATCCAATGACATCCTTAAACAAAGCACTTGTAAATTCTAAAATTTGCAATTTTAGACACAGGATGCTTCCTGCATTATTTTAAAAGATACAGACCATTTGATAATATATATTAAATCAGACAGAATCAGATCTAAATTCACATAAAAACAGTTGTCTATAAGTAAGTTTGTAGATGACACCAAGTTGGGGGAAAGTGTTGATTTGCTAGAGGTCAGGAAGGCCCTGCAGAAGGACCTGTACAGGTTGGATTGATGAGCAGAGGCCAACGGGATGAGGTTCAACATGACTAAGTGCTGGGTCATGCACTTTGGCCACAACAACCCCATGCAGTGATATAGGCTTGGGGGAGAGTGACTGGAAAGCTGTGTGAGGAAAAGAATCTGGGGGTGATGACTGATATTCACCTGAACATGAGCCAGCAGTGTGCCAGGTGGACAAGAAGGCCTACAGCATCCCAGCTTGTATCAGGAACAGTGCAGCCAGCAGAACCAGGGAGGTGATTGTCCCCCTGAACTCTGCTTTGGTGAGGTCACACCTCAAGTACTGTGTTCAGTTGTGGGCCCCTCAGTACAAGAAGGACATCGATGTCCTGGCAAGTGTCCAGAGAAGGGGATATAAAGCAAGTCCTGTGAGAAGCGGATGAGTGAACTGGGGTTGTTTAGTCTGAAGAAGAGGAGGCTCAGGAGAGACCGTTATTGCTCTTTACAGCTACCTGAAAGGAAGTTGTGGGGAGCTGGGGGTCAGCTTCTTCTTGCAGATAACTAGTGACAGGATTACAGAGAATGGCCTCAAGTTGCACCAGGGGAGGTTTAGGTTGTAAATGAGGAGATATTTCTTTTCAGAGAGAGTATTTGGGTATTGGAAAGGGTTGCCCAGAGAGGTGGTGGAGTCACTGTCCCTGGGCATGTTCAAGGAAAGGTTGGACTTAGTGCTTAGGGACATGGTTTAGTGGGTGACATTGGTAGTAAGGTAATGGTTGTAACAGATGATCTTGGAGGTCTTTTCCAACCTTAATTATTCTATGTATAGTGGTAACAGTACAATTCAGAAATGAAGATAGGATAAAGAATCTAATACCAAGTAAGCTTGACAGTAAAGAGATGACAGTTGGAATAAAGTTGTTCTGTTGTATAACAACAGAATGAAATCTGAAAACTGTCACTGAATGTGACTCTTGCTTCTTCATGAATTGTCCAAAGTCTCTAGCAATAGATATGTTCTCATTCATAATTTCTGGAAAATATTAGGTATGTTGATCACCAAATTTGGAAATAAGAAATGCTGTTTCACATGAATATTGCCAGAAAGAAATTTAGGGAATTCAGTCATCAAGAGCAGGGGAAGACTTGAATAATACCACTTTTATTTTCTCATTACTATTGAAATATTTAGGCTTTTTTTTTTTTTATTTTATTAGACAGAAGTGTTGTTTTTGGATAGAGGATATCTGCATTGGAAAGTCTGCCCTTCTGCAGCTGCACTTGCTAAAGATTATATCTACTTTGGAGGAAGTGAAGACAATCTTAATTTCTGAGGGTTCCTCAGAAGCTAAATTATTTTAGTTTAGTTTTCTCTTCCCAGGACACTTGGTAAGTCTGCTTTCTTATTTGCATCTTGCTCAAAATGCAATGCCAGTACTGCTCAGTACTTTAATTTATAAACAACTTCCAGTATTGTACCTCTTATACATTCTTCACATTCCCTTCCCTGGCTATGAAGAGGAAGATTGATTTTCAATTTTTTATCCCAATTTTTCAGATCACCTAACTTAATAGGGTTGGCCCCACTTACATTTAAATTTTTTTTTCTGGAGTCTTAAGCTGAATAACAAGCACCACATTAATTTTTGGTATCCCTATGTTGTGTTTCATCTCAAATAACCAATGTCCAACAGGGGTGTATCCTGAAATCCGTTACATTTTGCATTTCCTTACTTCTAAAAAACATTTCACTGTCCTCCTCCAGTGGTACCCCTAATGAAAAAAAAAAAAAAAAAAAAAAAAAAAAGGTACTTTTCAGAATGGCTGTTAATAGCCTTTTTACTAATAGCCTCATTACTTCCTTTCTGATAACCTACCTACCTTTATAGGTATTATAGGATAACCTTTTTCACTATCCTTTTATACTTCCTATGTGAACTCAAGAATCCCACTGTCAACTTGGAGAAAACAGACTGTTTTGAGAAGAATGGTTGAATTATGTATATTCATTTAAAAATAAGTTCTGAATGGTTGAATTATGTATATTCATTTAAAAATAAGTTCTGAACCTCAGTTTATCTGTCAGATATTATCCTGCCTAAATGTGTGGTGATATATCAAAGGAAGAAGATGAAGAAGGAAGATCCATAAGAAACAAAATAAAAGCAAAGTGAAGGTGCTGTCATACAGGGTAACGAAGATGTTTTTAGAGAAACATATCAATTGTTGTCTACCTGGCAACTCAAAGCCTGTGCATTTCTCAACCCACATTTAAACTCAAAGTGTCCATTCCTTAAGGATGCTGGCTTGAAGGGCTGGAGGTGCATGGGTGGGTGGGATATACAGAGTGAATTAGGAAATACTGACATAGGACAAGGATAGCTGCTGTCTGGATTAGAAATGAATGGCCAATTTTCCTCAGCGATATCTGAAAAGACATATCTGGAAAGATGATGGAGGTGTTGGGGAGAGGGATACATATGGACCGTTATTGTTTTTATCCATTGCTGTGCATCCTACTTACTTTTGGATGAATAAGTAATGCCCCATTTTGAAGAAAATATTTTTAATTCACTTTAATCTTCTTCTGTCACAGGCTCCTGTAGCCATGAATGAAAGGACATATAGGTACCAAATTAGCTTGACAGGGAATGACCCTTATAGACCCTTTAATCAACAATATGATTCCAGAAAATATTTTAAAACAAACAGCTACATAAGTCATCACTTGAAACAGTATAATAAATATTTCTTGTGAGACAATATCTTAATAGGCCATAAGAAATTTAAAGCTGTTTATTTGCATCTGTCATTGGTAACCTGGTAATACAGCAGACTCAAATAGCCAGTTACATGTGATTCAAATAAATATAACCATTGCACAATTTCTATGCAATTTTTCTTATTTCCTATCAAAACTTTTCAGATATCCTGTACAAAATCATACACTATATTGTATAAATAAATATATATTTATATAAATATCTCAGTGTCTAGTGAAAGATCTATGCAATGCCAGTCTCTTTTCTTCATGATGAAAATGCAAATGAAACTATTAATAGTTTATAAACGAGATTTAGCTAAAAGACAGCTAATGTGCATACTGCTCTAAGCTAAATAAAAAATTCTATTAAATTCATTGATGTAAAATCTCAAATGTTTTTTTTTTTTTGTTTTTGTTTTTTTTTTTTTTTTAATTTTGAAAATGCATCTTTAAATATTCGTCCTTCTCTGGGTTTCTCTTAGGGGAAAAAAAATAATATATATATATATATATATATTTTACATATATATATATATATATATTTTTTTTTACATATATATATATATATATATATTTCTTTGTACCCTAACATCACAACACCTGAAAAAAAATATTAAAGAAACTGATGGTTATTTTTTTTTTCCCTACAGAATCTTAACACTATGCAGTGAAATAAAAGTGCTCCTATCACAACCTAGCCTCTTATCTCAGGAACAGAATGCAACTTAAACAGGATATAGCTGCAATGCAGAACCACTTATTTAGATTCTATGCAGGAAAAATATTGTGCTGCTGCAAAACCATGTGATGGAAAAAAAATAAATACCTGTCTTTCTCATAGACTACAAAATGAATAAAAAACTCAAAGTTTACAGTTTGCTTAGTGTATTAACCTATGGACCTCAATATTGTAAAGTGAAAATATGGATCAACTCCGACACTTAATTTTCATAGGACAAATAGAGTCTCGATTAAATATTTCTCAGGAATCTAAGGGAAACCAATAGTGTTTGCAGAACTAGTAAAGCTTAGTTTGGATCTTAAACCTTTTGTTTGTAAGTTCTTATCTGTAAAGCCTTTAAGGTAAGCTTTGTTCCTAAAGTTTTGATGTTGTCTCAGTGACTCTAATTGTGAATGTAACAAGACAAAAAAAAAAAAAAAAAAAAAGGGAACTGAAACTGGCTTAATGTGTTTTATAGATTTTCTGTCACCAAATTATTATTACTGGTCCCCTGTTGGCACTATTGCACAAAGATGTTTTAAACGCAACTTCCAACCATTTGATTGAGATTTTTCTATAACAGAGTTAAACCCCCAGGTAATTGTCAGGAACCTCCCTGGAATACTGAGAGACTCTGAGACCAGAAAACACAAACATCCAATGATCTGAACTGAAAATAGATCTTTGTCCTGAGATAATCAATGGAACCCTGTAAACCCTTGCATACACAGACTGTATAGGTATACTGATTCACATGAAATAATAATTTAATATTTAAGATAGATGGGTAATATATAAAGATGAGGGACATTATAAAAATTAAATTTTAGAGCAGAATCAGTGATTGATGGTGTGGTTTAAATAACAGAATTAAACACTTGTCTTCTTTTCATAGTGCTACATGATTATTTTCTTTTTACAGTTCTTCCTCTGAACAACTCACTTGGAAGGAAAGAGAAGCACTGAAGTGAAAAATGACTTCATCTGCCTGCTTGCAGAACTTCTTCTCTGGATGGTGATAGTTCTGTACATTACAATTAACACCAAAAAATATCATAGATTAAAAGATGACCTTATAGGTGAACATACTGAAAAAAATTGTCTCTGAGAAAGTGTATTAGTTTACTTTGTACTAAACAGTGAGCTAGAACAACAGCAAGTGCAGAAGTTTTCTTCAAAACAATAAAAGCCTTATAAGCTAACAGAGACACAGGTCCCCCAAAAAAATTTGAACATGTTTTTTTGAAGTAAGGACTTCATTTGGTTTCCATTTAAGGTACCTGAAATTTAGGATTGTGTAGTTTATAGCTCGGTATTTTTAATGTTAATGCCTTGTATGGCCACACTGTAGAATTGTTGGATAGGCATATATTTTATTCTAAAGGAAAACGCACACTTTGTTGTCTGCGTCCATACAAGCTGCTCTCTCACTCCCCCTCCTCAAAGGGGAAGGAGGAGAAAATACAACACAAAGGATTCAAGGGTTGAGATAAGGACAGGGAGATCAGAGATCGCTCAACAATTGTCATGATGGGCAAAACAGACACAGAGTAGGGAGACAGTAAGATTTATTGCCTATTACTAACAAGCTAGAGAAGTGAGAAATAAAGAAACAAAAAAATGCCTTCACCCCCATCCACCCTCATCTACCTCCTCCCCCATGACTGGCACAGGGGAATGGGGGAATAAGGGTTGTGATCAGTCTACAGCACTTTGTCTCCACTGCTTTCTCAGTCATTCTCTTCCCCTGCTCTAACGTGGGTTAGTGGGTCATCCATGGGATGCTGTCATTCCCAAACTGATCCTGTGGGTACTGCCCACAGGCAGCAGCTCTTCAAGCAGTGCTCCAACATGGCTCTGTACAACGGGGTCCATCCGTCAGGAGTAAACTGCCCCAGCACAGGTCCTCCATGGGCAGCAACTCCCCTCAGACTCTCTACTCCTGTGTGGGCTCCTCTCCACAGGCTGCAGCTCTGGCCTGGGGCCTGCTCCGGGTCCTCCATAGGCTGCAGCCTCCCTCAGTGCAGGTCCACCTGCTCCACCAGGGGCTGCAGTGTGGAACCCTGCTCCACTGTGGTACTCCATGAGCTGCAGGGGGACAGCCTGCTTCCCCATGGCCTCACCACAGGCCACAAAGGACTTCTGCTCTGGCATCTGGAATACCTCTCCCCCTCCTTCTTCACTGACCGCAGTGCCTGCAAAGCTGTTACTCACTCCTCTCTCTCCCAGCTGCTGTGTAGCAGCATTTTTTTCTTCCCTGTCTTAAATCTGCTCTCACATAGGTGCAAACAATATTGCTTATCGGTTTGGCTCTGGGCAGTGGCAGGACCCTTTTCTAACATGGGGCAGCTTCTCGATTCTTCTTGCAGAAGCCACCTCTATAGCCCTCCGCTAATAAAACCTTGCCACATAAACCCACTACAATAATAAACTCATATTCCTCCCAAAAATGAGTGACAGCATGCCAGAATCATCTGAAAGAAGATGTGATAAAAGTAATGGTCATCTATGTGACATTTTTCCCAGCTTTTGAGGGACTGTATAAAAAATAATAATAATAAAATAAATAAATAAATAAATAAATCCATCTGTTCTGGAGAAGCTGTCCTGAAGTTTGAAGGTTTACCAGTTTTGGGACTCTCTAGATCCCTATTTTCTAATTATTTTTAGGACAGAGATCTGTTTTGAGAAGCAAATATATCACTGAACTTTCTTTAATGCATGAATAAAAGTAGTCAGAGAAGGAAAAAAAGAGAGCTACCAGTGAACTTAAGACTTTTCAACTGAGAGATGGATAAATACCAATGTGATGTGTAAAGCTATGCCTAAAACCCACTTCCACTTTGTGTGGGCTCCACAGCTGGGGTTCAAATAATATGGGTTTAGATACCATTTACTTTTAGATAGCTGCAATGCACATATCTGCATTCAAGTTAGTCACCCTGGCCTCCCCATACTTGGAGAAAAACAGAACATTTACACTGGGCCTTTTCTGGCTTACATAAATCATACTTGGAATGGATACATCACTCACTAAAAGGATATATCTTTCTCTACTACAAGTAGTTAATGACATACAGATATTCCAATGTGGAGAGCTACAGCTGGCCAAATGAATCATGAACTGCACCTCCATATGCCAAGTACATCCTGAAATATTATGGAAGGAAAAGAAACAACCTGTTGGCCCTTAATATTCACACTTTGCTTATATCATAAGATCAGATCATAAAATTTTCCATGTTATGAAGACTTTATCTGAATATGTTTCCTGGTATGCCTTCATAAGAAAATAAAGGGCCTGTGAGAAAATACTATACTAGTTTAGCTAATCTACTTTTTCATCATTTTACTACAGTGAAGGAAGATCTTCGTCTATGAATTCATTTAAATTCTTAAATAGTTATATTGCAGAAAAGCAAAGACAAAGAGGAGATTTTTTTTTTTTTTTTCCTAACACAGCTCCAGTTAGATCTATTCCTAGTACAACTTTGTGACCTGGTTGTTTCTTTATTACTATTATTTTATTTTATTGTGTGTGTGTTGTCTGTGATCCAAAGACCAGGACTCTCAGCTCTGAGACAGGTAGTCCATGAAGGGTAAGTGGCAGATATGAAATTATTAAGTTCATAGCTGTTACCCGTGGAGTGTATAATGCTGACTAACATGGGACATGGCTTAAGTGAAATCTTTACTGATTTAGTATTTTGCTGGAGCAGACTCCACTAACCAATTAACACTAATTGCTTATCTATGGAGAAAACTTAAAGGAGCCAAGTATCACTTTTTATTTTTTTATTTTATTTTTTCCCATTGCCACTGAAAATCAGAAAAGCCATCTCAGGCACAGTCATATAAGTGCACCAACTTAATTTACAACAGTCCTTTCTATGAAATAAAATGGACTTTTATAGTCAGAGGGGAAAACAAAGTGTAAGTGATTAATAATTCCTTAATAATAAAAAACCCTGGTTTTTGTGTGGTTAATTAACACTCTAGCTTGCAATAGACAGTAACCTTTTAAAAAGTGGATTCTGCTATGTGTAATGAAAACAGAACTGGGAAACGATGAAGTAATAATGGATTCCTGGATAGGGATAGGTAGTGGAGACTACAGAGGCTGTAAAAATCATTCTGTCTGCAATGTGATATCTCAGCAGTCCTCCACAGGATTTCAATAAAGACAATTTGGTCACATGAAAGAGAAATACTTAGACGTGTCAGCCAGAAAAGCACCAGAGATTGTAAAACTCACAGAGCAGTGCTTTTTAACAATTGTCTCCGGATAGCAGATATGAGGAAAAAGAATTTGGGTTCTGAGTATCTAGAATGTTCCAAATCGATAAATCATTACTTATTCCCCTTCAAACTTCATTAATCCTTTTTACAAAATGATTGCCTTATCTATATGAACCTTAAAAATCTTAAATGACTCAGGTATTTGTTTTTACTTGAGTTTGTTTATCTGGCCAGTTCCCTAAAAGTCCTATTTATGGCCAGGAAAGACATTGTTTAACGAGCAACTTGTATCAGTGGTGAAGAACTATAATAATTTAAGTGCTTTTCTGTATTAGCATCATTTAACCATATCTATTTGCCTTATCTTGGCTGCAGTTTCTGTTACACTGAGGCCAACAGTACCATTTGAATCCAGGCAGAAAAGAATTCCAGCAATATAAGTACCAGCTACAAAGCAGCTGTGCCAAGAGAAGGGGAGTTGCTGCGAATAAATGTGATGAAAAGCAGTTGCAATGAAAAAGTGTAGCATATAATACAAATGTGTAGGACAGGGGAGAGGAAAACAAAAGACACAAACACTCAGGTGTCCAAACCATAGAAAAATGAAGAAGAAAAGACTGCAATTCACAATAAATAATAATAATAAATAATCTATAATAATAATAATAAATAATCTATAATCTATATATTTGTCTATATATCTATAAATTCATACATATATGTATGAATATATTTATAATATGGATATGTATAGATATATTACACATAGAAAAATATAAAAATAATACAGGCATAATGTACAGATATGTGCATACATACATATACAAAGAAAAATGCAGAAAATAAACCATAGCAGTAAATTAACTTACAGAAATTAACATAATGGTGCTGAGCAGAATTAACAAATTCAGACATCCAGAAAATTTGGAAAGTTTGAAACTATAAAATTAATATGTAACTGTCACCCCAGACTTATTTTTGATAACTATCATTTTTCACAAATGACACCTGGGGTATAGGATCCCTCTTGTGGAGGGGACCTCATCCTTCTGAGGAGTCATGTGCTTCTTCTTTCATTCCTGTAGAGACCTTAATCCTAGTCAACAAGAACAGTAGCAGAAGAAACTGTTCATGCTTCAAAGGAAACAGGCTTAAGCATGTTCTACTCTCCTGCTGCATAGTCATGGTTTGGATTAGGAAATAATAGGCTGTAGGGAGCCAGGAGTCAGAGCTGAGTACATTTTTAAAATCTTTAAAGGTAGGCAGAAAGCTTAGAAGCTGTGCATAATTTATAGCTGTCTATCATCTTCAATGTCTTGATAACCCAGAAATGTGAACCTGGGAACTACTAAAGTAGCTACTTAAAAAAATCATTGCAGAACTATGTCTACTAGCTGTTATTGATTCAAGCAATTTCAATTTGTTTTGTTCTAATCTCAGATCATAAAGCAACAGCACACAAAATACTTCTGATAGGATTGTCAGTGTAAATTTTTAGTGAAATGAACACTTGTCACAATTTCTATAATGTAATATATATATTACATATATATATATTGCATATGTGTATATAATATCCAGGATATTCTTAGAGCTAATGATTTTTCATTATTGTGCTTATCATATACCGTACAGTGAACTAAGCTTTAAATTAAATACAGACAGTCCTGAGTCACAAGTTTAAAGTCAGACATTTTTAAAATTTGTTGCTGTCATGGATTTTATTTGTATTATTGAAAAAACAAACTAAGAAAACAAAAACAAAAACAAAAAACAAACAAACAAACAAAAAAAACAACAGTGAAAAAGAGTGAAAAACAAAAAGAATAGAAAATAACCTTTTATATACTGAAATAAATAAATAAATAGGGAGTTATGTTTTATTTCAATAAATCTGATGTTAACTGAAAAAAAAGACTTGTAAGTAGAACAATTTTTTTATATATATATATTTTTATTTTTGGCTACAATTTAGTTCTATTTAATTAATTAATTAATTTAGTTTATTTTATTGCATTGTAGTTCATTTATAAAGCTCAGTGATTTAAATGTTCAAATAAAATTTTAGTTGTACTGTAAAGGTAAACTGAATAACAAGAAATTTAAAAAATGGTTGAACACACATAGTAATTGAGATTACCAAGGTCTGTCACATGCTAAAATATGTTTTCTTTACCTCCAAAAAGAATAATAATGAAAAGAAAAACACTACTATTTATGCCTGTTCTTTGAATCGGGTATCTTATGTATACATGTATACTTTTTTCATTCCAGAATCTTTATTAGTGTCTTAGGCAAGGCTTATGATCAATACTTATTTGGAGATTATATGATTGAAAATAATCTTATGATAAATCAGCGTTAAAAACAATATTTTTATTCCTAAAGCATCTTTTTAATCAGTCTTATCTCTAGATAAATTTAAATTATCTTACATAAGGATCTATAATTTCTAATAAATATTCCATGCATAGATGCACAAATACGGAATCTGGAGGTGAAGCCCACTTGCACTGAAAAGAGTTTGGAGGAGGAAGGTACTTATGACATGGAGATTGAACGTGGTTGAGAGTTCTGTGGTTGACTCTCAACAGCCCACTTGCTAAAAAGATAGTTTGCTTTTACCTTAGAATTTTTCTGTGGAATTTTCCAATATATAGTACTTGAAATATTTTTCCTGAATTCACATTATAAATTTAAAAGTTTCCTTTTCATCTAAAACAATACTTATTTACTTCCCAAATTCATAATTTCCACATATTTCAGCAACAACATTTTTATTTTCAAGTTATACTCCCAACTCAAATAGGGAAAATAAAAATGAACATTCAAAAAAGGCATCTTGCTTTATCTTTTATATCTTAGAGAAAATAAACAAAACTAATTCAGTCTTAACTATAACAGCATGACTCAACCTCATTGCCAAAGACGGTATTTGCCAAAGATGGTATTCATAGTAGCTTTTTAGGAGTGACTTTATTATACGATCCATCATGTAGGTTTTGTCTCCATGGAATTAAGGTTATTGCACTATTGCAGCTTTCCTTTCTGTAGTTCTACTCACATGAAACTTCTGAGCTGTTCATTGGAGGACTGGATTCAAAATATGTCCATCCCAATTACACTAGATCATCAAAAATATTACCACACAAAATTGTCTATGAACAGAAAAGAATAGTTTGGGCAGTGGTTCCTACTGCGGTGGGCAATTAATAAGCTGGTTTGTGTGCAGTACAATTTCTCCCATTCAGATCTCTGTGCAGTTCAGCTAAAATCCATTTGGCAGCCAAGCCAGCCAAAGGAGCAATTTAAAAACAATGGATTGCCAAGAAGCATTGAAAAAAAAAAAAAAAGTGTTATTTTATTGAATAAATATCATCTGAAAGATAGATCCAAGAGGAACAGATGGTTTAGGTGACTGGACATCATTTGTTAAATAACTGAATATAATAGAATTCATGTTATAAAGTGCTAGTGACCATGGCACCCACATGCTGATACACAGCAAAGACTCCGAGATCTTCTAACTAATTCATCTGTCTCCTTATTTTCTTTGAGTTTGATAGGCTGATTTTTAACTTTCCTGTGTCTTTGGTCATTCAGATTAGGCTTCAGGGTAAGGTCTTTGCCATACCTTGCTGGTAAGTTAAAGTGATACAGTTTTGATTATTACTTATCATGATGGAAAAAATGCTTTGGTTCCTGCTGCTAGACATGTACACTCTCTGTTGATGCCTACACTGTATTTTGGGAAGTAATCTTAATCAATCCAAAAGCCATTGACTGTCCATGCAGAAAATAAAACTAGAAATGTGTTCCCAGGTGCAGTCAGAGTCTGCCTGCCAGAATGCATGGGATCCTGCCTGCCAGAGCACATCTTTGGCCTCTTTGTGTCTGTTAACATAATACCAGTTCTGGCCCAAAGCCCTGCAGAGAGTCAGCAGGGCAACTACACAGAGAGCAAAAGGCAGAGTATTGATGGCCACACTCAAAACTGTTTTTCAAAAGGCTGGGTTTCCAGATCTGAAGCCATGCCTCTAGGAACAGCGATGTTCCTAAACAGTGCAAGAACAGAAGTGGTCTTGTTCCTAAACCCCTGGGATTTGTGATTTTACAAGCAAAATCTCAAACTGAAACTAGAATGTACTGACTGGCCTTGATAAATCTAGAAGATTGACTTGGTGTATTTTTTATTGACAATTACATCAAAAGAGATGAATCTGTTAGCAAAACTAGAGAGTCTGGTATGCACTGTCCAACAGCCTTGCAACACAGAAGTTAATGGCATATAGTGCTATTACAAATTTATAGCATTAGTGGATAGGGGAAGAGCCCCCTACTACCAAAACCTGGCCATGTGAACCAAATAAATCCCCAAAGGACATGGAACTATTAGTACAAGTCTAGAGAAGGGTCACAAAAAATACTCAAGGGTCTGGAGCACCTGTATTACAAACACTGGATGAAAGAGTTGGGTTTGTTCAGCCTGGAGAAGAAAAGGCTCCCGGGAGACCTTCCAGTACCTAAAGGGAGCCTATAGGAAAACTGGGGAGGGACTCTTCATCAGGGACTGTAGTGATAGGCCAAAGGAGAATGGCTTTGAACTTAAAGAGGGTAGGTTTAGATTAGACATAAGGAAGAAATTCTTTCCTCTGAGGGTGATGAGGCATTGGAACAGGTTGCCCACAGAAGCTGTGAATGCCCCATGCCTGGAAGTGTTCAACGCCAGGCTAGATGTGGCTTTGAGCAACCTGGTCTACTGCGAGGTGTCTCTGACCATAGCAGGGGGTTGGAATTAGATGATGTTTGTGTCCCCTTTCAACCTAAGCCGTTCTATGGTTCTATGATTCTATGTGATATCAAAAAAAAAAAAATAATAAAGTGTTAATCTGAGCCTGTGTGACATGGAGTGATGAGGTCTTTCATATTTGTAAGTATGGAAAAAAAATCCAGTTTAATAACATTATCTCTTTGAAAGGATTAGGGGTCACTATGACTGCACCTTGAGAGTTCGCATCATTTTGGTAACTGCTCAGCTGGGACCTATAATGGAGTGTAAAGTTAGCCTTGGTAAAAATCATTCTTATATTCCCAGTAGCATCACTTTTATTAAGTTTTAGCCATCTGTTTTGTACCTAAGGATACTAGCTGAACCTTATGAAATGCTCCATATGATGATTATTAAAGAGTATATGCAGATCCCTCCTATTTGCCAAAGAGGGATTTTTGGAGTTTTGTCCTCTACTAGTTATACAGGACAGGTCACATTCATGTCCAGAAGGAAAACGAACAGGAAAGTTCATTAGTTCCACTGAATGCAGTGAGATGCTCATTCAGTGTCAGACATATAAGCCAAAATTAATATTTATATTAGTGCTTTTTCTAGAAATTCAGGATAGGTCTCAAACTAGAGTTTCTACATTTTTAGTGTTGGAGAGATGAAGATAGAAGACCAATCTGAAGAAATTGCCTTGGCTGGATAGCAATGGGTCTTTCTGTGGTGATGGCAAGACTATACATCCTTATAAGTGATCTTTAACAGTCTAGCCTTAGACCCAGCCACCACTTGCTGGGCTTGGCTGGGCTTGTTGAAAGTCAAGACATGGGAAAGCTGTGATCATAGAGAGGGTTTCATTTTTCTGTCAGGTTCCAAATATTTGGACAGTGCTTTTATTCTAGAAATGACAATGGAGTCACTTTTTGGTCTCTGACTTCCACTCAAAAGTAGTTATTTTAAGCAGCTTATTTAAACATGTCTAAAATTAGTGTTGGTCGACCTGAAAAACATGAGTATCTTTCATAGTGAAAATAAGCCACTTATGCTGTAATTAGGAATGATAAGTCTCCTATAAATAGAGAGCAATATAAAACTTCTGCTAGATTCGGATCTCCTAAGTTACAGTGACTGAAGTCCAGAGCATGGAAGAGAAGGAGACGGAGAAGGAGATGGGGAAGGGGGAAAGAGAGGGAAGGGGAGGGGAGGGGAATTGCAAGCCCCATATTTAATTATTTTACAAAACAAAACTATCATATTAACAGAGCTATCAACTAAAATTTTAGCACAGCATGAGGAATGAACACCTTCAAGTTGCAGGGCCTGTACAAACAAAAGCTAAATTTTAGTGGAGGTATATTATTCATGGAAAAATAGGTGAATAGGGACTATTTATATAAAGTACACATTTATTAGTGTACATAAATAGAATGTATCTAACTCAGAGAACTATTGCATTAAAAGTGCCATCCCCTAGATGTTGACAGTTGAAAAATCTGTTGAAAAAATCTGTCCAGACAGCAGGAAAGAGACAGCATTTGTATGCTGAGGGGATGCCTCTGCCATCTTTTCCTCTTTTTTTTTTTTTTTTTTTTTTTTTTTTTTTTTTTTTTTTCTGGGAATAAATATAGTTTAACAAAGCAAAACAAAAAGTAAAAATAAAATAAAAATAAAAAAGGCAGATAATCACCTACTGTAACTTTTCTTCATGATCAAGTATGCTTTGTTCCTTTGTTCCTTTATGCATGTCTTTTTCTGTAAAAATTATCAAACCTAAATTTGTACATTAATATACTGTGTGCAAAGCTAATCCTTAAAATGTTATCTCCAATACCATATGAGATAAGTAGTGCACCAAATGTATATTTTTGAAAATACAGTGCTGAATAGTGAACAGTAACAAAATTATTTTTAAGAATAAAGCCATATATGTTTTAGAAAATTTGAGCTGTTTATGAGCACATTCACAAGGCAATGTGAAGGTGGCATTGTTTTCTCTATAACCATAGATCAGTAAGATAGAAAGCTGTTTCATGTAAGCATAAAGCACAATGAGCACTATAAATCTGCATGTTAGATTTTACACATATCGAGTGTTCATTATTGCTTCAAAATTATTTAATAACAACATTTAATTATATATGGCCTGTAACTAAGAAATTTTACCTAATACCCTTGAAGCTCCATCAATGATATCTGGATTGCTTATGTTAAAATATTACCTGTAATTAATATTTCAGACTCCTAATTTTAATACCTGAGTTTTTCAACCTCTTGAATATTTTTAGGACAGGGAACCTGCTATTTTGTCTTACAGATTTCTCTGTGCAGCATTGTTCTGACTCCAGTGGAAGTTCCCAGCTCACCTCTGAGCAAGTCCTTCCCAGAGACCAAACAACAAAACTGCAGTTCCAGTGTCAGCAGCACAGCTGTCTCAATGTACCACTGACACTGAAGTTCAATCCTCCCTAACTCCATCTGAACCTATATGTGACAGTCACACCTTGAGATGGACAGACAGATTTGCAACACCTTGCACAAGCAACATTCTGGGAGAAATGGATTATCTCTCAATATCATAGCCTGCTCCACTAGAAAAGGCAGGGGTCACATACACACTCCCTAACAATAAGTGCTCATTTGTCAATGAGCCACCATCACTACATTGTTATCTGGTCCTCAGAAGGCTGACAAGTCTAATGTGACCATAGGGGTCCACCAACCCCCAAAACATCAGATTCGTTTTTTTCTTCAGGTCTCAAGCTGTCTGTTCACAGGAGTGTCTGTTCTAGGATCACATATTTCAAAAACAGCACTTTGAAAGTAAGAGTGTTGAAAAATCTTTCTAAATAACAGTAAATATAGGGTTGAAATATAATATTATGTACAGAATTGCTTTTGTTCACATATCGCTGTGATGGTAGACAGCCAGCACGATCTGTTCTAAAATAAAGCACATAGCATTTCACAACTGAAAGCTCAAAACATGATTCAGTTCTTTACCATTGATTTTCCTATAGCTTTAGTTTTTTGATACTGCACTTTTTGTGTCAGTAATAAATAGTGAGACCATCAGATATGTATGGGATGAGTGACATACCTTGTAATTGGATACAGTTGAGCATAGTCCACAGATGATCAGTAGTATCATACAGAATATTGAATAGCATACCGACAATACAGTTACACAATGACATGCTGATCTGGATTTTTCCAACTTTTTGAAAATGCACTTTCTTTTGATATAGATTTCTCCATGCTACCAACTCTACTAGCATCTGCAGATTTTCAGCTGGACGGGAGTGTTAGAACTGACCATAATTACTTTTTTCAATAGCTGTTTACTCCTGCTGTCACTGATTACAGATGCTTTGTAGTGTCCCACACTGAAAGAACTGAGATACATTTGCCTAATCACACTTTTTCTGACATGAAGGAAGATTTAGATTAGATACGAGGAAGAAATTCTTTGCCTAGAGAAGCTGTGGATGCCCCACCCCTGGAAGTGTTCAAGGCCAGGGCTTTGAGCAACCTGGTTTAGTGGAAAGTGTCCCTGTCCATGACAAGGGTGTTGAAATTAGGTGATTTTTAAGGTCTCTTCTAACCCAAACTGTTCAATCATTCTATGATTTTGCTACTTTTGTGACATAACTTTTGACACTCCTGGGAATTACAGCTAGTGGGCAGAGAAGCAGTTCTATGCCATGAGAGGTGAGGATGTATTTAAGATCTGTCAGCCCCTTCAGTTTTTGCAGTTTGGAAATGAATCAGCTATAGCTGAAAACAAAATTTCTGCTTTCTATGCTTTAGCTTAAGACTAAATCTGATTCTCTATCAACAATAAAATTATTGCAGAAAAATACCATAAGGAGAGCAAAAGTAACTGTACAAATCAAGTTTAAGGCATTTTTGCAACATTTTCATCAAAACATTAAAATCATATGAAATTAAATTAATTCAGTTCAGACAAAACCACTCAATTTTTTATGTCAGTGATATCCCAAATCTCAAAAACAAACAAACAAAACCCAGCAACAACAACAACAAAAACAGAATCCACTTCTATATATTCACATTTATTTTTTTTTTTTTCATAAGACTATTTATAAGTGGATGGATGCATAGGTAAGTTTCACTTATCCTTCTAGAATGCCTCAGCTGGCTATTTCAGACTCGCTGAGACTTGGATTTTAACTCTGAAAGTCACTACTTGGTCTTTTGGGTATGTCAGTATGTCTATTATGACATACATGTACATCAGGGCTTTTGTTTCTGCAATTGTTCTGCATTAGAACTAGAAGTGTACATTAGCATTAGAAGCAATTAAAGGTTTTTATAGATAAATGTTACAAAAATGTAGCTTTGAATAAAAACTCTACGGTTATAACTTATTCATTAAATAACTATAAATTTGGAATCTGTTGTCATATGTACTGATGTGTATAGAAATAATATAACAGCACTTGAAATACCGATGGAGGAAGCTTCAAAGTCAGCCTCACAGCCATAAATTGTAAGTAAAAATACGGGAAATTTCTCTTTTTTCAACAATCTATGCTGAGTAGGGAAATTTTGGTAAATTCTATGTTGACTGTATTAAATTCATTACATCTTTTTTTTGTCTGTGTGCTCAGAACTGTACACAGCACTGTTGAAACCTCTGCACCATGATTTCCTGCCTGTCTTACTGTCATTAGCTAGACTATACTTGATTTCCTCAAATTGCTTTCACATTTCCTGCTTCTGATCTTTTTCCCTCTGTCCTTCTATTCATTTGCTCTTTTCTTGCCTCTCTCTCTCGTCTTCCTTTTGAGCTTCTCACATTGCTATTTTTCCATGTTTTTCTTATGCTTAGAAATGTTTCTCATTCTTTGTTCATAGAAGTCTTTTCTCCTCCTTCCAGAAAACAATTTCATTAAACAAGACTACAATATTTGTTTTTATACCAAAGCTATTTTAAATCTCAGATGATAAAATTTATACAAACTAAAACAGTAATAAACATATTTTAGTTATTTTCTAAAATAGTTGTCTTTTTTTTTTTTTTTTTAAGACAAGTTTATTTACAACACTTTCATAAAAAGATGGTGATTCATCTCAGTTCTTCTTCCAACACATCGGAGAAGTACACAGATGTCTTTTAAATGGACAGAACAGGGTGCAGAGAGATACAGGTCTTTGATTCATTTGAAATAAGTGGATTATCAGTTTCATTCTGCAACAGCATTTTTAAACCCAGCAAGACAGTTTCACATATAGAATCACAGCGAAGTATTTATGCTTTCATAGATGTTTACATATATGCTTACTGTTGCTGGTAAGGCACAAGAGGACAAAAGGAAAAAAGATGATGGGTTCATAGAGTTGCTCTGTGTTCACAAAGGTAGATGAACTAAAGGCCAGACATTTCATCAGTTTTTGCTGCAAGCAGATTTACATTTGAGTCACATGAAAAGGGCGTTTCAAGTTAGTTATAATTACTGTTGGAATCACTATGTCCACTACCTGATTTTTGTTTGTTTGAACTGAAGAATTTTGTACATGTACTCATATGGCTACTTTGGCAATGCTGTTAGTCATTTTACTGCAGACTTGTGTTAAAGCTATATCTAGGTTTCTGCAGAAAGTCTATAAGGTATAGCTTCTTCTGTCTATACACATAGCTGAAACTCAGCCTCATATTACCTCTTCACTTCTTGCTTATTATGGCTATTATTTTCTGGTCTTGAGGAAAGTGGTCCTATTGATATATGACTCTGCAGAATACTGCTGATTTAAGGGTTTTTGATCACAAAGAGCTTTATATTACAAAAGCATCAATATTAAATATAAACATATTAATATTAACCCCTACTAATGACCTATCTGAAGAATTCCAATATTCTGAGCAACATTTTAAAGCATCAAGCATCATGAGAAAAATGAATGGATCATACTGCTTGACATTTTCCTTAGCAGTAATCAGACTCAAAGAACATGTGCTAAGTTAGTCAATTTTGCACAAGAAAAATAAAGAATCTTGTGAAACAATGTGGAATTTCAAATATATTTTAATTGCTTTTTATTCTTTTAATTTGAAGACTAAATACCCTGTTGTTTTCCGTAGCATTTTGCAACACTATTGGATGCTCTAAATTGTATGCAATTTTGCTATTTATAGACATAACAGCACAGTATGTTTCCTATTGTCCCATCATGCAAAAATTAATATCAGTGTTCAGTTGTTACTGTTTCCTAAAATATTATCAGTGCAAGGTTAAGGTGAACTGTTGAAAGATTTAATCCAAGTGGACCAGGATAGGCAAATACTAGTCTAATAGTGTGGGTACACAGTCCATTGTAGACGTATGTGGAAAATATTATAAGGTTCTCAAAGTTATTGTTCATCTGGATGCTTGTTAAACAAACATATCTAAGGTGTTTGTTCTTCCAATACCACAACCTAAATTTTATGATAGTATTTTTTTAATGTCCTGCATGGAATGTGTAATGGTTTCCTAGCTCTAGAATGGCATGAAGATGTGATGAATACATGGTGTTAATGATGTACAGTGCAGTAAATTGTACTAATGTTGCTGACTTTTATTTTTGAGTCATCATATGACTATCTTCTTCCTCTTTTTGGAGGCAAACTATGGCCATGACAATATGGGGTTCTCTTCCCAGGTGAGATACAAATCTTCACTGTTTGCATGGATAGTAGCCATTTGGGCTGTATTACATTGCATTCAGGTTTATGTCCTGAAGGCTATTTTATGGCAGACCACACAGATACGATCAATACCCAGCAACAAACCTTCTGACCAAGGGTGTTGCTTCTTTACTGTTTCTGTTATCTTCATTCATGGTATTCAGAGTTCTGTTTTTGTGGTATTCAGAGTTCTGTTGTTATTAAACAGAAAACACTGAAAAAAATAAAATCTGTTTGTTGCAAATTTAATGTTCTGACCAGCCAAATTTTGTCTGTAAGACTAAAACTATTTTATACATTTATTCATACGCATTACTCTATATAAATACCTGTGAAAAATGAAAGTAAAATTACTAAAAGTTCTTTAAACATTACAGAATAATCATTGCCACTAGATACTGCATGCAATGCACATACTTTTTATGATCACACACTTCTATATATTATTTTTCACAAATAAACCTCAGGCGTATTTTGTACTCCACACTGCAGAGAGCACTCTTCAAACACTGACATTCATTCAGCATATAATTTAGATATAGCCAACATGATTGTGTTATCTTCAACTATAAAACATAGTCAGGAGGATAACATCTCTTAGGGGAAAATTCTTCAACAAGAATACTGGAGAAGTATGTATGCAGAAATCTTGTTATCAAAAAGGAAAAAAAAAAAAAAGAAAATAAAAGAAAAGAAAAAGAAAATGATAGATCTATCTCTATAGAACCTAGGGTAATGGTGGGGAGAACTACTTTGATAATATATTGTACCCTATGGTCACATGTTTTTATACTCAAAACATTCTAATACCCCCCAGAAAACAAGAATGATTTAGTATTTAAGGAGAACTTAAATTTAAACTACCACTTTGTTTAGGGATGTGTGGTGGTTTTACCATGCTGGGCAGCTAAACACCACAACCGCTCTCTCACTCCCCCTCCTTAGATGAGGATGGGAAGAAGTAAAGCAAAGAACAACTCACAGGTTGAGATAAGGATAATTTAATTAAAGGTAAATAAAAATAAAAATAAAAATAAAAATAAAAATAAAAATAAAAATAAAAATAAAAATAAAAATAAAAATAAAAATAAAAATAAAAATAAAAATAAAAATAATATGAACTAAACAATTTAACTAAAGGGAAAAAAAAGGGGGGGAAAGGGGAAAAGGGAAAAGGGAGGAGGAAAGGAAAAAAAAAGGGAGGAAAACAAACAAATAAAACAAATGAAGGCTTTGTGGAAATGCAGAGGAAAGAAATTACTCTCTACTTCCCACAAATGAGCGATGCTTGACCACATCCTTGAAGCAGGGCATCAATGCACGTAGCTGGTGTTCGGGAGGAGGACCGATGTTTTCACAACGAGAGCCCACCCCTCCCCTCTTCTTCCTGTTTCCATCTTTTATTGCTGAGTGTGACATCATATGATATGGAATATCCCTTTGGCTGGTTTAGGTCAGCTGCCTTGGTGATGTTTCTCCTCCCACTTTTCGCCCACCCCCTAGGAGGGTTAAAGAGAGTCCCAATGCTGTGACAACGCTGCTCAGCAGTAGACACAACACTGGTGTGATAACACTGCTGTTCCGGCTACAAAATTCAGAGCACAGTACTGTATGGGCTGCTGCCGGGAAAGTTAACATTCCAGCCAGACCCAGTACAGGATGACATGTTTTTGTAAGATTTAAATTCATATTTTATATTTAGTTTTCTGATTGGTACATCACATTACTAATCACCAAGTGCATATTTAACTACTGATGGCTCCTAACAGGGCCAAAAAGGAAAAATAAATGGTCTATACAGATACAATGGTATATTTTCAGTAAGGCAAATGTTATTACGTTTGAATTTCACATACAAAACTATGATGCCTTTTGAAATCCCTTCCATAAGCAGATAGCTAGTCTATCTTGACTAAAACCAAGTATAACAATGCAATGGGAAGTTCATGTTTTCCTGCTTGAATATTTAATCACATAGACCTATATCTGGGTAGCAGAATATTTTTATACTGTTTGATAACCTCAAGTCCTCAGTTTTTATCTTTATACAAATAAAGGATAATTTTTCATCTTCTGTTTGAATAAAATAGCTCAGGATAGATGACATTAGTCTAAATTTAGATGTCAAAATTTGGCTAAATTCATGTAAAGTAGATGTGCAGGTTCCTTCAGTAATCCACAGAGATCCCACAAGTATCTTGAGAGAAACAGTGACTGTAGTCAAGTCTAATCTATCCTAACCAGCCTAGCCCAGTGGTTAAATCTAAATCTGAATTACTTTGGTTAGGTGTCACAAATTCTCCCTTATGTTTTAATCCTCCTGAGTCCTGATGAAAGCTGCTCATGTTACCTGAGGATGCTCTGAAGTCAAAGAGACAAACAGGTGAAATAAAAAGACTGAGTCAGAAAAGTGTCATTTTCCTCACTGCAGCTGGAACTTTATGCATAGTGACCACCAGATATGGTTATTCATAGAATGGCCTGGGTTGGAAAGGACCTCAAAAATCTAGAAGTTCCAACTCCCCTCCCACAGGCAATGATGCCAACCACTAGATCAAATTGCTCAGGGCCTCATCTATCCTGGCCTTGAACACCTTCAGGGATAGGGCATCCATGGGCAACCTGTTCCAGTGCTTCACCACCCTCTGAGCGAAAAAAATCCTTCTAACCTCTAATCTAAATCTCCCCTCTTTTAGTTAAAAACCATTCCCCCCTTGTCCTATTATTATCTACCCGAGTAAAGAGTCCTTCTGCATCCTTTTTATAAAACCACTTTAAGTATTGAAAAGCTGAGATGAGGTCACACTTGAGCCTTCTTTTCTCCAGGCTGAGCAGCCCCAGTTCTTTCAGCCTATCTTCATAAGAGAGGTGTTCCAGTCCCTTGATCATCTTTGTGGCCCTCCTCTGGACCCATTCTAACAGCTCCACATTCTTCTTGCACTGGGGACCCCAGACCTGGATGCAGCACTCCAAGTGGGGCCTCACAATGACAGAGAAGAGGGGCAGAATCACCCCCTTTAACCTGCTGGCCACTCCTCTTTTAATGCATCCCAGGATGCAGTTGGCCTTCTGGGCTGCAAGCACGCACTGCTAGCTCGTGTCGAGCTTTTCATCCACCAGAACCCCCAAGTCCTTCTCTCTAGGGCTGCTCTCAAGGAGTTCTTCTAATCTGTACTCATGTCTAGGATTGCCCTGGCCGAGGTGCAACACCCAGCATTTAGACTTGTTGAACTTCATTAGTTCACATTTAGGTTCACATTAGGTTCACATGGGTCCACTTCTCAAGCTTTTCCAGGTCCCTTTGGATGGTGTCTTCCTTCATTGGTATCAACCATATCACTTAACTTGGTGTCATCTGCAAATTTGCTGAGGGTGCACTCAGTCCCACTGTATACATTGTTGATGAAGATATTAAACAGTACTGGTCTGAGGACAGACCCCTGAGGTACAGCACTCATCACTGGCCTCTATTTGGACATAGAGCCATTGATCACCACTCTCTGGGTGCAACCTTCAAGGCAATTCCTTTTCCACTGAATGATCCACCCTTCCAATCCATCTCTCTCCAATTTGGAGACCAGAATGTCATGTGGGACCATGTCAAAGGCCTTGCAGATGTCCAGGTAGATGACATCGATCAGTCTTCCTTTGTCAATTGATGCAGTCACTCCATCATAGAAAGCTACAGATTGTTCAGGCACGATTTACCCTTGGTGAAGCCATGCTGGCTGTCTCGGATCACCTATTTGTCTTGCATGTGCCTTGACACTTGCTTCCAGGAGGATCTTTTCCGTAATCTTACCAGGTGAATTATTTTATGTCTTACCAGATTCTGACCTGCCTTCTGCCTTTGACTGTATCCCAGTTTATGCCATTAGTTTAAATTATTTCCCACGTGATGATAGCAAGCATTAGGGAATCTTAAGAAGACGGTGAGCAACAAGAAAATTTCTATTTAAAAAATCTTGAGATCTTAATCAAATGCTTATTTTTTATAAAGACAAGGCAAATGATGTCAGATTGAAGAAGGCAAGATATACAGTGGTCATAGCTCATGAGAAAGCTACCATGTTTTTATGGCATTTGCTGTGGTACATTTGACCTCATATGTATTAGTTTTGCTACAGTGAGAAAAAGTGATTTATTGCAGTAGTTAGTTTCTAGCATTCACTGAGGAAGAGGGAAAATATTTTGTCTTCTACTGACCTGATAATCTGATTATAGTCTACTAGTACTATATAATACCAGTAACTGAAGCCATATTTATTCCATTAAATTCCCACAGGATTTTACTCAACTGAAGAAACAATATTGCTTTATTCTGAAACTAAGAAATGGAAAATAGCAAAACTCCTGCAAGACAAATGGCTATGTATATATGGATTTTATTACCTTTGTGATTATAGTATAGCAGATTTCTAGCTGCCATGTTCTTGTTCTCCAATATTGCTTTGTTTCATTTTTCTACTATTACTGCTATGTTTTACATACATTCAAATAATGTGAAAATAGGATACTGAATCTTTGAATGTATTCATGGGGAATATGTTCATGTTTTGTACAGATATAAAATTCAGGCCTCTGTCCTTTCATTCTACATAAATATCATTGAAAGCACTTAAAGAAACCAAGAGAGTTGATTTTATTTTTTCAACTAAAGGAAATAAGTTATTTAAAGTTATTTAAAAGTTTTACATAATATTTGTCTTAATTTTGTAGATTAAAATAATGAGACATAAACATTTAGTTCAGGAGGAAATTCCATAGCTTAGTAATTCAATCTGAACTGAGAAGGTTTTCAAATTATTTGGCCTACACTTCTGTGTTGGTTTTGCTCCAGTGGGCAGCCACGCTCCACCACAAATACTCTCCCACTCCCCCTCCTCAAAGGGAAAGGGGGAGAAAATACAATGCAAAGGGCACAAGGGTTGAGATACGGATGGGGAGAACATTCTACAATTGTCATGACTGGCAAAACATACTCAGAGTAGGGAGATAGTAGGATTAATTTCCCATTGCTAACAAGCTAGAGAAGTGAGAAAAAAAGGAAAGAAACAAAAAACATCTTCCGCTCATCCACTCTCTTCCTCCTCCTCCCCTTGAGAGAAGCAGGACATTGGGGAAATGGGGGTTGTATTCAGTCTATAGCATTTTGAATCCACGGCTCCTTCACAGTCACTCTCTGCCCCTGCTCCCCAAGGGGTTCCTCCCACAGGATGTCATCCTTATAGAACTGAGCCTGCAGGGGCTGCCCACAGGCAGCAGCTCTTCACCACGGGGGATGTACCACGGGGTCCATCCATACCCCAGGAGTAAACTGCTCCAGCATAGGTCCCCCACAGGTGGGCGGCAGCTCTCCCCAGACCCCCTGCTCCTTCATGGGCTCCTTTTCACGGGCTGCAGATCCAGCCTGGGGCCTGCTCCTGTGGGGCCTCTCCATGGGCCGCAGCCTCCTCCAGGCCACATCCACCTGCTTGACTGGGGGCTCCTCCACGGGCTGCAGCATGGAGATCTGCTCCATGTGGGACCCATGGGCTGCAGGGGAACGTCTGCTCTGGTGCATGGAGCACCTCTTGCCCTCCTGTGCTGACCTAGGGGTCCGTGGGGCTGTTTCTCATTCCTCTCTCTTTCCCAGCTGCTATTCCAGCAGTTTTTTTTTCTTCCTTTCTTAAACCTGCCCTCACAGAGGCACAAATAATATCACTTACTGGCTCAGCTCTGGCCAGCAGTGGGACCCTTCTAACATGGGGCAGCTTCTGGATTCTTCTCAGAGCAGCAAGCCCTATGGTCCCCCACTACCAAAACCTTGCCACGTAAACCCACTACAACTTCTTAGCATCAGCTCATTCTTACATGTTACATATCTTTTTTATGTTTTTAACTATCTCAGTCATCACACCTCTATTTAGCATTAATGAAGCATTATGATATACCACTTTACTGTCTGGTTTCATCTCAAAGCTTCTGTTAGTATTTCTGGTTTCTTAGTTTCTTTGTCCTATTTACTGTGTCTTTTTCAGTTTATTTTTGCAGATGTTCTGTTATGATAATTAGTCTTTTTTTTTTTTTTCATTCACCATCTTTTAGCTTGTTTGCAAACCAATTTGAATTGATTTTTCTAATTAAGTATTTGCATAATAATATTAAATACTTTATTAAAGTAATTTCTAGACTATTACAATTCCCTCTCTTATTTATATTCTTAAAAATTGAGTATATTTTGTCTACTCTGATTACTCATTAAATCCATAATTTTATTAAACACAAAAAGTAATTTACTGAGCACTAAAAAAAAAAATCCATTAAAATGAATAAAACTGATGGTTCTAAATCACATCTGTTGGGATCTCATGAGCCATCATTTAGCATTTTTCTGACTTTAATGTTATAAGCACAAATATACAGTCAGGCCATGAAGTGAAATGCTAGAAATTTTGCTTAACTTATGCTCTCCATTTCTTAGGATTCACATGTTAGCAGCTTGTTTTTTCAATATTCTACCTTTATAAATTATGAATGTAATCTGTCCTATTTCTCTCTCAGCCAGCTTGTCTGTGTCTGTCTGTCTACCTCCTTTGTGGTGGATAGATGAGTGGGAGGGAGCTGCAATAGCAGTGTATAGTTTTACAGCTCTGCTGCCTTAAGATTAATTGTACAGTTCTGTTAGATGTCCAGGTTGAGAACTGCTCAGGCATTGAACAAAATAATACTACTACAGTTTTGTTCTGGACATATTATTAAACTTTATGCAAACAACATGCATCAATAGCAACAAAATATTTGCATATAAATAAACATAACCTTAACTAAACATCCATATTACATAACATAGACCACATCTTCAAGTTGCTATATACAGAGGCAACTTGTAGACAATGTGGATTACTCTGGGTAAACTAATTGCCAAAAGAACAAAAAAAAGTTAAAGAGGAGAAGATTCAGTTCATCTAAATTGGCTGTCTTTTGTTGTTGTTCTTAAGTAAATTGTTTAGATTCCTTCTGTCATTGGTGGAAATAGGCAGGTCATAGTGTTAAATAAGCACTCAAAACTATAACTACGTGATATTAGATATACAAATTAATATTTTTGCATTTGTGTCCAATTTCTGCACCTTCTAAATTTTTTAAGAATCAGAAGTCTGAAAAGTGGGGGGTTATTTATTTATTTATTATTTTTTTAAACTATCTAAGATGAGAAGGATTTTAATTCAGTGTTCAATAGCTACATCCAAGAAAGACAAGCAAAGGCACGTGAATAAATTTGGAACTACCACCACAGGTAGTGTCTGCAAATGTCAACTCCAATCTAACGTAAACTCTAAAAATATTTAAATGCATATTTTAAATGCATATTTTAAAATATGATCAGCTCACTTATGCTGACCACTACGATGATAATTATAATAAATATAGAACCATATCACATCATCTTGATAATCATCTGTAGTAAGAGTATACTTCATGCATGCATGAATATGTTCTGAAAAAATATCTTGCCAGCATTTAAAGTCGATTCATCTCCTAAATCAACAAATTTTAGTAGGTTAATAAGAAATGGAAAAAGAAAATAGTATGAAATTTCTCACCATTTCCAGGTTTGTTGTGGAGAAATCCCGTAAACAAACAGTTTCTTTAAGCGAGATGGTTTGAATGGAATGAGATAATTTATACATTTTTAAAATTTATATTTTTTAAAATTATATTTTCCATATTTTCTATACTTTAAATACTTTCCATATTTTCCATACTTTTAAAACCTTTTTTTTTTTTTTCTTTAACACATGAAAAAATGGAAATTTCTGAAAAAGCAGAGCTTTGTGTTTCTTACCAAAGTCAACAGCAACTGCAGCTTTTCAAAATCTTGCAATATTTTGTAAGACAGTTTACATGTGATATAGAATCCATAAAGCACAAAGCTAAATATTGTCTATTTCTAAGTTCCAAGCACAACCGGTGAAATATTCAAAGGTATATTTCTGCAAAAATCACATGCCATTTACAGATGGTGAAATATAAAGAGCTTGTTTTCTCCAGAAAGAGGCATATAAAGAGGTAGAGATGGGATTATGCAGAGTAAGACTCATATAAAATATAAAATGAACTTGAAAATTAGAAAGGTAAAGGAGAAAAAGAAATCAGAAAATAAGAAAGGAAGATGAAAAAAGGTTGAAAGCAGAGCAGAGCAGAGCAGAGCAGAGCAGAGCAGAGCAGAGCAGAGCAGAGCAGAGCAGAGAAGAGAAGAGAAGAGAAGAGAAGAGAAGAGAAGAGAAGAGAAGAGAAGAGAAGAGAAGAGAAGAGAAGAGAAGAGAAGAGAATTCTTATATCTATCTAAACCTGAATGTAAGCAACGTTTGATACAAAGTCTATCAGTGTCAGTTTATTAGCTAAGACTAGATGATGACCCCTGGATGAGGGGGTCATTGATGACAGACACTAAAATGAATAGAAAAAAAAAATATATATATATATCAATAGGACTTTGCTTCCTGATTCAGGTGGTTCTCTCTTTACTTTCTAAATGAATGGCGATATACCCAAATTATTGCTGGGATAATTATATATATATATAATATATTTATATATATATCATATATATTATATATATAGTATTATACTATTAAGTACATCATTCAATCTCAGATATATTTTATAATTTTAAAGGCAGTTTTACTTTATTTTAAAAGTAGGCTACTGATTTGAAAAAGCCAAAATATGTATATTTAACATTATCTCAGTGATCCCTAAAACTTCCCACTGGATCAAAGATTGCATGATTCATTACCAAAAGCAGAAAAGCAGATTGTAGAAGTTATGTTGCCATATCTTCTTGTGTATTTTAAATTTCCTGAAATGTTAATACAGTAAAAACTAATAAATGATAAAATTAAAAGTTACATACTTTATGACAAGATCTTCATGAAAAAGGAAAAAACCCACCTTCTTACATATTTGTCTGCTTTATTTGCTAATCATTTCTTCCCATAACTTAGTTATATTTTATGCAGACAGCACATATAATATACCTAAACTACATATACAGCAGGTTTCATACTTACAAACACAAAGGTATCCAAGCTGAGGTATGAAGACTTGAAAAGTTTCCATTAGATATAAACACATTTTAGACAGGATACAGTTTCACAAACTGCAAATCCTTATTGATTATCGCTTAGGAAAATTTAAGTAACCATTGATCACCATATCATAAGTCTCTCCTCTGAAAACTAAGCTAGTTCACTTCTGTTATAGGTACTAAATGCAATTCAAAAACCAACAAACAAACCCTAGCCAGTTAAATGGGACTATTAAAGATTTGTCTTAATTTTCTCTGACCTTTTTCTCACATCCAGTTTCCTTTTCTACAGTAGTAATATTTAAATGGAGACAAAAAATAACAAGGTGTTGGGAATTTACAGATTACCTATTGATAAGAAAGTCTTCATTTATTGCCTACAGCCCTTCTCTCTGGAGACTATTTCAAGGTGAAATTTTCTTGGTCTCTGCTACATGGAGGAGTCTGGCCTTTTTTATTCTTCTTCCTCTGTGTTGATGCTTTGTCTGCCAGACATGCTCAGGGACTTGCAGTCCTCAGACACTCACTTCAGAATAAAATGGAGGCTGGTTTTTGAATAGGGCTGGCTGGGCTTGGTCAGGCCTTTAGGGAAGCAAGTTGTTCTGTTGCAAACTTCACAGATTATCCTGCAGATATCCTATAAGTGAAAGCAGATTTTCATGCCTTATAGTTCCTTACTATCTCTTACACTAGATACATGAATATTACATGCACAATGACTAACAGAAGTGATCAGATTGAATCTGGAACAGTGTTGCATTAATACAGGATTCTGCTACCCTTACATATCTCAAATACTATTCCAGTATCAGTAATATTCTCTAAAATAAAAGTTAGTGCTCAAAGTGAATAGCAACTGGCAGTAGACTATGGCACTTTCTGTATATTTAGTTTATGAACTTGAAAAACATTGACTTTGCTTTTGATCTAGAAGCTCATTAGAAGAAGAGAACAAATCAGGACTGTTTTATCACTTCATTCTTTATGATCTTTTATAAATAGATGGATTCTCACATCATATTATCCTAGGCTAACCCAGCAGATGATGCAGATTCATGTAGTTCTAGTATTCCAGAAGGAGGTGGCAGTATACTTTATTCTCTGAACCTCTGTGCTTACCTAGGAACAAAAAGAAAGTCAGTGTAAAACAGGCAAAAATGAAAAATGAGGTGAATCTTGAATCTTAATTAAGTGCATATGTTTCATGATCATTTTCATTTCAAACTTTTGAAGAAGATTAGAAATAACAGTGCTTAAAATACTATAATCACAGGTATTGCAGTGGCTTTTACGAGGGTCAGACAGTCGTTGTTACATTTTTCATAGCACTTAAGCATTCAAGATGCTTGGTGCATCTTGAAGCAGAAAACTGCTTCAGAATTTGTGTTTCAAACAAGTTTTTCTTCTTTTTCTCTTCTTTTTACTACAATGAAGTAAAGTCAGATGTCAAACCCAGAGATCCTAATACAGCCAGTTGGCTCCTAGATCAACATGTTATTTCCTGTTCAATGCAGGAGTAAACTTACAGATGTTTTCAGGTGCCTAACACACACTAAAATCACTGAGATTGAGGCCCTACTTTGTGAACATTGTTATACAATTTTACTTTAATATTTCAATATCAGTTAAGGTTGCTTGTTCCCTTTGTGTGTGACTAGAGGAGAAACCTGTGCTTAACAGATTGACATAGTATTTCTCAGTTATTGCAATAGTTACAGAGGAATTTAGCAGACTCACTTCATTTAAATAACAAGTAAACTGCCAAACATGTAAACTGTAATATAAAATCTGATTTTTTGAACAATATTATTCTGTTGCTTCAAATGATGTTATTAATTATTTCAAAAGAGACAAGGGCTAAGGCCCAGGTATAGAGACATACCATGGGAGTATTTTTAAAGGTCATCTATGTTCAGCAGTCTAAGTATTCTGTAAAGTTATTCTTGTTAAGTCTATGGACAAACCAATAAAAAGCAACAAATCTCTTGTTAAAGCCAACAGTTTGATAGCAGAATTTGAAAAGGATTAATGTATTTATTGCATTCCTTCACAGTATATTAAAAATCCACGTAAAAATTGTAAAGAATTGAAAATAAAAGAAATTGTATAAACTATTGACATCTGGGAAATAAATTTTCAATTTTGAAAGGTGACAGCTAAAAAATTTCTGTAGCAGTGCAATCATTTTAAAAAATATATATGAAATGGTTTCATACAAAATGGCTTTTCTCATTCTGTGTGATCATACTTGATTCTGCATGGGTTACTGAAAAAAAAACAAACACACAATATTTTGGAAGAGGAATTAAAATGGGGGAAAGAAAAAAGCACTTTTTTTTTTTTCTCATAAAAAATAATTCGATGAAAGTTGGATAAAGGGTAGCAATACCCAATTTTGTAGTCTTTTTTTTAAACATCAAGTGTGTAGTTTATAATACAAGTAAGTCAATTTTCTGAATGTATTTTGTAGAGAACCACTACTGCAGTATAACAGCTCAAGGAAAAAAATCAGAAAATTTCCTGCCTCAAAGTTCATTGCAGACATTTTTCACTATGAGACATACATTGTCATTACAGATTAATATGAACAGATTTGTCTTGAAAACTTGAACACTCAATGCTGCAAAGTACAAATCTTCTCACTACTGGTACAAAAATGTCTTGATAACGGAGTATTTATTATTTTCTTGTTTTGTAGATGTTTCCTCCCTGCCTATGGAAAATTGTTCCTCCCACTACAAATGGTGCCAAATGACACTATAAAGCTATTCTTTTCTTACTCTGACAATCCCATTTTTAACTTTTCCTCTTAGCATCAGTATCAGAAGATCTTTTGATGATTTCATATATTTATTGTCTGCATCTTCGTTCTATAAAAGGGTAATATCCATTAATTACCTTGTCATAAGACCTTATTTTCATTGTGCAATAAGTGCTTTTTCACTTCCATGACTTCTGAGGTATGGTGGCTGTTCTGCTGAATGACCTGAGAGTGAAATAGTAATATAGTATTAATCATTATGAGAGGTAAGCTTGGAAATTCATAAATTCACAGAAGACTGTTTTCAGGACAATTTACTATTCAGACCTCATGTTCACACTGTGAATGATTGTAATTACATGCTGTGACAATAACACATTCATAATACAGTACAGAAATGAACTCATATTTTTAGTTCATTATTTAGGGCAGCAATTCACAACCAGCCATAGAAATAGGACAATACACAGGAAGCAATTTACCATTCATTGCAAGTGAGCAATGGAGAAAACTAATTCCATAAAGTTTCTGACCCTTGCTCTTGGAAAAAACTGTTAGTTTAGTCAAAAGTCTAAGAAGTCTTCCTCACCCTAACAGTTCTGATGATTATTGTACATACATATAAACTACTAAAACTCCGGAATAATCTTCCAATAGTGTATCATTATAGTCAGACACCTAAGAAGAAGTATGTCTCCTTTAATCAAGGTTTGTTTGAGAAATTTTTCATTTTTCTTAACAGGATACATCTTCTATTTATTAGAACTTATCACATAGATCCATACTAATAAGTACAGTCATTTTGTGTGTGTGTGTGTGTGTGTACTGTGGTAAATGGTATTGATTTGTCAGGTTTATAGTAAAAAATAAATAAATAAATAAAAGCATGGATTTTAGGTGATGCTCACCTTTTCCCTAATATGAGCTATTATTTTGCAGTGTAATGATTAATTACACCTGTTATACTTTGTTACTAAGGCTGACTGCTCTACCAGGTTTTGCTGAGGTACATAAAAAAAATCCTTACATCATGAGATCTTTAACAGCACAGTCTATGTGATCTCTAAAAGCACAATTTTATTTGTGAAAATACTTTTCATAAAATGCAAACTGTTTTATGAGCGAGTCATGGAATACAGCAATGTCTAAGCTGATCAATGAAACCAAATGCTGCAGTCCTGATTTTTTTACAGAAATGAAACATCAAAATATGGGATGCTGGTCCAATGGAAGAACAACAGCAGAAATTCTGCATTAGGAAATGCCAAGGTAGACAGGAGTACATATGAGTATATAGGCTATTATGTGACAAACCTGTGGGACATACGGTGGAGATACAAGGGAACAACATGAAGAGAACCATTTCTACCACCACAATTCAGAGGTATCCCAAACGTAACAGATGTTATTAATGGTTACCATGTGTAGGGGGGCAAAAATCTTGCAGATAATAAGGACTGAAAATAATTTTATTCTCATGTAGAGATAAAGGATTAAAAAGGATTCCATGTCTACAGGGAACTCTCTCCTGAGTAATTTCACCATTACCGAAGGGAATCATATGGGCAGATCCAAATAAATTTAGAAGAGAACACATAGTTTTGGTGTTCTTTCTGACAAGTTAATTGGGAAGTTCACCAAGACCTGTGTTTCCCATGCTGGAAGAACCATAAGGGCTACAACCTGAATGCTAATGGAGATGTTGAGATTGTTCTTTTACAGTGGAAAAACTGTAAGGAATGTAGAGGGAAAAGAGAATAAGTGCATTTGCACGAATTACACCCAGCAAATTGCTTCCCACTCAATGTCTGAAAATATGTTGTTTGCTCTAGACATTGTGTGTTGATACCATAATACAGATTAGTCAGTCCATGTCAACTGGCAGTTTCAGATAATTCTCAGATACAGTTTGGGATATGAAACATTCATGGGATCTATCCTTTCCCATAGGTTTTTTGCCTCAGGCCCCTTATTTTGAAGGTTGAGGAATAAGCCTAGATTTTGTCCATTTCATATTAGTTGGCTTTAATGTCTGGGAACATTCTTAAGAATGTTTAGTTTGCCAAAAAATTAGCAGAAGCTTAAATAACAAGTGAATACTCAGACTGCAGTGACAAAATTGGGAAAAGTCAGGGCTTGCATTCATTAGAAGTCTAGATATGCAGGTCCTACAGAAATGTTTCATTAGAACACAGAGTGCTAGCCTATCGTTGAGAATCCAGACAAAAATGACTGATTTGTCACCTTATTTTTAAGTTATTTAAGACAGGAACATTACACCTGTATTTATTTTTTATTACTCTCAACTAACTTTTGGTGCTTCATAGAAAACATTTTCATTGAACAGAAACTGTATTCTTCCTGCTGCTCTGGTCAATTTGCACTCTTAATTTTGTCCTGACCCAAGACCTTTCAATTTATTAGAAAGAACTTGTATTCCTTCAGCTAGATTTATAGTAGGCCCCTATAATGTTCCTGAAAGAAATATGAAGCAGCATACATATTACCTTAGCAAAGCCACTTTTGTATTTAACATAGTTTTCAGAAGAAACTCAAATACTTACAAACAAGGCATTCCAGTTCTTACCACCTTGATAGACAGTTCTGCAGTATATCACATTACAATATCTTCTCCTCTTTTTATACTACCCTGTTAATGCTCTGATTTGTATCACATCTCTGTCAGGGCAGTATGAATCCTTGAGTGTCTGTAAGAGGACTCCATATCAGGAACTTTTTGTGCTGTCTCTGCTAAGCTGATGAGCTAATGTCTTTCCAGAGGTTTTATGTTTGGATCCATTTCAAGAAGGTCATTGCAGTATAATAACAGAGTTATAACAATAGAGTTCATGAATCAATGATGATCTGCAGAAAGCCAGCTGGTCACCCAGAATTTGTTTCTCTTGTCCAGCTGAAAATCTGAATTAAATATGTCCCTAAATCTTCCTTTCAATATAAAAATTGCTCCCTTTACTCCAGCCATGAATGTTGAAAGGCTGTGAATTTGTGGAATATGTGATTTGTGGTAGAGTAACTTAAAACAGTGACATCAATAAAACCATCTTGCAGTTCAGATGTATTCTTTCTCATGAAAAATGTAAGAGCATTTATATTAAAGGAAAAAGTTACAGGCTTGTGTTAATGATTGGGGGAAAACAATTCAGAGGCAAAGTATGAGGATCACAAATGGAATACATTTGAATTACATGGAGCATAATAGATAGCCCTAGAGTAAACACAAGGATGTATTTCACTCAAGAACTCAGCTGCAGTTATAAAATGTGTGAGGTTTATGAACGGCATCAGAGCCTCAGGAATTAATTCACAGTGATGCCATATGTTGTTATTTATAACACCCACTTTATAATTACTACTACTAAACAATCTAATATTTGTAGTTGTAATATTTCAGAGATTAAATCATTAACTTGAAATTCTGCACTTCCTTTAGGTAACATCACCAAAACCACACTCAATTTCTTATCAAATAAGGTTTCAGGGGGATTGTATTTCATTACAAACTGACTCCTGCTGAATGACATTTTATACCACAAGCAACTATTATATTTAATAGGACTTTTTTTGGGTGTGTGTGTCTGTGTGTGTGTGGAGTGCAGTGCTAATAAACATAAGAGTAGTGATGGAGTAATGATCTCATTTTTTGACTTGCAAAGATAAAGATTTATATTTTGTCCATTTGATATTTAGAGCACACAGCGTAACAAAATAATTACAGAAAGAGTGCTTGTTCTATAAGGCATTGCTTATAGAACAAGCTTATATTGCTTAAATCATAAATTTGAACAATCTCTTCCTGATTTCTACAAATTGTCTAAAACAATCCCTGGAGACAATGCTATTCTCGGAAATTAACTGTGATTTTTCTTTGCATGATAACATCCTTCACCATACTCATTCTTGGTCTCTTCTATTATATGTACCATTTTGGCAGTACAACCATCATCAGAAATCAAAGTAAGGGAAAAGCATTCTTGCTCTCTGAAGCAGCTTGCACTGACAGGCTATCTGAGCTCAACTGAAAAACAACTTCAGGGAATCAGAACTATCTCACAGAAGTCTTCTGGACAGCTCCTCACCCATTTCTAGTTATCTTGTTTTTCTCCTATTTTTTATTTTACACCTTCCCTCCTCCTCCCCTCCCTTCCCTCCTCTTCCCCTCCCCTTCCCTCCTCCTTCCTTCCTCCTCTTCCCCTTCCCCCCCCCCCCCCCCCCACACACACACACATACACACACTCCCCTGGACTTTGTACTCAGATAACCATGAATACATTCAAAAAGAGGCCTTTAATCAGTAGTTATTATTTATGAAATGGCTTCTGGTCACTCAAATTCAATATCTCTTTTATTGGAATAAATAAAAAAAAGTCTTCTCATAGAAGGTCTTGCATAGCTTGTTTAAATCACACCCTTATGTGTGACATGTTGCACTGTGTTGGTGAAATTTTTATACTACAGAGTATTAGGTGTTCTGCTTTGATCTTTGTTAATATGACATGCTGAAAATACAAGATAGAGTGAAGGAAGGTAAGGAGGATATTAAATCCAATTTAATCCAGTCCAGGTCTGGGGTCACCTAAATCAGAATCTGAATATTCCCTAGTAGAGTTCTTTCACATATCTTTGTGGAATGATTCATCAGCCCTCCATGGTCATTAGGCCCAGTTTGTCAAGTTTTTCAAAATATGAATGGTTGAAAGGACCTCTCTTTTCATCATAGTAATTAAACAAACAAACAAACAACAAGGAAGAAAAACATTCCAATCTTGATTGCATTGAACTTTTCAGGAGAACTGCTAAGAGATTATTATTATTTGTTCTTTTAGAGTTCCAGTTTGACTCTCACAGTTAATTGTGATTATTTTCAGTGAAACTTTCAAAGCAAGAGAATAACTTGGAGAAAAGTGTTGTAGTAAAAATGTCATGATTTGAGCCTGATTTTTTGATTTTTTCATACTGTGATTTAATAGACATATGTGTGGACCTTATTGATAAGTAGTCTAGAAATATGTTGTATATGACCAAAAGCAATGCTGAACTATATGCAGTATAAGTATGATTTTGATATGGGAAATCACGAATATCAGATAAGATACATAAATCCTACTTAATAAAAAGCTTTGTTTTCCTCTAATTTCCACATTTTAGCTTAAGTTCAATACAGACAACCTCTTCCTGGTAAAGAATACTTATTTGATGTAGCCAAATATTTCTAGGCCTATTCAAGGAGTCTCACTGATTCTTATCCCCCTTCAGATCTGTAATATTAATTAATGCAACCAGGAATATAAATAATTCTCATTTCTTTTACCCATTACATCACTGCCTGTCATTTCTCTTTTCAGAGATGCCTGTGTTGCTCTGGCAAACCAGGTACCATCTGTTTGTCAACTTTTGTGGACTTCATTTATATGTAATACATAACACATAAAATTATGGAAAGCGTTATCTTGCCATCTTCATATTTTATACCATCCAATAAAAGGCAAGTGTACCTGAGGAAGACATACAGGTGAATCTTGATTAAGATCAGATGAGTTAATCATGTACTTATGCAGCAGACAGAAATAAAGGATCAAAAATTCAAACATTATTTAAAGGTATACCAAAATAATATGCTTCTTAATTTAATCATTACTCCATCTCTAAAAGAAGCAGAACAAAGTAGTTTACAATTGAAATAATACAGACTATAAATGTAACTTTAATCACTGGATTTATGTATACAAAAGAAATTCAAAAGGTGGAAAATGAAAATCGGAGGTTCGTGGTAACACTACACAGCATATCAACTGACTGAAAACTAACAGTGCAAATATAACGTACTCTAAAAATCTGTGAATGTCCTGACAGGTTTCTCAGGTCCCTCAGGGAAGAAGCAATGTATTTTCATAGAGGAAACAAAAGCTTTCTTTCTTTTTTTTTTTTTTTTTTTTTTTTTTTTTTTTTTTTCTGGCTTTGCAATCTTTCCAGAGTTGGGAAACACCGTCCTCTAGGCTTGCCTTTTAAGAACATGGAAGCCCCATGACAGTGGTACCTTAAATAATGCCCACTTTTTATTCTGGAAAGAAAGAGATTGATGTCTATCATAACAATGAGGAAATAGAAAAGTAATTGATCTGTAAGGGTTTCCTTTTTTAAACTGCTATTGTTTAATGTATCACAGAATCATTGAGGATGGAAGACACTTCTGGAGGTCATCTCCAGATAAATCGTACAGTGCGATGCTGTACAGAGATCAATACCTAGGATCATTCCAACAAAGGACATCCAGAGCCAAGTAAAGCCATGTAAATATGGCAAAAGTAGGAAAGAATATAGACCTATGTGATTAACAGTGACTGAACTAAATTTTTCAAATAAAAACTAGGAATTTATCCATCTTTAGCTTTCTAGTCATGCAGACCTGCATTTAACAATGTAACATGAGGTTAAAAATCTGGTTATTTCTGGGCTAAGATTTGCAGGATAGAGTGGATGAGTGGTGTAGGGAGGAAGCAGCCCTAAGGGGTTTTAATAGTCCCTCTTCTGCATTGGATCTTATTTCCATGACATGATTTCCAGGTACACAGCCCCTGCATTTGAGATGGGAAATATGTGTTCCTAGGATAGGATAGGATAGGATAGGATAGGATAGGATAGGATAGGATAGGATAGGATAGGATAGGATAATTTCCAGTAGAGATCTACATTTTTACAAAAGTACACAATTACAGTGCACTGCAAGTAGTTATTTATTGAGAATATGAGGCATGTGGGCACTACTGACCAACTGAGGGAGAATTATTTTACAATTTTTATCTATTTTCTGGTTCTGTAGTGGTAAACAGAAGAGCTGAAACATCTTGTAAATTGTTATCTTCTATCAGGTAGTCAGTACCGGAACTTCAGAGAAAGAAGTTTTCTTCCACAGCAGTCTGTGAGACAAACTTCTCCTGCACGTAGATGTAATCTCCCCATCTACCTCTAACAGGAGTTGGTTGGAGCCTGAACATTTAATGCTCCTTCCATAAAAATTAATGTTTTGTTTAATTAATTAAGTATGGATGTGCAGAATGGCTTTCTTGCTTCTCAGCCCCCCTAAATTCTTCTCATCAACATTTCTCTTTGGCAGTGCATTCTGAAAATCAATTATAGATTTTGGCACTCAGTATTTCATTGTACAAGTTGCCAGGGAGCAGTGAGAGTGGGATTGCTGCTGGTGGGAAGGGATGTTCGGAGCTGATGGTGGCTGTGGCACAGGCTCTGCTGTGTCTATTGAACAGGGCACTAGACCATGGTGGGGACCAGCTGGACAAGTCAGGGTGGTGACAGCAGTGGGCACCTCTGGTTCCGTGAAAACCAGGGAAGACAAGGTAGCAGGCCTGGGTCAGCCCAGGAGATACAGAATACAAACAACAGTCTAGGGACAGTGACACAGAGGCAGGGACTGATGGTCTTGTGCTGACTTGAAATAGGGTGGGTCCTGGGCCCTGTGAATGGTGGAAATAGGCCTCCAGGAAGCTGGGCAGGGTCAGTAGGTCACAGAGAGTCAGCTTCAATTACCCTCATTTTAAGTTCATTGAGTGGACTCTTGTCTTTGTGCTCTGAGACATGGAAATGAGTAATTCCCAGTCACATCTCTCTCTCTTTTACACAATTCCAAAAGTACTTCAGATACTTTGATCATGTCCTTTCTTCTTATTTCCAAAGTAAACAATCCTAATCTCTCAATCTCTTTGTCTCTGAGATATGTTTGAGGATTCATCATTAGTTTGTGAGCTGACCTTGACTCTGCCCCTATGTCGTGGTTTAACCTGGCCGGCAGCTAAACACCACGCAGCCGTTCGCTCACCCTCCCCCCTCCCTCTCTGGGATGGGGGAGAGAAATGGAAAGTGAAGCCTGTGAGTTGAGATAAAGACAGTTTAATAAGACAGGAAAATAATAATAACAATAATAATAATAATAATACAATGGTGATAATAGGAAAGTAATAATAATATGTACAAACAAGTGATGCACAATGCAATTGCTCTCCACCCACTGACTGATGCCCAGCCTAACCCCAAGCAGTCCGGCCCCCTCCCCACGGCTAGCCACCCCTATATATTGTTTAGCATGACGTCAGATGGTATGGAATACCCCTTTGGCTAGTTTGGGTCAGCTGTCCTGGGTCTGTCCCCTCCCAGCTCTTACTGCACCCCCAGCCTGCCTGTTGGCAGGACAGAGCAAAAGGCTGAGATGTCCTTGGCTTGGTATAAGCACTGCTCTGCAACAATTAAAACATCGGGGTGTTATTAGCACTCTTCTCATCCTAAGCCAAAACACAGCATTCCACCAGCTACTAGGAAGAAAATTAATTCCGTTCTAACTGAAACCAGGACACCCTATAATGTATTTTCTGGGACAAGATGACCAGTGCTGTGTCCAGGATGAGACTACAGCATCCACTCATAGAAAGATATAATGTTATTTATATATTCAGTCTATTATGTCTTATGTAATGTAGCTCATTATTAACTCTTCTGAATAGCTGCTGAGTAGCAATGTTTTTATTTGAGTTCTGCTGTTAAACTGAGGTCCCCTTGCTGTGTTGCCATAAACATTAAGTGCTGTGCTGTCTAATTGTGTTAGATGTTAGGGACTAGATGTCATTGTTGCAACAGATGCTAGGATTACTGTGTTGCTACAGATGTTGTAAAATGTAGGAATTGTTTATTTCAAGCACACATTTGTACATATTGGTGCTGAACTGCATTTGTTATCAGACCATCCTTTCAGGGCCCTTGCATAAATTTGCTGCACAGCATGCACCACATTAGCTGGTGCTGGTGTGGGGAGCAGAGGCTCTCCGTCCTCCTGGTAGTTCGTCTGTGTCAGCTTTTCTTCTGGGATGCAGGTGGAGGAGAGAAGGTGTGATGCCTGTACTTTGGATCCAGTCCAGGAGTCATGGGGTATTCACACCATTCATGGGTGCAGTGGACAGAGCAGGACTCATCTGTTATTAAACAGCAATGCACACACTTAAGACAATACCCATGAAGCAGACTCAGTTTATCTCATTCTCTTCAAATTGGAGTAAGTAGATCCTCCAATCCCCTGGAAGATTCCCTATTTTCACTGGCTATCTCCCAGGACAGTTATGAAGGCTTTTCCAGCTTTTCCATCTCATATTGTAGCTACATTACTGCATTTTAAAAATAAATAAATAAATAAATAGAAAATAAAAAAAATAATTACATCAGAAGAAAGTAGGACAAGGATGAAGAAAGTTGAAAATTTCTTCAGCTATTCATCTGAGTTGCCACTTGTTGGGCAAATTCTTCACAGGTGTCTGGAAATTCAGCCAGTTTTTACTGGTAACATTTTAAAGGAAAGAAGCGATAACTTTTTTTTTTTTTTGAGTGGCCTGACTTTACTGGTGAATAGCTGGTATGCTCTGGATCAGAAACTATCCTTAAATTAAAAGATGTTGGCAACACTCTTCCCTTGCATTTTTGGATCCAAAGAGAGTTGTAAAGCAGCTGACATCTGCATAAATTAAAAACAGGTGACAACTGATAAATTTTGAATTGTTTGTTGCCTAAATAATATATATATATATTTTTAATATGAAAATGACTTATGGAAAGTTACTGTAAATTAAAGTCAGTTATTTTTTAACATAACAGCAAACAAACTCTGGTAGTCCAGGGAAAGAAAGACCAGGACATAAATTAATACATAAATAAATGTATTTTTTGAAAATCTTTCTGTGCTTCTTAGATTCCATCTTGATACTCCACATGTACTAAATGCTGTTATCATTCTTGAGGTTTATGAGTGCAAGTAGGCCCATTAATTCTTCATGAAAATACCGATGTTCCCACTGCATTTGAAAGATGTTGTCAGAATTTAATAAGATCCTTTCTGTTTGCTGCAGACTTTAAGCAGTGGGATCCATATCCTCCAGTCTTGTGAAAGGAAGTCTGAGTGAGTCTTTCCAAATATGTGTGATTTCCTACAGCATAATTATAGCAAGTTATATTTTTCAACAGATTCATTTTGTCATTCATTGCATTAATTTAATAATATGATAATAAGCTTCAGACTCGGTGTACTCATTCAGACAAAGTCCTGTGCTCCTAATTCTTTTAAATTAAAGATGAAACAAATGAGAAATTAGATCTTAAGTTAGAAAATGGATTGTTTTCATTAAAAAGCTAGCATTAGTGCTTAATGAGATTGCATACACATGACTACATATCAGAGCATAGCCATAAACATCATAAAATGCAAAAATAATTAGGTGACCTTTTCACAAACCATTTTCAGTGGCAGAACTATGACCTTCTTAGATTGTGTTCTGAACTTCTGGCATACCATTGATTGCAAAATCAGTGCATGTAATGAAAGCAAGTCTTAGTATGCCATAAATTGTTTCACAAGGCAGAGATGACAGCATATGAGATGTGTTGAAAGCTCTAATGTAAATTATTTAGACTGCTTGCATGATGCAAACCTTTCTACTCGAAGAGATTAATCAATTCTTTCATTTGATAGGAATTTTAATTGGATACAACAGCCAGGGGTGCAAATATTGTTCAGCTACCTAATTCATTGGCCATTTAATTGAGGCTAGCCTAATCTTTTCATTGTTGTTACATATATTAGAGCAAAAAGACAATATTAAGATGATTTAATTGTGGATCTTGCAACAGGAAAGCCGTAAGCCATAAGCATTCTGCTGAAAATACAGCATGCATATTGCAGAGATAATTATATAGTCTTGGAACAGTATGGCATGATGTATACTCATTTCCATCACCAGTGGTAGAATATACCTTCCAATAATATAAGCAATAAAATAGGCACATCAAATTGGAGGAAACATCTGCACAAGACATACTTCATTGACTTGTGAATTGGCTGCTGCTTACTAGTTTCTTAAGCTATTATACTTAACAAACGTAAGTTTAAATATGTCTTTACTTGGTTCATTTTCTTGATTTTTTTTCTTTTGGTTTTCTTTCATAAAACAGCCAATCATTTAAAAGCCTATCTATACAAATACACAGCAAGATGTATTAAACACACATCAAAGTACAATTTTCTGCCAATCTTTATCTCCAAATATTTTTACAGAGGGCTAGAAAAAAGAATTTAAGATAAATTAGGATTTTTTTTCTGTTGTCATTGACAAGTTGCACATTTTGAGGTTAATACATTTAGGAAAAGAAATTAAGAGAAATTGTTCAGGAAAAAAAAAAAAAAAAAAAGTATGCTGTTGAATCAAGGTCAGATTTGCAAGTATGAAATGCAATTTCATGTCACAGAAGCTGAAGTCCTGTCCTTTCATGGAGATAAAGAAATTGGGAGTGGTGATTATTCTAACCTAGCTATTATCTCTAGAAATAATGTTTTTGCAGAAGCTAGGTTAATGAGGTAAGGGCTGGTGATCTGCTAATTAAAAATCTAAAAATAGGACTAGTGATAAATGATGTGTCAAAATATCCTAACTAAGGAAGAATCCATAAGTTAGCAGTGATCAATGCACAGCTCTGATTTCATGACACTGCATATTCATTTAATGAACCTCCTCTTTTATCTGTTAATTACTACTATGCTCTCTGGATTAAGACTGTAGCACATTCTTAGGAGAATTTGTGCATTGTCTAGTTCAAGTTTATTTATGAATATTTATTAGTTTGCTAGCATACCAGAATCTTAGTAGCTGACACATTATCTAACACTAATAAGGGCTTTTGTTTGACGTGGAAAGCAGTTGCCTTACATTGGAATGACTGTTAAAGCTCAGTGCATGTCTTTCAGAATAGCAAAGGAAATTGGGGAGCTAAATATACAGACTGATATTTTCAAACAGGCCCAGCTGAACTATATAATGTGTTTGCATGATATGACATTGAGAGTGGTACACAAACCCAATTTTAATTTTAAACAGAAACATCTGGCCAGTAATTATACAGTTAATGGAAAATCATCTTTTCAGTTCTTTTTTGAAAACAATATTTATTTCAAACTTAATGCAGTGAAGTGTGCATTCAGATATAGCTTTTTTTTTTTTTTTCTTCAAACAACATAATTTACTGGATAATATTGTTGATTTATTTACCACTTTACTGGAGTATATTATGGACTTTACTTAAACCTGAGCTATTTGTTTATCTTGACTTGCAAATATAAAAATAATGAAAGGCTTTTCCTTTTTTTGCAAGCCAAGACTAGTAAAAAAATAATAATAAAAAATTAGAAAAAGCAGCAGAACTGCAAGAATGCAGTAAAAATTCTGAAAATTTTCACTATAAATAAAAGATCAAATCCATGCAAAACTGTCAGCCTCTGGAAATGTTAACTGATACCAGCCATTGAAGCTTGTGTCTCCAATAAGCAAACTCACCCACCTTCTGCTGACCCAAGCCATCCCTATAAAAGTTATCAATTTCAAAGCTATACTTTTCTGTCCTATTGAGGCTATTAATGATCAAGGCTCAAGAGATCTAAAAAATGAATTTGTTGCTTTGAAACAAAACATGAGATATATTACCTATTTCTAGGCATGGACCAACTTTCTCTTGGAAAGCCAAGGTTTGTTAGTGACTATTAGAGACCGTCAAACAGGAGTTATCCCTGATGCAGTAATAGTTTCACAGGTTGAATATCACCATGGATGCTGAAGTGAATTCATGAATTCCTAATTCTCTAATTGCTTAGATTAGGAATCTCATTAAAGACCTGTGATTTGGTTCTCTTCTTATGAGAGAAAGACATAAATGTGAACTGGAGACAAGGAGGACTTGGTGCATGTCAAATACTGCTATATCAGCCTTTGAGGATCACCATGTTCTTGCGTCCACTACTTCAAATGTAACCACAGAGCCTAAGGCAAAAATGGACCTTTAGACTATTCAATCTGATGTATAACACAGGTCATTAAATTTAATCCAGTTACTTTTATACCAAGCCCAATAATTTATGTCTGACTAAAGTTTCTTTTGCATTGCTAAAGTATATTAATTAATGCATAATACAGTACTGGAAAGAAGCCAGATCCTATAGCAATGAAATCTTACATGGAATAGAATATACAGAAAAAACATGCTGATATGCTCTGTTGGAAGAAGCAAAAAACCCATTCTGGATATCTGGATATGAAGGGAAAAAATTAAAAATAAAAATAAATAAATGCAAGGACTGTGAATGAATTATGTAATTTACAGACAAAATTCTAAGCAGAGAAGCAGGGAGACAACAAAAACTTGTATGTTATCTCTACAGATGTGCACAGAACACTTTAAATCCAAAATAGTAGTTATTTATTGTATTACTCATAATGCCTGTCAGGGCTTTCCTAACAAGTATTTAATTTCCCATTATTTGAATCATCTTGGCTGCAGTATGCTTGTCTTTCTAATTGTATGTTGTCTCTGACTTGACCCAAGAGTGAGATGATTTACTACCTGTGCTCTTACCCCTAACTGTGCCAGGCTAATCGGCTCCAGATTTAATCAAGTGTTCACAATGTCAGTGTTTCATTTTCACCTTTACTTATTCTATGTGAAATGACATTGATCACTAGTCAAGTGATTAGCTGAGATTGTGTGGTTTTGCCTCAACTTTTACAGGCATTACCTGACTTTCACTTTTTTTTTTTTTTTTTTAGCGCTTACTCTTATGTGCAACTATTGTCACGAGAGCTTTCGATTTTTAACCTATGTATTTTAATTGTGTCCTATGACCATAATGAAATGCAGGCTCTTTCTTTTATATTCACATCCAAAAACAGTATGTCTGCCATCCGTCCAATGTGCAGGTATGCTCTTTGCATGCTTTGCATGCTCTGTAGACTGTATAGGAACACAGATTTTTAACTGTCATCTTCGAATTTATACCTAAATTACTTTCTAGAATAGACTGCGTGAATAACCCCATTGTACATATTTCAGATGCTAATTGGAAGAAAAATTATGTCTGTCTTCAATCTCTTTTTTTTTTTTTTCTGTCACAGTACAGTGATATTCTTTCAGCTAAAGAATACATTATGAATAAACATGAAATCTATACATTAAATTATGCTCTTAGGACCTTTGATTTTCACTACTACTCTAGTGAATGGCATATGCTTGGTTTAAATTAATTTCCTATTAATTTGACCCTTTACAATGTATGTACATATGGACACAAAGTATAAAAATTAATATATTATGCAGTGGTATAGTATGGTATGGTACAGTACGGTACAGTACATATAGCTACTGTATTGCAGTATGTAGCTCTGACAGTCTGAGAGGAGTGAATTTTTGCAAGGCGGGGAGTACTAATTCTGGAATTTAGTAGTCAGACTCTGGGAATTAGGAATTTGGGATTTTACCACTGGGACCAGGATATTACCTTCAGTTGGAACAAAGCTTTTCCAGCCTCTGGGAATTAAAATACAGAGATGATATCCCACAACCACCAGCATGTTAGTTACAAGATCTTGTTGACTTTTTTTCTGAGCAATTATTTTTTTTAATTCAGTGACAGAAATTAAGAACAAGATTAATAAAGTCTTCCAGCTAGATAACTATCAAATTAAAATGTGCAACTTCACTCATCCAAACAAAACAAAACAAATAAAAATAAAAATAAAAATAAAACGACAAAAAAGACAAATATTTTCATGTTGATATGAGGTGAACAATTATGAGGATGGCTTTTTGTCTTGTGGTTAGGCAAATATTTAAAATGAGAATATTTGAACTCATGCCTGAAGAGCGCCTTAGCTATCAGATTAAAAGGTAGCCTTGGTAAGCTACCAAAAAAGCATGCTTTTTCCTCATGAAGTTGTTCCAGTCTACATTTGGGAGTCCTGGTGGACAGCAGCCTGACCATGAGCCAGCAATGTGCCCTTGTGGCCAATAAGGCCAATGGTATCCTAGGGTGTATTTGGAAGACTGTTGCCAGTAGGCCAAGGGAGGTGATCCTGTCCCTGTACTTAGCCCTGATGACACCATACTTGGAGTGTTGTGTCCAGTTCTGGGCTCCCAAGAGGGATGTGGAAATCCTGGAGCAAGTTCAGAGGAGGGCTATGAAGATAATTAGAGGACTGGAGCACCTTTCATACAAGGACAGGCTGAGAGAGCTGGGCCTGTTTAGCCTGGAAAAGAGAAGACTGAGGGGAGACCTCATTAATGTGTATAAATAAAGGGAAGAGTGTCGAGAGGATGGAGATGGTTTCTTTTCAGTTCTTCCCAGCAACAGGACGAGAGGCAACAGGCACAAACCTAAGCACAGGAGACTCCAGCTCAATATGAGGGGGTATATCTTTACTGTGAGGGTGACAGAGCACTGGAACAAGTTGCCCAGAGAGGCTGGGGAGTCTCCTTATCTGTATACATTCAAAACCTGCCTGGATGCCATGCTGCACAACGTGCTCTAGGTGATCCTGCTCAGCAGGGGGGTTGGACTAGATGATCTTCAGAGGTCCCTTCCAACCCCACCCATTCTGTGATTCTGTGTTTCTCTGATACATCTGTGAATGGGATTTGGCACTCAAATAACCCCAGTCATATTCAGGCTTAACAACTGGATCATAAAAAATACTTTCTCTCTCTCTCTGTTAGCTAATATTTATTTGTGACTCATATAATAGAAGATCAATTCAAGACAGAAGTAAGGTTGGAGGCATGGCTGATCCACAATAATGCTTCAGGTGAACTGTTTTACCCCAGTGCAAGGTAATTTAAATCAGATTAGTCCTCTTTTCACTGCAGTCTGAACTAACACTTATTGCTTTGTGTTTGCCACATGGGTAAAGCATGCATACTTACCATAGATTGTTGAATGCAAGGTAGTGTTTTACAAAGGGGACATTGTTGTCCCCTTTGCTTCCATACATTATCCTGGCACTCAGTTCTGATACTCAAAATAACTCAAATGTTTACAGGTGCCCACTTCAGTTGTTTTGTGGATGACAAATTTGCTAAACTGTACTCAAATTTAAATCCTTATTTGTTCAGCTTCAATGCTGTGAACTATAGAAATAACATATATTAAATATAAATATTTTTGAAATGTTCAATTCAATGTTCAATTCAGAATGATACAGATACTAAAAATAGAACTTAAACCACAAGCTTGCTGATTTCTAATTAAAATATGTAGAGTAAAAATATAAAGTTCAGCATGAGCCTTTACTTCAGTAATACCATGATCTAATCCCATTCTCTAAATATATTGAATATATTTCTTAATATAACATCACAAGGTAACTGATTTGTAAATATAACAAAATAGAGAAGGTGACTACAAGTAACTTGCAAGTAACTTGCAAAACCTGTCTTTTTCTTAAATAGATAAATAATTGATTAATTTTGCAGAACTCCAAGCACTTCTGATGGAATACTTCATCCTTCCATCCTTCATGTTAAAAGTAATAAAATGGAAAAAAAGGAAAAAAAAAAAAAAAGTTTTTTTGTTTTGTTTCACCTAAGTATATTTTTATTCCAACTACTATATGCTCCATTTTATTCAGGTAGTAATAGGGAAAAGGAAAAAAAAAAAAAAAAAGAATATATAAAAAGGAAATGTTCTAAAGCACTCACTGTATTATCAGAAATTATGTGGTGATTCGTGATTTTGCTAAGTAAACTCCACAGGGGAAAATATGTGAAAGGTGTATAATCCTGTATAATCCTGGCCTTCTGGAATATTTATTCATATTAATGTAGTGCACAGTTAAAATTGCTTTTGTGCATGTCTGTTTCAGACCAGTCATAACAAAAATGAATAAAGAAAATAATTATAAATAATTTAATGAAACTCTGTCAATCGAAATAGGAAATGTTATGTGCATGTAAGGGTGTTTATCTTTGCCAGGATGGTTTTCCATATTACACAAAGGAACTGTGTAAACAACTATTCTGCATATGCTTGTGAATAATTCAACACAGTTAAACAAGAAATAACCTATTCTAATGTATTTACACATAATGACCACTTACTATAACTATAGAAACTATAGTTTATTCTTCACTGACTGTGTGTATACAACACAGGGATTAGGGTCTCTGAAGTTATGTACATCATTTTTTAAGGTAAAATAGACCTGTAGAAAAAGAAGTAGTAGGGGTAATGAATGTGTTCTTTTCAGGTAAGCCATTATAAACCTTAATTCTTGCCTGGGGTACATTGCTAATAAGGAAGGTCATTGCTGATTTGCAGTGGTGGTAGCCAAGGACAGTATTAATACAGGTGTGTCCGTAGCTTCTGAATATACAGGTCCTGAAGTGATTGTGCTCCTCACATTTTTTTACAAAGAGTTTAAAGATAAGAGCTAATAAAAAATGATAAGTTATTGGTTCCTGTGCCAATTGACAATTATTTACAGGGTGTCAATTACACCACATATGTCAAAAGAATGTGAAAGATCCACTGCTTGGGGTCATTCCCAACATTACTTCAAGGACAATCCATTTGTGGCAAAGCATGGAGCATGTGGCAGGCTCAGTCCTATCCATCATGGTAAGAATTAATTTTATACTTCCACTTCATAAGGCATAAACTATGAAAAAGGAAGACTGAATGATGCAAAGTATCTACTCATTTTACAGTAGATATATTAGCAAGATCAAAAAAAGTGAGTCTGAAAGACTTCTCATAACACAGACTGCATAGAACATCAGTTTGCCTGAACACAGCAACAACACAAAATATTCATAAAATGTGAATTTTGGCCTGGTGGCTTAGAATGCATGATTTCTATTCCAAAGGAAAATTAATGTTACTCTGTTTTCATTCCAGATCCATACAAAACTACACATTTTCCAAGATTTACTACAATAAAGAGTTTCTGTCAAGCTTCTGTTTTGGCAACATCAGCATATCTAGCTGCAATAATATTTTTTCGTCCATCAAAACCAGATAAGAAAGATATACTGTGCTAGCCACTAATAGACTTTCAAAGTTCAGAGTTCAAAGACTTCAGAAGTATTTGTGCAAGAAACTATTTTGACAGAAGCTTGTTTTTGCCATTAATATCTTCAACTAACAAGACAGGTACTGTACGTGTGAGTGTGTGCTTCTTTCTCCACTATGCCTTGCCTTAGCCTGGATTAGAGTTCTATAAGAATTCAACAGGTACTTTTCTTCCCTGTATCTATTAAATCTTTGTTTTCAACTGTCTTCATTAAGGATTGATGGTGATTCATGAATGAGCTTTTGTACCATGAGAAATCCTTCACTAAGAAATTCAATAATTTGCTAAGTAATGTAACTATTCCTCATACTGTAAATAACTCAGTTGGTAGATAGGTAGCCAGTGATCCTGAAGCATTCTTGTATAATTTTTTCTAGTCATTTAGCATAGTATTGCAGTGTAGACAAGAAAACACATTACAAACTTAGACTGATTGAACTGGCTATGGTTCTCATCCACCCTGCAAAATACTTTTCCTTGAAGAATAAGCTACAAAACTGTATTTCTGTTAAATGGACTAGCTGGTTCAACACATATAAATAGACCAGTTTTCCTGACAGATTCAGTAACATGGAGAAAAACAATCAAAACTTTTTATAAATTTTCATTGCTCCTACAGCATGTTTTCTAGTGTTTATCTATTTTAAGTATCACTTTGCTGCACTGGTTTAACATTCTTCTACCAAAGTATTAAGATAAAGACACTTACTTAATGTCCCTGTTCCCAGATTCTTAATACACACTGGAAGTAAATCAGTGAGATATGACTATACTGACATTTCAAACTTAGTGTTGTGCAGAAAATGTCATTTAATTTGAATCAAAAGCAGCTTGTCTCCCCAGTATTTGGATTTTTCACATTTCAAACAAGATTTGGCTGTTTAATAAATTGTATTTTTAAATTTTCTTACAAGATTTGACTTTAAAAATCTATCCACGTACATGGGGGGAGATGAGGTCTGAGAGAGCATGCAACTTTCACAAAATTACATAAAAATTTCATATAAGCTCATGAACCTTAGGCACACCTGGAAATGGGGCACAGCCAGGCCAGTGGAATTTATGAACACCAAAAATCATCTTGTGGATACTGATGGTAGAATATGCCAGGCAACAGGAAGGAAAAGATCTGCATAAATATTTTTTTCCAGCCTGGGAAGAGGTAGGTACTGCTTTATTTATGGAAGGGTTTTATTGAGAGCTGTTGGCCACTTATTCCAAGTTAGGAATAAGCTTTCCTAACTCTACTCTTTCAACAAGTCTCACTGCATCAGACTTCCTTGTGATATTTCTACTATTTGCCATTTCAGAGCAGTCCCTTTGGCGTTACCTACCTCATGCAGGGGAGTATCTAACATTCGGTCAGATCTCCCTCAGGCCTACCCTTTTCCAGGCCTTATCATTTCATCCTGAATAGAGTCCTACGCCACTGAAGAGTACCTTGCCTCATATGTGGGCTTTCCCTCTGTTCCAGTCACTTCAAACAAAAGGTTAATGTTTGTTCTATTCCTCTCACAGAGTTGTTCTCCAGTTCACTTCCCCCCTTAAGGATCTTCTGGAGCTAATCATGGTTGCTAAATTTTGTTCTTATTTTCCCCAATGACATAATTTTCCATCCTCTCTTTCTATCCACTGTCCTTTGTCAGGCTTTTTCCCAGTCCTCCAGAAGGACTTTATTCTTTTCCACATTACATATCACACAAAGGGGTATTCCATACCCCTTTTACCTTCTGAAGTTGTCAGACATGAAATCTGAGCATCCCTTTCAGATAGGAGACCTAGGCTCCCAAGAAACTATTCAGCTAGTATACACAACCACCACAAGCATCTCTGTAATCTGCTTTAGATTCTTACTTTTAGCCTCCTTTCCTTTCCTCACTATCAACATGTCCTCTTGATGTGTTACTGACAGAGGCACATCTAAGCTGTTTTTTTTAAATTTGTTTTGTGATTACCCTCTGCAGTCAGGCTCAGTGAGATATCCTTGCCAGTGAGTGACAGTTGCCCATGGTGGGCTCTTATCCCGTAACAACTGACAGATGTCATTGAAGTCATTAGCTTCTGGAAGTACTGTCCATATGACAACGTGAAATAAAATAAAGGGTGCAAGAAACTTAAAGGCTTATTAAGCTATCTGCATTATGCAATATTGCACTTGGGATGGAAACCATTCTTACAATGAAAGCCTGGTTGCAACCAGGAAACCAAGATCAAGGAAAACCCAAGCCTTCAGTGCTTCAACGTGTATCAGCCTTGGATGGAAAGAAAAATAAATCAGAGCTGAGGACTTTTCCCTTGGTACTAGAGAAAAAGAGGGAATGAATCATTCCTAAATTTGCTCCCCAGATACTGCAGCTGCTTGCTGTTCTTACTCAGGACAGACTGTAATTATAGAGCTAACCCTTAAGTCATTTTAATTGTATGCCCCCAGCTGAGTAAGAGGATTTTGTTATTGTGCAGTGACTGACACAGCTGAGATAAGTGTTCTTTCACAATTACACTTCCTCTTGTTAGTCTTGCCACTGAAACAGAGATGGAGTTGAGTTCAGTGGCCAAATTACATCAATAGGTTTACTTTGTAATGTTCTGCATATATTCATATTTGATTCAAATTGAAACCAAAATACATTCTAAATACTTAATAACATTGGTTTGACCCCCAATTAGGTGATGCGTATCCGCAAGTAACTGTGAGATACAGCATGTTTTCAGTGTTTCATTATCTTCTCTTTCTTTCAGTCAGCCTCTTCACTACCTGCTCAACAGACAGATGAGTCTCTTATCAGAAGTAGCAGATGGCAGAGCCAGTCTGTTTGAATTTTCCAACATGCACTTGTAGAACATTTCTGCAAATTTTGTTAAAGTGCATTATATTACAGCACAATTGGGGATGTAAGCAGGGGGATAGCACAACTTCTGTTCAGGAGTGTATTTTTAAACCTTGTCACAGTGTTCTGTAATGCAGTGTGTATTCTGTAACTCAAAGAAAGCAATCTTCACTGACACTGTCTTCAGTCCCCCTCATTTCAATGTCAAAAAGGGGGCTCAGAAGATGAATTGAGGAATTGTCTTTGCAGTTTGTGAACTGGGGAAAGAACTGCCCATTGATTTACTGATAACAGTGTCAGTGAAATGAATCAGTATAATGCTGAATATTGCAAAATTTTGAACTACTCATGACCAAGAAATACACCAAATGGTTAACTCTACTCTAAATAGCTACCCTAAATATGTAGGCATTTCTTGGTACTATACATATTTATAATTACATCAGGTTTATCCTGTTTTCTAGGTTTTGGACAAAGATAAAGGAGGTACATTATCTCATAGAGCAAGAGAGTGAGAAAAAGGACAAAGATAAAGGAAGAGCCTTTGCATTTTGTTTACTAGTGTTAAGATCAGAAATATGGTACACCTAGTCAAACTGTATGCTCAAGGCTCCCAAGAAAGCACATGAGGAGGGGCATATGATTCTCTTCCACATCCCTATTACCTTCTGAAGTTGACAGACATGAAATCTAAGCATGCCTTATCGATGAGAGACATAGGCTTCCAAGAAACTACTAATCTAGTAAAGAATGCCAAACATCTTACAATCTTCCCTATTTCTTTCTGGACTTCAGTAATGGCTCTCCATATTGCATGGGAGGATAAATAGGTTTGAGATGTGTTATCTCAGCTGCTATTGATAATTGAAAAGCAGACCATGAGTTTTCCTTTTATTATAAGAACATATCACATTAACTAAATAAATAAAAAAAGAAATAAAAAGCATTTACATAGAAGCTGTGACCTTATGCTTTCTAAAATCACAAAGTCTTTCAGAATAAAATTGAAATTGATGACATAAATGTCCTGCTTTATTGATCTTTATATTATTTCCATGTTCTATATAGATGGGGATGAGTGAACCTTATTTTTTCTATTTATTTATAAATGCTTTTGAGTAATACTTTGTAGTCAGGTGCATTTTAAATCTAGAGTAACTCAGCTGAGGCCACTACACTGTGCCTGAATCAATATTCTAGACCAACTTCCCAGACCTAGGTAGCATTTGGTATAAAAGTGAGATTAAATGTGCTAATGCCTTTTGGCAGCTTCACACCAACAGGTAGCTAAGCACCACCAAGCCATTCTCTCACTCCTCATCCTCAAGAAAATATGATAATAAAGCTCATAGGCTAAGACACAGACAGGGAGATTGCTCACCAATTACTGTCATAGGCAAAACAAATTCAGCATAAGGGAGACTTAGGTAATTTATTATTTTAGTGATAACAGCTTAGGCAGTGAGAAACTAAAAGCAAACTGAAAATGCCTTCCCCCCATCCACCGTCTTCTACCTCTTTCTCCCTAGCAGCAAAGGGAAATGGGGAATGTGGGTTAAGGTAAGGTAAGTCCATAATACTTTGTCTTTGCTGCTTTTTCTGGTCACTCTCTTCCTCTGCTCCAGTATGAGGTACCTAGGAACTAATTACCTTCTGCCTCATGTAAAGGTGGGAAGACGCTGCTCCAGGCCTTTTCCTTACATCCACACTTGGTTGTTGTCAGAATGCCTAGAAGCTCAGTGAGTGGGGCCAACTGCAGGGTGGTTTTAAAGGGCCCAGAACAAAAGGTGGGGCAGACACCACTGTGACATCAGCAAGTTTCTGTGATGGCTGGCCACATGTGTGGCCATACATGTCCATGTTGGGATTGGAGTTCTGTGGCCTGAAAGATGCCCTCATGTGAAAGGAGTTGGGGGCTGAGGGCCTGTGGATGGCTCCAAGCATTTTGCTTGCCAGAGAGACAGGCCAGCCCTTGGGCAAGGGACCTGCCCTCTAGCTCCCCTTTCGTGCTCTGTCCTCCAGCCCCCTGCTCGCCCCCGTCTGAGGACCCTGTGCCACAAGACATCAGCAATAATGTTTCCAGAGGATCAGGGGTCTTTCTTTACCCTCTGCCATCAACCTGGCTCCCTGCCAATGGTGCAGCCCCCCATGCTTGACAGGAGCTGAGGAGGGATGAAACATCCATATGTCCTGGAGGCATGAAAGGGAGGTGAGGCTGGCCTTTGCAAGATGTTCCAGCAGTCGATAAAAGTACTGCTGATTCTCAAGTGCTGTGTGAGCCCTTATTTGCCATCTGATACACCTACCCCTGCTCCCTGAAAGTGAAAGAATACCATCCCTTGTGCCTCAAGACCGTAGGGAGAGGGGAGGAGAGGGCCTGACTTCCTCTGGGCTGCTGGGCTGGTGCAACACAGGAAGTGTTTCGGAGGACCAGTAAGATCCATAGAGCCTGGAGGTAGTGGTAGTGGGGTGTCAGTCTGATGTTCACCCTTGCTCTCCTCTCTTGTGTTAAGGAGAAACCTTCTCACCACTTTTGTGACTTCTTTCCGTGTTTGGAGTAAGAAGTTTCAGTTTGTGCCCATTGCTTCTTGTCTTATCACTGAGCTCCACCAAAAAAGGTCTGGCCTCATTGTCCTGGCACTTTCCCTTAAGATATTTACGCATAATATCCTCCCTCAGCTTTCTTCCAGTCTTCAGGCTCCTTCCTTGTTCTCATCAGCCTTTCAAAGATGATGGACAATGCACAATCTGCAAGCTCCCTCACCACTCCTGGGCACATCCTGTTGGGCCATGGATTTGTGGTATCATGTTTTCCTAAGTGATCTCTAACCTGATCCTTCTCAACCAAGGAAAAGTCTTCCTTTCACTTGTTCCCATGGTCTGGGATTCCCGAGGACTGGTCTTAGTACTACAGACTGAAGCAAATTTGTACACACTAAGTTAATAAGTTAATTCATACATGCTAGTTTGTGTAAAAAAAAATGACAAGCAGTAATTAGTTGTCAACATAGCTGGCTTTCATGTTGTTGTGTATGGTGTGATTTGATTTGTGTATGGTCTGAATTACTTGTTCTTCAAGTGTGTATTGTGATAGGTGTGAGGAGAAAAATCAGTTATCTAAATGCAGGTGTTAAAAGTAGTAGTTCTTCTTGCCTGGAGCCATGGTTAGAGCCATCAAAGTCAGGGTTTTCAGAGACTTACCACACTTGTCTGCTTACCCTTCTGAGGTTTGTGAGATCTCTAGGAGCCCCAGTAAGAAAAGACAGTTTTGACAGAAACACTCTTTTCTCTCCCCCCCCCCCTTCCCTCCACCCCCCGCCCCCTACCCCGCCATGTTGTGAAAATAGGTTTTGTTTTCTTGCGGATCCTTGTAACTGAATTTGCAAAGAGTATACATTTTCCAGAAACCATGTTTCGTGCTCAGAAGATCAAAATTTTCCCCTGAGTTACCAAATATTCTGAGGCAATTTGCCAAAGCTGCATTTGGACTCAACCTTGTGATATTTTGCAGTGGTTAGCTGCATATGGTCTTCTCATAATGATGTAGCATGATGAGTATAGAACCACAAAATCTTTATTCTTATGCTTATTGAACAAAAGGAGCTGACTTATACATTAAAGAGTCTGTATTGCATACATGTTTCTGTTGATTAATGCAACTTTTTAACCTTTAAAGTGTAGTATAATATTTGATTCGTTTTCTGTTTCATTGAGGTTTAAGACTGGCATATCTGTGGAATAGTTTGATTTTCATTAGCGATAAATGCTTTTTTTTTTTTTTTTTTTTGGTTTTGTTTGTTAATTCCTGAAGACCACACTTTTTTTGTTTGTTTGTTTGTTTGTTTTGTTCTGTTTTGTTTTCTCTCATGTAAGACTTAATTCTCAAAAAATAAAGGAGGAAATGTAGAAATAGCTTTCTCATTCTTAAGCTTGCTCGGGTTTCTTTTTTGATTTTTTGTTTTCAGGAAAAACCTCCTTAAACTTTAATAAAATATAGAAAGATCCTGTAAAGTCTTGATTTTAGATGGTAGTGCATATCATAAATTTCTCACTCTAAAGTTGATTCAAGGTGTTTAAGATGTTTTTGCTTCTATAAGTTCTATTTTTCTCTTACCTCAGCTACTCACTATCATTTTGTCCTGTTGTGGTTTAAGCAAGCTGGCAGATCTTCACTACGCAGCCACTCATTCACTCTCTCCAGGTGGGATGTTGGAGAGAATTGGAAAGAGAAAAGTGTGAGAACTCATGAAATAAAGACAGTTTACTAGATAAACCAAAAGCCACATGCACAGACAAAGCAAAACAAGGAATTAATTCACTACTTGCTATTGGCAGGCAAGTGTTCATCCACTTCCAGGAAAATGGGGTTTATCACAAGTAATGTTATCTTGAGAAGACAAGTGCCACAGCTCTGAACATCCCTCCCGTCCTCCTTCCTTAGCCCAGATTTTACTGCTGAGAATGATGCCATATGTTATTTAATATCCCTTTGGTCTGTATCAGTCTGGATCATCTGTCCTTGTTGTGCCCCCTCCCAGCTTCTTGTGTAACCCCAGTATACTGTATATATACTTCCAGACAGTATACTGTCTGGAAGGGCAGTGTGAGAAGCCAAAAGTCCTCAAAGCACTGCTCAGCAACAACTAAGCTATCAATGTGTTATCAGCTCATTCTAAATCCAAACCAATACCATGCCAGCTACTAGGAAGAAAATTATCTCTATCTCAGCCCAAACCAGGACAACTAGGTAATGTAATGAGGAAGAAACAGTTAGAAGAATAAAACTATGAACAATGTAACTGTTTCAGTGATTAAATTCATATCACATTCAGGTCAAGAGAACTTATCTTACATTTTGAGGAAGTAAGGAAAATTGTAGCATAAAAATGCTCATTTCTGTCCTTATCTTCTACTCCTAACAGTAACAACTGAGATACTTTAAAATTTGGTATATACTTAGGTTGAAAATAATCTCAACATTTCTAAAATAATTTATTTTAACAGATCATTGTGAAATATGATTGAGAAGGGATTACACAGCAATTTAGATAATTCACACAATTTAAATGAACATGAAAAAAAAGAAAGAACAAGTCAACATTGATGAATATGTTGCTCTAGCATAGCAGTCCCTAATTTTGATAACAAATTTAATTGAATAGTCATCTATTAAAAACTACTAAGGACAATTCTAATTCACATCAAAAAACACACAATCAACTACACACACAAAAAAATAATCCAATAAATGGAAAAGGGAAAAATGCCAGTAAAATGGTTAAAAACAAACAAACAAACAAAAAAAGACAATAGAATGTTTTCTAAGGCTAGATATTATTCAGCAAAAATATAAGCTACTACATTGTTGATGAAAATTGGCATAATTTTTTATTGACTGATAATACACAGTTATTAATACACAAGATACACACTGCATTAGTATTGCAATATTGCTTTGAAATATTTTACATGGCACTAGTACCTACAGGCACAAATTAATGGTCATCTTGAACTATGAAAAAATCACAAGTTGCCTGGTTTCAAGACCCCTCCATCCTTCAGCTCCTCCTCCCTTTCCACCCCCACCCCCCATATTTTTGAGACCCTTACATTCATGTTATTAGGCTTCTTTTACAACTGAGAGAACAAGAAGTGAAAAATAAATACTCATACAAAGTGTTTTGATCAAAACATTGCAAAAATATATGAAAATAAAGGACTAGACAATACTGGCAAAAGAGGTACTATAACTGTAGCATCAAAACAAATTTAAGCAGTACTAAACTAAAACTGTCTCACTGTGGAGTTATGAAGGTTTTGGGTATAAACCTGCTTGTAGTGACCCTGTGCAAGCTATGAATTTGTACTTTGTCTAAACCTTTTCAGTAGATGAGAAAGCAGCATATTATACTGGAAGACTGCCAGATTTCAGCCTCTTTTTATCCAGAACATGGTTCAATTTCCTCTGTGGAGAAACTGTTGGAAATAATTTAGAAATAATTTAGGCCATGAAGATTCCTGACTTTCTTCAACTTCACTATCAGAGAAGGATTGGCTGTTTTGTCTGAATTTTGTAGAAAATTCACATCTGACATGAGCATGAATGGAAGCAAATTTCTGCCCAAGAGGTAGAAATATTGTAAAAGTTAAACACAGTAACATTGGGAAATTAGGGACTTGACATAGGCAGGGTATATTTGATCAGTCTAGGTTTCAAACATTTTTCAAATTCTGTAATAGAATGAGACTTTCTAATTTCTAATAATCACTAGGATGTGTCTATTAAGGAATTCTTAAAAAGTAAGGAATTCTTAAAAAAAAAAAAAAAAAAAAAAAAAGTCTTAGTCCCTGGTGTGGCTGTCCATATTCATGAATTAATCTTGGCAGTGCCATTTTCACAGCCTTATTACATACTAACATGGTTTTGTTTCCATCAGCTCTTTTTGGCCTTTCCAATATGTATCTAAATTCCACTTAAATTGCTTTCTTTTTTTATCAACACAGGAAAAATAGTGAGGGAAGTGTTATCTGTGTGTATGTGTTTTCAAGCTACGTGTTTCAGTGCTGATAAGCAAAGATGTGGTGACTATGATACAAGAAGAAATACAAGAAATGATGTTCCTTGCTCAAACATTTCTGAAAAAAATTCATAGCTTTCAGGGTAAGATCATTAAAGATAATATTTCACGGTAACTGAAGAACTTGAAATTATAACACATCTTTCTATGAAATGTAGTCAAATACACCAGGTTAAATAAAGTCACTCCATCTACAGATATTTGTAGCTGAAGTGAGACAGAATTCATACGTTAGATTTAACTAATTTGTTAGTATTCTTAGAGATATGACAACACAGCAGGTGATACACATTCATTTTAGAGGCAAAAGACATGACTGGCTATGTTATAAGTATTATCATGCTAACATAGCAAAACCAATAATTTCTAAGGTTGCTTAGGCTGTGAAAATAAATAATTTTAGAACCGTCTGTAGCAGCATCTGAACACTGCATACTAAATTCTGCTGTGAGATACTATCCCCTTAAAACATGCTACTAAAATTTATATCTAAGGTTGCTGTTTTTAAATAATTGGAAACCTCATTCTATATTCACAGACTTATCAGGTTTTGCCAAAGCTACCTAAATAATCAGCTTGCTGAAATAAGCTGTAGAAATTCTGTATCCAGTCATTTTTGATCAGAGAACTGAATTTATGAACTCTCCATGCAGCGATAGGTGTAACATGAAAGTTTCAATGACTACATGATTATCGCAGAAAGACCTCAGACTTGTTGGGCATGAAATACTGGGATTCCTTAAATGAAAGTTATCAGACTATTCAGCACAATATAGAATGCATGATAATTCTGCTATGCAGATTTGATCAAAAGTTATCAAGGAGAAAATCCTGGTTTAAAAAAAAAAAAAAAAAAAAAAGCAAAGAAAAATATTACTTGGTGACACTTGAGGGCATCAAAATATATACAGCTAAAGCTGTTAAAATGTCAGGGGAAACAAGATACTTTACTCCACTGTTCTACATACAGATTAAGTATTCTAGTCCTAAATCAAAGTTTCAATGAGAATTTTGATGGAACAAAAAGACTGACTAAAAGTAAGGCAGTAATTCATTTGTTGACTACTGTCTGCTTTATTCATTTTAATACTAATCAGTTGTCATAGCAAAATATTACCAATTTCAGGTCATTTGCTAATTTCTGTTGTGTCATATCAGATAACACACAAAATTCAAAAATTCAAGAATCCAAAAGATGAAGAAAATTATCGTCGATTGTAAATTTTCAGTATTGGTTTAGTTTCACTGTTTAGCCACATCACCTGATAACATTTTTGCTAAAAGCTTTTTCTGAGTACCAAACATGGACACGGGAGTCCTGCAGAACTCAGAAAGTAAAGGCTTATTTTTAGCTGAAAACTTTGGCTTCTCTGAAGTCAGTTTTTGCCTCCAACATCTGAATGCTTTTTCTCTGTAGGTGAGACTGGTGACACACAGATGGAACTCATTACCTGCAGTGCCACATGCTGCTCAAGAGAAAGTTTAATGAGGGAGAGAAAGTGGGTGAGACTTTTACTCATTGTCTTCCATCACCAATTCTAACATCTTCAAGAAATGTGACAGCTAATACTGTACTGCTTCTTCAAGTAGATTTGCATATAGGGACTGCATTTTTCTCTCAAAAGGCTAAGCTATCAAAGCAAGTTTGCCTGTTGCATACACTAGTTTGCTGAACATTCCAACAGAATTAGCAAACTCTTAAAAACCTAAAACAACCCATGTTCTTGAGAATAATCTGTAAATATGAACATAAAATCTATTTGGACAAAATGGTCATCTGAATATAGTGTATCCACAAGTAATTCTATAATACTGTATTGAAAGGAAGCAGAACATTTCTAATAATGAACAATGAGATGGAAATTTTTTTTTCCATCCTATTTTTTCCCCAGCAATAACTCCAAAAACAATGTTCATCAGAAAAAATAATATATTCATTAGACAAAAAGAATATTCATAGTAGACAGAGACAATAATATACAGCTATACAATTGTTCCAGCATATTTCATTCATGCTGTAGATTCTGCTTCTCTTAGATAAAGAAATTTTCTTTTACTCAGTTCCCTGTTTTCTCCACGGTTTGGTCTTCAAACTATCCACTTTGTATGAGGATTTTGTAGCTGTCCTGAGCACAGACTTCTGTTATCACAGCCCTGCATAGTGGAACCACCTTACCAGTCTTCCTTCATAATGCTGGGACAGGATTCTAAGGTCTGATTAAAAAACAAGGGATATCTATCATAAATCAGAGATCAAAGAATTTAACAGTGAAGAACCATCCCTGCTAGAAAGGCAGGTACATGCCCACTAAGAAGTACTACTGTCCTGTCACTGTTCCAGCAGGATCTGGAGGCCAGAAGCCCTGGTCTTTTACAGAGACAAGATATTGCTGATCAGCATTAGCAAACAGCATCCTTTCATGTAAGCAACAGTTCCTCCATCAATCAGTCTGTTGCAGTTTGTGCAGACACACTGAGCATAGTGGCTCTGCACTTACACCTGCCTCTAGCCTCAGAGCACAAGGTCTTAGATGTAGAACTCAGGACCACATTTCCAAGCAGAGTCTAATTTCTATGCTCCAGCTGTAATTAAGTGTAATAGATCTCTGATCACAAAGCTTGAGAAGCCAGCTAAGAGGGCTTGAGGGTATGCTGTCTGCATAGACATCTCTGTAATCTACTCTTACTCTTGAGATAATTACTGAAAGTGAGAAAGGGAAAGAAAATAAACACCTAATTAAGGAACTGACACTAACAAAAGGAAAGTAATACCAAAGTATTGGTAGAAACTTTCAATTTGTACAGATGTGCTACTTGTGTAATTTAAAACATTTTAAAAAAGAGTAGTCTGTGCAAATTTGAAATGTACCCTATCAAAACCTCCTTAAAACTGGCTTGCATTAGATTATGCAGTATATCTGTGTGCAGGTCCAGCTCTAGGGCCTAAGAATGAAAGTGAACTGGAAGAGGGTCATTTTAAAAATAATCTATTACTGAAGTTTTGTTGTTGTTATTGTTGTTGTTTAAGCACAGTTTTTTATCTTCTCTTTCTATTCAGGAGGCATGGAGCTATGTTTTCTTTTACATTCTAGGGTTATTGACATAGCACAGTTTGACCTCAGTTGCCTTTGTTCTAATCTTCCCTTGTATAATTCTATTTCGTACCTTGCTGCCAAATAGGAATCTGGACCATGTCAACATGCTGCCAGAGTAAAGTTTTATCTTTTCACTCTTTCTTTTATCCAGTAAGAGTTTGATGTGTGCTTGATATATCTCTAGGAAAGTGTGACTGTTAGATACATGCTCAGAAAGGCAGAGCTTTTACTGCCTCACTATGTGCTTACTTTGTGCTTGCCAAAAGTGTTTCCTGGAACACCAATTTATTCCATGTTGGGAAGTATAAAAAAAAAAACTAGTATCTCCTCACTTAGTTAACTGGCACAGATTTGACAAGGTGGATGGGGAATAGCTGTGAGTAACTAACAGGTCAAAATAAGAATGGAGCAGCCCATCACTGGCTACAGATTTTTGGCTACAGATTTTCAAAGCTAACAGAAATGGACAGAAGACTATCTGTCAGTGACAGATCTGATCCATTAAATACCTGTTATAGGAATAAAACGAATAAATAGGAATAGGAATAAAAGTTTTTGGAGGTATAAACAGCTTTTTTGTACTGCAGGACAGACAGAAAAGGGTTTCAATGTGGAAAATTCTGGGTTGAACAGTTTTACTATATAGGAAAAATAGACTGTTTTTCAGATATACTCAGCATTCACAGCTTTTCATTAGAAATGTAATTATGGATTTGGGAAAAATTATGGATTTGAAAAAATGCTCTTGTCTGTCTGTTCCTATTCTTTAGGTTTGCAGAACTTGGTTTAGAAAGTATAGTAGTAGTGCTTTGTTCTCCTTTTAAAATGTTTCGGAAAAGGAAAATGATTACTCTGACTCACACTGCTATTCAGCTACAAGATTCCAAGTACCTCATGACTTTGTCAGGAAATTCTGATGGGACATCATCCACGTTATCCAGCTCTGAGCCTTAGAGGAGAAATTAAGATTCTTTTCCAATAAAATGAAAGTTAAGGTGAACTGTGATCACTTTACACCCTAATTGCCTTGCAGATGAGTCCCATAGGACCTACTGAGCCAGTGAAACCATCAACCTTATGGCTGCACTTTTTCTTTCATTTCAGTGTTAAGTTTTACCTTCTATCCCTATTCCTACTCCTTCAAGAAAACAAAAACAAAAACAAACAAACAAGAAAGTAACCACAAAGTGACAAAGACTACATATTGACATCATATACATGTACGTCCCATAAGCTTAGTTACACTCATTCAGCAATCATTTAATAAGACCTTCTGTTTAAGTTAGTTGGAAGGAGTTTTCCCAGCTTTTTTATACTCAGACTGCTTTCATAGTCTTTTGCTCTGCATTATGTACCCTATTTCTAAATGCATTTTTGTTTTGATTGATACAACTTTAGAGAGTGCCTTGGAGAGAAATGCTGAATTATGTCTTGAATACAGTAGGCTTTCATCCACTACAGTACCTTTGTCATAGCCCAATACTTCAAAGCTAATCTTTGATAATGAGCTTTTTCTGTCTTTCTGATTATACTTAATGCTATTTCTGCTGTTAAAATTATGGCTGACGTAACTTTAAGAAATAATTTTCTAAATCTCTGTATTTTTTCATGTTTGATATCAACATCTACTGAGAAGTTTTTTCCTTTCTTTCTCTCTGATTCTTTTATTTATTTATTTACTTATTATTTTTTCCCCAGGCTCCATCTGTACTATTCCCTATTTTTAATTTGTTTCATTTAATGAAGTAATACTGTTCCATTTCTGCCTTTAAATCTCATCTTTACAGTTTGGGGACTGGTTTTAACAGCTTTTTTTCTAAGTTACTACCATGGAAGAATGAGGCTGATTTTTATCTTTTACTAGCATGTAGATCAAGCTACTCCTGAAACTTGGTATGACCTTTTATACTTTTGATGTGTTTTTATATTTCTCAGGTCAGCAAGCTTTATATCTCTGTTCCCATAGGGAGCACAGATCTGTGAGAATTAGTAGGGCATTGAAGAGGTTTATTCCTTTCTTTTTATTATTCTTTTGGAAACAGCGATATTATTTTTTACTTCATCTGTTTTCTATGTTATATCCTAGATTTCTCAATCTTTTTTTTTTTTTCTTTTTTTGTGAGTCCTTGGTTTCATTCAAGCTCTCCTTGTTAATTTTTTTAGAGAAGTCAGATCAATTCTTTGTGTTGTTCATACTCATTCTCTGTTAGTTGACTATTTATGATTAAGTAGTTCATAATTTAGGTTTTGCAGTTGCGCTCCATTTACTGCAGTCTTTTACTGTGTTTCTCTCTCCTCTAAAAGAGCAGACCTAAATCAACCACATTTCTCTGTATGCCCTAAAGCCTCTATTGGAGGCTCAGAGGCTTTGCTTTCGTACAGTACAGTTAGTCTCAAACTCTACACTTGTTAATAATGGCTTTTGCATGTGCAACGTCTGTAATGTCTGCAAATTTCATGAAAAGTTATAAATCTGGGTCATCTTCCTCCCCTGAGTGGTGCATGGGAACTGGGGAATGGGGGTTATGGTCAATCTATAGCGCTTCTTCTCCAGCGCTCCTTCTCAGTCACTCTCGTCCCCTGTTCTGTGGGGTCCCTCCACCAGGATGCTGTCCTTGCTGAACTGATCTGGCATGGGCTTCCCACAGGCCGCAGCTCTTCAAGCACTGCTCCAGGTATGGCTCTGTACCACGGGATCCATCCCTCAGGAGAAAACTGCTCCAACCTGGGTCCCCCACGGGCAGCAGCTCCTGCCAGGTCACCTGCTCCTGTGTGGGCTCCTCTCCACAGGCTACAGGTCTGGCCCAGAATCTGCTCCAGTTGGGTCTTCCATAGGCGGCAGCCTCCATCACTGCAGGTCCACCTGCTCTATCATGTTCCATGGTCTGCAGCATGGAACCCTGCTCCACCGTGGTACCCCATGGGATGCAGGGGAACATCCTGCTTTACCATGGTCCTCACCACAGGCCACAGGGGACTTCTACTCTGGCACCTGGAGCACCTCTCCCCCTGCAATCTTCACTGATCTTGGTGCCTGCAAGGCTGTTTCTCACTCCTCTCACTCTCCCAGCTGCTGTGCTGCTGTGTGGTGCAGTGTTTTTTGTTTTTTTTTTTTTTTTTTTTTTTTTTTCCTGTCTTAACTGTGCTCTCACAGAGGCACAAACAACATCACTTACTGGCTCAGGTCTGGTCAGCAGTGGGGCCTAACATGGGGCCTAACGTGGGGCAGCTTCTGGATTCTTCTCACAGAAGCCACTCTTATGGCCCCCGGTTCCAAAACCTTGCCACGTAAACCCACTACACTGCAACAGTAAAAAAAAAATAAAAAATAAAAATAATAAAAAAAATCTATTATGGCATGAATAATCTAATTTTTCTGTGAAAAAGGAAAGATCAACTTGTCCAAGCTAGTCTGATTTCATCTGTAGAGCTAAGTAAGCTGGCTGCTTCTGATCAGCATTCCAACAGAGGTTGGAATGTTTTCAATAAATATCCATTGCTGAAGCAAAATGTTGGTGCAACAGTAGAGAACCACTGGTGTATGGTGCACTATGGTGTCATGCATGAAGCTGTGGAGAGAATCCTACTCTTGGGAGAAATGTATGTGTAGCCATCAACGGAAATGTCTATGATTCACACTGAAGTAACCTTTCGTTAAGCAAAAGGACTGACAAGAATGTGAACAAGGCCAATGCAGGCATGTGAACTAAGGTCCCAGTTTTCTTCTGCCACAAAAGTAGTGACACAGTTTTCATTGCTGAATTCTCAAGCGTAGCATCTTCCATCTGAAATCCTTAACAAAATATAAATAAATAAATATTCACTATAACTTCACATCAAGAACTACTCATTATTATTTTGCAGCTGAGAACAATATGATACACCGTGATGTCTTCAGAAATGCTAATACAGAATAAGGCAAAGCAGAGCTATATTTTGAATCTGAAGTCCTTGTAAGCAAGCTTCTAATACAAGCATATTGTGCTGTTTATGCTTGGTATGTACTTGTTGCATTTCCTGCATTTCATAATTTTCAAACAGTTATCTTTCAAAAACTATTTCAGAATGTCTGGTTTATGTCTGGTTTATGTGCTTTATTCTTTATTAATTGATAATGAAATAATATTTTAATTAAAATATTATTATAATATCAGAACTACTGTTTCCTTTCTCTTGACATTATGCATTTTAATCTCTGCAATATTAAGGGAAAATAAGATAGGGAAGAAATTAATCCTTCCTAACTAAATTTAAAACCTGGTTATACTGCAAAGGGAAACATCCAGCAAACAACTGTTAGTTCAGAAAATACAAAATAAATTATTTTCCTAAGCTAATTAAGTATAGAACCACAGAATGGTTTGGGTTGGAAGGCACCTTAAAGATCACATAGTTACCCTCACCATGGGCAGGGACACCTCACACTAGGTCAGGCAGTCACTGATCGAGGATCAAGGTTGCTCAAAGCCCTGTCCAACTTGGCCTTAAGCACCTTGCAGGGATGGGGCATCCACAGCTTCGCTGGTCAACCTGTTCCAGTGCCTCAATACCCTCTGAGGAAAGATTTTTTTCCTTATATCTAATCTAAACATATCCTCTTTTAGTTTAAAGCCATTCCCTATCATCCTACAGTCCTTGACAAAGAGTCCCTCCCCAGCTTTTCTTTAGGCCCCCTTTAGGTACTGGAAGGCCGCTATAAGGTCTTCCTGGAGCCTTCTCTTTTCCTTCTCATTCTAATACTTCCATAAAAAAGTGTCAGCAGTTAGTTTTTAGTTATTAAAATAAATAAATAAGTAAAAATCTATTAAATTTCTATGCTCTACCCTGTTAAGTAAAGTTCAGTAGTAAATTAGAGTTGCTATTTCAAGTCTAATTCACTATTTGCTAAATGAACAAACACTAAACTCATTATCATAATTGTGAAAGCCTTTATAAAATGTAAGTATATTATCGATTTGCTATCCAGTTTGCACATTTCTAAAGCATGAGATCTACTACTTAAGCATGTGTTTGCTGGGCTTATCCAAAAGAATAAATGGGAAGTGTATTTAGAGTCTGAATTTCTTCTTCCATCTACATTATTTTCCATCTCTCAGGGATGTAATTATAAAGAAGCCAGTACGGCAGGTCATCATGTTGTATTTGTTTCTTGGGTGTGGACGTTTCCATGGGCACTGGAGATAACCAGTACTGTCATTTTGACAAAGGTTCACTCTACACATACAGTCCTGACTACTTTTCTGCTCTCAGCAGCTGTACAGATCCCTACCAATTCTTATCTCCAATTTATTCCTTCAAGAGTTCATCAGTCTCTTGAAAAACAAATCATGCCTGACCTTCTGTGATTGTTCAGATGTATTTACATAATGTTGAAATTCTGTACATAGTTATGACTCTGTGTCTATATTTACCAAGATAACAGCTCTGTGTTAGTTATATAGATCTTATCTCTAGGTTTTTTGTTTATATTCTCCTTTCCTCCATGCTGGGCTAAAATCTGTAAGAATGATAGTAAAGATATTACAATAGACGGAAATAATTCTCTATAGACAGAAATAACTCTTTATTCAAATACAGACACCCCAGACAAAGCCAAGCTGATCACATATTATGTCCTAGACATAATATGTCCTAATATGTCCTAGACAGAAGTCTGTTGGTGTTTCATTGATTTAGATGTGCCATGTACATGTGTCATGAAACTAAAGATAAAGTTTCATATATTATATATCACCCAATGCCGTGAGGCTAAAGTATTTTCTCTCCTCTCTCTCTCCCCTCTTAAAAAGTCCAACTTTGATTTCAGTCTCACCCAAATATTTTTTTCTCACTATTTCTATTTATCACTGAAACCTTTGGAAACAATATGATTTAAATCATTAATTCATAGTGTTTTTATTCTTTCTAATCCAGAAAGTCTTCTCTGTAGCATAGGTTTTGTCTCATTGTTAGTCTGTGCTATTTTTTTTTTTTCCTGCAGGATTTCAAGCATTCTCTACATTCCCTTCATCCTCTAATTTCTCACTTTTGTAGCTGCATTTTTGCATGTACATGACAAATGCCTTTATTTTTTTTTTTCTTTTTAAGTTTTATCTTTCCCTAGGTTTTACATTTTCATCCCTTTCTGAGTCTATTCCTTCAACTCTCATAGTATCTCATTAGGTAAGTGCTTTCTTTTCTTCTTCTGTAACATCTAACAGAAGGACTCTGTACTTTGCTTCTTAATTTATATTTTCCTGGTAGTCAGATAGCAACTGATATATCTTCTGTGCCAGCAGCTCACAAAGTTTTTTCCACTCCTGACCTCTCATTCTTGTTTGCATTTTAGCATATGTTTTTCATATCCTCTGGGACAAGCTATTTGGAGTAAAAATGAATGTGTTCCTAGGTGCAGGGTAATGAGACGCTCAGGGGTCATTGCTTAAGAACAGCATTTACAGACACCAACACACTCAATAGCAGTCTGGGAAAACATCCAATGCCAAAAAGAAACTGTAAGTGTCAAACTGTCACAGTTTCTTCCCCTTCCCCAGGAGTGTTGTTTCCTCTCTCAGCTGAAAGAACTTTTTCTCCCACTGGGATCTGCAGCAAAATACTCTCTTGGAGTTAGTTGTCTAAACAGGCATTTAGTGCTTCTAATGAATCTAATCCTTAGTGTATATACTTTTGTCACTTACTGTACTTGAGTGTACAAGAATTAAACATAAAAACTCCTGCATAAGCTACATTTTACATTTTTGCTCTTCATTAGCCACATACAGTGGCTGAAGTTATTCATTTGTTGAGAGCTCATTACTAGAGCTTTGTTTGATAATTTGGGGCACATTTTTAATTGATCCCTTAGGGGTTGTTCCAAAAGCACTTATTTTCCCAAGTACCAATAATATTGTGATAAATCATATTATTCACTTGTTTCCCTAGCTGACACAACATGTACCTCAACATTTCTTTTATTTATCTCCTCTGGCTGCTTTCTTTTAATTAAAAATCTATATTTTAAATGAATAGTCATTTTAATTTTAATTAACAAAAATTGTCAATTTTATTAACAATTATTACTATTAATTAACAATCATTTATAAAACCTTATCATGAATGCAAATTGTTGTTATGAGCTGTTTTAACACAAAACATGATAAGATACTTGAGAAAACTTTGTTTTATAACTTGGTGAAGGTTTTATAAATAAAAAGCTCTGCTAGTTGCAGTTCCTGCTCAATGAAAGTGTATCACAGCAAATTAGGCAAAAGAGGTCATGGAAAAACACTGGAGTGCAGTGATTTAGAAATCAGAAGATAAACTGTAATCCACTGCCTGTCACCAAACCTGTACTGAACCTTGAGAGATTGTTTTCATAGAATCATAGAATCATTAAGGTTGGAAAAGACCTCCAAGGTCATCTGGTCAAACCATACCCCTACCACTAATGTCATCGACTAAACCATGTCCCAAAGCACCAAGTCCAACCTTTCCTTAAGGACCACCAGAGATGGAGATGCCACCACCTCCCTAGTCAACTCATTCCAATGCCTGACTGCTCCTTCTGAGAAAAAATATCTCCTATCTCCAGGACGAGGGGGAATGGGCTAAAGTTGTGCCAGGGGAGTTTTAGGTTGGATGTTAGGAGGAACTTCTTTACTGAAAGGGTTGTTAGACGTTGGAATGGGCTGCCCAGGGAAGTGGTGGAGTCACCATCCCTGGAAGTCTTTAAAAGACGTTCAGATGTAGAGCTTAGGGATATGGTTTAGTGGAGGACTGGTAGTGTTAGGTCAGAGGTTGGACTCGATGATCTTGAGGTCTCTTCCAACCTAGAAATTGTGTGTGATTCTGTGTAATTTCCAACCTAAACCACCCCTGGAGCAACTTGAGGCCATTCCCCTCTAATCCTATCCCTGGATGATCTTTAAGGTCCCTTCCAATCCAAGCCATTCTACGATTCTTTGATTCTATGATTCTCATCAACCAATACCCCCAAGTCCTTCTCCCTGGAGCTGCTCTCAGTATGTTCTCCATCCAGCTTCTATTTGTGCTTGAGTCATTTCCATTGCAACAGTAATGTAAATTGGTAAATTAGTAATGTAATTCTCTTATTCATTTTCATCTCCCCTGAGAATCCCTGCCTCACCCAGCTACTGGTTCCCAGGAGCTCTGAATGCTAGAAGGCATCAGTTCCTATTAAAGCTGTCTTCTAAAACAATTACACAGAATCGGGAACCTGGGAACAAACAGCAAGTTTCACAGAGTCAAAGAAAAGCACAGGTTAAAAGAGACCTCAAAAGATCATCAAGTGAAGCTCTCCGTGGGAAAAGGAAGCTTAGGTGAGATTATCTAGCTCCCTCTCCAATAACATATTGTAAACCTCCAGTGATAGTTACTCTACCAGGTTCCTGTGGAGGTTGTTCCAGTGGTTGATTCTTCTCAATGTAAAAATTTTCTTTCCAGTGTCAAGACAAGACTTCTCTTAGTGCAGCATGTGCCTCCTTTTCCTTGTCTTCACTGTGTGGCTCCTTGTGAAGACAGATCTTCCATCTTCTTTGTAGCCACCCTTTAAGTACTGGAAAACTATGATGAGGGACACCCTGAACCTTCTCTTCTCTTTGGTGAAAGGACCTACATCCTTCACCCGCTTCAGTGTGTCCTTTTTTTTTAAAAAAAAAAATAAAAATAATACATATATATATATATATTGGGACCAGAACTAGATAGTAGTCCAGGTGAAGTTTCCTCCTACGGTAAAATTTTCAGACATCTTTCACTTTTTGTTGGTGTTGTTGTTGTTTGTTTGTTTTTAAATCACACATCTCCTTTATTTCAGCCCAGTGCTACTTGGTCACGTTGCCTATCTATGCCTCAGCTATGAATTTTAGCAGGTTCAGCTCTGCCATGTATATCAATTATTTCCCTATGTATGCAAAAATGAATTCTACCATTGCTTTAGTGAAAATTAATAACTTAATTGTGAAAATTAATAACTTAACAATAATTTCTCATCAATTCCCTTTCCTCACAAATTTTGTGTGTTCACACTTATGCTCTGGTTACAGGAGCTGAAGACAGCGTACGACAAAGAAACTCCTGCCTTTCTTGGTGTTTTTAGTTCAGTTGTTACTGTCAATGGAAAGACCATTTGCTTGCTCACCAGAGTGATTAGAAATATGCTTTCTAACAAGTTTTTCTTCTGTAATTCTGAAAATATTTCTGACTCAAGTTTCATTAGTTCTGTTGAAAATAATAATAATAATAATAAAAAAAAGTCAAGGTAAAGCAAACGACAGAGAAATAACAATACTTTACAATACCACTATCCTCCATCCTTTTCTGTTTTTTTTTTTTTTTTTTTTTTAACATCAGTTAAGTGCACCAGAGTGGACCTATGCAAGCTGAACAGACCTGTGACTATGCCCAAGACTTAGAGTCAACAGATGAATACTAAAATTCATTGAAATTAATTATAAGTGATTATTAATTTATAGTTCCATCATGATGCCTTTTTAAACCACTCTTGTCTCAAGTATAAGAAGAATATTTGGGAACTTATATTTTGTTTATTTTCCTTCTACACATGTATCAGCTAGGATCTATGGACTGACCTCTTGATGTATACTGTATAGTGCAAAATACAAGATCACTTCTACAGATTTGGAACCTCCTGAATAAGAAGGCTAAAAAAAAAAAAAAGAAAAAGAAAAAAAGCAAAAAGAGAGAGAGAGAGAGAGAGAGAGAGAGAAAGAGAGAGAATTTGAAGGCATAATATCAGTAATAATAATAATAATAAATTATGCAACATATTCTTCAAATAAATATATTTTCTGTTTCTTGATAAAATTGAAATATTTGCAACGACTACAGCTGAACTTCACTTTTTGCAGTTCACTTAGTCTAAGCAATGAAAGTAAGAATATACTCTTTATACTGTAAATATACATATATGTAGTAATAGCAAAAAACCCCTATACAATCTCACTTTTTATAGAAAGAAAAGGTGTCTGAATAAATTTTGTATTTCATGCTCCAGAAGGATGCTTTGAGTCATCCAAATCTTTGATCAGCCAGAAACTGACTGGAGACCATGCAGTCTTTGGAGATAGAAATAAATTAAATGTCTCCAACAGTTGAAAGCCAACTTACTCACTTAGGGGAGAGATAAGCAACATTTTGAATTTGATTTTGTTAGTGATAGAAGTACTCCAGTAATCTTTAAAAAAAATTGCAGGATGTAGAGAAAACTCTAGCACTCAGTAGGTCATATCAAAAAGACACAGGCATAACAGATTGTGAGGCTGGTTGATTATGTGACTCAGAAAATGTGCTATAGTCAGAGATTTGTGATATAATAAATTGATGTGTAAGTGGTTACTTTCTAATGCTAATTTCTCTCCAGTTTAACATCAATTTTAGATTCAACTGTAAACAGTGGTTATTGTGTTCTTGTAGTTAAGTTTCTCTACTTGCGGTTCTTAGCTTTATTTTGTTATTTTTTAGAGTGGAAACATATTGAATTTAATACTAAATGGTTATAAAGTAATTCAATCAGCATGTGTCTCTGTGATTCAGAACACTACAGAAAATAAAATAGCCAATTAAATAAAGAGACACTCTAGCTATTTTTTAAAGTATAATAGTGAATGTGATGGAATGGAGAATCAGTTTCTTTGTGGTTTTGGTATTGTTGGTTTTTCCCCCCTACGTCATTCCAACCCACTTTCATAGGCAAGGATGTCACCCACTGGATCAGGTTGCCCAGGGCCTCATCCAACCTGGTCTTGAACACAGTCCATCCAGCGATGGGGCAGCCACAACTTCTCTGAGCAACCTTTTCTAGTGATGAAGCTCAACATGCTCCAATGAGAAGCTCAACATGAGCCCACAATGTGCACTTGCAGCCCAGAAAGCCAATCGTATCCTGGGCTATATCAAAAGAAGTACGGACAACAGGTCTAAGGAGATGATTCTCTGCCTCTGCTCTGCTTTCATAGGATCCCACCTGGAGTGCTGCATTCAGCTGTGGGGACCCAGCACAAGAAGGGTATGGACCTATTAGAATAAGTCCAAAGGAAGGTAACAAAGATGATCAAAGGACTGGAACACCTCTCTATGAAGAAAAGCTGATGGAGTTAGGGTTGTTCAGCCTAGAGAACAGAAGGCTCTGGGAAGACCTACAGTGGTCTTTCAATACCTAAAGAGGCACTACAGGAAAGCAGGAGAGGGACTCTTCATCAGGTAGTGTAGTGATAGGACAAAGAGTTATGGATTTAAACTAAAAGAAAGTAGATTTAGGTTAGATATTAGGAAGAAATTCTTTACTCAGAGGGTGGCGAGGCACTTGAACGGGTTGCCTAGAGAATCTGTGTACGCCCCACCCCTGGGAGTATTTAAGACCAGGCTGGATGGGGCTTTGAGCAACGTGATCTTGTGGAAGGTGTCCATGCTCATGGCAGGGAGGTCAGAATTAGATGATCTTTAAGGGTTCTCTCAACCCAAAACTTTCTATTATTCTACAGTTCTGCTCTATCTGGACTCTTAAAAAGAACAATGCCCAAATGCCCAAAGCATTATTAAGTAATGAGATTTTGAAAATTACATTACATACAAAACCCTGACCTTTCCGTATTTGTAAGGAAAGAAAGCAACATCATCTCCAAAGTTAAGCTGTAAGTTCAGTTTTATTGACAAGTGAAACAGAGGATCCTTTTATTTCATTTAGGCTCTGTTCAGGCACTTGTTATGTATTCACTGTAAGTGATTCAGGAAATATGCTTAAACTGTACTAAACTGTGAATTTTAAAATCACAACAGAGTAGATTCATTAAGGAAGCTCTCTTTTGGTGCTAAGTGTTTGTAAGCCATTTATGAACATATCTGCATAACTAGGATCAGATTTTTTTGAAATTTAAATAGTATTTTACAGAGGCTTCAGTTCTATTGGACTATATTGTTTATTAATCTATCTTACTTGAACTATAGCACTGTTATACCATTTTGTAGTAACATAATCAGTGATTTGTTGTTTTAGCCATCACAAAAGTATATGTGGAAGAAACAGTGACATATGAATAGTAGAAATGTATTGTTAACAAAGTAATGATTTGATATGCTATCAATCCATATGATAGATGTTGGCTTGCACTATTACAATGTTGAGTGTAAGTGTACACTTTAAGATAACAAGTTCAACATAATTCCTAACTTTGTGGTTGTTTCTTTGTATTGTTTTGTTTTCTTCCCATCATTCAGAACAGAACTCTATTCATCTCTGCCAACATTACACACAAACAAAGATGTTGAAGCATATCTACTATTCCCTTGTTGGTTGATACCTGAATTAATGTATTTTTGACAGTTAGTATGCCTAATCTAGTCATGCATAATGTTTGTGTCAAGGTGTTGATCTGGGTATGCAAAACCTAATTATGTATAAAATTATTCTTACTACGGCCATGCTGAGGAGAAAAGCAACATAAAGTTATTTGTAGGCATAAATATAAATTATAATAAAGGACCATTTAGTACTAATAACTAGTGTAGCATTCTTTCTATTCTAACTAGAAATGAAGATACTTAGTTTCAAAAGCAAAATACATCAATTATTGATGTATGAATATTCTTATTTTTAAAGCGGAATTATTTCCTATTCATTAGCATTTATCCAAAAGTCATTAATTTTAATATGCATTTGGGTGACGGTATTTGAATTGTAAATAATTCTACGTTCTCCACAATTTAACCACATTTTGCATATTCATGAGACAATTTAGTCAAAAGATGTAGCAGGGCATGCATTGCTTTGGGATATAGTCACATTAGGTAATTCTGTTGTACTGTGTTGCCTAAGGCATCAACTACATCATTTAGCACCCAATAATGTGAAAGATCCCATGCACCAGTGTGTCATGTAATTGAGATGAAGAGGCCCCAGTGAACACACTTCAAAAACATATTCAATAATTTCACGTAGATTAATACAATCTTCATGCAAAATAATCAATCATAGAGATACATAAGTAAAACCACGACCAGAAAAAAATACAGAATCTTATTTTCATCTTACTTATTTATTTTATAAATAAATAATAATTTATCTATACTAAACAATGTCTCACCATAAATGATAATTAACCCCTAAAATGAGTAGGCCTATCCTCAAAAAATATCTTACAATAAAAACAAAACATATATCACAAGTCATCCCCCTAAAAACTATTCCAGGAAGAAAAAGGTGTGCCTTTTTTTTTTTTTTTTTTTCCCCCCATGAAATGTAGCACTTAATGCAGAACAGTTCCAGTATATCCAGAGACATGAAAAGATAAAGAACAAGACAACAACCATCCTTGATGCTTCCAAAACAAATAAATAAATAGTAAGGTAGGTCAGCTAGACAAAGGACACCCTTAACAAAGAAAAAAACAAGTATATATAAAACAACATCAATAGTCAGGAAAAGCACTCACGTTTTGAGTTTCTAGTGGATCTGGAAGGCAGCTAAGCCACACACAGGATGTAACAATACATTAGCAAGTGTCATTCCATACCAACTATTGCAAGACATAAGCTTCACAATGGCAAACATGCCCAGCCAAGTAGAGCACATCAAGGTTCTGAAGGTGGTATGTAGCAATACTTTAGTACTGAATACTAGTGATTTGATAATTTTTGTGATTAAACATTTTGACAGAGCGGAAGGTTTCCAGTTTATGAGCGTTCATTTGTCAATGTTATCCAGGGAAGTTATTGTTCTATGTTTATTACTATTGCCTAATCTTGGCTAATTTTTCTAGAACAACCTGAAGTAAATTACATGAAGCTATTTAGATACTATCTCTAACTACAGTCTATGACAATGCACAAAAAAAAATAAACAATACGGAAATATTTCCCTTAGGGCATGATTTCTGTCCATTTCTTCTCTGTGGGTTTGGTTAGCTGTATGTGTTTATTATGATGTCTTTATTATTTTACATTGGGAAAGAAAAAGAAAAAAGTGGTCATGAACAAATAAAAAGATAATGACATGATCGATACAAACTATCATTTGGCAAAATAAATTTGAGAGTTTGTGAAGAGCTCAGAAACAAGACAAAATAAAACAGGTTTAGAAATATTTTCTTGAATACAGTTGGCTTATTTGTTACTAGTAGTATATTAATGCAGTCTCTTTTTGATTATCAAATTATTCATGATCGAGTCCTGTTTGCATGCAAAAATGTTATATATAAATATACTGTCAGATTTTTGATTGTTTATAAATTGTTCACTTGCCTTTATGTTAAAGATTTTTCATTGGAATGATTTTCCAGATAAAATTATATATATATTATATATATATATATATACATATCATGTATATACATATATATAAAACCATGTCCTACCTTTAATGCTCCTGTGAAGGCCATTTTCTAAACTTTAGTCCCATCTGCTCTCTTTTTTCTCTTTTTGTTGCTTGTCCCCTTTCTAGGGAATCAAGTATAAGCTTCTTTCTTCACTTTTAAAGCCCTTCACAACTATGTTGTATTATCACCTTTCACTCATTACCAGATCCCACTTCTGCTTGTGCCTGCTCATGTGTTATATTTCAAGTAAGTAGTTACAGACACTATTTCTCACACACAGGAGACTGTATCTTGAGAAGTAGGACTAACTACTTTTCATCTTTCCGAATTCTGTTCCTTTAATTGAAAACCCAACAAAAAGCTTGAAAAAACACTCTCCTTCTGGTATGTCAATGAAACTTCTTAAAAAGCTTCATGTTCTCATTGCCCTCCTTGTTCTGCACATACATTAGCTTAGCTTACATTTAGTCTGTGCTCTCTTCAGGTCTGCGTACAATGTTTAGACTCTGCCTATTTACGAGAAGTGCCGCTACTATGCCCTGTGATGATAGAAAGGGTAATTGTAAGTGGGAAAATAATGATTAATCCATCTCAAATATGAAGTTAAGCATAATTAATTACCTATTCTAATGTCCTCTGAACTCTTGGAGATGCACAGATATTTGTATAAATTACTCAACTCTTTCCTGAATAACTACAAACAACAAACAATATGAACACTCAGCTCACAGTCAGATTAATCCATTGTTTTTAAGCCAAAATCAATGTTTTCAATCAGCCTCACTTTTCCTCTTTGTTAATGTATAAAATGGCACATCGGTTAGGAAACACAAAGATTCTAAACAGAAACCAAGCAGATGCAGGATTTTCTTTTTATAAGACTGGGCTACAAACCCTTGGTTATGTTAAAGAGTGAAGCTGTTTTCCTTTTTGTAGTGTCATTAATGATGATGCTTTTACATGCAAATCAAGAAATAGTTAAAATTCTTCCATTTTAACAATAGAGGTCTGAAAATAACCAATAAAATACAAGCTGGATTAAAAGAAAAACCTCTAATTAAGTGAGACAACAGATTTAAGTTTACAGTTTCCAAGGAGTAATTAAACAAGACTGTTTATATACATACTATAAAGCAATACCCAGGGGGATTTATGCACATTATTAGTGAATTTGGGTTTGAAAGTGTATACATCCCTTTCTGTTGACTTTCATCTTGTACTCATTTGATTGAGCTTCCACATCATGAAAATGAGTTTAAGGATAGCATTTACCAACTAAGAAACAGCAACAATACCAATTGCAACCAAATAAAATATTAATGAAACTAAAGAATGTATTAAAAGCAATATGGATGGAAAAAAGTAACCAAAATAATTTTGAAATATTAACCAAAATAAAGAAATATATTTTTATAATTCTTTGCCAAATTATACAAATGTTATAGAAGATATATCAGAATAAAAGAGTACCATGAGCTATGAGGAATATTTCATAAAATATAATGCCTACAAAATGATCATTTTACCCTATCCCCAGAAACCTTTACTAATTTATTTTCTCAGGCACTAAAACCACTGTTATTTTACTTTATAAACATATTAATTTTGTAAGAGCAAAGAGACTGTGTTGCATCTATTTTTAAAGCACGCGTCATCAAAAAAGGGGGGGGGGAGTAAAGGAAAACAAAATGAAGGTATAAAAGAAATATTTCCAGCATCTTTCCAAAGTAATTTTATTAATTAAATAATCTCTTTGTATCTGGTTGATGGATTTGTGGTTCTAAGATATACTATAAAAATATATCTTGTTATTAAAAAACAATCTGTTTTTATTATAGAATCATTAAAGTTGGAAAAGACCTCCAAGATCATCTGGTCAAACCATACCCCTACCACCAATGTTGCCCACTAAGCCATGTACCTAAGCACCAGTTCCAACCTTTCCTTGAACACCCTCAGGAATGGAGATGCCACCACCTCCCTGAGTCCAACCTGTTCCAATGCCTGACTGCTCATTCTGAGAATACATGTCTCATTTCCAACCTAAACCTTCCCTGGTGCAACCTGAGGCCATTCTCTCTAGTCCTATCCCTAGTTACCTGTGAGAAGAGGCCAACACCCAGCTCTCTACAACTTCCTTTCAGGTAGTTGTAAAGAGCAGTAAGGTCTCTCCTGAGCCTCCTCTTCTCCAGATTAAACAACTCCAGTTCCCTTGGCCGCTCCTCATAGGACTTGTGTTCCAGGTCCTTCACCAGCTTTGTAGCTCTTCTCTGGACACACTCCAGGGCCTCAATGTCCTTGTGCTGAGAGGTCCAAAAGTGAACACAATACTTGAGGTACGGCCTCACCAGAGCAGAGTACAGGGGTATGATCACCTCCCTGGTCCTGCTGGCTGCACTATTCCTGATACAAGCCAGGATGCCGTTGGCCTTCTTGGCCACCTGGGCACACTGCTGTCTCCTGTTCAGGCAAGCACTGACCAACACCCCCAGATCCTTTTCCTCTGCACAGTTTACCAGCCACTCTGCCCCAAGCCTGTAGCACTGCATGGGGTACTCATGACCGAAGTGCATGACCCAGCACTTAGTCATGTTGAACCTCATCCCATTGGCCACTACACATCAATCTGACCTGTCAAGGTCCCTCTGCAGGCCTTCCTACCCTCTGGAAGATCGACATGTCCCCCCAGCTTGGTGTCATCCGCAGACTTACTGAAGGTACAGTCAATTGCCTCACGCAAATCAACACCGACCCCTGGGGAATACCACTCATGGCCAGTTGCCAGCTGGATTTCACTCCATTCACCACTACACCTTTGGCCTGGCCATCCAGACAGTTTTTAACCCAGCAAAGAGTGTACCTTTCCAAGCCATGGGCTGCCAGCCTTTCCATTAGAATACTATGGGAGACCATATCAAAGGCTTTGCTGAAGTCCAGGTAGACTACATCAACAGCCTTTCCCTCATTCACCAGGCAGGTCAACAGGTCATAGAAGCACATGACGTTGGTCAGGACTTGCCTTTCATGAACCCATGCTGACTGGGCCTGATGCCCTAACTGTCTCATCTATACTGGATGATTGTATTCAAGATGATGCATTCCATCACCTTTCCTGGCACTGAGGTCAGGCTGACAAGCTTGTAGTTCCCTGAGTCCTCCTTACAGCCCTTCTTAGAGATGGGGGTCACATTAGCAAGTCTCTACTCATCTAGGACCACTCTGGATGACCACGACTGCTGGTACATGATGGAAAGCAGCCCAGCAATCACACCTGCCAGCTCCCTCAGCACCTTCAGGTGGATCCCATCTGGCCCCATGGACTTGTAACAGCCCAGGTGGAACAGCAAGTCTCTAACTGTTTCCACCTGAACTGTGTGTGTGTGAGGGGAGGCGGGGAAGGGGGGGGGGTTCTCCCCCTCCCAGACTTCCAGGTCAGGAGGATAAGTGGTCTGACTAGTAAAGACAAATATATAAAAGGCATTAAGAACCTCAGCCTTTACCTTATCCTTGCTAGTCGTGCTCCCACCTGCATCCAGTAAAAGATGGAGATACTCCTTGGACCTCCTCTTACCATTAATATAGTTGTAAAAACATATATTTTTTTCTTTAACCATAGTGGCCAGGTTGAGCTCATGCTGGGTTTTAGCCTTCCTGATTTTTTCTCTCCATATGCTGGCAACTTCCTTGTACTCTCCATGAGTTGACTGCCCCTTCTGCAATTACATTATTGCTTTCTGTGCTGCATCATTGCCATCATCATATTTTATTTGCCGTGAGATGACTGGTAAACCTTTGGATGAGATTTTTTTTTTTCTCTTTTTGTGAACATTGTTTCTATCTAAGCTTTGAGTTATTTTCTTTAATACACTCGGCAGTGGAGAATTCACATAAACAAAGACCACCTCAGATTCACAAATATATACTAGTATATATTGGTATAGAAAACAGTTCTATTCTAAATGCACATTTGCAATTTTGTAGTGTAAGAATTTTTTCTTTTTTCTCCGTTGCATCCTCATTTGGTTCCTAAAATCTTGTGAAGTAAGCATTTCCAAGTCCTGCAGAAATTATTAATCTCTAACCTTGACATTCATTTCATTCAGAGCGGTGAATGTTTTCAATGCAATAAAAATCAGAAATCCCAATCAAATTTATATATTTATAAAAAAATATATACATAAATCTGAAAATGTTATTATATTCTATAGAAGTTTCCATTCAAAGCATTTACAGTTTATTAATGATAAGCATATATATTATACTGTATAAACAGTAATGTATCTAAGACTTTGATATATTAGAGAATAACTGAATGCCTTTTTAATACAAAGATCCACTTATATACAAGTATTAATATTACTTGTACTGCTTACAAATACAATTTGCATCAAAGTATTTTACCTCGTCCTAGAACTCAGAGATGGTGGGAAGTCTGACTTAAATATGTGTAGAAAACTTATCCTAAATAATAATCTTTTCAAAATAATAACCTGTTGAAAAATGACAGCTTTGTGTTTTTACATTTGGTATTCAGCAAGCAGTCATCCTGTCACAGCTGCCAATGCTGACTGATAAATGTTCAAAAGAGCCTAGAAGAATATTGACAAACCCTCAACTTGTGTGTAATATGGAGATAAGGACACCAAAATTATATTTACTTACGCTTCTAGTATAGCAAGGAGCTTCACAAAATTGCGAAGCTACTTTTTTTTTTTTTTTTTTCTGCCTCTGTGTGCATTTTTATTTATTTATTTATTGCTATGCACTGCAAGGTTCAAATCCTGTTCAGTGATTCACTGCCGGATAAAATTACTAAACTCCATGGGGGTGGAGGGAGAGAGAAAAAAGAAAATGAACTACCAACAAACCTTTTTCTACTCAAACTCCAAGTGCCATCCTCTCCTGAAAATAAAACAAAACAAAACAAACAAAATATTTTCTCTGCCTAGGGCTGTTCTACAGGAAGTTAGATCTTGTTTTATTTATCTAGAGTGTCAGTATAGATCTGAAACTTATTTTTATAAAGTAAACATCAAGTCATCAAGTTAATGATTTCTTTAATAAATTATAAGAACTTTTAAATTAAGGCCACATCAAGCTTTGTAATGAATCACTCCACAATTCATTGGATTTACAGTCTTAAACTTATAGTTTTTCTGTTTTTTCTCCTTTTCTTTTTTTTTGTCTCTCTGTAGTTGCATATTCAGGGGGCAATTAGAGTTCCACATAATTTGCATGGAAATTGTACAAGAACTCCTTCATCTAATTTATTTCTATTTTAATATTTTGCTTCCTGTTTATTTTTAAATTGTATATGTAAATATATATACATATACATATATGTATGTATATATAATACATATACATATATGTATGTACATATATGTATATGTAAAATGTATATTTTTAAAGACAAACACCCATAGGAGACGTTTACTAAAGCTACATATAAAAACAATTATAGATCTTTTTTTTTTTTTTTTTTTTTTTTTCCCAATTCACATTTTTCACAAACTTCAATGAAATTTATTGCAATTTGAAGAACATGTACCATTTCCTCCCTTGGAATTTGTCAATTCAGCAAAACAGAAATGTATTCATTTTCATAGAATTTTATGGTGAATCCAAAGGGTTTCACAATTTATTGAGAATTAATGCTTGACTGCCCAAGGGACTACTTAGGAACTTGGACTTCAAGGATGTAACATTCCAGAGGAGATCTGCTAGCTTTTATGGATGCAGGGAATCCATGTCTCCCTACAGAGGTTTGAAATATTTAGGTTTTATTCCAAAATGTAATGAAAACATGAATTTAAAAAAATTAAACTCTTTTCAGAAATTGAATTTTCTTTCTCTTTTCATCTGAACAAAATTTTCACTTCAGATATGAAGTGATTGTATGATGATTAATGGTTTTTGAATATCATAAATTATTTCTGAAGTTCTAACTAGTTTGCAAAACTGATTCGAACTTGTGAATCCTTTAGGGGCAAGGACAGGCTGGACACATAATCATAAAATAAATATTTTTTTTCTCTTAATATTTCTTATGGTTTGAAGTATAAGTCTCAGAGCTGAATAATGTAAGTTTTAAGGATGCAGATAGGAAATAATTTTTGCCTGGAAGCCAAGCAACAGTGCCAAATGTAAGAGCTGATGTATCCTGCTTTTAGACAAGGCTTATTCATTCAGCTGTGCTCATAAACCACAACTTTCAGAGCAAAAATCACTTTGGTCAGCTTCCCTGTGGGAGAAGGAGAGTCTTGGTTGTCTGTTCTTGCCCTTACAGACAAGCTCATTGCCCATCTCATTGCCCAGTTATGGTAACAGGTGGAACTATTTTCCACTAGACTGTGACTGATGGAGTAAGGGTCTGCCTGGGGCCTCCTGGGGCCCCCAAAGGCAGAAGCTCCTGCCAGGTCACCTGCTCCTGCATGGGCTCCTCTCCACGGGCTCCAGCCTGGAATCTGCTCTGGCAGGGGTCCTCCAAAGGCTGCAGCCTCTGTCCATGCAGGTCCACCTGCTCCACGAGGAGCTCCTCCACGGGCTGCAGCATGGAGATCCCATGGGACCCATGGGCTGCAGGGGGACAGCCTGCTCCACCAGAAGCCTCTCCACAGGCCACAGGAGAACTGCTGCTGCCTGCCTGGAGCACCTCTCCCGCTCCTTCTTCTATAAATAGACCTTGGCACCTGCAAGGCTCTTTCTCAATCCTCTCTCTCTTCCAACTGTGAGGCAGCAGTAGTTTTCTTAAATCTGCTCTCACAGAGGTGCAAACAACATTGCTTATTAGCTTGGCTCTGGCCAGCAGCCTCTTATCTAACATGGGGCAGCTTCTAGATTCTTCTCTCAGAAGCCACCCCTATGGCCCCCCTGCTACCAAAACCTTGCTATGTAAACCCACTACACAAGAAAAAAAAATCAAGATGTTTGCAAATGGAATATAGGACAAAAGAGAATGAGGAAGATGATAGTGAAAGGGGAGATAATCACTCTCTTACATATTTCATAAAATGAAAAGAATTTAAGCATATAAAATACACAGTCACATGCCATAATCTTGTCATAAATGTTATCACTAGTAGGCACCTACTAGTGGTGGTGAGATAGGTAGGTACCTATCTCACATTCATATTATTAAAAAGTTCTTAACAAATATGCAGTCTACCTGCACATATACACTTGTCACTTTAACTAACTTAATCTCTGCTGTGCTTTTTATTGTTTTGCTTTCAGGGTAATAAAAGTGGTGGAGAAATAAGGACCCATCAAATAACACACAGAATCTGTGCTGCTTTTAAGATACAGTAATATGATACTTGTATGTTTTAGAAAATGATGGGGAAAAACATTTCAGCACTGAGTTACAATATCAATACATACACAGCTCTGTTACAATTGTGATTTCACCAGTCTAGTTTCCACTGACTGTGATAAACTGGGTTAATGAACTGTTGAATCAGCATGGACAGTTTTCCAATACAACAATTTTAATAAAAAAATTATTTGCAGAGCACATGGAGTTAATATTTAGGGGTACCCTGAGCATATTGAATATTATAAAACCGTTTCAAATAACTAATTTTGGTTCTTCTCAGTGGGCAGGAGATTTTTAAACTTTAAAGTTTTTAAGATTATTATTTTTTTTCTTTAAATAAGTTTTTAAAGCTCTTTTGATCTATCTGGATAAACATTTATGTTGCTTTGTCACCCTCCTTTCTGGAAGAACCCTTTAGCTTATCCATCAGCTGTTTTCCCTTGAACATAAACAAATCTCGTAACAGCTCAGGCTGTTAGTATTGTGGTAGTCTCCAGTTTTGCTGGAATATCACTTTCATCTCAGATTGTCAGCTAGCATATCTTTGTAGATGATCTTTAAGTACTATAATATTTATAATGAATGCAATTAATATTCAACTATGAAAGCATAAACAGACTTAGTGCTTAGACAAATGGAATATCTTGGTCCGTATATCCTTTGGTATGGAAATATCATAGCCCAGGAATACATTAACATATAGAATCTTAGAATCATAGAACCATAGAATATCCTGAGTTGAAAGGGATCCACAAGGATCATCGATTCCACCTCCTACCTCCACACAAGACCACCCAAAAGTCAGACCATACATCTGAAAGCATTGTCCAAGTGTCTCTTGAACCTCTGCAGACTTGGTGCCATGACCAGTTCCCTGGGAGCCTGTCCCAGTGCCTGGCCACACTCTTGGGGAAGAACCTTTTCCTAACACACAGCCTGACCCTCCCCTGTCCCAGCTCCATGCCGTTCCCTCAGGTCCTGTCCCTGTCCCCCAAGAGCAGAGCTCAGCACCTGCCCCTCAGCTCCCCTTGCGAGGAAGCTGCAGACCGCCATGAGGCCTCCCCTCAGCATGCTCTGCCCTGTGCTGAACAAACCATGGGACCTCAGCTGTTCGTCATACTTCTTCCTTCCCCTTTAGACCCTTCACCATCTTTATAGCCCTGCTTTGTACAGTCTCTATTAGATTCATGTCTTTCTTGTATTGTAGTGACCAAGATTGTACTCAGTACCCAAGGTGAGGCTGCAGCAGTGCAGAGTAGAACAGAACAAACAATTTATATATATTTGATACTTTCAAGTAGTTTTTGTTTGTTTGTTTGTTTGTTTTGTTTTGTTTTTTATGATCGTTTAATTTCAATACAGGTATTTAAGCTGATTGTGCTGACACTTTGTCTGACAGCCATTCCTCAGTGCTTGCTTCAGTGATTTCAAAAATTGCCCCAGGTTTCTCAAAAGGGTGGAGAAATATAAACAGGAGGTTTCTTCATTTCACTTCTGTTAGTAAGCAGAAGGATTGTGTTGCTACAACAACACCAAATTACTGAAGGTGGATTGCTTTTTTATTGTTCCCAAAATCTGGCACTCGAGTACCTTTTTTCTCCAAATAGTCTTCAAGTTTAAAAAACTGTGTCAGACAATGTTAGCTGAAATGATAAAAAGCTCAAAAATCATTGTCTCCATCTGTTACCCCAAAAGACCTAATGTCACAGACAGAGTAAGTACACTCACTTGCCAAAATGCACATAACTCAAAATGATAAATCCTACAGCTTTCTAAGCAGTCTGAAGGCTCATGTTGCTGTTCACAAGTGAACTATGTGCCTGGCATAAACTAAGGATGAATTTAAATGAATCATCTGCCTTTTTTTTTTTTTTTTTTTTTTTTAAATATATATATGTTTTAGTTGGTTGCATGCAGTTGGAAATTTATTACTTAGAGGTGCCTCTTTCCTTCAATGGGATTTTGCTGAAACTATAAATATTGCAGTAAATTGCAACTATGTGAAAAGAGCTCAAATTAAAGTCAGAAAAAGATAAGCACATGCCTAATAGATTTAAGATGTTCTTGAATTTAAACATGCAATTAAAGACAATATAATATAGCACAATATTTAAGAAAATAGTAGACTCACTTTATACAGAAATTAAGACCTTTGCTACACAAAACATAGATGAGTTTAATACTTGGGGCTGGCACATAATTAATATCTGGAGCTAACCATGGCCTGGAAGATAGATAGATACATATTATTCTGGAGAACAAAATAACCCATAATTTTTTTTTCACTGACATTCTGTGTGTTTATACCCACTAGATATAGGATTTAGAGTGCCCTGAATTAAAAAGATTAAATAATAATAATAATAACACGGAAACATAGAGAAATAGATTCTGAATGACCTGCCCTCACTTCAGAGACAGACTCCAAAGTCCACTGTGATTCCTGCATTAATCAGAACATAGCCATCAGCTCTCCCAATTTATCTCAGCAGTTCTTCCTATTCATAACCTGACTGCAGAATGCCTTAATCAGTCTCCTACCAATACAGATTTCTCTTCCATACAGGAATATTACTAAGGAGCCCTTGAAATATTTTAACCCCCCCTATAGACTAACAAAGGAAGAGAAAATGACACAAAAGAGGATAAAACAAGGCTTTCATGTCTGCTTGTTCACCATCATCTGATAGAAGCTCTGTATTTCTTACATCCACAACACATTTCTTACTTGTAAATAAGTGAATTATTAGACTCTATCAGAATAAAGAATTAGGTTTTAGAACCAGCATAATCAGCAATCATAATCAGCAAACACAGCGTGATAATTGTGTAATCTGCCAAGAGCTCAGACGCATGCACATGCAAATATGTATGTTCACTAATATTTAACTAATTATTCTCATTATGATCTATAATAAAATACTCATATTGCGTTCCAGTATAAGAGCCATAGTGCATCAAAAGCAAAAGTATTCAAGATGATTTTTAATTATTCAACTTGGTGCTAACCACCTCATATTTAATTTTCAGTCTATTCTTTCTTAGAGTAGTAAAGTACTTGTATTGCTCACAAGTATTTCAGTTGTTATGAAAGCTAGGCTGATTGTAAACAGGCAAAATGGGTGGCAGTAGGAGTAAAAATTTCAGAAGCCAGCAAATCCCCGGTACAAAAAAGACAGGGATCTCCTGGAAGGAGTCCAGCGGAGGGCCACAAATATGATACAGGGCCTGGAGCATCTTCCTTATGAGGAAGGGCTGAGAGACTTGGATCTGTTCAGCCTGGAGAAAAGAAGACTGAGAGGGGATCTTATTAATGTTTACAAATACTTGAGGTGTGGGAGACAGAGAGATTTGGCCAACCTCTTTTCAGTGGTTTGCGGGGACAGGACAAGGAGTAATGGTCACAAGATAGAGCACAGGAAGTTCCACATCAACATGCGAAATAATTTCTTCTCGGTGAGGATGACAGAGCACTGGAACAGGCTGCCCAAGGATCAATCATTCAATCAATGAAAATCCATTCAAGGCCCATCTGGATGCCTACTTGGGCAGCCTGCTCTAAGGAACCTGGTTTGGCAGGGGGGGTTGGACCCAATGATCTTTTGAGGTCCCTTCCAACCCCTTCAATTCTGTGATTCTGTGAAATCGTTGCCATTTCTCAAGAAAGTAAATCTTACCAAAAAAAAAAAAAAAAAAAAAAAAGCATTCACTAGAACAGTCTCACAGGGGTGTAACTATTACATTAAAAGCACATAATTTTATTATAAATAATTAATATATTAATTGAATTAATAATTAATTGAAGTACTTAAACATCAGAGAAGAGGCCTGACTATAGTTTGTGTTCTGTGCTTCTCCAAAGGTTCAGAGGTTGCTTATGGTTCAATTATGTATCTGAAAGCACTAATGCTTATTATAAGCTTATGCAAATATGAAAATCTGTTGAGAGTGCCTTTCCAGTAAGTGTTGCTCATTTTTCATTATGAACCCCTTCCCTAAATTAAGTACTAAATTAAGCATCTATCTCTCTGTATACATATCTGCAGCTCTTCCTATATTACTTATTTTTCTAAACAGGGAAGCCAAACCAAAATCCTGATGTTTTTATTCAGTGCAGTCAAGAAAACCTGCAGGGATCCCTGGCAAGGCTGAACCTGGACTGGCTGTAGGTCTTCATTTCGCTGTTGCTTCTCATGTAAAAATGGCAGATAGCAACCCAAGAGCAAACATCACCTCTTTATTCTTGATACTCTTGTTGTACTAAGAGTCTTGTTTTCTTGGATAAACCTGAGTTTAGCCCAGCCATAGAGAACATATTGAGTGTATTTCTCATCATTTCTCATCACTCTTCTTCTGCAAGGCCTTCAGGAGAGGATAGGTGGTATAATAGCAATGAATAACAATGAAAATTTCATTGTGAATTGTATTTGCAGTAGAAAATCACAAAGAGAATTGTCCTGGATTCTTTCTGAGGAAAGAGAAGAGGTTTGTGGTACACTAAAAACTGTACCTCCATTAGCTGAGTTTCAAATGTGTGTATTTTAAACAAAGAAGCTGAAAAAATGGCATTCCAAACTGAGCTCTACTTTCAATATTGGGCTATTTTTATTATTTCCCATTTGGAAATAATTATTTTGAGTAGGAGTGTTTCTTGTCTAAGATTCTCTCTGCATTTGTATTGATTTATAATGTGTCTTTGTTATCATTACTTTGAATAACCCAAAACAATTTACATAATCTGAAAATAAAATATAGCACCAGGTCAGATCAAACCCAACATACTTGTTTCTGTCATTTGTTTGACTCTGAAGTAGAGGTATGGTGAAGAAGTTTTGTTAAGGCCTTCTTTGTCTGCATAGAAGAATCATATCATAGTGAACTCAGATAACTCATATTGCAACTTACTGCCTAGCAAGTTATGCCAAACTTGGATCTTACATAATGTTTTCTGCAAAATATAATATTGTGTTTGAAGGATTTAAAATAGATCTGTTAAAAACAACAACAAAAAAAACAACAACACACAACCAAACAAAAATGAAACAAAACCCCATCATCAGTACATTATGTGACAAACATTTAAAAAATAATAAAAGATAAAGTTTTTCATCTGAAGTGGAACAGAACAGTCTCTTAGGACAAAATAATTTTTGAGAGGGAGAAGATATCACTGGAAGAACAATATTTTTATCTTCTAATGTATACGCTTTGTGCTGAACTGAGAAATGAGTCTTGCTTTATGCATATACCTTTGGATAAGCTGAGCTATACTCACCAGATATCTGACAAATACAAACACATTAGATAATTATATTTTTCTAATTTAAAGACATTCATACAGGGATTAATTATTTAATGTTTGTATCCAGCTTGAAAATGTAAAACATTGTTCCTTAATCATTGTTAGCTACTCCAGATGCTGGAAGATTTCCTTCAGAAAAGGTGGGTGTATAGAAAAAAGCAACAAAATGAAATAAATAATTCAGCAAATATGATTGTGATATAATTATTTTTCTTTTTGTGGCAATTCTGTATGCTGTTTTATGCATTGTTTTAGAATTCAATAATAAGTGCAGCCACAGCATTAAAAAGTACAGAACTGTTAACCCCATTTGTGTGGCACAAATGCTGCTTCATGTACAAATTTGATCTCAACACCTACAGTCACTTCCCATCCCCCAAACAGTTAGAGTGAATACAGGGAAAGAGAGAAAAAGAACTACATAAAGCCTATATGTGAAAAACTTAACCAATATACAGATTTTAAAATACTTAAGTCTCCTTCAGAAAAGATAGTCTTATTTTATTCCTCAAGATGAACACGGGTTTCTTTGTACATTATCAACTGAGTCTTGAAAATGTAAGGTCTTTTTGATAATGGGAGTCATAGGCATTTGATTTAGGGTTAATTTAGGCATTTTAGCAATCTTTTCATTAATGTGCAATCATTTATGTCTTGGCTATATGCTTCCTACTCTTTAAAACTGTATATTTCTGATTTGTATTAGCATGAAAGGTTCTGTGTAAATACATTATCACAATATACACTGTTTAATTGGGGCATGCTATGTCACTGTAGCTGCTTTATTGAGATGTCTCTTGGGAAACAGATTTAGCCTACTGATATTGAATGGTAATATGGTAATAACCACTACTTAATCAGGACAGTAATTAGCATCAATTCTGTTTAATTGAACTGAATTTAACTGGAGTCAAGAAGTAAAGTACTGATTAACCTCCAAACTATTGATCAGCACTCACTAATTCTCCAAAGATGTGGAATAATTATATCAATAAATGACATAAATGTTTAATTTTCCAAATCAAACAGTATCTAGACTGTTTGTATGTAGACAGCACAGCATGAATAGTATTCCTATCTGGATAAAATCAGTCTGAATACATTACCGTTGTAGTCATGATTCCTTTTCAATTTTAAATTGTTCAACTAATGGATCTTCAGTAACTTTCACTGTACTTTAATACAGACGTTGGCAGAGCTATCACGCTTTCCCATGCTTCCAATCATGAGAGCTTGCTGTTCTTTAATTGGAGTTAACCACTTCTGCATGAAGTGGTTAACACTACTGTATGAACAACCTTTGCATCAACAGAGGCTACTGCAGTCTCAGTACAATAGACATGCAATTTGGTAAATCATGACCCAAATTCACGGTTATGGTTCAAACTAACATGTTTGACCCTGATGAACTAACACATTTGAACCTGTCAGTTTTCCTGACATAATACTAGAAGGATTGGAAGAGGCACTAGGGGCACTGGGAGAGAGACTGGAGACACTGGGTGAGACTGGGAGGCCCTGAGAGAGGGACTGGAGGCTTTTTCTATGAGTGGGACAGGCTCCTTATCTGTGTGGAGGACAGCCAGGTCCTCAAGGTGGACCCTCAGGGTAAGTTGACTATGTGTTGAGAAAGCACAGTTTTGCTGTGAATGAATATGGCCAACTACTTGTAAAATATTTCCAGTGTATTATTTATTTATTTATTTATTTGCTCATTTTAATTATCTTTGCTAGTTTTAACTCCCATCAGTTTTCCATCTGGAGATTACTGAATCATTTGCTAATTCTAATACACACTATACAACCTTACAGAATGTTGAAAAAAAAAAATGTACAGAGAAAATTAGTATTATACCCTACTCTTAGCAGCACTGTGCTGTAATCACATGTGTAGACAAAAAGGCGGATGACCCATGAAAATCTGCAAAAAAGATTTGCCAAAAATTCCAGACATGAATACATCCAAAGCCAGCCAATACATGGCGTTTGTCCAATTAAAAATATTATTAGAATTCTAAGCACACTTTGTCTATCATATTTTGATCTTTTCTCTTTCAGTTTCTTTCCTTAAATTTGTTCTATACACAATGCTATTTTTCTTTATCATGCTGATCCTTCTCACTTCCTTTCCCTTTCTTCCATTTTGTTTATGGTTTACTCCACCAATTAAACATACTATTCAACCAAGATTGCACTTACTGTTCATTCTTTCTATCTCCTACCCTTCCTCCATCCATCACATTCCTCATTTATTTATATTTCTTATTCCTACATGATCTTTGAGTCAGGAATCTTTTGTGCTGAATCTCAGACACTTACTCAGTAAACACTAACAAGAAACAAATAGCAAAAACATGTTTAAATGGATTTCTTCTGATACTTTAATATTAAATGAAAAATTTAGCTTAAAAATAAACTTTCTACATTTTTCTTAACTGTGGAATTTTTGTATAAAATTTTAGAATGTTCTGCAGAATGTGACATTCATGTGTGAAAAAAATCAGCATTACTTACTTTCACTGATACTTCTTGAACATATTTCATTACATATGTGCCTATGGATATTGGCTAGATAGTAGTCTTAAACTTAGAATTAGTTGTACACAAGCAAAATAAATATTTTATTCTTCTCAGCATTCAGAATGCCAATAGATATATCTTTGAAAAATTCTTCTTACAGATTGTAAATGTTAGTAAATACATTTATTTAAATACATATTTTGTATTTTTTTTTTAACAATCTTTTTTCCAGGTATTTGAAACTTATCTCAGGGTGTAAATTCCCATTGTGTCAAAGATGAAAGTTATTGTCTTCATGAAGGTTGATAAAAGGGTAAACTCACCAAGAACAATAGCAAAAAACTTACACCAAAACCTAAATTTCTGTGTTTCTTGTAAAATGGATGTAAAAAAAAAGCCCTAGCAACAGTGGAAGAAAACTATCACTTTTATTGGCTGTGTGTTTACTCCATGCAAAATATATACAAAATATAAAGTCCCTAAATGGCAATATTTAAGGATTTATCCTACTTTGGATATATACTTTGGAAACCACTTTATATACTTTATACCACCACTTTCTAACAAAAATAAATGAATACATGTTACCAGATTTTTATTTTTCTAATGAGGACAGAAAAAAAAAAAAAAGTCCTTGCATATACATAAATTAAGGAAAAAAATATTTCAAGGGAACAAGGGAATAAGGGAATAGAAATAGTAATTTCTACTTTGTTCCTGACTACACTGTGATTCAGGCTCTCTCTCTCTCTGGGGAGCTTTATAGTGTGCAGTCTCTGGGGAGTCAAATATTAATTGATAGGAATCGTAGCATTTCCTCAGAATGGTTTAATTATTTAAAATCAGAAATTTATGACAGAAAACTGTTCTTCTGAAAAATGTTCTTCCAGTGCCAGAAAGCAACTATTTAGCCTATGTATCATCAGATATTCAAATTAAATATTTGCAATTTAAAAGTCCATATTAAATAAAAAGTGTTAATAAATCAAAGATAAAATAGTACTGTCCCATCAGAATGTTAAGATGTCTTCAAGAGCTACAGCTCTGTGTTTTTTAATGGATTATTGAATAGATGTTACATTTTTCTCCTAGTTAAATTCATAATTGCCTTTCATGTGTGAGTAATATGTGAATAAGCATCCAGGTTTATTCTACTCTCTTTGTCTTTGTGGGAACTCTTTAGAGAGTGACTTTTGCAAACAGTGGCCGAGAATATAAATTCATACTGACTTTCAAAGCTTTTGACAAAGTTAACACATATAGGGAATATGCTGTGATGAAATTAACAGTTCTTCCAGATGGTTTGTCCTGCAAGCTCTGCAATAATTACAGTAACCTCTTCATATTGCTGGTCTTTCACCACCTTGAATGCTGCAATTGTGCAGATATCTTTGCACATTTTGCCTCAAAGAATTAAACTATCATTTGGGTGAAAAATTCTGTCATAAACCTGCAAATTAAGGAAATTAATAATCTCATATTAATTAATTTTTTTTTTTTGAGTTCCTCACCACTAGTTATTCCCTGTGAGGGAGAATTGTAATGTCCTTAATGACTTAAGAGAAATTTTGAGATGCCCCAAACATGGACATTAAGCATGCCATACATTAGGGATTTTGGAAGCTGTTCATGATCTCATAACAGGTGGCACCAAAAAAGTTCTACCACTCTAATTGAAGTGTGAGTGGTCTTTTCCTCTTTATAATATATTTCTTTATCCTATAGCAATGGAAAGGAAGGAATTGCCATTCTCCACCAATATTGCTCAGATTAGAAGAATCGTTATAATTTCCACAAATCTGCTCTAAATACATTAATAATCAAGTTTGTTTAAAAGAGTTCTCAGTGGGGATCTGTTTTAATTCAGAGTGTTTAATTCTGAATGTCCACAGCCACCCTACATACAGATAAGCATTCATTCAATCTGTGAATGTTACAAAACAATAACATGCCTGAAAGAGGGCCTGTCAACCTGATAGAGTGAAGTGGTTTCATAGGACCTGATGTGCACTTGGAAATAATGCATGCGAATGATTAGGACCCATCCAAAGTACATTTCAGGGGGCCCTGCTTTGGACTAGCTCTATAATAGTTCTGTGATGGATTGTAGTATGTTGAAGCATACTCCTTGAGCACATCTTCTAGTCAATGTCATTCTATTCAGGTTAACAACTCAGATCACATCTAGCAATTGTCCACGTACAGTGTTAACTTGTCATAAATAAAAATAAAAATAAAAATAAAAATAAAAATAAAAAAATAAAAATACAAATACAAATAAAAATAAAAATAAAAATAAAAATAAAAATAATAAAAATAAAAATAAAAATAAAAATAAAAATAAAAATAAAAATAAAAATAAAAATAAAAATAAATTCATTTGGTGAAGACAGGGGCTTACCACATGGCTGCCTTATCTGAAAAAAAAAAAAAAAAAAAAAAGACAGAAATTATTTTTTGTGTGAAAATAAGAGCTCCCTATATCTCCATTGAAACACTCTAGGTTTGTATATATCCTGGTAACACTGAGGCTTGATTCAAGGCTTTCTGTTCTGCAATAAATGTCATAACTGACACTGAGGAAATCTCTTATTCTCTTTTTCCCTCATTTTGTTACTACTAGAATGAATAAAATTCTCTTCTGTGCAGAAGAGTTGTAAGGATAAAGAAATTAAAGACTATGAAGTATGCACACAGCACTCTCATATGAAAGGGGTCATATGAAAGTTGTAGATAGACAAGGAGCAGTGAATGAAAAGACAATAGCTGACTTGAAATGTAGTAAATAAAATCTGTAAAGAAAAACAATGAATCCCAAAATGATTCCTACTCCTACATCTGCTCGATATTCTTTAGGTTTCAAAGAGACACTTTCTTATTTCTTTCCTGCTGCTGCTGTGAAAGCAACTAGTGACACTGGAAAAGGGTATCTCTTTCCTAGTTCAACAAGACTTACTCCTTCAACTAGAGCTCTAGAGGTCAAATGGTGAAATTCTCTGTTTTCAGAATGCTCTCAGGCTAAATAAACAGAAACATTACAGAAAATATTTTTCTTCTAATTTCTTCTGTTACCAATAGTTCTAGCTCTTGATTGTCACAAGATTAGGTAGAAAAAAAGTATCAGAAATAAATGTGATTATATGGATTGTAAGTGGATTATATCCTTTTAAATATCAATACATCATATGCACTCACGCACTGAATAAGGATTGCCAGCCAGCTGCCAAGTTGTTTGAAGTCATGCTAACAACCCATCAATTAACAAGTAGAATTGCTGCCTTCTGGTATAGAATATTTTGTCTAACTCCCACCTGAATTCACTCTGCATCAGATCACTTCAGCCTAGCTGTAATTTGCTAGATGGCAAAGTAATATCCATTGTATTGATTTGATTTAATGGATCAGTTTCAATAAGTCATAGTAACAACGTCTACCCATTCTAGCTGTTATATTTGAGGATGTAGATCTCTGAGCTTCTTACACAAGGCCATAGAAGTTCTTTTTATTGAAATCTTGGAAATGGGGTTCTCTGTCTAAGCAGCTTGCAGGGGTGGCCAGAGGGGAGATGCATGACAATAAAAAGTTTGATGCATGACAGTAAAAAGTTTTGTCATTAGACAAAAGTTTGTCTAATGACAACATTAGAGATAATGAGTTTTAAGAGAAACAGGAACTTCTCTAAGGGTGTTGGTGTGTTTACAGTTTCTGTGGCACTTATACTTCAAGATGCTGCTGAACCCAGTAAAGATGAACAAGAAAGGCATAGAGTTTCCCACAGCTGTAGATAAAAACTGCTTGAGAGGATTCATATGATCAAACAAATCCCCACAGTCTATTAATGCTGGGAAGACCACTGTGTATGGACCTGATGCTCTGTGGGGTGCAGGGTTCATGAGAAGCTGTGACCTTCCTCCATATTAACATTATAGGACTCTGTGCATATGGCAGGTATAATCTCTCATCATATCTTTCAAAGAAAGAAAGCATGAGAATATGCTCGACTCCTTTTGAAGAAATGAATAGAACTGAGTCTGCCTCTTTTTCTCCACATTTTGTAAAGGCCTTTATACAAACTGTGATAAAATGTTTTACAGGAAGAGAGACAGTATAAAGAGCAAATGCATTACAGAACTAGTCATAGTTACTCTCATACAGATAGCTAGGGAAAAGTGACATACTGTATGGTGATACAGACACATAAAAGAACAAACACAGTGAAACTCTAAAGCACTGAGACGCAAGTGTTCGCCTTTAGCCCGAAGTGAGCACAGAAAGGATGTGTGCTGTGCTGAGAAGAGGGATGATTCAGTTGCAGTATAAAGTGAAAAAAAGAGGGTTATGGGGTGAAACACAAAGAGAGGAAGTTACTTGGTAGGAGGACAATTTCTGCAGCATGGGGCAATGCAAATAAAAGATGTCCTCCATCTCTAGTGATTTCCAAAGAAAAAGCAAGACTGAAAGCACACCCTGAGAGTTAGTTCTGTGCAACAGCTAAATTTTGATTTCATTTATTATTATCCTAAGTCCACTGAGTTTGATTCTCTCACCATTATACTGTTATTATACAGATATGATTTATTGGAATTCTTCTGACCAAAGCACTCAGAAGCTTATGGAGGTAATTTAAGGTATTTATTTCATGTGCATAGCTTTAAATTTAAACTGTCTTCACTGGACATGGGTTTGGCTTTTTTTTTTTTTTTTTTTTTACCTTAGTGAGAAGGTGGATGCTGAACTCATTCAGGTTTCCAGTGCCAGTATTCTTCAACACTCATATTTTGAAAGTGAGCTCTCTCTTTAAACACTACAATCAGTTATGCCATGCCCAAATACTCAAGGGAAAAAAAACAATAACATTAAGGAAGTCTTTCAATTTTACAGAAGATAAATCCTAAGAAAATTTAATAACTAAAATGAACACAATAGGTTTTTTGAGCTTTTTAAATGTATATTGACTTTCCATGTTTGTTTACAAGAGAAATCTAATAGCAGAAAATCAATCTCCCTATTAGTGATTACGATTAGACAGTCATTTTGCCTCTTTGCAAATATTTCTTACAAAGCAACATATTAATTATCAATCTGTCAAATTAGTTGTTTTTTTTGTTTGTTTGTTTGTTTGTTTGTTTGTTTTTCCTATAGCTTGTAGTGACTCCTAACCTTACACTGATCCTGTGAGATTTTTGCTAAAAGATTACTGTGATCTTTAAGATATGTCAGAACCTTCAAATGCAAGCATTAGGACAGATTTTGTGGATATATCCAAACGTTCTTTCAGGTGACTAGCTTTGCAAGTGAGGTTGCACTGGTCTCAGATCAATTTATTTGTCTGAATGTTATCCCAGGACACTAGTGAATTTAGGCATTTGGTTTGACCTTCTTGCTGTAGCAGTGACAACATTTAAGCTTACTGTGTTAAAGCTGGATGGTGTTTGTAAGCTGCTTATAAAGTGGAACATCAGGATTAAAGTGAAGATGTGCAGAAAGAAACAAAGAGTTGAATGCACACAATGGAAGAAAAAGAAGCAGATTTTGATCTGGAGAGTTCACAGGAAACTGTTTAACATTTCAGGAGTTTGGATTCAAGATTCTTATTTCTAAAATAAATAATAACAAAGCATTTCATCTAACCAAAAATACTCCTGTTCTCAAAATGCTTTATTTGGAATACTCTTAAAGACTCATTCTGATTTTAGTAAATATACAGGTCAAGTTTTTCATGGCTTTTCAGAAATAGGTATATTTTCTGGAAAGTTAAAAATATCTACTTCTATATTGCATAGCAGCTGTGGAAAAAATGATCTATATGTTTTGGTTTCTTTGTTTGCTTGTTTGTTTTTCATTGTCTTATTCTTGTGCAATAACCATTGTTTCTAATGATTATTCAATAGATAATTCATAATTTTCTTTGGATATAGTCATGCTCATTCTAGTTCTGCAAGATAACCACTGACTTCTCTCCATCTAGATTCCTATATAGTCCCACTGGGTGCTATCATTTATTTCTGTGTAAAAATAGAAACCATTAAAAACTTTCACTTTCTTTCTGCTTGCTTGCCCTGCAGCAATAATTAGTCATGTTCTTTAGAGCTGGGTGAGAGACAGAGGTGCAGGAAATAAAGTAGAAGTTTCTGTTTCATAAAGAGGTTCAATATTTTTTAAACTTGACTTCATTGTAATTCATAATGAAGAACAGACATGTTTAGTCTCCATGAGGCCTGAGGTCTCCGTCCTTGTGGTTTCTGTACAGAGATTGCTGGATTCCCTAGGCAACAGGGACTCTTCTGGGGATCAGCTCTGCACCTGAAAGTCCAGCAGTACAGACTAACAAAGAACTACTATTGTAAGAATGGTTAGCTGTGGAGAAGAAGCTAACCAAATATACAAGATCTGTATTTATATATTTGTGATATTTTTCTCACTTCTGATACGGCCAGTTTTTATGAAATTTCCCCAGCTCCATTTGTTTTCCCTACATTTTCAGTAAACAGTATCATAGTTATGACAGAATAAAAAAATTGTAATAAGAGATGACTGTAAATAAAGAAGCAACATTGAATTTTAGTAAGAATCAGTATCATGGAAAGTTCTCAGTACTAGTAAAAAGAAGTAATTCAAATTCTATAGTCTGCAAGATTTACTGTGAGCAAAACATGATGACAAGTAGCAACAGTGACCCAGTAGATATTCATAACCTATTCTGAGTCTGAGGTAAGATCAAATTGAAAACTTTTGTTATTTTTTTTTTGATTTTGTTTTTATTTTAAAATTTTATATGCAATTAAATTAAAGTGAAAATGTATGTAAAAAGGAAACAATTGTTTTGAAATATGGGCATATTAAAACACATTACTAGTGCTTATATGAGTTCCATAATTTATGTTATTATAGATTACTATAGTATTTGTTGACAGAATGAAGGTGTGTATATATTCATGTTTACTGAGAAAAAAGTATTTCAGTGCAAATATACATAATCTCTGTTTTGAAGTTGACTTTACCTACTGGGATGGAGAGACAGTGGTGGCATTCCCTCACACAAAGTAAAGGGATAGGAAAAAAAAGGTAAAAAACATTTAAAGGATTGTTTGAGCATTCGGATAAAAACCTGACTAGCCTATGACAACAGCATTTTTTTCTCCAGTACCATGAACTCATTTTTACAGATGCTATTCTGTGACAGACCATGATGATATGTGGATTTATATCCTCTCTCATATGTGCCCTTTTGTCCTTTGATAATATTTATTTATTATAGCAGTAACCCTCTGTTTCATTTTTAATAAAACACCTTTTCCTCAAAAATGTAACTGATGAAATTATTTCCTGTAGATTGTGTACCTTTGTAATCCTTGTTTTGTCTTTGTCAAATCATTTATAAACTGATTACTATCAGGTGATTAACCTTTTTCTGATGCTGAGAGATATCCAGATGAATTATCTCACCTACTGTAACAGGGCTTCCCACATATGCAAGTGTTCACAAATGTGAAGAGGGAATATACAAACTGACCTTGTGACTGTATTGTCGAACAGTTTGAGTAAATGCAGTTTCTGTATATATTCTTCGCGAAACTGTCCCTTTTACAGTCTGCCATCTGTGACACATTGTGTCACCATAATGACTGTATTTTAAACAGAAAATGCTTTATAGGTTTTAAAATGTGTATGAACCTTTGTGTTTGTGAGATAAGAGAAATCAACATGAAACCTCTGTTGTAGCACATAAAATTTACATGGAAATAAACTATTAAAATTTTTTCTACCTTCTTTGACTAGAGGTCACTGACAAGCATGACAACATGGGCCATATTTTCTCCTTACCTACATTATTGTACGACTGAAAAAGCTTGCATAGCTCTAATGGAAAAAATGAAGCTGGAGATTTGGAATCTCTGTTGAATACCCATGCTTTGAACTAGAACTTTACGGATGTTTTGCCTTTTTTCTAGGTTATCTTTAAAACTTAGAACTAAATCTAATATATATTAGATATATATTAAAGTTCAGCTATTAGTTTGAAATATGTAAACTCCTATGACAATGCCACATTTAGTTGAAGCTTCCACTTTGATGCACCCTCCAGCTCTGTTCATCTCATTAGAATAAGTATTAAAAAAAGAACTGTTTAACAGAATGACTGCAACTGAATACTTTTGAATTTGTGTTAGTCTTCAAAGAAGAAATTACTTTTGACCACTGACTGCTATTGCAAATTATATGTCACTTTAACCCATGCACCACTCTAGTTTCTTTATTGATTCCAGAGGTTTCTATTCTAATACAGAATGAAAGAATAATATCTGAATCAGTTATAATGTAGATCTGGCTCCCAAGAACTTCCTTTGTCCTACTTACCTCCCATGAAAGGTCTTGGTACACAATTAACTTCTCTGGAAGATAAACAATAAGATGTCTAGCCATTGGTTAGGTACAGGACATAACTCCTCTGTAGTCAATGGCAGTTGGCCGGCGCCATTTTATGAAAATGTGAACTTCTTACCAAGTTTGCGAAAACAGGAACTTCAGCTTGAAGTTCACCAAACATTACTCACAAGCTTACATGATGAGAAACTACTGGGTTTGAATTTTGGTGTCATCTTCAACCTGTTAAAAGCAGTATTGTGATACTGCTTGAGCTTGGGCATTGGTAACATAGATATATTGTGCAAAATAATTGATTATTACTTTATATTAAGAGGTAATTATAAGAAATCTGCTTGTCCCCCTCCCCCCCCCCCCATTATGTTTATGAAATAGCCAAGAAGCCAATTTACTTCCCTTAAAATCAAAATATTTCAGCCTTCCAACATGTCAGTTAGTAGTTAGAGAAGATATAAATATATGTAAATATATGTGTAAATAAAGGGCTAGTCAAGGCATATTTACTTTTAGAATAACAGGTTTTCTACTGATATAATATAAAATACATAACAGAAAGCTGGTTACTACTCAAACTTCCAGATAGAAAGATACACATTTCATAGAAAAACTGGGATTAACCCTGCCTGACTGCATAATACTTTCTTATTATATTGATTTATTTTTTAATATTAAAATACGCTATTTACCAGTTATGAAAAGTACCAATCCTCAGATGTGTGAATGGTAAAAACATGGAATAATACAATCACATAAACTCTTTCAGAAGTCAGCAGCACTTCTTGAATCTGATACTAATCATAACCTCTCCTCACTCTCTTCAAATCTAACTGTTAAGTGCTGTGGAAAAGACCTGACTTACAGAAATTCTTTTCCTTGGGAAAGAATCCCAAGTATCTGGATGAATAGCAGAGACCATCATTATTGTGGGTGATGGACAATTTTAAATGTTTGATTATTTCCTAACACCAGAGTAATTACTCAGAGTGGATAGTAATTCACCTGGTATTTTTCAAAGGGAAGGGAAGGGAGCATAATATCATCTTTTTAAAAATAATGCTTTTCCTTAGAGAGAGTTACTTTTTAAAATTTTCCATTAAAGCATTATGTGGTACTGCATCACTCAATCACATCCAAACAATAGGATGTGACAGTCTGCTTGCTCCAGCAGGTCCTTCAGCCATATCCCCTCAGGTACAGGCAGTGCAGCCAAGTGCTCATTGTGTGTGGCCTCGAGTGCCTGCCTGGCTATGATTAAAACATGATATAAATTGATGAGGATGTTTTCTAATGGTAGGAAGAAAAGATATAAATGCTGTGAAACAGTATGATGCCTCTGCTCCAAAAAGCCCAAGACTGGAGAAACCCCAATTCCGTAAAGCAGTTCCTTCTAATTAGCATTTTGCTGTGATCAATTAATAATAATTGCAACATGCATAATTACAAAGATGATTCACTTGGATGGGTGACTGGTTTATAGCCATGTTCTGTTTAACTTAATGGAGTGGGAAAGCAACTGGGCTGTGACTGCTGGGTATGTTTGTCACTGACTGTAGGTCAGGACAGTATGAATAAAAGACAAAAAGGATGGATTTAACACAAAAGAAAGTACAGTGAAATCGTAACTTCTATTTTTTTTTAAAGACTTCTACGTGAAAGATATTAAGCAATTTACATAGATGAGCACAGTAACGTATTCTTAGATCTTCATATTATGTTTCATTTCTAATGCAGAATACTTCTGAATTAATTCAAAGTACTTCTAGTGTGTGCTTTATCTGTTAGAAAAAGTTGGAAGTATTTATCCATTTTGTTTAACTAGTTTTCTATCGTTAAAAAGTTCTGTTAGATATGTCTTTGTAGCTGTATTTTTTAAATATCTTTGATGGAGCCTGAAGCTAGGAGAAATTTAATTATCCCTCTTTCCTTCCTAATTTCTAATAATAATAATAAAATTACTGATTAAGGCCACAGAAGAGTTGCTGAAACTCACAGTCAACTCCATCCTATCTAAACTGGAGAAAACATTCTTTATACAGGCCTCATCACTGCAGTACCTGAACAGTCCTACATTTCTAGTTAAAATGAATATCTGGAATAGTTAGGAAACTACAGAAACTAATTATGACAGAAAACACAGAATATACAAAGCAAGTCACATAGACACATGGAAACCAGGCCTACTACTGGCGCTAGCCCTGAAAGGGCTATTCTCAGAACAGAATTGACACTTCAGAGCTGGATGCCTGCTCCTCATGCTCCTCATGTAACACCATGAGGGTTTTAAGCACACCAGCGTGGAGTTAACACAGCCAGGACAGTGAGCAGGGGGTTGCCTGAAATAGACGTGCAAAGATTTTCCTTGGTTACTCAGCTTCTCCAGGGCTTTGAAAATTAATTCTGGATTTCAGAGAGACACACAGCCCACAGACTCTCCAGAGAACGACTGCTTACATTTTCCTTTACATGTGAATAAAAGTAATTTGTTTATATTATATATACTAGTGGCAAAATATCTCAGGAGAATGGCTCAGCTGCTTTTCCTGTGGACATTTTGCCTGTTGGACAAATGTTTACTGTTTTTAGGTTTAGGAGAGGATGTAGAAAATGAAGCATGATTTTGAAAATAGTAATACAAGCATTCAGTTAGAGTGATACCAAATTCTGATTGCTGTTCTAAAATATGCACAGAGGTAAAGCATATGTAGCAACACATGAATTTCTTTTCAGAGAACTAACAGCTGAATGCCTTTGTGAGTTTGTTGCTGTTTTCCATGACATTCTAGGCAAGCCAGTGCCATAAATTCCCTGTATGATAGATATACATGAGTTACAGCAGCAAAGAAATTTATATAGACATAGCAAAACAATAGCATTAAGGAAGAGTTTCTTACACTATAATGCAAAACATACTGCCTCACCACAGCCACTAACCTCTGAAGAGGAACAAGGATGTATTGTTTCTTTCCACCTTGCCTGGAGAGAATACCATAATTCACACTATCAGTTTTCAGTCTGTAATTGGTCTTTGTGTTTCTGAACAGTACATCAGGGCTTGCTACAGATATCACATGCAGTCACAAGAGGACAGACAAAAACATTCTCAGTTTCCTTAGCATCCTCTAATTTCTGCCTCCAGAGTTTTAGGAAAATGGGGTTCCAAAGAAAGGAAATTAAAACTGCCAAAGAAAATCAACCTCTAAATTTACTTCACATTTCTTTACTGTTGATTCTTAAGCTCTTCCTAGTGACTGCTACATTAAAATGGATTTACTATTAATATAATGTATGTCATATAAAACTGACTATGAAATTTGTAATAATACCTTTTTGTTTAACTCTGGACTGGTTAAAATAATAATTAAAAAATGTAGTTATTCGCTGTTATAAATTTGATGGACAAAAAAAGATAAATAATCTAGAAAAGGCATACTAAATAATCCAAGACTTTGGCAACATGGTTGCAGTTATTGCCAAAGAATGAAATTTATCAGGAAGCTTCTTTGATGTATCATCATAAAAGATCTTAATCTTGAAGCATTCATCCTTGCTATATTTTAATGAATACAACAACTGACTTGAAAGATTCAATGTATTACAATACTTTTTTTTTTTTTTTTTTTTATTAGTGTTGCATTTACTTTATTTTTTACAGAAATAAACAACTTTTTTAACAATAAAGTTAACTTTCATCGAGTTAGCTGGTAATATCAGTACTGAGTCGGTACATTTTTTAATAAACTTAAGTTCACATACACTGGCATGTTTACAAAAAGGATTTCAAATTTCTGAATGCATAAGGGAATATAAAATCAAAAAAGTTGTATACAGAATCTGTAGGAAGGACCTGAGGCTCTGTTTTTTTGTTTTGTTTTGTTTTTGTTTTGTTTTGTTTTGTTTTGTTTTGTTTTGTTTCTTGTTTCTTTGTTTGTTTTTCTGGCACAAGTGAGATTATGTATTAGACTGTGATTAATTAAAGAGCAAATATTTTACATAAAAGTGCTTGAAAACAACTTTTTTCAGATGTCAAGAAGTCCTTGTCTTATCAAGCTTATTTCAGACAGACATGAGACTAAATAAATAAATAAATAAGCTGTATTTAATTAGTAAGTCCTACAAATGAGCTAATTAAGAAGTGCACCAAAAATGTTTGTAGTGATTTATAACCAATTCATGTCTCCAAAAGCCTTTGACTGGGACAGATAATTACTGTTAAGAGTTGGTGAAGTCCAAAGATTTCATGGCATTATTTAAATTTTGTTAAAAGAAATTATGCCATGTCATATACAAGAAAATTCAATTTTCCTATGAATTACTTAGGCTTCAAGGGGTCTTGAGCCTGGGAAAATACGACTTTAGTACTTTGAATTAAATTATAAGCCTTCAAGGCTTGTTAGGAACAGAGAGAAATCCTGAATGTCTTTTAAGAAGTTTGGAAAGAAGCTTCTAGCTATTGAAACAAAGCTTTTAATAGTTTTAAAAGATGTTCTTAATATTTTTTGCCACATAAGCTTATACGTGCATTTTTAAAACCTCTGGTCTAAATTTTCTACTCTAATAGTTCTGTTCTTTTTAGAATGAAAAATGGCACAATTGCCAGAGAAGGTTTTGCGCTACAAAACATAATTTCATTGCCGTAACTACACAAATACTGTTAGATTAGCTGCTTTTTTTTTTTTTGCCTTTTTTTTTTTTTTTTTTTTTTTTTAGTATTTCAAGATGCCTTTAATCAGTCACTATGGAACAACTCGTTATCAATAAGATTTTAGTAATGTCAGCATGAAGTAACTGTCACTACCATATGAAGTACAGTGTTCTGATCTTTTCTTTCTCAAGGACTATCGGCAGTTGTTTCTGTTTCATTTTTTACCACTGAGAAATCAAAACTATTTTTAAAATTAAACACAAAGTCTATGAAATCCTGCCTTCCACCTTCCAAAAAGCATTAAAATAACACTAGCTCTTCATTATTATTATTTTTTTTAATTTTATTTTTATGCCTCAATGAAACATGTTTAGGTATAATGATTTCCTATGTTGAGACAATGTTGTCTCTACAGCTACCTGAAAGGAAGGTGTGGGGAGCTGGTGGTTGGCCTCCTTTCACAAATAACTAGCAATAGGACTAAAGGGAATGGCCTCAAGATGAGCCAGGGGAAATTTAGGCAGGAAATTAAGAGACATTTCTTCTCAGAAAGAGTATTCAGGCATGGAACGAGTTGCCCATGGAGCTGGTGGCATCACCGTCCCTGGGGGTCTTTAAGGAAAGGTTGAACATGGTGCTTACGAACGTGGTTTAGTGGGTGACATTGGTGGTAGGGTTATGGTTGGACCAGATGTTCTTGGAGGTCTTCTCAAACCTTATGATTCTGTAATAATGTTGTACTTTTGTGGTGACCAGCCCTTTCTTTTCCGTGTTTTAGCATTCCCAGTATACCACAGTGGTGATTCATATGGATATTCAGGGACTCATTATCTGGTTTCTTCTTTGCCGACTTCATCTGACAGCTTTAACAACTCATTAAAAGCAGTAACAGAGTGAGTGAATTTTGACCTGTGGAACAAAAGACTGTTCCCCTTCATAACTCTGGAGCGGTGTCATACAAATAGGAACAGGAAGTAAAGGTCAACCTATGGTTAGTAATCAAATAAATCACATGCTTAATACAATTTTAAGAGGCAGGTTCCTAAGTCCTCAGTCTGTATTTGTATTAAGCCATAATTTCAGAGGCAGCTCTTGGAGGGCTGTGAAAGGAACCAGAAACATTTGTACTGTGTCTTTCCTATGCAGAATACTCAACTGTCATACTTTCAAAAAGTAGCTAGAAATATAAATTCCAGACTTCTTCAGTGTGGTTGTACTTGGTAGGCTCTCCAAATTAGAGCACAAATTTTTACAGGAACCTAATTCTTCACAATAAAAGTTTTTTTTTTTTTGTTTGTTTGTTTTTTTTTTTTTTTTCCCTTAAAGCTTGAAAGCTTTTAGGTTTTATGCTTCACTTGAATTTTTTTTATTTTATTTTTTTTTTCCCTTGTTATCAAATGAAAGCGCATTCTTGGTAAAATCCTAATAAATCACACTTACGCTTATGTTGTTTATATTTGTCAGACCCTTTTAAAGAAAAAAAGTGTCAAAAATCACCTTTTTTGCTATAATCTGCAGACTCAGCTGAATTTTACTGGGAGCTGAGTATGCTCAACAACACAAAAAGAAAACACTCAATATATTTTGAAACCAGCCTCTGGTTATGTATGCTTAAGTTCTTAATGCACTTCTGTGAAAATCAGTGTTTTTCTCTTTCATTTCTAAAAGATTCTCCCATTACCATTCACCAGAGCTAAATTATGCACTAGCAATTTCAGCAAAATCTAAAGGATTCTGAAGAAAGATAAGAGCCCTGTTCTAAACTGTCATTGTTACTGACAATGGGGTACTCAGACTGCAAAAGTTAGATTGCAGCACTTTAAAATGATCACCTGTTCTTTTCCAAAAGTGCATCAGAGTAAAAAGGATGGGACAAGTAAATTTGAATGCCTATTTTGAATAACCTATAGTCTGATATTGTTCATATGTAAAATTCAGGCTCAAATCTGTGGAAAATGGAATTGCAAAATCCACATCTGGTTTTACGTGGTGCTTCTCAGATTCTTTTAGATTCTTTCGAAGTTCAATCTTGGCATCAGGCTGACAATATTAAAAGATGATAATCTAATGTTATATTCCCACTACTAGGAGAAACAGAAACTCTCTTAAGGGATCAACCAAGAAACAGTCTGAAAAATTTAACATAAATTATACACTCATAAAAAAGGTTTGTAAAGTATAACTGAGGAATAATAGGAAACTGAACGCTTAAAAAATACTTCAAATGTCTACCTATATTCACTCAATTTTGTAAACACGTTATTGTAGTTCAAAGATTTGATGCCTGCTAAACGTTTTCATATGCAACAGAATTCAATTTAATGGAGCTGGTGATTAGATCTCTTGATCTAATGCCTGTTTGTATACAGCAATTGTTAGGGTGTTATGACCTCTTTTGGCTCTGTTTATCCTGGTGACATTCAGACAGTTATACTTTTACTACTTCTATCTGCAGTCCCTGTGGGGCACTTTTAGTTAGGAAATACTATACTGCAAAATAGAGATGGGGAAATCTAGTGAGATCTGTAGTATAGTGTGTGTGTGTGTGTGTGTTTTCCCCAAGGCATATGATTGAAAAAAGAAAAAAAAAAAAAAAAAGCTGTCATTGTATGACATAAATTAATAGATTTTTACTTTGAGAAGCAAAATAAGCATCATGCGATCATTCCGTGCTTTACATGGTACATGAATGACATATATTAATTAAAATTTCCTCTCATTTCAGGATCTCATTTTCATTTAAACCCCAAGTTCCATATACTATCATAAATAGGAGACTTGTTTTGAATTATCACCCTGCTTTCCCAGAGGGTTAATTTCAATAAGCAGAAACTGTTAAGATACATCAGAAAAGAAAAAAAAAAAATCTCTGTTCTGAGAAAAGACTAATTTAGGAGGTTGTTGAGTTATAGTTTCTTTACAGGACTCAGACTCATGTCGGTGTCAGGGGTCTTTCTTATTTTGAGCTAAAAATCAGTCTCCTATTCCAAGCATTTCTGTGACTGGGATTTCCAAGAAACCATGAGCATTCTTTTCCTATCTAAACATCTATTAACATTGAAAATCTCCATGGGTTTTCAATGTATTTTTATTGAGAAAGACATTCATAACAAGTAGGAGTTCTACCTTCATATTTGTCTATTTGTCTAACACCATTTGTCTAGTGGATAACAATCTAACAAGGTGTTAATTATTTCAAGTGTTATCAAGGTTACAGTAAAAGAAAATGTGTATATCTGCACTTATGATCTTGAGCTGGTCAACAGAATGCACTCTAGCTTTCTCTTGTTCTGATAACAGACAGAAAATATAAGTTTGCAATGATCTTTCATAAACAAATTATTCATATTTGTTAATTGTTTTTCCCATTTGCAATCCGTAGTCCAGAACTGACTTTTTGCCTTCCTACCATTTTAAGCATATTAATAATAGAAGAATCAATAGTAAATTTACAAGTTTCCTGCCTGAAATACTGCACGTGATAGATAAACCATTGTAAAAATGTCTCTAAAGCTGATATTATTACTCTTATGGACTATGAGCTATCACAATTAAAATCTGTTACGGATTTGTCACAGGAAATGTTTTAATATTTGAGGTGCCTTCTGAAGAACTGAAATAACATTGTGGGCATTACAGTATTTTCTTTGGCATTTTTTTTGGCAACCTCCAAATGTTCTAAAGTCTAAGATGTACATGTATTAAATGTGCAATATCTATAGCTAACCAGGAAATAAAAAGGACTGGATGTCACAAACTGAAGTGAACAGAACACTGAGACCATCTGGAACATAGAGTCCAGCTCTTTTCATATCAGAGGTACCTATCTGGGATCTCATATCAGAGGTACCTCTCATATCAGAGGTACCTAAGGGATCTCAAGTGCAGAGAACTTACTTGTGACTCAGGTTCAAAGGGAATAAAGGTGAGGATGAGATTAAAATTTTTAGAGTGAAAAGTTAATAGAAAAGTTGTCACTAATACAAGGAGAATTATTTCTTCGCCTTAGAAAAGGATTTGTGTGTTAAGGAATGCTAGCAAAATAATACAATTTTTAATAACAACAACAACAATAATAATAATGATAATAATAAACAGTGTGGGGAAATGCAGATTTTGGGTCATCCTGAAAATGACAGTTACACTCTTGATTTTGTTGCTTATTCATATCTCTGCATGACCACTGACTGATGCTATGTTGTGTAATGCCTAAGCAGACAAATTCTTAACAATTACATGGTAGTGTGTCTGCCTTGCGAATTACAGACAAGAATGGGATGTTGGGCTTTTGAGGATGATGAAGCTGATAATACTGTTTCAAGGTTACATTTAAATATCCATTGCTAGTAAATGCACATATATACTTCTGTTGTTGTTGTTTCTAAACAATGAAAGGGCACTATCAACAGTGTGAGGGGTATAACTGGTTCTGTTTGGAATTTGGGTTTGTCTAATATGTTTCCCTGGAACTAAGAAGGGTATTCAGGAAAATTAAGATGGCATCAGAGTCTCTTACATCCTGGCTGTGAATGACTTGTTCATAGAATTGTGAATGGGTCAACCATCCTCACTAGTCTGAGATAAAAACACTTCAGTGCTCTGATGATGTTGCCATTACAAGTTGTTTCCAGAAAATTTTTAAATACGTCATAGTATTTTAATGAAGCCAATTGCAGAACAATTTATACGTGATATATAGCTCAATTTTTGCAAAATGTGTCAGACAACAAGTCAATCACAGCATTGTAGTCAGTGTTCAGAAGAGGGAACTCAATCTTCGTATCTCCAAATACCACAAGCAAAGAACAAAGGAAGTAGGATGGGGAAAAACAAAAGGATAGGAATGAAAATGTTCAAATGAATTATTATTCTCTGCTTCATTCTCTGCCTCCCTAGTTTTTTCATTTTCTTTTTCTTTTTTTTTTTTTTTATGTTCCTTTTTTTTCATTTTCTTTTACCTTGCTCTTTTTGTTTGTTTGTTCTGTAATTAGTGGCATACTACTATTGTTCTTGAATCTTTCAAAGATTTTTCTGGGTTCTGTTTCCCATAGCAAATAAAAGATAAAAGCTAGTTTTGTTGCACAATTCTTCTCTGTTTTCTTTCATGTTTGGACTTCCTTTAGAAAATAATAATAATAATGCTAGGATAAGATCTCCATATTCGCTTTCTTTTGTCTAATTGCTATCCCTTTTTCTCTGACTTCAGAGATCCAGAAGTCCAAATTGATGTGTTGGCTTCTTAAAGACTGTGGTTTTGAATGAATCCATGAATCAATTCTAAATTAAAACAATGAGTTTATCATATTGCTTTCAACTGCAAAATGTTAAAATACTTTGAAGACTTATGGTGGCAGAATGTGACCTCATGGAGCAGAGGTCCTTAACTACTGCATGTTAAACAGAATTCTTTGGAAATTTCGAATGGTACCAAATCATTATCACAAAAGCTGTTGTTACTACTGAAACCAGTTAGGGGAAAAAAAAAAAAAAGTGAGTGCCTGTGGAATTTCTGACAAACTTTAAAAGGAAAGTGAATAAATTACATATGAAATCATAGTCGTGAAAGCAACTTACATTAAAGCAGCAACTTTTAGAAAAACTCTGTACTCTGTGACCAAAGCTAGACATATTCACATATGGATTTTTATAGGGAAACAAAACTCAATGGCAGAGGAAGTGCCTTTGACATAGATTCATTTCTTATTCATATACATTTGCATGATGCATATTACAGAAATTCTAAAGTGGTAAATTCAGAAGCCTTGGATTCTTACCTCTGTCCACTTTCTGTTGTGATTCTCCATGTGTGCAGCAAAGTTTCAAGGCAGAGTTTTGTTTTACTGTTGCATCTCAGTAGTTAAACACCTCATGTACTGAGAAGGTAGAAACAGTTTTGAATGCATACAGCCTGAAGAATACAAATTATCAGAACACATTCAGACATGGATGTAATATGCTTTTGAACCAATTAATTCTGAGATGAAGAACTCTCATATTGTTTGCAGTCTTTTATATGTATCAGTGCAAAATGTACTAGGACACCTTGGTCATATAAACCAAGTCAATGAACAGAAAATTTTTGGCGTCTGGTGTCATCACATGTGAGTTTTTAATTGGTAATGTGGTAATGCTGTACTGTTTTGATTGCTTAAGCCTAGATTTGCAGAGTTGTTTGTGTCAGGAGGCACATTTGTTTTTCTCCTTTGTGCTTTTGTTTTCCAATTTCTATCCTACATCTCTGTCACTCCCATCTCTGTTATCTCTGAAAAACTCTGACATTTTTGAAATATGTCACCTCTAAATATGTCAGATTTGGTATTTCTTTTAACATTCCCCATGTCTCTGTTTCTTTTTTTTTCTTTCTTTTTTTTTTTTCAGATCTGGCCCAGTATTCCCTAAAATATTTTCTCATATGTATTCATTCAGTTTTGATGGCTTCCTTTTCTCTCCTTCTGTTGCAAACATATTTGAGTGAGTACATATAGTTAATTCAGATACTCACAAAACTGTACTAGCTACACACTTGAGTTTCTAAATGAAATACCAGAATGAGATACCAGACCACAGTCACTCAGTCTTATTGTATCACTGCATTGTTCCAGATGGCATTTTGCCGTTTCTGTTAAAGCAGCATTTTATAGCATCTTAACACCCACTGCCATATAACATACATTTTTAAGGACTATTGAAAGTTGCTTTTCCAAAGCCATGCCATGAACACTCTTTCCTAGAGCTTGTTTTCTGCCTATTGGAGGATGCCAGCTTCTGACTTCTCCTTCACAGACTCTGAACACTCCATGTGAGTAACTAAGACACGTACTCATTTCTACTCCTTCGCTCTCTTTAGCTTAGACTCTTGTAGTCCCTCTTACTGCGGCTGGCTTCCTTCTTTCCCTCAGCAACTATGCTGTATTCTTTGACACCAGCTCCGTGCATTGTACTACCATCCCCAGTTAAAAACAACCTGGAAACTATCTCCTGGAAAACTCCAATAACTCAAGATTCACAGTCACTAAGCACAGGTAAGGAAAAGTGTTCCATAAGCTAAAAGCCTAATTTCTCTGTATAGTAAATGGAGGTAGATGCCTCCTAATTAAGGTGCTCTGAGGTGCTCTTTGGAGGTACCTACTTTTATTCTATGGATACATAAAGAGCCTAAGCAATTATCTGAGGTTCTCAAATTAGGTGTCTAATGCATCAAGAAAAAAATTCTCTTTCCCTAGTTACAGTAAAATATTATGCACTGCAATCTGTATGTTTAACAATAGCTTTTTGGAAAGACCTCAGAAGAAAAGAAAAATAACATCTTTAAACAACTCAATTCTATATTCATGCATTTTTTTTTCCCTTAAAAGTACAGCAGGAAGTGAATTTTCAGTTAATTTGAAATTCTGCATTATTGACTTACTACATTATATTATGAATACTGGCTACCTATACATATTCTATAACGTACCATTTTTGTCTGTATGAAAATTTGTCTTTCTGAAGGTTTCCTTTTCCCTTCCTGTAATACTCTGAATTATCCCTATTTCCATGTAAAATGGTCCTTATATTTGTATTGGGGGGGCTAATGTACTTATTCTGTCTTGACCTAGATTTCACCAAAAAATAAAATAAAATACACACCTTTACCAACAATACCAATTATGGAGCAATCCTGTTGTAATACAGAATGGATCACTACTCTTTTTAATTTTTTTTTTCTGCATGATCATTGTAATTCATGCATCTTCCAAGTTAAATACATGGAAAAAGCAGACTGCTGCAATTCACACAGGAGGTTTAGAAGGCTGTTCTGTGGCGGATACTGTCTGTCAATGGTACATTGTTTCAGAGGGCAGTCATTTACTACTTTTCTGCTATCACTCTAACCATGTGTTTGATGCATAATAAATGAAGCTTGTCTCTGGGCTTGATCACCATAGTTTAAAGGCCACAAATAGTTTTCTGGTGGTGGTGGTGGTTTTGTTTTTTTGTGTGTGTGTGTTGCTTTTTAGCTTGTTTTAAATCACGAGCAAAGAGTTAACAGTTATCAACAGAGAATTTAGAGATAGAAAATAAATAGTAAAAGTAGGGATTTAGCCAAATAGGATCTGTATCAAGCTAATTTTTATTCCTGAAGAACATTTATATTTTGAATAGCAGAAAATGTTCGTGAATACCAGGAAATCAAAATTGACCTGAGAATATATTTATAAGGCATATATATATGTATATATATATATATATAAATAAATGCTTAAAAGCTTGAGATAACTTTTAGTCAGATTTGCACACTGCCTTTATTTAAGCCCAACAAGACACCTGCTATGTTAATGAATTAATGCTCTTATAAATCTGTTATTGGCATTTAAGCTATTACTTAGAGAACAAGAATGTGGGATTCTATTGTTTTGTTTTTACTTAGTGTTTTGCCTGTCATAGTAAGTAAATGTAATCTGCATTATTAGTAAGTGTCAACAGCATATTCTGAGCAGAAGGCAAATACAGCAGGTGGTAAAAAAAAAAAAAAAAAAAAAAAAAAAAAAGATGGCTGAAAGCAGAAAAGCAAAACAAATGATTGCCAGGAACCACTAATCTAGTTATGCATAAATTTAAGACAAATTAAAATGCATGCAAAGCTTTCAGTGAAGGTGAATATTTGACAGAAAAGGAGATAAACTGACCAATTGTTGTTGTAAGACCATTTGTCATAAAGCTCAAGTGCTGAATACCCTTTATAATTCTCTAATTGCTTTGATGTAGCTTCTATAAACTTAACCTGCCAGACATTTTGAACCTCCTAAGTAATGGCTCATCAGACAGTGAACTTAATGGTAGAGGATCATTGCTTCATTTACTAACATTCAACATAGGTGACCCTTTCAGTTTACCGTACTTTCCAGTGGCCACCATTTAAACTTTTTTTTTTTTTTCCCAGGTAATTATAATCTACATGGTCTTTCTTCTGACAGTTAAAAGTATTAGACAAAATGCTCGCAGAGTGATAAATTAAGTTGTGCCAGCTGCTTATTTTATATCTCATAATAATCTGTCTTTCGGTAACCCATACCAAAAAAAAAAAGTGTATGCAGACTTTGCCAATGAAGCAACAGCTGTTGGCTTCTTTTCTTTTTCTTCCATTTCAGATGATGTGTGTGGGTTGGGACAAATTTCCCAAGCCCTTCTACATCTCCCCATAGTCTAGAAGGCAGGCTGCCTGGAACTCAACACAGAATTTCACTTCTCCCAAAGCTCAGTAATTCCTCATTCTGGATATTCAACTTTTGGCATTCAACAGAAATCCTTTCAAAACAAATTTTTATAGTGCAGGCTGTAAATAGCTAGACCTTAAGGCATTAGGTGACTGCTACTAAACTGTTCTGAAAATTCATCTAATCCCAGTAGAACAATTAACTTTGTCTCTTGTAAAACTCTGGAATGACTTGACCCAACAATCTAAATATCAACAACAACAAAAGTTTGCTTTGTTTGAAATTCAAGAACAAGCTAACAGAAGCTGAAGTAACAAGAACTTTCTTAAAAGTTCTCTCAGATGTGTGTTTTACCTGCTTACCAGACAAATTAGTGTACCCTCAAGGCTCGCTGAGACATGGGTTGTCTGCAGAGTGTCCAACTGCTCACCACTTCTCTGTCCTATCTACATCATCTATATCCCTTTGTTTATGTATTCCTACATCAAAGTCTGCATAAATGTAACACATGGAGAAAAAAAAAACACACACAAGAAAAAAAAAAAAACAACAACAACAACAACAACAACAAAAAAACACACAGGGGAAAAAAGTGGGGAGTGGAGGAGGAGGAAGAAGAGTTTATGACAAGCAGGAATGCCAGCCCTCTACAACAGATTAGGCTCCACACAGATAAAACTCCTGTGGAGATTTTCTGAAGTTCCACCTCCACAGAGTTAAGGAACGTTACAGAAAAATAACAAACAAACAAGCAAACAAAACATCACAAAACATCAACAACACAGAACAAACAATCAAACCCATATTTACTCCTTGCTCTCATCTGGATGGTACTACAAAGGTGTCAAATAGTCCTAGGTAATGCAGGGCAGTAAGGCTCATTTCAGAAAGTCTCCAGCACCCTGTTGCAGATTTCTGGCTGCCTCTACCTGCCACTTGTGCCAGTGGGAGCCAGAGCAGCCATTAGCAGCATAGCAGAGAGAGCGCCAGGATCCCTTGGAGCTGCTAAACTTCCAAGGAAAAGAATTACAGAAGAGCTCCACAGGAGCTCTGCAGCATGCAGTGAAGTTAGTGTTCAGATACTACAGTGTAATTAAGGCAACTGGGGCATGATATTTCAGGTCGTTCAAAGCAAAATCCTAGATAATATTAGTCTTCGGTTATGCTTTGCATAGAAGTTTTTCCTTCTTGACAGTTGGACAGGACAGATGGTCTCAGAGCCTTGTCATCATTACACAAAACACTGTAGAGAACTCTTTAAGTTGTGATGTCTCAATTACATTTTTGAATTTACAGCATTGTGATTAATAATTTTGTCTATAATCTGAGTAGCTTTCTTTTGAGAATCGTAAAGAAAAGCTTTATTCATACTAGATTTGTAAAATCACCTTTATCGTGAAGAGTTTTAATTATGATAAAGGACCTGATACCTTCCTGCTTTTTGAACATTAATTTTGCTGTTTCTTTTGAAAAGAGCCCTTACTTTACTGATGTAAAATATTCATGAGTGCATAGGTGAGTGTGGAGATTGACAACAGTCACATGAGAGAAATGTCTCATCGCCCAGCTGCATTTGAAACACCAGTAAGAAAATCCTGCTCTCGTTCCTCCACATTTTAAAGTACTTTGGATCTGTCTATCTAAAAAATTTTAAGAATCATTTGATGATCTTCCTAGCTCTATCAGTCCTGTCAGGGCTATTGTGCCTTGAAGCATAAATTTTATGGGACAATATATTTGTATATTGTATTACAGAAAAAAAAAAAAAAAAGAAAAAAGTACTCTTTCTGCAGTTTAAAGCTAGAGAGCTTGAAGGAAATATAAAGATAAATAAACTGCCACATTTCCTTTTGTTTTCATTAATAGAAAAAGTACTTCTGCTTGCTGACCTAGATATGCCTGTATTTCCCTATGCAATCTCCTGTTACATTGCAGGATTCACAACGATCAGTGGACATTGAAGAAAATATTTATTAAAAAAAAAAAAAAAAAAAAGAATAGTTTTATGTCTATTAATATTCTTTGTGCTTTGGGAAAAAAAAGAAAAAAATGATAAAACTGAATCTAATCTTACAGTTTAAAGCATAAATTCTTTTTGTTGCTCTAGGGAATGACTCCTATGCAAACAGGTCTGATAATAATTACACAATAGTGTATACTGGAATAGAAAGGATTCATCTTTCTTTAAAGTAGCAGGTATGTCTCCTACTCCTCATAGATAGAGACCTAGATGGAGATAGTGATCAAACATAGTGTGACAATTCCCGCAACGTCTCCCTGTGGGAGCTATTAAAATTCAGTTTATTCACAGAAAAAGTCTTGAATGCCTAGCCTGGTAAACAGCGAATGTCAATGAGGAAATATGGAAGTAAATCTTGCCAAACAGTAGAAAACATGTTTCATAGATGCTCCTGTGATTATTTCTTCACTGAAATATATTTTTTTGTCAACAGTTTTCTGTTAGCTAATCGAAAGTGATGGGTAAATCAGCTCTCCATGGTCTCAACCTGGAGATTCTTTTTTGTACCAGCATCTTATAGACATATAGCTCTAAAACCATCAAGGTTTTACTTGACTTTACATCTTCTACTTGCTTCCAGAAAGTAGAAGACAAAGTTAAATGGTTGGAGAGTAGCTAGAAGAAATAAATGTGACATTGCCCAGGAATCTCAGGACCAACTTGGTGGAAAGATAAAAATGGTTGCAACACAAATTCCAGACCTGCAGTACTCACTTGAAGTCTTTATTGCCTTTATAAGGTTTCTATAAACCCATTTTTAATTTATGTAATTCAAAAACATCATTCTTCATGAAAGATTTTTAATAAACAGCAGTTACTGGGAGTTTACTCTTAATTTTTGTTAATAATAAGAGAGCTGCACCATACTCTACAGAGAACATTCTGTTAGAACACAGTAATTACACTTAAACCATCAAAGGTTACCTGCATTCAGCAACCATCATAAGATTCATGATGGTGATGATTATGCTGGTGGTATTACATATTTTATCAATCGATATTTGAAACACTTTGCAAACTGAAAAATTTAACTTTATGCGTTACGCTTTTGCATTTATCACGAGATAGAAAAATCAACAGTAACATGGAATCAGAATGACTTTCTTATATGAGAGCTGCCCATAACACCAATGGCACTTCTTAGATAGTATGGAGATTCCAAGAATGTCATATATTTGTTAAAACACAAATGACACAGTTCACTGTGAATGTTTACTTGTTAGATTAGTTGAATATTTGCATATACATATTAAAATACAAAACTGTGTTTTACACTTTGATCCTGAACATGGCACTTTACTGTAGTGAAACAAACCTCTCTTAACACTACATGCAACAGCAAGTATTATTTATTTATTTGTTTTCCTCCTGATTAATCCTTGCAATAGGCTTTCCTATGTAAATAATACCCCTGGTACTCACTATCATTGCAATAATATTGGAAACACTGTTATGCCCCTGACAAGTCAGTAAGAAGTGAAGCCTTCCAGTATTTTACTGATGCTCTCAAAACCAACTGCAAAATAGATTTGTATATATATAAGGACTATAGATACCCTCTAGATATAGATACCAGTATAAATACCCTCTAATTGGTGTGTCCAGTTTAGAATTACTATCTCATGTCTTTTAAAAACACTCTGCAGTTTTATCTGTGGTCTTTCCATTTTCTCTAAGTAAAATCCTGGAAAATGCCAAACGTTTTTATTTTTAGTATGCATTTTTATAAGGCACTATTTTAATACATTCAATCAAATTTGATATTACAATTATTTCTCTAGGAACTTTATTATTTTTATTTAAGTAGAAGAAGAAGAAGAAGAAGAAGAAGAAGAAGAAGAAGAAGAAGAAGAAGAAGAAGAAGAAGAAGAAGAAGAAGAAGAAGAAGAAGAAGAAGAAGAGAAAAACTTGTAAAACAACCATTCAACTTATTTAATTTTGAATATGTATATATTAGTTATGTTACATTCCACTGTGCATGACAATTACTGGCTTTTTTTTTTTTTTAGTATTCTATTTGCTAGACTTACAGATGGCTTTTTCACCACCACAGCTTTTCTTATCTTTCTTCCTTTTACTGAGACCACTCGAGGACCTTAAGGATTCACCCAAGTCCCACCTGCAGGATTCATAAGAACTTTTTGAATTTTAGCATTTGTCAAATTATTCAAGGATTGAGAAGTCTATTTTGTATAAATCTATACTTGAACAACTTGTAGCTAACATATATGCAAAGATACTGTCTTACATGAGCAATTTTAATGCTAAGTAGTTTAATGCCTAAAGCATTTTAAAATGGACAAGTTTTCATATATCACAAGTTCATTTGCCAAACTTAAAGATTTCCCCAAATCCTAGGTCAATTAACCTATAAAAAAGGCAAAACATCACATGAGACTACTCTTAGACCGAGAAGAATTTTATTTTTATTTAAAATATTGAAGTTAGCTAGGATTCATTAGAGGAAAGCTAATTACAGCCCAGAGTATAAACGTCCTATCTCCAGTTAATTGTGATTGTCACATAAGCCTAAATGGCATATTAGCAGTGAAGCATTTCTGAAACTAAGATTTAAAATATCATATTTGGACCAACTTTTTATGACCTTTTGTCATGCATTCATCACGCATTTTAACTAACACTAAGCAATCAGATAATCACATTGATCTTAAGGAACAATTTGCCTAAAACGTGTGTCAACATAAAACACATTGCGCACCAAGGTATTCTGGAAAAAAATGTTTCATATACAAAACGTGGATTATTATTAGAGTACTCTAAAGTGTTTTAAAGATTGAAGTAGCTATTTCTCCAGTAATACCACAACTGAAATCAAAACACTATCTGGTTTCATTTCTGTATACTTATCTTAATCTTGAGATTATTCTAGATGACTACTAATTTGCAAAATCTTCATACAGCTTCTGACTGAAATAGTGCATATATACACAGGGAACCTGGGTTATTTTATTTGAAATTTAACTTTTTTTTTTTTTTTTTTTTTTTTTTGAGAGAGAATCTCATGTTAGCTTTTAACTGTCAGTTCCGTATAGGTCAGCAATATGTACATCTAATTGGTATTTTTCTTCTTTAAAATAATTTTTATACCTTATAGCTAGCCACAAATATTGAGAACTTCCTTCCTGTTCTTGCAGTTGCAGATCAACTTTAAATATTCCTGCCTTTTCACTTTTTCATCTCTTGCATCTAAGAACTCTTTAGAAATTTTGAATGAATTAAAGAAGAAAGCTTCTGTTGTGGTTCGACCCAGCAGGCAACTAAGCACCACAACACCACATTCCACCATGTTTGCTCATTCCCACAGAGTGGGATAGGAAATTGGAATTGGGAAAAAGGAAGCAAAACTTGTGGGTTGACATAACAACAGCTTAATAGGAAAGAAAATGGAAGGAGAAGGAGGAGTAGAAAAAGGAGAACGAGAGAATACTACAAATACACAAACAAAAAAGATGTCCTGGTTCTGTCTCATGCCAGCTCCTTGTGCACCCCCAGTATCTTTGCTGGCAGGACAGAATAAGAAGATAAAAAGTCGTTGGCTCTGTGTAAGCATTACTCTTTAACAACTGAAATATCAGTATGTTGTCAGCATCATTTTCCTCCAAAATACAGAACATGGCGCCATGGTTGGACAAGATGATTTTGGAGGTCTTTTTCAACCTTAATGATTCTATGATTTTATTATTCTATACCAGCCACTGTAAATAAAATTAACCCTATCGCAGCTGAAACCAGAACATTAATGTCCTGGTTCATAACATCGATGTCACACAATGTTAAGTCCTTTTAATAATAAACTAAGGTACACAGAAGTTAACTTTCCTAAGACCTAGTCAGGAGATCTCTAACAAAATATGGATTGAAGTCAATAGCTCTTTGTTTTATAATGTGTAACTTAATCATAGACTATCTACACAATCTGTTTTTTAAGCTACCTTTTAATAAGGTTAACCAGTTTATTCAGAGCTTTTAATAAGCATTCTGTTACACTTGGCTCTGGGAATATGTTAAGATTTTGCAGTTGATTCATTTCCTTGGCTTATCATTTGCCTTTAACTACCTTTTCTTTATTGTAGGAAACCTTAATTTTTATCACAGCATTTGATTTTCTCTTTCTTGATGATTAAATTAGCAACATTTTACAAAAACGTTAAAAAAAAGAAAGCTTCAGTAACAAGAACAATGCATCTTTCACTAGGAGTTTTAGCTGCCCGGAAGATTAACTGAATTATTATTCTACTCCAATACTGAGAAGCTAGCAACACAAAAAGGCAAGCCATTTCTTGCATTTAAAAAAAACATATGGAAGTTTCTCCCTGCCATACACAGGAAGTCAGAAGAACCCAGAAGGAAAATCCAATCCATATGACAAATACCTTATTCGTGTGAGCAATAAAGCTATGGGGAAAAATAGCTTTAATAAAGACAGATTTAACTGGGAAGATGAATGGCCATTACCAAAAATAATCCAGTGTTTTATTTATTTATTTATCTTTAATTGGAGTTATGAGTTAAAAATATATTTGATCAAAACCATACACATTTATAAACAAATCATACACAATTATGGGTACAGTCAAGTCATCTTCAACAGATAATGTCTGGGTGTGGCTTACCAGTCAAGGTAGAGGAAGGCCCAAGGAGGGAAATAGAGGGAAATACAGATCTTCCCCCACACTCCTGCCACTTTCTCACATAAATAATGCAAAATATTTTTAGTCTTTTTTTTTTTTTTTTTTTTTTTCTGATTGTCTATGGCAGCTGGCTTTCTAAACTGCCCAACCGCTAGCCAACCAAAGCAATCCCCAATGCAACAGAGAAGTTAGTGGAGAAGGTCAAGAGGTCTGTCCATATCATTTTACATGGACATGCTGTTCCTTGCCATAACCCTAACTGGAATACATTTAACTTAAACAAATACGCACGGAAGACATAAAATGGAAATTTATCTGTGTTTTTCTTCTATTTGGTGCAAACAGAGGTTATGAAAATAGTAGAAAGTGTGCTAAGATATTGGTGAGACTAGATCACTGATCATTTACACAGCTATATTGTTAGGTGGAAGACATAGGAAAATAGACTACTAGTCTACTCCGAATGTCTTAGGGGAGGAAAAAACAAATCTTAAATTTAGTGGTTGGCCGATCATCTGAAAAACTGAGTTTGCATTATCCTTTTCCAATGTTTATTTTCTACTGACACATTTTTAAGCAAAATTTATCCTACCTGGAGGCAAAATGAACATTATTTCTGATGTTTCCTTGAGTGTGAGATCATTGCGGAGGATAATTAATATCAATATTTTTTGATAACTTGTGCATGCATTTAAAGAAGTACTTGAAGTTCCTTGTTTCACATGACATCTGGTATCCACTGGTTGCAGAGGCTCAACGTATAAAAAAATTTGAAGTATTTACACGTGTCTGATTTAAATTTGTGGCAATTAAATATCAATTTCTATTCCTTTTAAAAATTAAAATATTTTAAATAAACAAAAGTAAGTATACAGATCAGTTTTAATATTTTTGTGGCTTTCATTATTTTGTATGTTTTGTATGTACATCATATCATCTTGCATAGTGATATAGTCAACTTTCAGGATTTGTGAAGAGTATTTCCAAATTGCTAATATCTGTCATCCGTAAGAGATAGGAAAGATGCGTCTCAGCTATCCTTTTCATTTCTTTCTCCATCTTCTAACATGCTGAAATTTGTTTTTGTTTCAAGATAAAATGAACAACTGACATTTTTCTTCACATAAGGGAAATACCATATTTTTATTAGGAGCCATGTATTGTTTTAATAAGATATACAGTTTGTAGTATAGAAATATGCAATATAACACATAAATGAGTATTTTCATACAACTGGAGCTGACAGTTAAGTCACTAAAAAGTTAAGTAAACAAATTCAAACTGATATCTATCAGAAGCAATAATGCTATGTTTATTTTTTAGAGGCATGTCTTTGAAATAACTTCAGGGAGATTGAAATATCCTCTTAAAACATAGTCATTTCCATAAACCTTTTTTTTTTTTTTTTTTTTTTTTCTTTTTTTCTTTTTTTCCCCTTAGGAAAAACTATTGCTGAAATATTTTCAACCACTTCTGGAAAGTACTTCCTTTTCTTGTTCCAGTGGAGATGACCTTCCTATTACATTTGTCTTCCAGAGTCCAAGAAAACACTGGGAGACTTCCCTGAAAGACCAGACTACATGCCTAGAAAATATTACCTCAATTCCTTTTAAATAAATGTATTTTCCATTCTAGCAATCTAAGGCTTGGAAGAAAGTGATGATTAAGACATTTTCAACACTGTTATATGATGCAGATATATTTATATGTATATTATAATAAAAGATCACCCATACATCTTAAAAAAATTCACGTAGAATAAAGACTATGACTATATGACTGAACTGAGTATGCAATCTACTTTTTGTGGGTGTTTTTTTTTTTTTTTTTTTTTTTTTTTTTTTTCCAGCCTTCTCATTAGCAATCCAATTTGTTTTATGCAAGATCAATTTTTATATATTTTTATATAGCCCATGTAATCTTTTAATCCTATCTATAGCTACCAATATCTGAAATTCAGGAATTCAGGTAAAAATTCAGGCAACTTCACTTTCCCTGTTAACCCAGGGTGAACTTTTTAGAATTTGTTCCCCTCTAAGACAAAGCAATGTTTTTGTACTGAGATAAATTCCTAACAAACCCCTTCTGTCCTCAAAAGTATGTAACTGGCTTGTGCTTATGCTAATTTGATGCTGTGGGATCATAACCCCCTACTGATACAACAAATTTTAAAATGTTAACAAAATTACTGTAAGCACTGCAGAAAACGTAAAATAAAAGGTTGCTGTTTTCAAAATACGCCATTCTTGAAAACATGCTGTGGAATTCTTGGTGTGTGCATTCATCTAATATCAACTTATTTTCAAGATAATCATGCAATTTAATAAAAGAAACTCTGCAGGAATATATATATATATATTAAAAAAAAATCATTCCTCTTCTTACTCCTCTTATATGGAAACAGTAAGATGTAGCCTTTGTTTTCTTAATCAACTGAAATTTACTGAGATTTTCCTACTTAAACTTTGTAAGGCTCGTGTTTGCCCCTAAAGGGACTTGCATCCATTTAATGTTCAGATTGTTAGAAAATGAAGATACTCCAAGGGCAAAACAATAAAAAATAAAAATAAAGTAAAATAAAATAATAACAATAATAATAACAATAGTAATAATAATTATAATATTAAGTCCTGTCGTTCCTCCATTCCAATTAATTTCTTCACCGTAATTCACCAATACACCCTAGAATCAGTTTATTAAAATTTGGACTTACTAAAATGACAAACTTCACAATTTTCTTGCTTTAAGTTGAAATAATGTAATAAATCGGTGTAATATTTCTCCCTCAACCTCCACCTTTTGCCCTTATATATAATATAAGGGCAAAATATAATATATATATATATAATATACATATATTATATATATATATATAGGTTTAAAGGAGAAAAATACTGTCTGCAATAACCTGATGAATGGTCAAGTCAAGCTTCATCTGATCTGGTAATAGGTTGTTTTTATGTTAAAACAGACACTGAAAAGAGTATGAATTTTGATGAATATGTCTTTTTTTATTTTCTTAACAATTGCACAGTGTTTGCAAAACTACAAAGAAAAGCACAGGGAAGTAATTTTTAGTGACAAGTATGGTGTTAAATTTTCTCCAGAAAATTGTACATCTGCTTTTTCCCCCATATATTCTGGTACATACTCTTAGGGAAGAAGTAAAGAGATAAATCGAGGTGCAATCCAAAGAGATTTACAGGAAGAACAATTATATTTTGTCTGCACAGTTCACTTAGCTTCATGCTGTTTATTGTTGCCTCCATGTTCGCTACTTGCATTCTCTTGGCTCTTGTCTTCTAATTCTAATTGAGACCTCTTCATAACGTCTCTAAAAGCTTATTAGGATTATAGATTAACAAAAAGGATTCATATACATGTATTTCACAAAGGTAACCTTTCACAATTTTATAGGAAAAATTAAAGTAATTTTGTTATTTAATTGCAAAATATGTAACCTCAAGCCTTCTGTAGCATGAAACCATTAAAGATGATATTTCAGTTGCATTTGCCTATGGATTGATGAGCTCTGAGAGTAAAGCACAGGCAACTATCAAAGCATAGGCATCTTCCCAGGATCTTCATACCTAATTACTACAAGTAGAGTAGGAAGATTCCTCCAGAGAGGGACCACTTTCAATCTGTATCTGACACATAGAAATTAGTTGCCTAATGGAATGGAATAGTTCTGCAAATTAAAGGAATTGAGTAAGCTTTTTTTTTTTTTTTTTTTTTTTTTTTTTTTTTTATGTAGGTTCCTTCTAAATTAATTTTAATTTTGATTCAAATGTGAAGTTGGTGGCATGAAGAAGTCTATTTTGTATGATCTCTAATAACTTATATTGACCTTTGCAGAGATTTCACATCTTCTGTTGTCTTTTAGCTAATATTCACAATAACTGTGCTTCATATGTCATCATGGAATAAGTATTACTAAAGTCACAATGGCACCATAGATGAAAGAGGAAAGTTGAACAAGCTTTATTCTTTGTTTTCCATTAGATTTTTTTGAAGGTTATAGTAACATTAGAACATAGTAACATAGTAACATAGTAACATAGAACCTGAACGTGAATTCCTGCAAAAGTAATGTTGCTGTTAATTTTCTTTGCTGTTGAAGCATATATGTTGAGTTACATACGAAACTGGAAAAGCTCATGATTCTACCAATATACTACCCTTTAAGACATGATGTTGAAGGATAAGAGGTATTACTCATTTAATTTAAAATAATTAGAAAAGAAATGTTTCTGATTTATGGTTTTCTTTCTCATGAAATTGTCTTTATTTTTCTTTCTGATGTTTTGGCCATCTTGAAAAGCAAAATTCCCAAATATTCCAGAGTTAATGGATTAATATGTTGGCTACTGAAAACAATCCTTTAAAAGAAGGAGAAGAACTTGCAAGTTTCTCTATTTCTTTCCTCTTGGATATTTATAAGACAGCTATTTAATTAATAAAACAGCTATTCTCATATCTGCAGGAAGAATGAACAGGAACAATATTTTCGAACATTCCTTTAAACCTCTGTTAAATGCTGACTTCAGTAACGTCACTAGTCTTTGCTTTCCTGAATCTTGTCCTGTGGAGGAGCTTTCCCAGTTATGTGACTTTTCTATCCTCATCAATACATTTACAGAAGCACTTTCTGTATTGGGTTTACGTGGCAAGGTTTTGGTAGCAGGGGGCCATAGGAGTGGTTTCTGTGAGAAGGATCTAGAAGCTGCCCCATGTTTGGGAAGGGCCCCATTGTTTTCCAGATCTGAGCCAATAAGCGATGTTGTTTGAGCCTCTGTGAGAGCATATTTAAGACAGGGAAAAAAACGCTGTGCCACACAGCAGCTGGGAGAGTGAGAGGAGTGAGGAACAGCTTTGCAGGCGCCAAGGTCAGTGAAGAAGGAGGGGGAGAGGTGCTCCAGGCGCCGGAGCAGAAGTCCCCTGCGGCCTGTGGTGAGGACCATGGTGAAGCAGGATGTCCCCCTGCAGCCCATGGAGTACCACGGTGGAGCAGGGTTCCACGCTGCAGCCCGTGGAGGAGACCACGGTGGAGCAGGTGGTCCTGCACCGACGGAGGCTGCCGCCTATGGAAGACCCCTGCCAGAGCAGATTCCGGGCCAGACCTGTAGCCCATGGAGAGGAGCCCACGCAGGAGCAGGTGACCTGGCAGGAGCTGCTGCCCGTGGGGGAGCCAGGTTGGAGCAGTTTTCTCCTGAGGGATGGACCCCGTGGTACGGACCCATATCTGGAGCAGCTCTGGAAGAGCTGCTGCCTGTGGGAAGCCCACGCCGGATCAGTTCATCAAGGACTGCATCCCGTGGGTGGGACCCCACAGCACAGGGGACGAGAGTGACCAAGAAGGAGTGGCAGAGAAGAAGTGCTGTAGACTGACCATAACCCTGATGATCCAGGCAATAAGCAATAAATCTTACTATCTCCTTATGCCAAGTCTGTTTTGCCCGTTACAATAATTACTGCGTGATCTCGTCCTTATCTCAAACTTTGAGCCCTTTTCACATATTTTCTCCCCATTCCTCTTTGAGGAGGGGGAGTGAGAGAGCAGCTGTGGCGGAGCTCGGCTGCCCACTTGAGCGGAACCATGACACTTTCTCACCTGTAAGATGGTAAGAGGAAATATTACACCAGCATGGACAAAGGAGGAACTTCTTTCAATGGCATTGTGTTACACAGATACTATTACTCATCAGTGTAATTGCTGACCAACTCAGTTGACAAAATTTAGGGGACTAAAAGATCCAAATTATTCTTTAAAACACCTGTTTAACTTGGTAAGGAAACATCAATAAACCAGCTGAGACTATACTGTAAGGTAACTCCTTGTAGTGTAAAACAACCTGATGAAAAACTACTGTATTTTCTGATTGTCGGAATAGAGAGAAAAAGAATTACACCACTGTTATTTAAAATAATCTGAACACTACTGTCCTTTCTTCAGCCTTCTAAGCTTCTAAGCTATGTTGCCTGTTGCCTAGGTCTCTTTCATTAAAAATCAGGTTAAAAAAGCACAAAACAAGCAAACAAACAACAACAAACCTATTTTAGAATTTTTAATTTTTGAGAGACGATAGACTAAGGAAATGAAATGAATAGGACCATTGCATTTTCACACAAACTCAGAATTTCCATTCGGTCAACTGTAGTGTTATCAAATATACCAGGAAATCATTGGAATAGGCAGATGTCACTATCTGTGCATTTCTTCTTATAGCTCTATATATTTTTAGATGCAGAGGTCAAAATGTTCTGGGAAATTCAGAAGATAGTAAGAATTTAGCCATTAAATTAATCTCTTCCTGGACAATACTAATTTCCAGAAATTTCTTTTTTAAGGTAGGCTGATTAATAAACTATAGGATTCTATCTGCCTGTGTTACTTTGGGAATGCTGGAATCTCTTGAGAGAATAAAGTGAAAAAATAAAAAAGGAAAATAGAATAAAAAATTAGATGTTGTAGAATATTTTCAGACACAATCTAAAATGAATTTGGACAGAGAAGATAAATGTTTGTTTTTCCAAACATCAGAAAGCAAACAGAGAGGTTTCTTCAGAATCTTTAATAAGTAAAAATTAACCAGCTGAAGTGCTGGATGAGAATGAACTATTAATTTTGAAAACGAAAACAACAACAAAAAAATACAAGTAGGTATTTAGCATTGGCAACTGAGGGGTTTTTACCCAGGTGGGCAGCTGAGCTCCACCACAACTACTCTCTCACTCCCCCTCCTTAAATGGAAAGAGGGAGAAAATATGATGGAAAGGGATTGGGGTTGAGTTAAGGACAGGGAGATTACTTAACAATTACTGTCACAGGCAAAACAGACTCAGCATAGGGAGATTAGTAAATTGTATTGCCTATTACTAGGAAGATTGAGCAGTGAGAAACAAGAGAAACTAAAAGCACTTTCACCCCCATCCAGCCTCTTTCACTTCCTCCTCCGAGCAATTCAGGAGAACAGAGGAACGGGGGCTGCAGTCAGTCCCTGACAATTCATCTCCGCTGCTGCTGTACAGTCACTCTCTGCCCCTGCTCTACATGGGGTCCCTCCCATGGGACGCCGTCCTTCCCGAACTGAGCCTGCAGGGGCTGCGCACAGGCTGCTCCCACACAGCTCCATACCACGGGGTCCATCCCCCAGGAGCAAACTGCTCCAACACGGGTTCCCCACGGGTGGGCGGCAGCTCCCCCCAGATCCCCTGCTCCTGCATGGGTTCCTCTCCACGGGCTGCAGGCCCTGAGCCTGATCCTGCGGGGGCTCTCCATGGGCCGCAGCCTCCTCCAGGCCACGTCCACCTGCTCCACCAGGGGCTCCTCCACAGGCTGCAGCGTGGAGATCTGCTCCATGTGGGACCCATGGGCTGCAGGGAGACAGCCTGCTCCACCAGGGGCCTCTCCACAGCCCACAGGGGAACTGCTGCTGCATGCCTGGAGCACCTCCTGCCCTCCTTCTGCACTGACCTTGAGGGCTGCATGGGGGCTTCTCATTCCTCCATCTGGAGGAGTCTGGAGCACTTCCTGCACTGACCTGGGTGTCTGCAGGGCTTGTTCTCACTCCTCTCTCTCCCAGCTGCTGTGGTGAGGAGCTTTTTCACCCTTTCTTAAATCTGTTCTACCACAGGCACAGAGAACATCACTTACTGGCTTGGCTCTGGCTAGCAGCAGGTCCCTTTGGTAGCCAGCTGAAACTGGCCCTTATCTAACATGGAACCTCTTCTGGATGCTTCTCACAGAAGCCAACCTTGCAGGTCCCCACTACGTAAACCCACTACAACAACTCCTGATACCAGATAAAGAAGAAGCACTTACTCTATCAAAGAAAAAAGTGCAGTTTCATGAATTAAGCAGGCAGAACCAGAGGAGAAGGGTGTGAAAATAAAATCTGTGTCTTAAGTCATAAGGCTAAAACACTTGAGGGTAGGCAAAGAGAGGAAATAATGTGCCCTAAAGATATTTACACTGAGTAAAAAACATTAATGAAATGAGAAAACAAGCACAGACAATGGGATATAACATCTTGTGGTTCATGATTTAAGATTTACTGACATGAAAGAATAGACATGAGGACATCGCCATCAGAAAAAAGTTTAATTCCAGCTCAAACATCAGAGACAGAAAATACCCCAGGTTCTCCAGACAAATCACAAATCTCTTAATAACTTATTGACAGGTCTGTGATTCACTGCACAGCATCAAATGTAATATATAATCTTCTGTGTTAACTGGGGATGGCCTAAAACTGTAAAACAGGTGAATCATCTGTCACCCAGCCCAGTCATCACCTAGTCCTTCAACTTTCTCCAGACAAAGAAAAATCTAACAGCTGTTAGAAAAGAAAGCAAAGAATAATGATTTTGCTAGAGGGAAAACAGGAGATTGGCTTTTGTAGTGATAATGTGTATAAAAATTTAACCCATTAATCTAGTTTTCTTTCCTAGTACTCTTTGTTTCATTTCAAGGAATTGAATAGATACAATCCGGCATTATAAAAGAGTTGTTAATTTATTTAATGGTAGGCTTCTGTATACAAAGGTGATAAAGAGATCTGTGAATTTTCCAAAAAGCTGAGCTCCAGTGACAATATTTCAATGTGTACTTTGCATTAACATTATTTCAATATAGCACTTGGATTAATCAAAAGGAAAGACAACCTTGTTCCTCCAGACCTTCTGCTCCTTCTGCTGGGAAAGCACAGCACAGCTTGTCACAGAAATTATGACATCAAGGTATTCCAGAGTAACTGAAATACTTTTGAAAATGAAGTGTTTGGATGTGATTTCTCTCTCCATTTATTCTCAGCAAGGACATTGCCAAAAAACTACCACAAATAAATAAATAAATAGTACAGTCTGAAATACTGAAATATTCATCTCCTTTCTATTTGCATACTGATGGTGAAGACACTGAGGGGAGGGGAGAAATATGGGAAGTGTCTAAGCACAGAGCATATATGCTGTATATGCCTTACAGAGTCTTTCAGGAATCTTCAAACTCTCCCAAAAGCAATAGTGTACTCTATGCATCTTTTGACACACTGTACTGCACTGTGTATATTTATACCAACATATTTTCTGAACTAGTAGTGCAGGGTTTTAATTTTAACCAGTTGGGCTGTGCTTGGCAAAGTATGGGGAGCATTATTGCTCTTGCATAAATCTCAGACCCAAAAAGAACACAGAAAACAGATATCAACTCTATCCTAGTGAAATGATGGGTCAAATACCATGGGACCTCAGAAGACTGTAAGCAAGGACTGTGAGAATCCCTAGGAGAGGAAGCACAGAAAGTTTCTATTTCCAGCATTATAAAGTCCCATGGGTACAGTTGCTGCTGAACCACGTCAGCTTCTGCCCTTCTCTCAGTTTCCTCTGTGCAGTGGTAGAGATGAACCACAAGAAACAATGTCTCTATCATTTTTCATTTCTTTATAAGTAACAGTATCTTTTTTTCCCATTTCTTTATAAGTAACAGGTATCTCACAAGATCCAAATCATAATTTACATTTTTCCTATTCAACTCAATTCTCCTAAATTTCACTTCAATATTTCTCAAATTTTACAAAAACGATTTCCTAAAGCAGAAAGACTGCAGTAAAATATTTAACTATGATATCAGTGCAAACAATATTATTTACATAAATGCATATAATAGATTTCTCACATTTTTCAGTGTTAGAACAGGAACTGCATATACTCTAATGATAATTAGATAACTGAAGATACTCTAATGATAATTGCACATAGCTTAAATGTTGAAATTTTTTGTAACCATCAACATACGTAATTTCTGCCTCTGCTGCTTTTCTTTTAACAAATTTCTTCTTTCAAAAATATACTGAGGAGTATGGTTAGGACAAAATTATATTTACAAATTATTTATATGCCTAGAAACGTTTGAAATTGGAACACTGGGTTGATGATATTTTATTTTGTGATTTATATATAGCTTCTTGTTTTGAAAAAAATAATAATAAAAAGAAACTGAAATTCTTTATGTATTCTTGGTTGGGAACAATGTTAACTATAATAGAAGCTAAAGTGATGAAGTTGATTTGTTTTGGAAATATAAGGTAACATTTTTGGGAGGTTGGCTTTTGTTTGTTCATTATATTAGAGAAGTTTTTGAATTTCTCAGTTCAAACCATGTAAAGAGGGCATTTTCATTTTAGCTCATGTGTCATGTACAACATGGACTATTTTAACACCAAAGATTTTAGTATATTATTTATGAAGTTACTACAATGCTACAATGTTTTGATAAAATGCATTTAGATCACTGGGAACCTAATTAAAATAAACCGATATTTATCTAAAAAAAAAAAAAAAAAAAAAAGAAAGAGCTCATACAAATTATGTAACTCACATCCATAAGTAGTTTTATGTGAAAATTGAGAAGTACTAAAAGGCATGGTGAAGACATGGTTCTCTGGGACCTCCCAAGATTGTATCTGCTGCTCATTATTTTATCCAAGAAGGTCAGGAGTTTCTTTGGTAACTAGCTACTAGGGTGACTAGCTACTAATTAGCTAATAGTCTAAACAATTAGACTATTGTTTTCTTTTTCTTCTCTCTCTTTTTTTTTTTTTTATTTTTATTTCAATTTTAGCATGAATTATCATATTCAGCTAAGAAAAACTTGTTTAATGGGCCTGCTTAACCTTGATACAAGCCAACAATCAACTATTATTTAATTGAATAAAACACAGTACAGAAAAAAGTAGGCCTAAAGTCATACATTTTAATTATTCTCAGACATTCTATGACTAATTAAAATGTTATTATTGTAAAGTTTGTAGGATAGTTTTTCTATGTATTTCTATGGATATTATCTATATTGGATATTATATTGGATATTACTGGATATTAAATCTACATGTATATTGGATATCTATATGGATATTATTTATAATATTATCTATTAACACTATATACTGAAACAACAACAAGAGCAAAGAAAAACACAAAAACCACTCAAATCAATTCAAATCTGCCTGGCGGAGAGGGACCTGGGAGTGATGGTGGATAGTCGGCTGAATATGAGCCAGCAGTGTGCTCAGGTGGCCAAGAAGGCCAACAGCATCCTGGCTGTTGGAAGCACTGTGGCCAGCAGGGCTAGGGAAGTGATCGTCCCCCTGTACTCAGCTCTGGTGAGGCTGCACCTCGAGTACTGTGTTCAGTTTTGGGCCCCTCGCTACAAGAAGGACATCGAGGTGCTTGAGCGGGTGCAGAGAAGGGCGACGAAGCTGGTGAGGGGCCTGGAGAACAAGTCCTACAAGGAGCGGCTGAGGGAGCTGGGCTTGTTCAGCCTGGAGAAAAGGAGGCTCAGGGGCGACCTTATTGCTCTTTATAAGTACCTTAAAGGAGGTTGTAGTGAGGTGGGGGTTGGTCTATTCTCCCATGTGCCTGGTCACAGGATGAGGGGGAATGGGCTAAAGTTCCGCCAGGGGAGTTTTAGTTTGGAAACTTCTTTACTGAGAGGGTTGTGAGGCATTGGAATGGGCTGCCCAGGGAAGTGGTGGAGTCACCATCCCTGAAGGTCTTCAAAAGACATTTAGATGTTGAACTTAGCGATATGGTTTAGTGGAGGACTTGTTAGAGGTTGGAGGTTGGACTCGATGATATTGACGTCTCTTCCAACCTAGACAATTCTGTGATTCTGTAATTGTATCTCAATGATTATTTTGTGTCACGTCATGTTTCTCTGTCCTTGCATTATGTTCTATGTAGCCTATTAACTCCTTCAGGGCATGTAGGATAAGGTAATGGCCAAGCACAATGCTTTCATAGTAGCACACAGTTTTTGGTGTATGATTTCCATCTGAATTTTCAGTTTGACACTGCTGTAGCTAAAATACTGATACATCAAGAGGAGGGATTATCAGGTTTTTATTACTTGATTGCAGTCTCTGGAATTGGTAAGTTAAAATCACTGAGTTACTCATCTTTTGCAAATAACTGATCCATTTACACTGTGAACTGGGAATAATAACACCATAAAGATCACAGTGGTCAGCACCACTTATTTAAATATTTAACATTTATTTAGACATATTTATTTATTCAGACAAATTTAGACATATTTAGGCAATATTTTATTTTATTTTATATTTTATATTTTATTTTTTCCAGAGGACTTCTAAAATGTACTGCTTCTTCCTTCTTTTTAATAGTTATATTTAGGAATAGTTACTGTGACCTGTCTCCTTGTCAGCTACTCATTATTGAATGATATATAATTTTCCCTTGGGGACCTGAAAGACACAAAACAATTTTGAGTTTCTAATCCATTTTAAACACAATCACAACCTTTATCCTATAAAATCACCTCATTACTCATCCTACCAAAAGGAGACCTATATATTGTGAACTGTAGTGATGGCCACTGGAGAGATGCTCCATTGCTAGACTCTGTGAGGTGTCATCATGAATTGGCCTCAGGAAAAAAAAAAAAAGCATCTTATTTCCAGGGTTACAAGGATACTAGAAAGTAATGAGATACTTAGAAATGAGTTTCAAAAGGGGAAAAAAATGCAAAATCCCTTACTAGAAAGGAAAAATGCTTTTACGTTCTTCTGAGGCAGGCAAGTTTCTTGTCTGCACTGCTGCTGGTGTGAAGAATGTAAAACTATGTAATATAAGAAAGGCAAAGGACAGCACAAGTTGAATTCAAAATCCAACCTTTACAGACAGTTTTTCTTATCCATTTGTTCAAAGCATTTTGGTTCTTTTGTACATTTTTATTACATCTGGATGAATGGCTTGATATGATGTTTGAAATAACCCTGCTTTTTATTTTACTTTGACTTCTTTACTTTCTTCATCTTATGTAGTCTGATGACCTGAATATTCTTCTGGTAACACATGCATAACAAATATACAAGTACAGACGAAGTTGCAGAAATCTTAGCCTTGGCTGAGTACAGATGATCCCACAATACCAAATTGATTTAAAAGTCCTAAAATAAATAATTAATGCATGATATTCCAGTGTCAGATTCTTCATCACCAATGAATGTCTGTGAATTCCATGTTGATCAGGGTGTTTCAAGAGTATTCGGTGGAAACTAAGAAGAGAGAATAAATATAAAAGATTCTCCATTCTCATTTCTTCATGTTTGCTGATGTTAATAACTCTTCCCTTATAATTCAAACAAAGCTTTAAGGTTATTTTGGCCTTATAAAAAATCATCCACATTATCTTCAGTTTAGTAATTATAATTTCAACAAGAATTAAAAAATCATATTACATACTCTTAAATAATTTTCCTTAGAAGTATTTATGCACTTCCAGGTATATATTCAGTTCTTATAAATATTAAATTTCTGAGATGCTGTTTTAGAGTGCTTTTATAGTAATTATGGTCTCTTCTTCATAAGAGCATCTGTTTTTTCTTATGAAAATTCATAGGCTATCCTTATAGAGCATGAAAAACAGATTTTGGAGTGACTCAGCTGACTTTGCCGTCATAGTTTTAAACACTATAAATGAATAGTACATGTATTATGAAACAAAACAAAACAAAACAAAACAAAACAAAATAAAACCTATAATTTAAAATTAAAATGTATAATTTGAAATTAAAATGATGAGTGAATTTATTGCTAAAAATTCTACATTCTTGGGTAAGATCTCTAGCTTGGGTGAGATCTCTAGGATAAAACTGAGGCTTACAATTACTTATTCAATATATTGCTTTAACTTAAAATATATTGATGAAATTAATAAACCAAATTATAATTAATAATTTGTGTTAGCAAATACAGATATAAGTTTATATTTGCATCCAAACATGACTACATCAAGAAAATTTGGTCAATCCTGGGTATTTCATGAGATCATCTGAATCTGAATCCATCCTTTACTCCAAATGAAAGCTAATTTCATATTAAGAAAAAAAGATCACCTACTTTCACAGCACTTGAAATAAAATTGAAAACAGAATAAATATTTACACGGGAGAAATAATTTAAGTAAGTTAGGACCTATCAGAAAGTTTAAATGCAAAGAAATATGGCAGATGCAATTTCTGAATCAACTTGTTCTTTCCTCAAAGTATGGTTAAATATTTTGGAGAAGTAAAGTATTTACAAAATACATCCACTTACAAAAATGATTTTCACTATTTTGCTGTGTGGAGATCAAATTATTATTCCTAATTCTTCTTTGTTTGAGACTGTTTAAATCAAAGCAAAAAGTCTGTTAAATAAAAGGGCTATGTAAATAAAAGGGTGAACTGTATGACTATCATGACTATCTTAAAAATCTAATTTCTTAATTCCTCCAGTAGGTTGCATCTTTCAATATAAAATACTTTAGAACATTTACCCAATGCACAATTCAGTGATGAAAATAAAACATCTTCACCAGTAGGTTCAAAAATATACAGGTTTAACAAATAAATAATAATAATAAATGTGTGAAATAAAACAACTTTGAAATTGTAATACAGACAGCATCAAAACAGTCAGCAAATTACTATAGTCCATGGCCTCCATATAATTTCTGAAAAAACAAGTAAAACAAGACTTTCTTCTTTGGAAAATACTTTTAACATTTTTTTTTAACAAATATTTTTATCAAGTCTGTTCTTAACAAAGTTTCTGCCCAAAGCAAAGGTTTTTGGCTAAGTTGAACACCTGAAAATATGCACCTGTTTGCAAACAATGGAAGCTCTCTGAGCTTCCATTCCAGTATTGCAGGAAACCTTAGTGTGGTATATTTTATGGATTTTAGGTGAAACTGTACTACATAGCATCACATCACCAGGCTCTTGTCCGTGGAACTACATTAAAAAGCTAGATCATGAAAAATTAGAATTCCCCATCCTGCAAGAAAGTTTGCTTAGCCAGTTTTTTCCTACCACAGGAAAAATACAAGCACACTTTTCTTATCACATGCTGTACACATGATTCATATCAAAATTCAATCATGCTCAATTAACACTCAAAATTTTCCAATAATTATGCTGAAGGCAGCACCAGCACACAAAAAGTGATATGGGAATCAGGGACTAAGCTGTGCATAAATTCACTAATAAGAGAAAAGGTCACAGGCTGATATTACTGAAATTTGATTAGATTTCAGATCCGTGTGCTAAAAATCAATGGTTTTTTGGCTTTGGCATTTGTGCTCTGGAGTCAGCCAATCTCTGGGGCCCCTGTGTCTAATCAGAGGCTGTACCAGTGTTATGTCCTCTCCTGGGCGCAAAGACAGCAAGAAATTAGAAACGATTTACAGGTCAGAGCAGACAGGCTTTGCCATTCCTACAGCTGAGGGGTTTGGGAAGCTGAAAGGCAAAAGCTGCAGCTGCTGCTGTGAAGTGAAGCAACTCTCATGTTGGTCAATGCCCATGGGAAAGGTAAAGCTGGAACTGGGGATTTTAAAGCTCTTTGATAGCTTGCAGGAGCAATCTAGTCAAACCAGGATGTGCCCACAAGGGGCTCTACACATAGAAATTGCTGCAGAATGGTTGCAAACATGGGACCTGCAACCTGAATTTAATCTCATAACTAAAAAACACAAAAGGTCTCTAAAGCAGGCTTTAGATATATAGTATTCCTATAATGTGAAAACTGACAGATAACAGGAAACAATGAAAGTTTCCAAACTCTCTACTGAGCCATATGTTGTTCTGGGCGTGACTGGAAGTCTGTCAGTTCCTGCTTCACCACTTTTGTTTGCCTCGGCATGTTCAACCAAACAATTAAACAGATTATCAGATGTACATCATTGAAGTAACAGCTTTTCATGGAAGAATAGACCAAATGATCTGATAAAAACAAAACAAAACAAAACAAACAAACAAAACAAAACAAAACAAAACATATAAAAATGAAAAAAAAATATCCAATTTCCAAACTTCTGATTTGCACAATCAAAAGAATGTGTTATATCAACACAAAACTGATGAGGTAGAAAGGAAGATTAATCCTATAAAGCTCAGAAAAACAAACAAAAAATATCAATTAGAAAACAAAAGTGAAGGAAAAAACTTTTACTCATAGACAATCTGTTTCACCAAGATCTCCATTTGTTGGTGAGTGATCTCTGACTAATCTGGATGTGACTAACCCAAAGGTAAGCAAAGAGGTCTGGAGGTGAGACATGAACTCCAGTTACCAGTTTGGGAGATGGAAAGAGTAGCTATCAAGGACACTATATTATACACAAAATAATATTTATTATTGCATGCATGCATATATATATATCCTTATATATATATATATAAGGAAAACTACAAAAGGCACTATGGAAAAGCAGTCTTATTTTGTGGTTAGAGTTTGAATATGAAGAGGGTTTTGGTCAGACATTCTTTTGCTCCCTGGAGCTGGCTTTCCTGAAGAGAGAAGTGTTTTCTGTACGGACATTTTAGAAATGGACCAAACTGCTGAATTAGCTGACAGCCCTTAGAATCGATGGTACAACTAACCCAAGAATAGTGGCAAGAAGTAGCTGTGGTGTTTATCCAACTAGACCATGCCAGATAAAGACAAGTCTTTTTTTTTGGCAGCCACTACCTTTGTATTTATTGGGTTTATGAAGGATATGATAGGTGAGAGTATATTTTTGGTAGAGTTTTTCTGAGACTCAGTGAACTGAACTGCTAGCAGTTTGTACTCTGGATTTGGCTATATAAAGATGACAAAAAATAAAATAAAATAAAATAAAATAAAATAAAATAAAATAAAATAAAATAAAATAAAATAAAATAAAATAAAATAAAATAAAATAATAAAAAAGTTACAACGATTTGACAAACAACACTGACTCATAAAGGAAAATCTTTTTTTTTTTTTTTTTTTTTTTTTTTTTTCCTCCCCAAAGGCACTGTTTTGCTCCCTTCTTTATCTACTGGATTACATCAGGCACTTAATTTTCTCTCTTATCATTAAGGCAACATTGCATCACTGGCCTCAGTATGTTTCTAGAATAACTCGATAAGAAAGATTCAAACTACTTGGAGACGTGCTTCAGATAACTATGCATATTGTAATAGCTGAATCATACAGGGGATGCTCTTACTTTAGGTATTCTCTGACATTTTGAAAACTGAGGTGTTACTTTAGCTCTCTAATCCAAACATTAAGCTAGTGGTGCCATCTGAGCCTTATGACTTTACAAAACACTCCCAAAACTTGAATTTGAAATCTTAAAAAGTACCTGAAACCTCTTCTATCTAAGTTATAGAAAGAAGATAACCTTTTATATACTGCTGTGTAGGGAGAAATATTTGATTTGACTGAGTTGACTTCCGTTTTGAAGTGCTGCACTAGACTTTCCTTTTTCAAACATAGAAATAAAAATCCCTATTCAAGCTGTGACCTCACATTCCTTCTTGCTTCCTAGGGAATGAGGAACTCTCAAAGTCTCAGAATTCCAGCCTCCTGCTCTGTGTTTGGGGAGTGCCTTCTTCTTCTTGGTGAAAATAATTGTTTGAGGAATACACTGAAGGCATATACATGTGCAGAGGATAGCCATACAGAATGGATGCGCAGTCCTGGAAATGCAGACCCACACTGCCCCCTCAGAACCTGAGATGTGGAGGAATTTCAGGGTTAGTGCAAACCTTTCCCTGTTGTGTTGAAGTGAGAAAGTCTGGATCTACTACTAGAATGCTAGTTCCAAGATTTTTCAGTTCAGCACTACCATCAATGGCAGGTTTCGCTAACAGCAGCTGCTCTTACCAGACCAACTAGATAAAGAATGTAAGCAATGCTTCAATATGAGTTATACGTCTTACCTTGGGAACATAAACTGGATAAGCAAAAAAAGAAAAAAAAAAAAAAAAAAGAAAGAGAAATAGAGGGAAAAATGTTTTATTTGCAGTCAAGATCAAGAAATTAAGAACATATGGAAAAATAAAATAATTTAAAACCTCAAGTGAAATAGTGAAATAACATTAAGAAGCTCAATTTATCCTTTCAGCTTCTTCTATAAAGGTTTTAAAGCCTCACTCTTCTTTAGTCCTCCATACTGTACAAAATTTAATTTCCTTCAATTGATGCATAACTGAGTATTAATGTAAGCAACTATTTTTAATGTTTTTCAAAGATGGACTTCTTAGATTTACCTTTTTTTTCAGTGGAGTACTTCATTGCATTATTTTTCTCTCTCTATTTTTTTTAATCAGACATTTATCTGATGAGGGATAAGCTACTGCACATATAGAGCTGGTATAATTTTAGGTGGCTAAGAGATTTTTGTCTTTTGGTGACATATATAATAGAGAAAAAATCAGATGTTTTTCCTGCAGTTGCCAACTCTGATTATATGGAGAGTCCAAAGATGCTAAAGATGTCTATTGAAGGACCAAAATATTAAATAGGCAGTCAAAGTAGACAAACTTCCCTGTCTTTACCTAGTCTTAGGGCAGCTTACACCGAGACTTCTGTAGCTTTAAGTATCAGATGAAACCACCATAGCAAAGCTCCAAAGGAAAATACTTGGTAGATGAAGTTGTTTCAAGTTGTTTTAGTGTTTTCTGCTCTTGTGTTTGTCTGCCCAGGTACCCACAGAAAATCCCTATAGGATTCCTTGATGATACTTCTAGATTTATTCTCCATGTCATTGCAGAAGACAGTGTTTTTACTGCAGGTTCCTAAGATGATGTCAATTTAAATGTACTTTATTTCAAAGTAAACTTCACAGGGCTGATTAAAGCTTATTTTGTAGCTCTCTTTGGACTCTAAAATTTGCAATCAAGGTGAACATGAGAAATTGAACACAGGTAGCTTTCTTCTTTTCAAATACTCTTAACATCAAAGCTATTAGCAAACACTCACTATAATAATTCCAGCATATTTGCTTCCTGATAGCTTTCACACATTTCTAAGATTCACCAATGTTTCCTTTATCAAGCACTGGATGTTTTTAAACGCTCACTTACTGCTTAAACCATAGAGGTGTAAAAAATAGCAAAGAACATATAAATACTACTTTAAGCACTATTTAACTTCAAGATAATCCCACCACCACCACCACCACCCAATAAAAAAAATAAATAAAAATCTGTGCTTTTCCACATGGGTCTGTTCTTACCCACGTGTCCTTCAGTGATCTTCAGTGATATATGCCATTCACTTACTGATGTTATACCATCCTTGGATGGATTGCACAAGAGACTGGCACAGGGTAAATAAGGATTAACTGTAACCATTTTCTGCACAGAACAAGCCTTCTGCTGTTTATGTACCAGATGGCCAGATGGGGATTCTACCCAGAAAATACTACCTGAAATCAGGTAGCATTCAAATACTGAGTCTTAAGTACAATTGTAAGGGTTGCTGGAAACCTTATATCTCCATCTGTGAAAATGAAAAGTGATGTAAGGTATGTGCATAAAATTATTCTTTAAACAAAAGTAGAATTTATTTTAGAATGAAAAAAAAAAAAAAAAAAGTTTTATGTTATTCATCCCTTATGTTCCCAATAAACATAATGGTGTTAAGCCAAGGAAAAATGTGATCTGTTATTTTTAATGTGCATTATCTACTTAGTGTGAATTTGGGGATATTTTCATATTTCCTTTCTAAGTATGCAATGTAAGGCAAAATCTTAGAAGAATACCATGAAGTATTCTGCATAATTTGGCATCATGCTAAAGTAACATCTGTGGCAATTATGGGGTATGGTAATCAAAACAAATAGAATGAAAGTTTTACAGCTATGGTGTTGTTATATAGCTGTCATGTACTTGCCCATATACAGAAATCAGTTGTAATGAATAACAAATACCTCAGAGCAATCTTTATGTTAAAACAGAATAGAGGCTATTACAAAGGCAAGGAATAAAAAGGCAAGGAATAAAAATAGATTATGCATAACCCCTAAGGTAGTTTATAAAGCCTGTCTTTAAAGTACACTCATGCTTTGTATCTATTGAACTTGTACTTTGCCTATATTGACTCTGCATCTGTCCTTTTTCTCCTCTTTTTTCCCGCTTTGAGGCTCCCCAGGACTCTGCACTGGTGCTGTGGAATCATAATATGGAGCAGTGGCACCTGGTGATGACACTTCAGTTTAATCTCAACATAAATACAGAGCTCTTAAGGAAGAATACCTTGTTATTTACAATCCAGCACTTTTCATGCACTAAGGGTAACAGCAGCAAACTCTTTGATCTTCTAACCACAGTATCTGCTTGAGAACAGAGCTGGTCTCTGCTGAAAGCAGACAGCTATGCAAACAATACCTTTGATATTGTTAAATAGATGTTGGTGGCTTTTTGTTTGGTTGGTTGGTTTGTTTGTTTACTTCAGTGGCCTCTCATCTTTCACTTCAGGAAGTTTAACCTGGTCTACTTTACAAGGCAGAAGAATTCCACAACTTGCAATCATGACCCCATATAAGCCCCCATAATTTAGTTCAGTCTAGCTATGGGAGATAGTGTTACTTTCCATTAACTTAGTTATATTTATGCTCAACAAAAATAAATATTGTTTCTCACTGGACAGAATTGCCCACAAAACTGACATTGGACTGTCAATTAGAACAATTACAATTACAACAACTGGGACTGGAGCAACCTGCCTACATTATATCCTTAAATCTCATCTGTTACTTCTGTCTACTCGGTATGATAGCTCAACATATTGCATATAAACTGTAACTTCACCCACTCTGCAGCTGATCCTTGCTAGTTGTAATTCAGCTTTCCTCAGTCAATAATAATATTTCTCTGCTGGCCCAAAGCAGAATTTCTGGCCCAAAGACACATTAATTCAAACTGTGGAGAAGATAAATGTATTATTCCAGAGAAAACCCATGGTGAAGCCTCAGATCTGGAATTTATTTCAAAATAAAATGCAGAGCACTTTAAGACAGCATAAATGCTTAATCATTTTCTCCATATTTCCTTCCTTATTAACACAAAACAAAACAAACAAAAAAAAAATAAAAAGAAAGAAAGAATAATACACCCTTCTGTTAGTTGTTTTTCCACACAAAGGCTTCCAGTATACTAGGATGCTAAGAACTGAGATGTTGATTGGTAATGGAATATACACTTAATTCCATCTGGCCTAAGTGTGGTAGACCTTGGCTTGAATCAGATAAAAGCACTACAGTGAAGGATCCTTTTCTTGAGACTTAAATCACATTATTCATACCTTTTAAATATCTTCATATTTTTTTTTAATATGAACTTCGATCACACATTCCACAGACTTATAACATAGATCAAATATCCTGCTGGAAACATTCAGTACAATAAATCTCACCCATAAAAAAATAAATAGTCATTACATAGGAGAACAACATGTTTCCATAATTTCCATGTTTTGAATAGTTTCATTAATACCCTACAGATACTTTTATTTTCCTAAAATATCCTAAAATAGATATTCTTAAAGGCAGTTGAAGCAAACATCTGACTGAAGATATTGATTTAGAAGAAACTAACTATAGAATAAGAGAAAATATAGAACTATTTTTATTCACATCTCTTGTGTTTAAATTGTTTCCCAATGGAAAAAATGTTTCCCAACATTTTCATCATACATACATAATCTGATCATTAATTTCTTATATTATTTACATCAGATATATATGTATTGACAAATAACATTATTATTATTATTATTATTATTATTATTATTATTATTATTATTATATCAATTGCTTCCAGAAATGAAACGCCAATAACAACTTTTAAAAAGAAAACCTCAAACGTATTTCACTGATTGTTTGATGTTACAGACAATGACTGGATGTTAAAGGTCCACAATGAATATCCTATTATATAAGAAAATAATACCTGTAGATGTGTCTAAAAGAAAACAGATCACAGTCTACAACAGTTTTAAGATTTGCACAAGAAATAATGTCTTGGATAGCTGGCTGGGGCTCCTTAGTAGCCAATACCCAGTGGTCTGAGGAGAGAGAAATGCAGTTTCAGTTCACTGGTCTTTCCAAGACAAAGCAAGAACTTGATATGTTGTTGTAGTCTGATATACTATGCACAGTATCCCCTCACAGTAAGGTAAGTCTAGCTCTCTTTCCTTTCTTCTCCAGACTAATTGTAACTAAATACTGATTCATTCAAGAATAGACTCAGGGAGGACAAAAAAAGAGCTATCTAAATGTTTTTATCATCTTGTTCTTGATTACTTTTTTCTGTTCTTCCTTTCCCCTTCTCCTTTTCCCCGCAACATCTGGGAAATCTGGGATCTGACATCTCCTTGAAGCCGGAATGTTTCTAGTGAAAGTGGTCACCTGGGAGAAGGAAGGCATAATTTGTAGATTTAGTGGAACTCTACTGAATAATTGCTGCACTAATCAGTAAATGAAAAATGATGTGTTTTGATGAAAAATTATTTGACCAGATTTTTGCAATCTGGCAATTAAGATATATATATATATATATACATATATATATGTAAATTTATCTGTACATTTCTCATGCTAAATACATGCAGTGTATTAAACATCAGAATCCAAAAAAGTATTCGTTTGTGGCTTCAAAGGAGCTAACGTTCTAATATATATATATATATATTTTTTTTTTTTCTCAGCAGAACTTGTATCTATTATTAAAACAATCTTTTACACTCAAAGAGAACAGCTCCTTTGAGGATATCATTCCTCATATAAGCAAACAGTTCAAAGACTGTTTCTAGCCACTTACTAGCTAAGACAGAAAATAGCTTCCATTACAAAACTGCATAAGGGCACTTCTCACCCTGGGTCATTAAGATTCACAAACAGCTTGCTTGCACAAACTTAGTATAATGCATGCAGTGGGTTTGAAACAACTGTCAGAATTGAAAAAAAAAAAAAGACATGGAAGGGCAAAGCACTGAGAGATGGCACCAGCTCCAGATGCCTCCTCCAGGAGCTCCTTCATGCAGTGAGCTATTCCAGAGCTATTCCAGGTAACAGGGCAGAATAGCCCATAACTGTCTTCTGTACTGCAGTAAAACAGGCTGATTTTGTTAGTGTTGTTTATGTTTTGTTTTATTTTTCCATTTTATTTTTTTAATTTACTTAAAGAACACTCTTCAAGGGAAGAGTCAAAATTAGTTATCTGTGGGGAAAATGTCTTCATAATTTTTCAATTTCTGGTGGGACCATCTTAAACTAAAAGAATTTGCTTTGTTTTGTTTTGATATTTTCTGTAGTAAAACCCATTTATTTATTTATTGACAGAAGTCTGGCTTTTTTTCTTGTCAAAATAGATCAACAAATTCTTATACACTGAAGCATTTCATAGCACTGTGTACTAAGCCCTTTTACTTTTTTTTTTTTTTTTTTTTTCTTTTTGTACCCAAATAAGTCCTTAAAGTGCATCCTTTTCTAAGTTTTCATGTGCCTCAGTCTATTCTTTCTAGTTCATAAATGCACCATGGCATAGACCTGTGTGTGAAGAAATATGGAACATGAACAAATTAGGAAAGTAATGATCATTACTGAATCTCTTCAAAGAATAATATATATATATATTTTTTTTTTTTTCCCATTTTTATTTATTTTCATCTGTTTCCTGACAGATTTTCATGGCTATTTTCCCATGGCAGAAATGGAATTATGTACTGATTGCTATCAAGAGACATACAGTCCTTCAGTTTTTTTGTTTGTTTTGTTTGTTTGTTTGTTTTTCCCTTCTCTTTAATAACTGGTGTACAGAGTGACTATAACATTTGGACAATCATGCCTTTACTATCATTGAACTTCAAAGAAATCAATACATATTTCTGAAATATCAACTAGAACATTTCATCAAAAAGATCAGAAATGTGCAAAAGAGATTTGATGCCTTCCCAGGAAGAAGGAACCTGAAAGCTTCCAGCTTATTCTTTCTCCCTACTGTTAACATTTTACACAACATTGAGCAATGAAAGGAAAATAATAAATCTTTTGGCAATTTTGCATGCCTGTTTTATAAGCTCTCCAGTATTTTATATTATTCCAGTATTAGAGCTGAATCTCTAATAATACATATATGCCCTAATGAATCAGCTAAGCTCTTAGGAGCTGGCTTTTATGGAAGCTGGATTCTCTAAATCTCTGACATATACCATACATATAATAAAAATAAACCATAAAAAGCTTCTGTTTAATAATACTAATGATAGCAACCCTGAAAGGGGCACAGATGAAATGGAGTTGTAGTCTCCACTCAATAATCATCAGAAGCAACTAGCTGTGGAAGGGAGTGCATCAGTAGCAATTAAGGAAAGCAGCAGGCAGTGCTTCCACCTTGCATTAGTTGTGCTTACCTGAAGCATAATGCCTCCAAGAGCGCCTGTAGGAAAGCTGCAAACCCACACCATGCAGCAGTAGCTTAAAGGCTCAGGGTAGCCCTTACTGATTTCTGGATGCACAAATGTGAAAAAGGAGTAAAAAAAATAAAACAAAATAAAATAAAGCTCCAAACTTTTCTTTTGATGTTAACTTGCTTAAAAATGAATGGTTTTAAAACCCCCTAGGGAGAGGAAGGCTTCAAAGTCAGACAAGATACTTTATAAAAAAAAAAAAAAAGAAAAGGAGGATGAACAAAAGCACATCTTCTTTGGCTAGATCTCTCTATATGTGCTGAAAATGCTACAGAACTGTTAAATGACAAAGTTTTGTCACCCCAAGTCTTACATGATAAGAAATAAACTACTGGAGATGACAATCTCTAGGGGAAAGAAAGGAAAAAAAGAAGAGAGAGAGAGAGAGGGCGAGGATAAAGGAAGATTTTTCTGTGAAGCAAAGACTACACAGATTTTTCACAACTGAAGATATAAAGGGACTTAAAGCAAACAGGTGGAATCTTAATGGAAAAAGAGATGGCAAACGCTCATATAATGAATAGGAGCTTACAGTAAGGATAGAGTAACTCCCCTAGAAAGAGTATTTTGTTTTTAAATAAATCAATGGTAGCTTATCCTTGCTTTTTGGTTCAGCTGGGCAAAAAAGATATTCTGTCTTTCTTGCATATTATTAAAGATTTATCAATCTGTTGTCAAATTAAAAGTAACATTCACTGATTTTATCCTTTTTTTTTTTTTTTTTTTGGAAAGTCTAGCCTATGTGAGCTATTCAACTGATGTTGAAGTTACCATACCCTAACTCTCATGAACTTTCATGAATAATTATACTATACTTAGAAGTTTAGGTTGGATTCTTTATAACCTGAAACCAAAGTCTCAGCTCAAAACTTCCTTAAAATCTTTCCAAAAATTGACACATTCCTGTTTGAAATTGCACCCTACCATTTAAAAATTCTAAAAGATCTTTTATGCCAATTATTGTTTTCACAATTGGAAATGCAATTTACAAACAAAAATGCAAAAGACTGAATACTGAATACCACAGGTTTAACTTATATAAAGTTGAACCAAGCATAGTTATTGCACAGATATTTCTACAGTTCAGTGAACTACTCCATGAACTGCAGTCTTCCATTAAGCCAAACACTTTTTCCATGTCTACCACTCACAGCATGAAGCTCTTGTCTATACTACCTTATAATACAGAAATAAAGCACCTCTCAAGAATGTCCACATTCTGGTTTCTGTAGTTAACACAGAAGAAATCCACATAATTATGGCTCTTGTTTCTTTTTTTTTTTTTTTTTTTTTTTTTTTTCTGTGCGCAGATAGCTAAAACATCTAATTGAAGTTATATACACACACTAAGGACCAACAAATTGATTTGGAAGAAAATATAAAACCATTGCTGATATAATTTGCATATGACACAAAAGACTGGTGGTGTGATAAATGAGGAGTGCAAAATGATTGAGATTTCTTCATAAACAAGCTATCCAAAGTAACAAAATGCAAACTAGTACAGACAAGAATGAGAAGTGCCAGTTCCAAATCCAGAAAAACAGCTCAAGGAGGGGCTCCCAAACTGGAAAGCAAAATTTCTAAATATTAGTCATGATTTGAGAAGAAATGAATGTGCCAACCTAATGACAAATTGTGGTGGAGAATTGTAAAATAATACATTGTAGGACAAATTCAAATCCCCAAAAGCAGTAAGATCATGAAGAGGGTTCAGCCGCCACTGAAATGCAGAATACATTCTAGTGCCAATAGTTAAACAGGATGCTGGAAATAAATAAATAAATAAATAAATCAGGAAAATAGAAAGGACAAGCTCAAATTATCTGAGTCTTGGGAAAAACAAACAAACAAACAAACGAACAAAAAAACTTTAAATGGAGAGACATTGAGACATTCTTGGGTACAGTGCATTGAAAAAGACGCAGAAAGCACTAAAGAAACCCTAGACATCCTCTAGTCATGGTCATAAAAAGCCAGAAAAGCCAGGCAGATTTTTTGGATCAGAGTAACCATGGCTGTTCTGGGAAAACTTTATTTGCTGTACATTGCCCTCAAGTGTTTTGCTAGTGACCATCCTGGCATGAGTCCCAGTATCCTCCTCCAAAGCCATTTTAGATACTGTAGATCTAACTATGATGTTCTAGAACAAGAATACTTTAATTATCTCTTTCAGGACCAGAATGAAGGACCATAATGAAATAAGTGAAATATTTCCAAAATTATAGAGCCACAGCATTTTGCACCCAGACACTGATTCAGGCAATCTGGTCACAAATTTTCTTATACAATCTCCCATTAAAAGAAAAAAGATAATAAAAGAAAAAGAAACCAACAAAACTAAACTAAACAAAACAAAAACTTTGATACTCATTCTTTGGTGAGGCCACCCTGATAAGTGATTACCTCAGACTTAATGTGACATGACATTTTTGATTGACCCTTGGCCACCTCTGTACACTCTGACTGAGTTCTGTGGAAAATGGAGTGTGGAGAATGTATTATTTGCAGATGTATGTGTGCTATATTTGTGTGCATGTTTGGCAGTCAAAGTCTTTTTGGCAAACCTTGGGAAAAGATGGTTTTAAAATCTTATCACAACATTGGCACATAACTTTTTTTCTTTTACAGTTTCTTTTCAGGGATACCATTTTTTGGTAACTCATTATCTCTTACTAAAAGTCTTTGAAGAAAATAATGAAATATGTGTGCAGAGTTGTTTTAGGTTCAGAAGGTCCTTAAATAGCTGTGAGTTCTGATCATTCTAATTTCCAGTTTTTCACAAATCAAAAGGACCCAGCAAGAGAGCACCTTCCCAGAGCTATTCCCACATTATGAATTCAGATGGCAAAACCCTCTAAACTGAAGTGTGTTTTTCTCAATTTAAAAATAATTTTTGAGGAGCACTCCATTTCCTGGAGACAGGAGAATGTTTACCTCTTGGTAGCATTTCATCAAGTAAACAACCAGAGACTGCTTCCATTTTCTTCACTCACCCAGACTTAGACACACTTGATTTTTATTATTCATACTGCGCTATTTGCAAACCCAAAGACTAAGTAGAATTCTCTGTATGCTGCATCCAGACAACTTTAAACATCTTTTACCATCCATTCAAAGCCTTCCTTGCACTTTATAATTACTTCTGTTGCCTCCAAATCTCTCTACACAAAGAAAATAATGATTTATGAAATCTATCTTCATAAAAGGAGTATCTAGTGTTCAATTAGTATTAAAATACCAATAAAATTTGGCATATATGAACTTAGATGGAAGGACAAACACTAATAAAGGACTGAAATATATGACAAACTGTTATGGGGGGGTGAGGGGAGGAGGAGGAGCAATATTCTTTATGCTTATTTAGGTGGTGATGTGATACAGTGGCTATCCCTACTTGACAGGAACAGGCTTTCACTGAAGAACACCATTCTGGAAGATAAAGGTATCAGCAGTAGTGGAAGTTTAAGATCTTTCACCCATTTGACATTGAAAATGTATTTTCTACATTATTTCTAAATAGTGTCAAATCGTCTGTGCAGTCATCACTTCTTCCATCAATAAAATATATTTAGAAAGATGCTTAAATAGCTTTCAGAAGCTAATCACAATCTATTTTTAATCTTCAGAACAGTCACGAATATTAAACTATGCAGGATATGTCTCCAACTTATCTTGGTTCTCAGGGTAACACACTGAAAACACACTGAGACATTCATACAATTTATTACTTTTCATTATTTTTTATCAATGGAAAAGCTAAGTAGCAGCAGTTCATGTTGGAATACCACAAAAAAATAAATTCTTCTTGGGTTTCAAATATCATCACAGGCTCTTGCTATAAAAATCTCTTTCTGATACTGAAGTTAGATTAGCCACTTCTATTTTAGCAGTTAATATCACTGTACTTCACGATGCCAACACATCGTGAAGTACAACACAAACATTTAAATATATGGACCCTCTTTGTAATCTCACTCTGGAGTCAGTGAAAAGCTTACAATGCATTGCTCCAAAACAGCCAAGATGGTTTTGGGGATACTGTAACAAATGAACAAATGTAGTCATCATAACTCTTACATATATATTTTTTTTCATAGTTAAAATAGCATTCATTCATCCATATTAATTTTTTGTTTTATTTTTCTCTTGTAAACATTGTTTAACTGAGCTCAAAAGTAACAGATTAACTGAAGTTAAAAATCACTTCTATAGCTGTAATTCTAAGGAAGTATGATGATAATATTTTAATAATGTTTAATTTTCCAAACAGGGAAGGATTAACATTAGGTATATATATAGTCAAAATATGTAAGATCTGTGTGATAACACTTAAACCCATGCTGGGCACTAAAGCACAGCAGCTGGAACTTCTGATTTCAGCCTCTTTCAAATGCTTCAAAATTCTTGGAAACAAACAAACAAACAAACAAATCAACAAAACCCACTTTCCTGGTTTTGTTTCTCTCAATCTCTCTCTTTTTTTTTTTTTCTTTTTTTTTTTTCTTTTTTTTTTTTTTTTTTCTTTTTGTTTGTTTGTTTAATTTCAGCCTGCATTAAAGTGTTTAACACCAAAATTATGGTTAATGCTGGCTACGCACTATATTACTTTTATCTTTTCTCAGAACTAGCACACAAACTAAGATTACCATAAAACAGTAATTTTATTTGAGAAGTTTAGCCAATATACCTTTTCAATTTGTGGGAAGAGAACTCAACCTTTTGAGAGAATAATCCCAGAAAAGCCATTAGTTCATTTATTCTACATGTCTTTTAAACTGTAGTCCCTGGCTTTATCTGTAGCTGGATCTGCCTTTCCCTGAAAAAGGGGCCCTGAAGAAGGGATAAGCACATTGATCTATAGCTTCACTGGAAACTCTTAAGCAAGTGAAAATCTCGTACTATTTTTTTATTTCAACAGTAAATCCAACTTGAAGGTATATTTCAGAAGGGAGATTATTTGAAGCAACTACTTCTACAAAACAGATGCTCCCCAGTGAAAATGCCAGTTTTTGAGCATAACAAAGAATCAACTTTAACATGAGTCTCTTTACTATACCACACCATAATATGACAATAAGGATGCAACAAATTATTTATTGGAAGTTTCCTGTGGTTTAATAGTTTGATTTAAGGAAAGGATTTTGAAACATTAATGGGGAGATCTCCTTCACAGACTTGTCAGCAGTACTGCCTGCAGAACACAGGAGTAGTAGAATTCATGCTGAAATTGGAATAATCCTGCACAACTCAAACCAGGAGACAGACCTCATGCAGCATTTCCTATGCAGCAGTTTGTGGGATGTCTGCTGCTAGACTAAAATTGTACTTACAAAATGAAGGCATATTGGACGTAGATTGGATCAAAATTTAAAACTATATATGCTACTTTTTCATATGATTCCATTTCATATTTGCTTAAAGCAGTGAGTCTCATTCTGTAAGACGCAGTGGCCAAGGAATTCAGGACATTATCTGTGGCTCAGGAAAATTGCCTGCTTTATCTATGTCAACTCAGTAGTGGAAGGAGATATTTTTGGCACTGATAACCAGGTAGTTTCTCAGGTCAAAATCAAGTAATTAGTGAGAACTACTTCTGTAATACCATTAAGTAAACAAATGTGTAGTTGCAGTATTCAAAATAAAAACCTGTGATTTAGGGATTGAATTTGCTTTTAATTAGTATCAATATTTAACTATGGCTACCTTATTGGACCACACAATTGCATACCATCTTTTCTGTAGAAGAAAAGAGAGTTAGGCTACTGAAAGAAAAAATGTCTTGTTTCTCCAGGCTTTTTTTACTACAAATCATTGTCCAGCAATATATTCCTACTTTTTCCTTTACTTGCTGCTCCTCCATTGTGGTACAGACAGTTCTCAGGGGTTAAACTAGAACAGATGAACATGGATTTCCCATGCAGCTTGCATGAAGATCAGCCTTAGGCATGTTGTAAATCAGGAGTGAATAGATGATCTGATACTATAACAAACAGTTTGAATAATGTGTCTTGTTTCCAGAGTGTCATTCATAAAGTTTAATGAGAATAAAAATTTCATTACATGGCAAAATGACAGAAATGCTTCCTTAATAGAATGCTTACAATGGAAGCTCTGGAATTTCACATAGATTGAACTCCTAAAAATATCTTTCAGATCTGTATAAAATTATCCCTACAATACATAACTAAATGATTTAGAGTTGGCAAATGCTATTTTTTCTCCTCTTGAACCAAATAGAATAAACCAATCTAGCATTACTGTAATGATCTCAAAAGCTGTACCCCTCCCAGTCTTCATCAAAAATAAAAGTAAATAAATAAATAAAAATAAAGTGCTAAGAACAGTAGAGAAAAAGACTTAATTCATTGTATGTGACTTTTCAATACTTTATAATGTGGAAAGATAGTGTTAAAGGTTTTATTGGGAAACCAGGTGAGGAAATGGGGACCTAAAACAGACGTGCCAGGGATTGCCATCTACAATCCAGAGTGATGAGGAAAAGGCACACCAATAGTGAACAGAGTCAATCTCACAATGCAGTTCTCAACACTAAGAATGATTCCATGATTCTGTGATTCTTTCACATGATCCCATCATTCTGTGATTCTTACATGTACAGATAATAAATGTCTTCCTCTATGTGTTTGTTGCAAATCCAGGCAAAAAATATTTTTCATTAGTATTTGATTTAGTGGGGCATTTTGTTCATTTGTTTTGTAAGACCCATCCTAAGGCACCAATAAGTTCTGAGATTATAGTTAATTTTTCTGAATAATTATAAAAGTACCATAGAGCCTGTCTTGAAAATAAACAGTTCATAATGACTATATATATAATAAATATTTTTCACTTTTAGCGATACATTAATTATTAAAGACCTCTGGAATTTCTATGGCAACAGCGTACTTAATAAGATCACATTATTCCCAGTTGCATGTATTAAGATGAGCTTCTGTTGCTTTCTCAGATGACAACCAGTAAGAAATGGTCACCTGAATCAGAAATTCCAGCATGATTCTTAACATTTCCTGGAATAGAGTAAAACTAAGCACATAACATATCTTCTTGACCTTCACTTTATTGGCCTCTTCTATATGAAGACTAAGCAGTCTTGGTAACCACATATTCAGATTTTATCCCTTTTATTGGATGATGCATCCAATGACTATTAGCACAGAAGTCTCAAAGGAATCACTGTTCGGAAGAAAGACTTGAGACTTTTGAAACCACTCCCTCTTCATTGTAACAGAAATTTTATTCTATAATGAACAATTTAAAACATTAGTAATTCAAGTATCATTAAGTAACTTGAGAGAGAAACAACTGTAATACTGTGCAGGAGAGCCACTACAAAAGAAAGTAATCAAAAATCAGGGATTGGAAAGTAAGATATCAGGAATTAAAATTAACCATGCTCTTAAGGTACATTTGTTGATGAAACTGGATTTCAAAATAAGGTTTGCAAGAACACTTAAAATATAGACCCTTGAATTTCCATGAAACTACATTGAGTTATATATTTTTGCTACTCTGATAGCTTTAATTAAGGCAATATTCTTAACTAAAGCCACAAAATGCTGTAGTTTTCTGGCCTTCGGAGCAGAAACTTGTTTGCTAGAATAACCCAAATAGAAGATCAGACATCTATTACTGTCTCTCAGTGGCACTTCCAGCATCTCCACACTGTCCTTTATAATTACCCTTGAGCTCAATGTAATGTTTGTTTTGTTTGTTCTGTATTAGATAATGAAAAATAATAAAGGATAAAAAAAAACCACAACAGGACAAAAATCTGTTACTCTTTCTCTGGATACATTGGAATAAGCTCAAATCACAAGAACTCTAACATTAGATGTTTAAGAATTGATGAAGTCATAAGAAAGACACATTCACTTTGAGTCATTTTGCTGACAGGAAAAAGAAAAGGACTTAGTCCACATTCAGTGAACAAAAACAGAGAAAAACATCAGAAGTCTTTAAATAATAAAGGAGAGGGTCAAAATCATTACTTTAAAGGTACTTCTAAGAGTTTATCCAAAGAGTACAGAAGTAGATACTTCTATATACCACCCTCTCTTTCACTGCACTTAATCTGGAGAATATATACAGACACAGGAAGTTATGAGTATTCTTGGAAGAAAAAATAAAAATAAAACCTGATTTTATCCAGGTAGTCTGGGTGGCAGTGTCACCCAGGCACCACTTTATATGAGAATTCTGAAATTGCAGTTTAAACTGCATTGACTGTTCAAAGAAAATAGATACTGCTAGTTTAAGAGACAATATAAAACCTTACATCCTCAGAAAGACTGAGAGTTCACAGCTATGATTAAAAAACCCTTTCTCCTGTAAAAATTGCACAGAATTCCCAGTAAAAGGCAGAGAGAAATAAGTTCAAAGGCAGTCTTAGCCATAAAAAAAGTAATGAATAGCACACCAAAATGGAAAGGATGGAAGAAAATGCTTCTTGGTAGCACTGAGAAATAGTGCGAATCTCATCTTCACAAAGATTCTTTGGTTTGCCCAAATAAGACTTTGGGTTTAAAATCCAGCAAATCAGTACTGCCATAAAAATTGCACAGGTACAAAAGACAAACAAAGACTGATTTACAGAGTAGAAGGCATCTTCTAATGAAATGGTAATTCTGGTCTGCTTAACTAATCAGTTAAAAACAAAACAAAAACAGAAGCAAAAACAGTGAGCTGGAGAGGAAAATGATGAGGAAGAAAGAAAGTAGAAAAATCAGATTTGTAGCACTAGTTACTGAAAACATAACACACATACAAAGGTATCCTCATTCTTTAAGTCCCCTGTTAGTGTATGGCAAATTATGGCAAATTGGGGTGGGGGTGGAAGGGAAGATTGTAGTCCCACAATAAAAAGTGGCTAAAAAATTCACTCAGCTTTATCTCAAACAATAAACTACTGCATTTGTTCTTTTGTATTTGTGTGAGAGGGAAAGAATGACTTTTTTTTCTGAAGCAGCTGAAATAGAAATCTCTTGTCTTTACAATTAATGTTATTTATCTCAGAAATTTCCCAATTTTGACTTGTTCCAGCTGGCCACATCAGCATATTTCATTCAATTGTCAGATGTGTTCTTAGTGCTGGGAAGAAATAGGTTCACATCAATGTACAGCCAGTCCAAAGTCCTGACTACAGATAATGCTCCTAATTAGTCATTCCCAGGGGGTGATGTGCAAAGAGGCACCAGTTTAGCACTGTTAAAATGATTTCTGAAGAGTTCCCAGCATTTTTACCAAAGGAATCAGTCAGAAATGGCTTCAGAAGAAAATGTAATTGCTTTCAAGGATTAAAATTTTAATCAGGAGTATTCAATTAGCAGTTAATGTTGAGATCCACAGTTTAGATTTTTATGCAAATATACTATTCTTATACTCAGTCTTGAAGATAAAGGCAGTTCACAGCAAATGCAGTTCTGTCTCTCAGCTCATCAAGTCAGTGATAATTTACTTTGAAAAATATTTTACACTTGCTGCATTTGGAAGTGTGGAAATCAGTTCACTTTTACCCCTTCTACTGTAATTAATCTTCTTTGCATTAGTTATGTGTGGCAGCTCATAGCATTTTCCTTCATGTGCATCTGGTGGTTTCAAAGATATTAGACCAACATAAAATAAATAATATATATTAACTGTGTAGGCAGAAGTGAAACCTGCAAAAGATTGTTCACATTTATTTCTTTAAGAGCATTTCTTTAGGAGCTGAAGATCCACAGCACAAAACATACACATTAGCTAAGACTCAGGTTTGAATATCTATTGATAAAATTATCAGAACATTTTTTTGAAACTCTTGCCATAAAATGTCATGTGTGCTGGGAGCAGAGGCTAATAAAATTTGCACATAAGTAGATGTAGAGATATTCTCAAACACAAATACAGGCTGGAGGAGAATGGATTGAGAGCAGCCCTGATGCATGTGGGGGTGTTTGTTGATGAGAAGCTTGACATGAGCTGCCAATGTGTTCTTGCAGCCCAGAAAGCCAACCGTATCCTTGGCTGCATCAAAATAAGTGTGGCCAGCAGTTCAAGGGAGGTGATTCTCCCCCTCTACTCTGCTCTCATGAGACCTTACCTGGAGCATTGTGTTCAGCTCTAGGGCCTCCACCACAAAAAGGATATGGAGCTACTATAATAAGTCCAGAGGAGGGCCACACAGATGATAAAAGGCTTGGAGCACCTCTCTCAATTAAATCAGGCTGAGGGTATTGGGGTTGTTCAGCCTGGAGAAGAGAAGACTCCGGGGAGACCTTACAGGGGCCTTCCAGTACCTAAACGGGCCTACAGGAAAGCTGGGGAGGGACTTTTTGTCAGGGAGTGTTATGATAGGACAAGGGGTGATGGCTTTAAACTAAAAGAGGGTAGACTGAAATCAGCTATTAGGAAGAAATTCTTTACTTAGAGGTGGTGAGGCACTGGAACAGGCTGCCCAGATAAGTTGTGGATGCCCCATTCCTGGAGGTGTTTAAGGCCTGGTAGGATGGGCCGTTGAGCAACTTGGCCTTGGGATGTCTCTACCTGTGGAAGGGGAGCTGGACTTAAAAGATCTTTAAGGTCCTTCCCCACCTAAACCACTCTATGATTCTGTGATTCTTGAACTCTGGCAGATACGGTGCCCTGACCATATCTGGGGAGCCTGTTCCATGGCCCAGCCACCCTCTTGGTGAAGAATCTTTTCCTGATACCTAACCTGAACCTCCCCTGTGTCAGTTTCATGCCATTGCTTTGGTTTCTAGCTCTGATTTTTTATACCATAAATATACGTCTCAACTTAAGAACATCAGAGAAAGCCCACTTTTCAGCTCTACTTTCCAGCCCTGAGCAGTGCTGAATCACTGAGGGAAAATGGATGCTATGATGTTGTGTATGCTAAAAGCATACTTTTCCTCCCTCCCTCCCTCCCTTCCTTCCTATTGATAAATAGACAAAGGAATAGAATCATGAATCATAGAACCACAGAATATCCTGAATTGGAAGAGATCCACAAGGATCATAAAGTCCAACTCTTGGCTCCTCACAGGACCACTCCAAAAGCAGACCATGTGTCTGAGAGCATTGTCCAAATGCTTCTCAAACCCTCCATCAGGCATGCTGACGTGATCACTGCCCTGGGGAGCCTTTTCCTGTGCCCAACCACCCTCTCAGTGAAAAAAACAAACAAACAAACAAACAAAACAAACAAACAAAACAAACCAAAACAAACCAAGCCAAAACAAAAAACACTTTTCCTAATATCTAGCCTGAACTTTCTCTGTCACTGCTCAAAGCCATTCCCTGTAGTCCTATTGCTGGTCACCAGAGAAACAAATCAGCACCTCCCAACTCTGCTCCCCCTTGTGAGGAAGCTGCAGGCTCCTCAGTCTCTTAATGTCTATGCTGAGCAAACCAAGTGACCTCAGCCCCTCCTCATCTTCCCCTCTAGATTCTTCACCAGCTTCATAGCCCTTCTTTGAACTCTATCAGGACATGTCTGTCCTATGATCATTGTCTTACATGGAAGGAAAGAGAAGAAAATAATTTTCTTTATAAACATATATATGTATGCAAAATATATATATTTGCTTTGTGTAGCTTTTACTTTCCCTGTACTCCCCAGCAAAGCAAAGTTGAAGAAATGCAAAAATGCAAAAAAAAAACCAAAAACAAATAGGAAGCACAATAAAGCCAGGATAGGTAAGGTCTCCAAACACAAGTGTACTGGTAAAGTACAGGGACTTGGGAATGTTAGCATCCTTATAGTGTGCATCAAGTGGACTGTGAATAGGTCTTCACAAAAAAAAAAAAAAAGAAAAGAAAAGAAAAACAACAACAATAAAAGTCTTCTTGGCATGTCATCTCCTGCATTCTTTACTATATTGATAGAGCTTGCTGTCCTTAATGGTAAAGTGAGTTTAGCCTAAATCCTTGTGCTTACGCTTAGGACTTCAATGCTTAGGGTATATTGCTATAGTAGGATTTTTTCCAACTCAAAAAATTAAAAAGAAGTTTTATGTTAAGGAAATTTTTCAGGAATTATATTTTGTACCTCCATTTCTTAGCATCTACCAACTGCATTGCTAGATGCAACCTCTTTACAAGATACAGCACTACTTCCAGAGTTTCCAACAGAAACAGTACCCAGTGCTTAATTCTGAATAATTTTATAAGACTAATATATTCTAAGATAAATAAGTATGGAAATTTCTTCATTGCATTTGACCCAACAATCCGGAAGGTGTCAATGTAGATTCATAATAATTTCTTTAGCAATAAACCAATAGTTCACAAAATGGAAATTTGGAAGTGATGATTTACAGGTGCTGGGGGCATCTCTTCTGTTCCAAGTTTTTAAAGGACCATACTTTTTCCATCTTTTTTTTTTTTTTTTCATCAGCAATTTAATATCTGTAGAACTTCCATATTTCTTTTTTTGAAGGCACTAAAGGGTATTTTAGTAATGTATTTATCTACAGTTAACAACCATAATTAGCTTAAGTTATGGAATGCCCCAAATGAAAGAAGAGCAGTTTATAGTTCTTCAGAAGCACAGTTTGTGCTGCTGCTGTTTTGTTAAATATTTGCTGAAAACATGATTTGCATCATTTGCAAGTTACATAAACCTTTATAATGATGGCCTAAGGTATTATGCAAAAGTTATTTAAGTAATTCCCAAAGATTGCGGCTCAGTGCACCAAGCATTAATCATCTGTTGAGTCTATTATAAATGCAGAAGCAATTAAGTAGATCTGTGGTAAGAACAGGTTATTGCCAGGTTTACACAGAAGCATTTTTCATTTGTATCATTACTGATGAAGATTGTTGTGTTTGTTTGTTTGTACTTTTTTGTTGTTTGTTTGTTTGTTTGTTTTTCAGTTAGTCAGGAACAAAACTATTACATTTTGCCAGAAATTCTTGAGGTGTTTTAAAAATAAATGCAGAACAATAGAATTTTGGTAAATTATATATCAATAAGGACATTAAAGCCTTAAAAAAATAAGGCTCAAATTTCAGTTTTATTTAACACAATATATATATGGAGTGACTCCACCAGCATTAAGAAAATAATTCCAAATATAATCATAATAGATGCACACACACAAGAATAAATCTGCTACCCCCAATATGTAGCAACAATTCATTATATGTTACATAATTAATATAAATCGGTATCCTAAGCTCTGCACATAATTTGTTCAGAAAGCATGCAGCAGTCAGTCTAATATGCAATTATTATTTGGGTTTAGTTTCTGAATGTACAACCCGCTGTCCTTGCCCTGTGAATTCATTGAAGTCAATGAAAATTTTACTTGAGTAAAATATAATCAAATGCTACTATCAGGCAGGCAAAAAATTATTACATGAGGAAACAAAGAGCATGAAGAAGAAGTTCAGTAAGCTAACATGCTTGCATGCATACTTTAACAGTCTACTGCTTCTGTAATGGAAGTTTTTCTTTGCTGAGCTTGGGTAACTGATAAAATACACTTTCTGTATGAAATATGGTTAAAATGTCATATGAAGCTTCTGGCACCTTGAAGCATGCTCAAATTGCTTTTGCTTTTATACAAATATCCATTTTCTTGGTGTATTGAAAAGGTTGATGTTGTGAAGAATCTGGCTATTGTACAAGATACTCAGAAATCAAAATTGGACCAATCCAAAAAGACATTTTTCTTAAAAATTGTATAGTTTGAGCATGCTCTGATTTCCAGTTCTAGTTACATAAGGAAAAAAGCTACCTCATAAACAAGGCTGTCTCATTTAGGAGCTTGGAAACTTCACACAAACCTACATGCTGAAATGTGCCAATTAATCCAGGATTACTTCATGTGTTTTAAGTTTTGGACGCAATGTGTAATCATGTTTTGATCTCACCATTGCCCACTCAGTTCCAGCTGGGAAGTGTCATTTCATTGCCATCTTTGATATGACTGAAAAGCACGTCACCTCTTTCTCTGACTAGCTACTCAGCAGAAGGGAATTTATTAGGGTCTTTTCTTTTTTATTCATTATTCTTGGTGAATAGCTTGAGAAACTGTAATGAATATAGTTATTTAATATGCTTCACCTATTTCAAAAAGCTTACATCTAGACACCTGTGCTCAGGTCTTAGATCTTACAATCTAACCTTTCACATGAAAGTCCTCTGAATGTCCAAATGTTTAACAAGTGAACTCAAACTGCAGGGAAAAAACAAAAACTAAAAAACAAAACAAAACAAAACAAAACAAAAAAAAAAACAACAAAAAAAAACCCAAATGCTCTGCATGTAAACTTAAATGACACTATCCATGTTGCAAAAAAATTGAAGTCAATTTAACCAGTAATTATGCATAAGCATGATCTGACCACACTGCAAGGAAAAAGTAACCATTTAAGAGACTCTAGGAAAAGTAGTCTTTGAAAACACACAGCCAGTTGTCTCTCTACTGGCTCCAGTAAACCATTTGTGTATTTGAATATAATAAATATTCCATTAGCAGTTAATTCTTTAATCAAGATACAATGTCTTCTGCATAGATGACTGTCTGACATTGCAACCTGAAACAGGCAAATCAATACGAGGTCATTTTCAGCTCAACATACATGTATTTAAAGAATCTTTCTCAAAATGCTCAAAAAAAAATGGAATTTAACTCCTCACCTATGTTTGTATCATTGTTATCTCTACTTAGTTGCACTTTCCTCATTTTGGTGGCAACCGACAGGACATCATTAAAAGAAATGTAATATAAAAGAAATAATGAAAAAAAAAAATCTGTTTTAAAGAATGCTTTTCTGAGCGGTTGGATTTTGCTCTAAGTTTTGCCCTAACTACTCAAAGGGAATAAAATATTAAATATTGTTAAATAAATATAATATTAATAATAATAATAATTTAATATTATTTTGGTTATTTACTTTTATAAGAAAAAGTAAACTATCTGTGAAGACAAGCTGTTCTCTGTGTCTCAGGTGAATGGAAGAAGTTGCAAGGATCTTAATTGCCACACGGGATCTACATGTTAGAAATTAGGGAAAAAATTTGCAACAGTTAGAAGAAATGATAAAGGCCAATGCACAGTACATCACTGGGAAGTCTTTAAGAACAAGTTGAACAAGGCATCTCTAAGGAATAACTCATGAGTAGGAAATGCCACCTGGAAGCATGGGAATGGACTAGGTGACCTCAAGATCTCTTCTAAATCTGTGAGTCTATATATTGGCATAGTAAGTTTATTTAAAAGGGCAGATTGACTCCCTATTGTTGTGCTCTACCTTCATTCATAGCTCTTCGTTTTTAACAGGACTGTAAGCAATCAAGAGCTAAGGGTAAACAGAGGTTGTTTGTCAATTTACTTTTTAATCTTTACCAGCAAACACAAGAAGCAGATTATATATCTACAACTAGAGACTGCATACACACAGCCTACAAAGAAAACTTGGGGAATGGACTTAGATTTTAATAATTAATTGTTAAATAATAATATTACATATCTCACTGTTATTGTGATAGGAAAGGAAGAAAGGAAGAACAAACTGATAAACTATGGGAAAGGTACTGTCCATGTGCCAAATTTGGTCACTGTTTCAAGCCAGTTTACAGTGCCTTTCACGGTATTAACCACATTTTAGTGCTAGCCTCCAACTACATTACAATATTTTCCTCTTATATGAGGTTTACCTTAGTTTTCTCATATAGAGAGATACTAATACACATCTCTCAATTTCTTAAATAAGTAACACCTAACCGAACCCACATCATTATTAAATCTTTCATATGAACTATTCAATTTCTTCCAGAAGTGAATAATTTGTCCTTGAAAGTATTCACTGACATTCACAGGCTGAAGGAATTTAGTTTTGCTTAGACTGCTGAAACTTGTGCATTGTCAGTAAAAACATTTTGTAATGAGGTTACAGGGTTCTTTCTACAGTAGAAGAAATTGAAGCATCTCAACAGCAGAAATTCTTAAGGAATTGAGCCCTGCAGTTATAGAGGTTACTATGTTTAAACAGATGTAACTATCCAAACAAGATTTAGATATCATACTTGTGTCTTGTTATGATCAAAGTAGTGGTGAAAATCACTACTTGGCTTAAAAGAAGAAGAGAAAACTTTCAAGTACGGCTGTTAGCTAAATGTCTTGAAACAGAAAATCTCCCTCGACTCCTATTCCTTTAAGTAATGTTTGATGTCTCAAAGGAACTTGAAGGATTAAATGTATAGTATTTAAAAAAAAAAAAAAAGTCTAAAATAAATTAAAATGTTGCTCAGTGGGCCTTAATTCTCACCTTATATCAGTAAAATATCAAAAAAAATGCATAAGCAAAAGATTTTACACATGCAAACTTTAAGACAGTTAAGATGTGATTGACAAAAACAGCAGTTTCTCCCTGCATGACAACTATAAAATTTTCATATATATACTATATCAGTATCCTAAAATACCAAAATTAGCATCATCCAAAATAAAACTAACATTTCAGTGCTGTCTATTGTAGAACATTAACTTTAAGCACTCAGAATAAATTGTCAGGATCAAGACACAACCATAATGTCTCCCCTTGCTTTGCTGTTATGTCACTGTATTTAATTGCATGAACACACAGCATACAACTTTGATCTTGTTTAGTACAGCAGATTGACAGAACATCCTCAAAAAGTACCTTTCTTTTTTATATTTTGTCTGTGCTATGTGTGTGGTCCCATTATTGCTTACATATCTGAAACTCTGCTCAGAGTATGAGTATTCATTTCCTATGGATGCCACTGATCAAACATGACTGTTTGTTTGACTAGTACACCAAAATTTATCTTTAGCCTAAGTGGTTAGGTGGAATTCTTCCATTTAAAGACATAGAAACAGAACTCTCACTAATTTTGTTTTTAAAGAATTCATTGGGTTTGTCTTCATAAGAAGTACAAAGGTCTGATTTTTTGTTCTCCTAACTCATACTTCTCCTACCCTTCCAGATACTCAATTCATAGTTTAAATCAGTTTTCTTTGCACTTTTAGGAATTGGAAAAATCTGATCTCAGAATAAAAAATCTCAACTTTTAAAGAAACTCTGTAGGGTAACTAAGTGGATTTTTTACACTGCATTCAATCACAATGATTTTATTTTGTTTTGTTTTGTTTTGTTTTTATTTATTTATTTATTTTCTCCTTCTAAAATTCACTCGTAAATAAAAATGTTACAAAGATATTTTGCATTGATGAAAGTAATGAACATCAGAGTAGTAAGTGGAACTCAACATGATACAGTGTTTCTGGAGGGTGGAGAACCCAGAGGTACACAAAAGGATTGAGAAAACTTTCTCAGGTGGAAACCTAAAAAAGTATAAAAGAATGTTTGGCAACACAACAGTCTTAGCTTCTATCATTTTCAAAATAGATGAACTTCTTATCCTTGATTTTATTTTTTATATTTTAAAATATCATATAAAGTGTGATAAAATTATAAGCAATTGAATACAGAATGACTGGAACAAAACTTTGAATTGGGAACATGGTATAAAATGCAGGTAAACTGAAGTCAGGAAAGTTCTTTGGTCTTGATGATCCTACATTTTATTGTAAAATAATATGACCATTTTTTCCAAAGAGATCATAAATTAAAAGATATGAGACAAAGCTTTTCTGCAGGTAGGGACCACAGGTAAGCCTACATTAAGAAGAAAAGATACTCTTGAGTCAGTTTTACCTAAGGCAAAAGTGAAGTACAGTAGTGAGTTCACATGGCAAGGTTTGGGTAACGGGGGGCTGCAGGGTTGGCTTCTGTAAGGAGAATCCTGAAGCTGTCCCATGTTAAATAAGGACCAGTTTCAGCCAGCTACATAGGGTCCCACAGCTGCCCAGAGCTGTGTCTATAAGCAATGTTATTTGCACCTCTGACAGAGCAGATTTAAGAAAGGAGAAAAACAAAAGAAGCAAAAACAAAAACAAGCAACAACAACAACAAACTGCTGCACAACAGCAGCTGGGAGAGGGAGGAGTGAGAAGCCCCCATGCAGCCCTCAAGGTCAGTGCAGAAGGAGGGCAGGAGATGCTGCAGGCACGCAGCAGCCTGTGGAGAAGCCCCTGGTGGAGCAGGCTGTCCCACTGCAGCCCATGGGTCCCACATTGAGCAGATCTCCACACTGCAGCCTGTGGAGAAGCCCCCGGTGGAGTAGGTGGATGTGGTCTGGAGGAGGCTGCGGCCCATGGAGAGCCCCCGCAGGAGCAGGCCCTGGGCCGGAGCTGCAGCCCGTGGAGAGGAACCCATGCAGGAGCAGGGGGTCTGGGGGGAGCTGCTGCCCACCCGTGGGGGACCCGTGCTGGAGCAGTTTGCTCCTGGGGGATGGACCCCGTGGTACAGAGCCGTGTGGGAGCAGTTCTTGAAGAGCTGCTGCTGCCTGTGGGCAGCCCGCGCAGGCTCAGTTCTGGAAGGATGGCATCCCGTGGGAGGGACCCCACAGGGAGCAGGGGCAGAGAGTGACTGTGAAGGAGCAGCGGAGATGAAGCATTAGGGACTGACCACAGCCCCCATTCCCCGTTCATCTGCTCCACTTGGGGGGTGGAAGTAGAAGACGGTAGATGGAGGAAAGTGTTTATAGTTTGTTTTCTTTGTTTTTCACTGCCCTAGCTTGTGGGCAATATATGGGCAATAAAATACATTAACCTTACTATGCTGAGTCCAAAAATTGTTGAGTGATGTCCTTGTCCTTATCTCCACCCTTGAGCCCTTTCCATTGTATTTTGACCCCCTTTTACTTTGAGGAGGGGGAGTGAGAGAGGTTGAGGTGTAGCTCATCTGCCCACCTGAGTAAAATCACAAAGTACTTTGCAAAAACTCTATCTATTCATCTGAATAGTCCGTTGATTTTCTTGGGCTTTTCAGTGAAACCAGCAATACAAAGAGGTGAGGTGGTTACCATCTCAAGCTCACACTGCAGACATGGTAAATATAGGCGTAGAATCAAATCAGCTCAATCCTCAAAACAATGTGGAAAAAAAAGTCTGAAAAAAATCTGTGAAAATAATGTAAGATTCTGGACCTTAATACTGGCAAACTTTGCATACAGTTGCAGAGATTTGAGATCTTATTTGAATGTTTGATGAATGTATTGTAAGATATGAAATTGCAATAAATCATTTCTTTACATAAGTTACATAAGGAGAGGCAGAATTGTAAAGTTCTAAGAGTTTCTGGTAGGCAGTCTTTGTATTTAATCAAATACAAATTAGCCCCTGTATTGGAAATCAAAACAGAAGTATCACTAAACATTTTTGTTAAGGTCAAAAAATCCACCTTTTTTTCCTACATATAATTCTGTTCAGCAGTATTCCTTGCAATTTTAATACAAGTTGAGCATTTTCTGCTTATTAGTTATTTCTCACAGATTATGCTTTTATAATGGTAATACTTCTACCTAAGATAAGTGTTTTACAGCATTGCCTGTGCTGATGTGTATGCCATAGTTAATTGCATTCTCTACATTTAGGTAGCATTGTGGGAAATAATTTCAATTAGTTTGCTTTTCTTCATGGTTATTAAATTCATTAAAAAATACTAAAAGGATATTAGTATGAGTTTGGAAATAACAGGCTATTGTTTAGTAAATCTGCTGGAAGCCTTTTGCAAGTATAACCAGGTGTTCACCTTTGATCTCTTTCACTTAGGGGAAACAAACAAAAATGATAAGACTATAATAACTATAGAGATTTCATGTAATTTCTCCTGGCACTAATACAGTAGAATATGAAAAACTTCAAATTCTGTATTCTTTTTCATATCAGTCCTCAATAAAACATTGCCTAGCAGATGAAAATAAGACTAAACTATTAAAATCTTTATTTTTTATCATGTTGCATTGAGTCCAAAACCTTTTCCATAGACCTGGAAAACTGATCAATAGGATAAACAAAATAGTGCTGTGATGATGTTACTGACAATCTTCAGATAGCAAGTTTTTTTTTTGTACTAAAGGTATTCAGCACGAAGAGCAAATGTAGATGAAGTTAAAATTTAGGGTGGCCCAGTCAGGCAGGAAAGACATTGCAGACTCTCTGTCATTTAATGTAATGGGATTTGATAACTGGTGAGAATATCTTCCACACAGAAAAGTAATTCTGATAAATTCTGTGCAGAAGCCTGCAAGAGCTCATCATGCACAGAAATGAGTAGCCATTTAAAGCAGTTGTAAAGCCTCCTAGCCAGAGACAGGGCCATGGTGTCAGAAGGTCCTCCATCCATCCACCTAACATTGACTTGCCTGTCACTCTCCTCACTGCTGACTGAAGGGATGTCACCTGAGCAAAATTGTTGGGACCCTTGCTCTTCCCTTGCTAGCAGATTCACTTCCAGAGGTTTTCAACATCTTTCTCACAGCACAGTGAGAAACTGAGCAGGCTATACTACTATATTTTAATAACTTGATCAAGCTGGGGTGGGTTCATATGCCTGAAAAGTAATTAACATACCCAATATCTAGTATTGGCAGTTGAGACAGGCTGATGGCTGTTACAGTGACCTTAATGTTGCTCAAAACTTCAGAGCAAATTCTGTGGGAGATTAAGGAATTGGAATGGGGAAAAGTGTAAAATGTCAAAGGTCTTTAAAATTAACCCATCCTTTTCTGATAAGCAATATTTTGTTTACAACTGTCATAAAGAGTATGTGCCATCACATAAAGCTGTCATCATGTTTGATGCCAAAGAAAATCCGAAAGTGATACAAAAACAGTAGAGTGACAGAAACACAGGGACATCTAAGAAAAGGGAACAAAAAAGACTTATCTGCCACTCCACTTTTGGCTGCAGTATCTGTTCAAATTACAGCAGATTTTCTTGGCCTTGACACAGGAGCTGGTCTAATATTGGAAGAACTGATAACTGAACAATTTCAATCTCCAGTAAGCATCTGAGCTGAACATTACTCTGTACATAGGCAGTACACAACAAATCCTTCCTACTTGCTTTGTATCCTGGCTAGGATAGAGTTAATTTTTCTCCTAGTAGCTGGTATGGTGCTGTGTTTTGGATTTAGGATGAGAATAATGCTGATAACACACTGATGTTTTAATTGTTGCAGAGCAGTGCTTACACCAAGCCAAGGACTTTTCAGCTTCTCACTCTGTCCTGCCAGCAGGCAGGCTGGGTGTGCAGCAGGAGCTAGGAGGGGACAGAGCCAGGACAGCTGACCCAAACTGGCCAAAGGGGTATTCCATACCATCTGATGTCATGCTAAACAATAGATAGGGGTGGCTAGCTGGGGTGAAGGGGGCCGGCTGCTTGGGGATAGACTGGGCATTGGTCAGTGGGTGGTGAGCAATTGCATTGCTCATTACTTGTTTTGTAGACACTATTAGTAGTATTATTGTTGTTGTTATTATTATTTTCCTTTCTTTTCTGTCTTAATCAACTGTCTTTATCTCAACCCACAAGCTTTCAGTTTTTTTTCCCATTCTCTCCCCCATCCCACTGTGGGGAGGGTGAGAGAATGGTTGTGTGATGCTTAGCTGCCAGCTGGGTTAAACCACAACAGTTTGCCACTCACTCTCTTGCAGAGTGGGAACAGGACCAGGCAGTGACAGAAATACTCCCTTCTGTTGCTGGAATAAGCTATACATGTTGAGAAATTGCCAAAAACAGTTTCTAAATTCTGGAATGGAGATTCCTGACTTGCTCTATAAACTGAGTCCAAAAAAAAAAAAAAATCCTAATTTTAGGATGATATTGAATGAACCTTTCTCTAACCTACACTATCTTTCAGAAATGCTACTAAGGCTATTATATCTTTGAAATTTAATGAAACCTTTGCAGAACTAAATCCCCACTCAATCTCTTTGTCTCCAAACTCACTCAAGCTATGGCTCAGTATTTCAGAATTTCTGGTTCTCAAGAAAAGGAGACAGATTCATACAAAATGTAACTTCCCCACCTCTCCCTTCACTTTCCTTTGCACCTGCCTCCCAAACACTTTGGAATTGGAGTGAATGAGATGCAGTTTAAGTTTATTCCTTGTAAGGAAGATTACCAGTTGCATTGCATCTTTGCACAACTTGGGGCATTGGAGATTACACTGAGCTCTTTGGCCTCCAGATTAACTTTGACAAACCATACCTTGGAAAAAAACAGCTTGTTCTGTTGTAATAAAAGATGTAATTTTAAATTTATGATTTAGGTTTGTTTAAGATGACACTTGTATAATATTAATCCCATAGATGTGTTTGCTTGAAGATTATTTCTGGTAGTAGCAAGTTTATGAAAAGATCAAATTTTGTATAGAATCATAGAATGGTTTAGGTTGGAAGCAGACTTAGAGATCATCTAATTTCAGCCTTCCTGCCATGGGCAGGGACATATGACACTAGAACAGGTTGCTCAAATCCCCATCCAACCTGACCTTGAACACTTCCAGGGATGGGACATCCACAACTTCTCTGAGCAACTTGTGCCAGTGCCTCACCACCCTCTGAGTAAAAACACTTCTTCCTAATGTCTAATCTAAATCTATCATTTTTGTTTAAAGCCATTCTTCTTGTCTTATCACTCCACTCCCTGACAAAAAGTCCCTCCTCAGCTTTCCTGTAAGCCCCCTTTAGGTACTGGAAGACCGCTAAGGTAAGGTAAGGTAAGGTAAGGTAAGGTAAGGTAAGGTAAGGTAAGGTAAGGTAAGGTAAGGTAAGGTAAGGTAAGGTAAGGTAAGGTAAGGTAAGGTAAGGTCTCCCCCGAGCCTTCACTTCTCCAGGCTGAACAACCCCAACTCCCTCAGCCTGTCTTCATAAGAGAGGTGATCCAGCCTGTTGACTATCTCTGTGGTCCCACTCTGGACTTATTCTAGTAGGTCCTTATCCTTTTTGTGGTGGGGGCCCCTGAGCTGAATGCAGTCCTCCAGGCTGGGTCTGATGAGAGCAGAGCAGAGGAGGAGAATCAGAACCCTCACTATGCAGGCCACACTCCTCTTGATGCAGTCCATGATACAGTTGGTTTTCTGGGCTGCAAGAATACATTGACAGCTCATGTCAAGTTTCTCATCAACCAACACCACCAGGACTTTCTCTGCAGGGCTTCTCTCAGTGCATTCTCCTTCCAGCCTGTATTTGTGTTTGGGATTGCCCCATCCCAGATGCAGGACCTTGCACTTGTGAAATGTGTTCATCTGATTCATGTCAGTATGGAACAACGCTAGGGCCGCATGGTACGATGAATGTGACCTTCTGTCTTACATACCCTTCTATAAGCACAAGTTTAAGAAAAACAGAGTGGTTAATGTATATAATTCTTGTATCTTGCAAAGGAATGTTTTAGCAATTCGTGTCAATAGAGAGCTTGAAGGGAAATGTATTTGTAGGCTTTTCTTGAAGTCTCTGATAGCTGGGAATTTCAGAATAACTGCTAACTATTATGACTACTGCATGGGACACTATGCAAGTCTCTGATATCTGGCCAGGAGATTAAGGAGACGGGGAGAGCTGAAGAACAAGTAAAAGACAAAGCTTGCAGGGGATGCAGCACAAGTCTCTGACATACAGCCAAGCTGAACAAAGGAGAAGGACAAGAGGGAGGAAGACTATGAGCCTTCAGCATAAGAGACCCCCAGAGACCTCCAGAGGGACCACCGGAGACTGATACACATGATCCAGTAGGAGGGTTTGGATTCTGGAAACTAATTATAATAACCCTGTTTTTTTTTTTTTGTTTTTTTTTTTTTTTTTTAATAAGTAGTAATGAATATGTATTAGCCTAGGAGCATAAAAATCAGCTGCTTGATGTAACTGGTGTGCGTCTTGGTGGAGCAGAGACATCCGGCACACCCAGCGCTGTTTGCTTACCTCTATTCCTTTAATAAATTGTAAACTTTGATTATAGTCCTATTTTGAAGACTGAGCCATTTATTACACACTTGGCCTTACTGAACTTCATGAGATTTGCACAGGCCTACCACTCAAGCACGTCCAGGTTCCTCTCCAGGATGCCAGGATGGCATCCCTTCTCTCCACCATGTTGTCCATGCCACACAGCTAGGTGTCATTGGCAAACTTGCTGAGGGTGCACTCAATCTCACTGACAATGTAGCTAACAAAGAGGTTAAGTACTGCCTGTCCCAATACTGACCCTTGAGGAACACCATTCGGTTCTGATCTCCACCTGGACATTGAGCCATTGACTGCAACTTTTTGATTGTGAACATCCAGACAATTTTTTACCCACTGAGTGGTCCACCCATCATTTCTATCTCTTTCCAGTTTAGAGACAAGGATATCACAGGGGCCAGTGTCAAAAGGATATCATGGAGGACACTGTCTTGTTACAATGAAAAAGAGAATGTCTGTGTAACCTACAAAATCACTGTACATTTTTTTTAATGACATTAGAAAGGAAATATATTTGAATCCCATAGTTCCAGTGGAATCATTCTGACTGTATAGTGCTCAATCTTTTGACAAAAAATATTTCCAATTTTGCATGTGCAGAGCAGAATAGGAGACGTTAGAACACCTTTTCTTAAACCAGTTTTATGAGTTAGCACATATGGGGAAAACAAGCACTATTTTTAACTTTTATTAGAAGGGGGCAGTAGTTATAACTGTAAAAAGCTACAAAACTAATACAGAGGAAATAATCTGAAACAAATTTCACATACTCTTCTCTTACAATCACAGTTTTCATTTTATTGGCACTGGTTTATTTATTTTAAGCATCAATCCAGCATTAATGAAACACTAAAACTAATAGAATGCTATTAGATAACAGTAGTCCTCAGATATATATATATATATATTTTTTTTTTTTGTTAAAGGAAATTTCATCACTTGCAGCAATTTCATTTTGCTGATAATGTTAGTTGTCAGAGTATGTTTCCACATATTCTAACTTTAACAATTTTTTTAATCTGTTGCTATCTGTGCCTGTTAGTAGCATTTTTATTGGTCACAAATATAATTATGGAGTTATGAACTTGCCACATCTTGATCAAATACATAAAGGTAATGATGTCCACGTCAGGTTGCAAGAAATAAAAGGATGACTTTTTGAAATAAATATGACTTTCTTAATAAAAAGGTAGAATACTTTAGATAACTGCACTTTTGGATGCTAATATTAGAACCTATGCTGAAAATTATTTTGTCTTTATTCTGGACCTTAGTGACCTATTTCTATATTTTTGAAGCATCTAATTGAGATCATCTTCTCATTTAAAGAAGCAAAATAGTCTACTTTTTTGTTGTTGTTGTTGTTGTTGTTGTTTTTTACAGGTTTTCTGTGTAGATTATATTTTTTATATTTTTTCTGGTAGATTATATTTTTATTTCTTGTTTAGGAAGCAATTTTATTTTTAAATGGATTTTCCATGGATGCCTATATCTCACTAAAGTTTCTTTTCTGCAGAAGTGCTGAATACCATGTCTGTTTGCCCTTTTTCACTGACAAGCAAGGGAGAATTTTGTGACTAGAGAAGCTGAATGCTTCATGCTGCAGGTACACAGTAATCTCATTGATATAAAGACCCTGACAAAGGAAGAGACAATTCTTGAATGCCAAAGTGTTTTCTGAATTCCTGGATGGATGGATTGTTATCATACTAATCTTATTCTAAAGGAATTTAGAGATAGGAGAAAGAGCCTCCCAAACATTCACACTGGCGTTCTTTATACACCAATCAACTTAATGGACTTTTAACAGATAACCAAGTGAGATCAATAATCTACTTGAAATTTTAAAATGGAACTGTCCTAAATCTTATTTCCCTTGAACTGAACTCAAAATTTACATTTAGACAAAAATGAATATACACCAAAAGTCAACCTCAATTTGTAATTTCAAAATCTCATTAGCTTCCATCTTCCTTTCTTAACTTTACAACATAATTTATCTTCTCTGTACTTTATCTCCTTTAATCACACTCAGTCTTCATGAAAACTTCATTAAAACCAGAAAGTTTCCAGTTGATATAGCTGCATTCATTCAAGTTAAAAGCCTTGCAAGTCCAAAGTGAAGTAAATGTAGCTTTCTTTGTATTTTTATTTTTTTATGCACAGAACAAAAATGCTATATCAGATGAACTGGCAAGTGCATATCAGTGTTATACAAAAAATAAATAAATTAATTAATTAAAATAATTTTTAAAAAACAAACACCACCACCAACAACAAAAAGAGAGAGACCAGTTTGCTTTACAGTGAATGAAACAAAAGTTTCACATGTAGTCGTCTTTCCCAAGCTACAGAAAGCTGAGGTTTCAAGCAAGTTCAGTGTTTTCAAACAGAAGCATCACCTTTGTACTTTGTATGCCTGAAAGATATTTTATTCCCCATGATTTCTCCAATAATTCTTTTTATATCTAAGCAAACTTCCACCATTCATAGCCTCTTGTAACATGTTTGTGCATCAGAAAGAAATCTGTGATTTTACATCCAAGTCAATGCTACTTTAGAGCTAGAATAAATTCAGATAAATATAGATCTAATTTCCTTTAAACCCTGGTGCTCACCTTCATTACATTTTTGCTGATTTTTTTGCAAATCTATAAGTTTGTTATTAACCCTTAAAAATCGTTCCAGGGTACAAGGGACTGCATGTTTGTATAGTAGGAACTACTACAGTATATACTTGTAGGATGTCTTTGAATCTAACTCAGGACTCAGATTTCTCAACAGGAATCTGTTCACTCTCCAAGAAAGATAAACAGAAAAAAACACAGTTCCTTGGGCACTATAGAAGACAGAAATTTTGTTGATACATCCCATTTCATGATGATTTTATTTTAGTCAAAAAAGGGGCATAATAAAGCAAACAGAAAAGGACATTAGCTACTTAAACATATTCTTTGCTCTGGAGTCCAGAATAGTTCTTGACAGACCTTGCTGGTCTTGTACCGAATGTTTCCGATGATGTAAGTATGTATGTATGATGTAAGTAAGTATCATGTTTCAGGTGATGTAAGTTGGTTAGTAAGTCATAGGCAGACATGGAACAACTCTTCCCCAATGTGATGGTTTTGTCCACATGCCTGTAAATAAAGATAAGTTTATTCCATGAAACAAGATTTTTTACATCTCTTTCAATAATATAGCTATTGTTAAATATTACTTTGAAATAAAAATTGTTATCTCTGATCTGTGTGGTGATCTGTAGAAGTAAGTCTACCATAACTGCTTTGGAATGAAAAACACATTGTGTTTGTGATATTTCAGTCTTCAGCAATGTAAGACTGGAACAGGCTGCCCAGGGAAGTGGTGGAGTCACCATCCCTGGAAGTCTTTAAAAGACGTTTAGATGTAGAGCTTAGGGATATGGTTTAGTGGGGATTGTTAGCGTTAGGCAGAGGTTGGACTCGATGATCTTGAGGTCTCTTCCAATCTAGAAATTCTGTGATTCTGTGATTCTGTGTAACACTTCAGTTCTCGTGGTAAGTCAAATAAAAGAAATATTTTTGAATGTCTTTTTTCATGTTCTTTCATAGTCATAGAAAGTATATTTTAAGTAAGCTTAAGAAAAATGGGTAGCTTAATATTTTCAAAGCATAATATAATATTTTTTTCCTATATTTATCATGAAAAGAAGAAATAATGCGTAAAAGCGAGGGACTAAATATGAGTTGACTCATATTTACACTTCAGTTGGCTTTTTTTTTCTAATTAAAAGTGAGTCACTTCGAATCATTTTTTTTCTTTCTTTCTTTTTTTTTTTTTTTTTTAATAAGGTATTTTGTAGTTAATTTCAATTTTTACTTATAAGTACACACCTCAAAATATTAACAAATTCTGTCTCACATACCAAATAATATATTCAAACAGTTTAAGTTACTAAGGAAACCTTCCTTGGAAAGGAACCACACGTATAACTCATTTAAAATTCTCCCTTGATATTTATGATACAAAAAAGTCAATGTAAACCAAGATCAGTACATGCCTTTTTATCTAATGATATGCATTTCATAAATTCTTGATCTTTACTTGTGTCATGTCCAATTTAGATCATGCAGGTTTTACAAAAGTTTTCACTTTTTTTTTTTTTTTTTGTCTATGCCTACAATATTTGACTGTGATAACAATCTTTAACCTAAGAACTACAGCATCTATGCTTAAGAAAGTATATAGTTATGAGCAAAACAGGCATACAGAAACTCAATGCATATCTTAAAAGAATAAATGCTTTTTGCTTTAGAAATCACTTAACTGAAACATTGAGTCTTCAGCTTGATAGAGAAGAAGCAGACATTGATGAAGACAACCAAATTCCAGTTTCAGCATCACTAAGATGTATTAAAAATTAGCAAGCCTTCTTCCTGCACATAAAAGAGCCTATCAGTTTAGAAGGAATAAAATGAAAAATCTAGGCCAAAGTTAATTTTCTTAAGAGTTTTCAAATTTTCAAAGTCAACCTGATTTCTCATTGAAAAGTCCTATTCAAAAATAGGTGAGATTATTGTTACTGAGGTCAGATAGTTCCATATTAAAAAAAAAAAAAAAGAGGGGACAATACATGTGTTCAAATAACTATCATTCCCTACTTTCCCAGTATTCACTTGGACTTTATATGAAGAATACAGAAAAAAAAAAAGATTATATCATACATATATATGCATATGCACACTGAATATTCAAAGAAATGTGAACTCCATATTAATTTTAGCATTTTAGTATAATAAAAAACTTTATTTTTAGAATGAACATATGTTGCAAATGTATTCTCAAAGATTCCTCATGTATTTTGAATGACTGTATTCATATAAACAGTGTAGAGTTAATTAAAAATAATAATTATACTATATATTTTTTAAAAATATTTACACTTTCCAGTGTAAAGAATCATTTCAAAAGGAAAGGAGATTCATGGAAACTTCTACCAAAATGTATAATAAAGGAAAAATGCAGACAGGAAGAAATATATGACCATAGATATCAAAAACATTTAGGTATCTGAACATTTACATTTACTATATCCTCTGGTTAGCATCCAACTGCTGAACTAACTAAATGAACTGAACACATTCTAAATGATGTTTTGTGTAATAATTGTATTTATTACAAAGAGATACATTGAGGGAAGATACGTGGGCAGATGAACTCCACCACAACCACTCTCTCACTCCCCCTCCCCAATGGGAAATGGGGGAGAAAATATGATGGAAAGGACTCAAGGGTTGAGATAAGGAGAGGAATATCTCTCAGCAATTATCGTCATGGAGAAAACAGATACATTATAGAAAGATTAATGTAATTTATTACCCATTATTAACAAGCTAGAGCAGTGAGAAAGTAAATACATAAATAAATAATCTTCTCTCCATCCACATTCTTCCACCTCCTCCCTCCAAGCAGTGCAGGGGAATGGGGAAATGAGGGCTGGTGTCAGTCCCTACCATTCCATCTCTGCCACTACTTCACGGTCACTCTCTGCCCCTGCTCCACGTGGGGTAACTCCCATGGGATGCCGTCCTTCCTTAACTGAGCTTGTGGGGGCTGCCCACAGGCAGCAGCTCTTCAAGAACTGCTCCAGATATTGGTCCGTCCCACAGAATCCCCAGGAGCAAACTGCTCCGGCACGGGTCCCCCACAGGTGGCAGCTCCTGCGTGGGCTCCTCTCCATGGGCTGCTCTGGCCCGGGGCCTGCTCCTGCGGGGGCTCTCCATGGGTTGCAGCCTCCTCCAGGCCACATCCACCTGCTCCACCGGGGGCTCCTCCACGGGCTGCAGTGTGGAGATCTGCTCCATGTGGGACCCATGAGCTGCAGGGGGACAGCCTGCTCCACCAGGGGCCTCTCCACAGGCCCCAGGGTAACTTCTGCTGTGTCGCACCTCCTGCCCTCCTTCTGCATCTTGGTGTCTGCAGGGCTGGTTCTCACTCCTCTCTCTCCCAGCTGCTGTGGTGAGTAGTTTTTCTCCCTTTCTTAAATCTACTCTACCACAGGTGCAAAGAACATCGCTTATAGGCTTGACTCTTGGCAGACGTGGGTTCCTTTGTAGCTGGCTGAAACTGGTCCTTATGTAACATAAGGCAGCTTCTGGACTCTTCTTAGGGAGCCACTCCAGCAGCCCCCCCCCCCCCACTCACAAAACCTTGCTGTGTAAACCCACTACAGTGGGATATTTATTAAATTTTATCATTCACTTTCAGACTCATCATTTGTCTTTCACTTAACTGTAACTTAATGAAACCCCATGATCCAGGAATATTCAGTGACTAATTAGCACGCTAATCTAGGACTTTTTTTTTCTTATACTAGTATTTCTCAGCATGACTAGCATTTCTCAGCATGACTAGTATTTCTCAGCATGACATAAATGCTGATGTCAGCCATCAGATCACCCATTTATTCCTGACACCTGTATAACAGGTATGGTTTTTTTTTTGCTTTCATCTGTTCAGTTCTTCAAAGCAGGTGACCTAAAAAGCTGAACCTGAATTACGCAGATTCAGAAGTACTACAGAGGTTGTGTAGTTTTCTCAAATTATCACAAGGTGATGTTGAAGCACTCATAAAGATTTTGTAAAAATTAAGGTGAGGAAAAAAATAGATATCAGTTTAAATCCAACCCAATTTAGAAAAAGACCTCTGGATAAAACATTTATATATATATATACATATGTATATACATATATATATATATATATATATTCTGGTATTGTTTTGAAACAATTAACACATTGAGTAGTGAAGTGCAGCCTTTAGCAGCCCACTGCATTTGAGAAAGAGGAATAGAAAAAAAATCAGGAATGTAAATGAGTTCTGCAGCTTTGCAAATAAAAGTAGACAGGATTTGGTACCACAGACTTTTCCATTAGTGTCTCAGTTAATACATGATCCAGTAATAAACAACCTGTATACAGACCAACACTGAAGTGATCTGTAAGTGGTTATGAGTATGTGTACAAGTGTGTGCACTGCCAAAAACAAGGGTGTTCTTCAGAGTATTGACTGCAGTAGAGTGAATGCTTTGGCAACAAGCTTGCTGCTGAGCAAACTGCCAAAGTTGCTGTGAACTATTCAGGAGGATGTGGGACACGAAGAATGTTTCAGACACTCATCCTGGTCTGCATACACTTTTGTTTTGCTTGGCTGTGCAACCAGGAAACAGGAGGAATCACAAGATTTATCTTTGTGTTTCAGGAGACGCTCAGCACCTTTGGTCTCCACTAACACTGCTCTTGAGGTCAACTGATGCAGAAACAGGTGAAGGCGAGAACAGACGTCATCTTGCCCATGGCTCCTGTGGTACTAGGCTGAATAGCTGATATTTCTTACAGAGGGAACCATGCTTCCCAGAAGTGCTCAGGTACACATTGTTCTCCCAAGATGCAGTTTTTGTCATGGCTTTTGCTTCTGGTCTGTGAATGAAATTTTCTCTCTTCCCATCTTGCATACGAGCTAGGAAATGAACCCAATTCCTCTGAAATCCTGAGGAGTCACTTTGTGAGATTCCAACAGTTTTTTACTTCAGGGTCAATGTGGATGATTCATCAGCTAAAAGACACTTCTTTTATGATGTCTTTCCTCTAGTTCTTTGGGAGTTGAATTGCCGCTTACCCCTACAAAGCTGAAAAAACATTTGACCATCTAGCTCAAACAGGATTCTAGAAAAGAGAACCTCAAAAGAAAGCACACCATAAGGAGCCATTTCTCCTTATTTTGCCTAGCGCTTTTCTAACATTACAGATGTCTACTTATAATGAATTCAGTAAACTGTTTTTCTGCTGCTTTAATCGTCTCTGAAAATACAGTTATGGCCTCTGCCCTCCAGAATAACATGAAAAAGACACTGAACTCAAGAATCAGAATATAAATTTGTTATAGTCATGATCCTTTCTATCTGAACGCCTCTAAATCCAAGACGTTAGATATGGATTTTTTATTTACACAACATTTTACAGTGCTCTAGGCTTTTAATGTATGTAAAAACTGTCAAACATATAGCTAGACTATTACATGTTAGAAGCTTTAATTATGGAGTACTTCAAACACTTGCTATGTTATGCCATCTGGTTCACAGGGACTTTAATGAATTCATAAATTTAATGGAATATTTCTTGCATTCAGAATGCTGAAAATTGGTTACTATCCACAAATAAATGACAGATTTATCAACATATTAAAAAAAAAAAAAAAGGAAAAAAAAAAGAGCACAGTCCTTTTCGATTGGAATGTTAAATAGCCAGACAATTTCTAAATACTAATAACTATTGCTTTATTAAACCATTAAACTATTAACTTTATTTTTATTCATTTTAAATCCTCGAACATTTCTCAATCCAGGGATTTTCTACATTTTCAGATGTAGAGATTATATCTAATATAATTTGTAGGTGCTACTAGTGTTTGGTTGTTTTATTAAAAAAAGAAAAAAAAAACAAAACAGAGTTGAATGTGTTCTCTGATATATTTCCTGTTTATTTATAGAAGTTAATGTAATTAGCTTCAGCACTAGGGTACTCATGGGTTTGAAGCAATTTTTAATGCAAACATTATTTTCCATTGTTTGAAACAATTCATTAAACAGTAAAATTCTCTATTTTTGACCAAGACTATAATAATAACAAAATAATAAAAACACTCATGATGATTTACTTAGATGTAGTATGAACCATGAAGCACCACAGGAATAATAATATCATACTGCCATGAATTGTTGAAAAAGGATTCTCCTCCTGAATGAGCAGAAGCCTAATCAGGTAAACATTAGCAATAACATCTCATGTTATGGGTCACATAAGTCATTTATACAGTTACCACTTTTGTTAGCCAATTTTCTTTAAATCTTCCATAAATTTCTCATTTCAACATTTGAAACATTTTAGGACTTTTCTAGGACAAACCTTCATCTCTAGATCATGTATCAGAGTTGAACTAGACGGCAGTCAGAAGCTACTTTTGTCCATGTATTGCATGAATTTATTCTCAATTAAGAAACCAATTCTTTATGAGAAACATCAGAAAAGACACTTGGGCAAGTGGTAGTTTATTTGCTTGAATTAATATTCTAGACACTACATTCCAGGAACTGGAAAGCAGGTCTGGAAAAATATAAGGCAATGGGGAGAAGAGAAGTCCCTTCTTAGGTGAATTTGATGTTCTACTTCACCAATTTAAAAGATGATTCCTTTAAAATATATCTGCATAAACAAGAATCATCCTCCAATTTAGGAAATTAAGGATTTTGGATCATTTGTATTTGTGGGAATGCAGACATAATCAGACTCTTATGAAAACAAAATGATACATATCAAAATGAGCTAGTGATTTGGTTTGAGGCAAAACATCCAGTTTCTATATGCTTTTCTGAAGACCTTAACAGTTTAAAATAACAACAACAATAAATGAGTAAAAACACATAGTATAAATGAACACAAGATATAGTCCCAATTTCAGAGGACAGTAGTTGACAGTTTTAGTAAACCTATCCCTCTTTGCAATCTGGATGTATGGTCTGACTTGGGAGGTCAGAATACTTTTGTTACTAGAACAGCTAGATGGTATCAAGTAATCTTCTGAAACCATATAGTGTAAGATATCCCACAGATTTTGATTTTGAGTGCTGGGCCATTAGTACCTTCAGTGGAGTGATTTTCTCTGGAAAATAAATACTTGTTTGTGAAGCTACAGCTGTGCAAGATAACAGTCAGGCTACAAGGGATGACAGCTTCAGCACTTTAGAATACTTTTTTATTTCAGTGATAACAAGAGATCTTTAGGATCAAGAAAGTCTAAGAAACATTCACCAAGGGACAAACAAGTCCCTATGACCCCTTGACAACTCCCTGTTGCCACTGTTTTAGATGTAATTCAGGTTCTTTGGTTACTTTGCATTTGTTCTTTTGTGTTTACTGAGACACAAATAGGTCAGGGTCAGCTTGTGTGTTTATTGAATGAAACTTAAGTCCCAATTATATATGCATACACACACACACACACACACAAATATATATATATATATTCCCTGCTTAAACTACCAGGAACTTTCGCATAAGTAACACTACAAGTCGTGCATAACCTGCCTGTCAGCACTCTTTTTGCTTGCATTACTTCTCAGTTCCACAGCCAATGTGAGGTAATTAATGACAGCACATGGACAGCATAAGCAACCTTTCATAGCCTTCTGATGCCAGGACCAAGAGGATTATAACATTGATGTCTATGATTCATTTACATTTTCCAAAGCTTTTTTTTGTATCTAAGTTGTATTTAAATGCATATCAAAAAAAAAGACCTGTATGAGAATAAAATTATAATGGAGTAAAAAAAATAATAAAAACAAAACAGAAAAAATCACTACTGATGCTATTTTAGGGGATACTAGTAAACTGAACAGATCACTTATACTTTTCAATTAAAGTAGAAAAGCTAGCATGATAAAATTGTGAAAGTACTAGAAAGTGTTGAACTAAGGCAGTTCACCAAATGATACACGGAAACGTCTCATAAAGTTTTGTGTTCTAGGAAGCTAGAATAATATTTTCCTGGCACTGTAGGACAGTGTCACTTATTCCAAACTAAAACATAAAATATAAAATAATAATAATAAAAACAAATAAAACCTTTGATCTCTCAAAGATAGGAAACCAACAGCCGTCTCCTCTTACCAGCTACTATTGGGAAGTATTTCCTTTGAAACCAACTGCAAATGCATGATAAATAGACACAGTTTGCAGTGGAAGGATAATTTTTTTTTCTTTAGTTGATGGTATTCCCTTGGTGAAGGGACATTTTTCCCTTGGTGATATCTTTCCCATGGTGAAGCAAAAACCCTGTTATAAGAAATTGTGAAATTTATCAGAAATTTTATTATTGATTATTGCAACATTAATTCTTGTTATAGACCTAATTATTTTAGCACTTTATCAAAAGATATCAATATTTATTTTTTTTCCTTTCTTACTTTTAAAAGTATTCTGAACAGTTGATAGAAGATATTTTCACTTATAACTTCAGGTTTTATTTCAGAGAGCAGAAATTGGAATTGCATGTATCTTTAAAGTATCCACAGAACACTACTTCGGGGAACATTGAATGGGCAATAAAATTATAGTAAGAAAAAAAAAAAAAAACGATACCTGGGTATTTAGAACAAAATGAGCAGCATCCAAGTTTTAAGAAACAAAGATAGAAATATCCAGGCTCAAATTCCCACATTGCTTGATTTTGTCCATTTCTAATCAAAATTTTTATTCAGTTTCTAAGAATCTTTTGTAATATTTCTTCCTCTTTCACCTGGCATTTTGCTATGAAGAGTCTCCATTTTCTCAAGAAAAAAATATTACTACTACTACTATTATTATTATTAAATCTGTAGCAATTTTTCAAAGATCTGATTTCTACAAAGCCTATTAAAATTATTTTCATTGAAACCTTTCATGTTGAAGTCTATTATATAAAATATAGTCAAAATACTTTTTTTTTTCCCTTTTTTTGCCCAGGGATTTACTATATGTATGCTTTGCTTTATAAATAGCAAAACGTCTGCAAACAGCAAGTAAGGACACATATTCAAAAAAATGGTCTTGAGTTTTGCAAGGCCTGTCTTTGGAGTACAAATAACTGTGTGCTCTTGGTGGGTGAGCAACAGTTTTTTACTGAAACATTCTGCAACTGCTGCTTCAGATGCTCATTAATTCCCCACTGGTTTCCAACTTCAGATTACTTTGCTTCTGCAATATGGTAATCCTCGTTTCAGTTTTCCTTCAGAAAATGTTTCATCTTTTCATGGACTTTTTAGTCAGAGCACATATACAACCCTCTTCTGGGATTAAAACAGAAAAAGAAGAAGAAGGGAAAAAAAAAAAAAAAAAGGTCCAGTACAATTCATGTTAAATTACTTTACCCCTCATCCAGATCACTGATTCCTTTTACTATCTAGCTGAAACACCATGTTTATCTCTCCTAAGGTAAAGAGTTGCTCTCTGAGATTATAACAGCTCTTACTGTTGCTATTACAGCTGTCAACATCTTTCAACTACCTCATCTTAAACCAATCTTTGGTTCTCTTAATTTTGCAACTTTGGGATATGGTCATTCAACATCTACTTTGAAATAATTCAAAACCACTTGGCTTTCCAAAAAGTAATATTTGCTGTTGCTTGGGATAAAGGTACCAGTGAAGATGCTCTACCACTTCTGGAAAGAACAAATTAAGGACTTCAAACAAGAAAGGCATCCCAATTACACTGCAATGAACATAGTTTCTTCATTTTTCCTGTGTGCATTCTGCATCTGACCAACCACGTCTCCTATATCTTCCTTGTATTCTCTAATGAAAATCCCCTAAAACCCAACAGAATCTGTTCCACCCCACTTTACTCATCCCAAAACACATGCTTCCTATACTCATGCAGTTCTTATATAGTCCTACAGTCACGTGGCTTCTAATGCCCATCATTCTTGTATTACATTTACCAAAATGCTTTTAGCTTGTAGTCTGATGTTAAGGAGTCAACACCCTTCCCTACAGCACAATCATTTGAGAAATATGTTATGGAATGTACCTCTGAATCATCACTTTAGCAATGTGATTTAGAATTTTAGAATTTTTGTGTTTTACTCCACTTGTTCTTCTACATCTTTTATGGCAATGAATGCTGCTTACAATCCCAGGTCAATAAAGCAAGGTCTCTCTCTTCTTTTATATGAAACTTCCTTTTTTAACTTAACTTGATGTTCACTCATGCCTGTTGGATACCCATCCATTCATTCTGTTTTCTGACACCTACTTTTTCTAAAGCTCACAACAGGCCTTTAGCCTCAAACAAATATCTGCATGTTCTTTCAATCTATCAATTAATTCTGCTCCTGAAACTCTACATCACTACAGTTGTACAGCTTTCACATTATTTTTCCTCCTGCAGGGCTACTTAAGAAATCACATGGGCAAGTTCCCAAATGTTGGTAGATTTTAAGTTGCTCAAGGTTACCAAAACCCAGTTCATCCTGTTATTTAATATCTATCATTCAATTAAAAATGTGAATTTTGAAACAGATTTTTATTTATTTATTTACTTATGTTGCTATATTGTAATAAGATGCCTTCATCTTGTTTCAAATCATCACTTGATATGAAAATAAAGTGTAACTTCTTAGAAATTGGGCTGGGGAAAATTATACTTGAAATGCGACAGGAGAGGTTCAGGCTGGACATCAGGAACAGGTTCTTTACTGAGAGGGTTGTTGTGCAACAGGCCTGTGAACAGGCTCCCCAGGGACATAGTCATGGCACCAAGCCTGTCAGAATTTAAGAAACGTTTGGACTGTGCATATGGTCTGAGTTTTTGGGTAGACCTGTGTGGTACCAGGAGTTGGACTCAATTATCCTTGTGGGTCCCTGCCAACTCAGGATATTCTATGATTCTATGATTGTATACCCTGATCACTAAAATGGAAGAGGTAATTACTTTTTCTTACTTCATTGCTGGAGGTGACAGAGATGGATTGGAAGTAATGAACATCATTATTTCTATCACATATTTGCAGGTATACACTGCAGCAGCTGTGAGATTGCATCACACCCATCTTAAAATATGTCTTGGTCAGAGCAGTAAATCAGATGCCACTAAAACTAGTTGGAAATTTCTCTATGATTTATTGTTGTTATAGAGAGATGATTCACTGAAATCAGAATATTTTATAACAAGTCACCGCTTAAGTTCAGAAAGAAATGTGTTAGATTTTTTTTTTTTTCAAATATATATATGTATTTTTTTCTTAAAATGGCAGAGAAAATTCTTTATGTACTCCAGAATGGCCAATGTTGCAAATGATACCAACCTGGGAAATATTTAAGACATTCTGTCGAGGTGTATTCTAATTGTAGGTCTTTAGAACCAGACTCATATTTTACCTTAACAGTTTTTTTGTCGTTTCTGTTAAATATCTCTTGAGCCAGAAGAGATATTCCTACAGTAGTCATACCCAGTATATAGATAGTAGACAGATAGCATGAGACATTTAATTAGGATGGGAGAGCTCAAGTTTCCCTATAACAACAACAAGAAAACATGTAACAGGAGACACTCAGAGAAAACTTACATCATCTGATAAATAAAGAGTATTCACCTGTGATATAGGATTGGTAAAATCAAATACTATTGCATGGATCAGGTTAAGAAAAAAGTTAAATGTGAAGCCCACTCCTACCAGAGGACACAGTCTTGTACTGAGATCACTCAAATAACAAGCCCTTTTGGTTTTGAGATTATTTATTTTATTTTATTTTATTGAGGAAAAGCAACTGTTTCTGCTCTTTATTTGCTACCTACAAGCTAAAGCCAAATCCTGAACACAACACTAATGTAAGGTAATCGTTTTGGATGTCACTCTTCTTCATGTATCCATTCCAATCCACTTCTTATTTTATTTACTTATTTATTTTCCTGTGCTTAATAAGGTTTAACCAGAAAAGGTTTAAATTTTCATAACACTGCTGTGACAGGTATAAGCAATTAAAAAATAATAATAATAAAAAAGACTTGTTCAAGTCTGCAAATCTTTGGATAAAAAATGCTAGTCTTTTTCTTTGTTTCTTTGTTTCTTTGTTTCTTTGTTTCTTTGTTTCTTTGTTTCTTTGTTTCTTTTCTTTTCATTTTTAACAGAGAAACTGCATATTTCATACTTCTTTACCCTCTTGGATGATTTTTTACTTGTTCTGTTTTTAGAGAACTAGAACTGAAACAACGACTGCTTCAGAAATCTCCAACTAATTTCTCTTCGTTAGTTTTAGAAGGGCAGCTATTATCATATTTTAACACTGTGAAAAAGACTGCTAAATTGATGCTTCTTTAAAAAAAAAAAAAAGACTTTCTAGAGATAGAGTAAGAAGAAATAAGGTAAATAAGTGTCTTAATATTTTAAATTACATATGATCTTTCTTTTGTATCGAAAAAGGTAGAGATGAATCTATACAATGTAATTTTAACCCATTAAGATAAATGCTTGCAAACTAAAGTCTGGATTCAGGAATCTAAATTGAAAAAAATAATAATACTTAAAAAAATAACATTGTGACTTCATTATTTTACAAAAGAAATTTAACAAATGAACAAACAAAACTAACACAGGAAAAAAAAAAAGAAGAAGGAGAAGAAGGAGAAGAAGGAGAAGAAGGAGAAGGAGAAGAAGGAGAAGAAAACATACACACACACACACAAAGGAGCTTGTTTTTCAACTGCTTCTAATTGCTGGTTAGTGCTTGATTATTCAGTTAACCAAGTTTATCAACAACAGATTTGCGTTCTTAGTAAAAGAAAAATAGTTTTTAAAAATATTTTAGTATACTGCTCACATCATCTGTAATAGTTCATTAGTCACAACATCTGGTGAACTTAGCATGAGGTTTGGCACATGTAGGAGTTGGCCCAAAGACTTCCATGTTTGGACCCCTCAGGTGATCGTAATTTTCTACACAAAAATCAGCATGTAACTTTTCAAATGGATAGCTCACCCTTGTAAAGACCTTTAAAAATAACAATTAAAAGCTGCAGATAAAACAGCTTCACTAAGTTGTTGCAACAGTGAAATAGAGATAGAAGAAATGCTATACAAAACTTAATTTTTCCTTTGAGAAGGAAAGGCACAAAGCAGGTTATTCCTCTAGGCTCTTCCACTCCTGTAAAGCTAGTAAGTGGCTTTTTTCATTCACCTAGCTGCCAAATGGTAGACAACATCCTAACTTCTCCCTGTAGGTGTGGAGAGCTGTAGAAAGCCTTGTGCAGTTTAGTTATTGTATCTGAAATTAGAATACTAGATGGTTTGGTGACTAATCAGTTAAACTCTGAGGCTCAAGAAGGCCAAAAACAGCACAAGAGCAGTCATGAAGAATCTTCTTTTCTTTTATTAAACTGCCAAGAAAACAACCTGAGCATATTCAACCTACACATTACTCTGATGAAATCAGGGAATAGATGTCCTAGAAGTACATATGGGATATATATATACATTGATTCTGAATCTCATTGCAATGGCTCTACAAAATTGAATTCTTACAGAGTGGGTATTCAGGCACAGCTTCAGGGCAGTCACCAAGGCTCCATCTCGTAGTGGGAGACGTATGCTAGCTTTAAGCTAACTAGGTTGGGTATTGCTATCAATGTAGCCATAGCAACACACAGCCTGTGCTCAGCTCTGAACTGCTGCAGCGACATGAGAGCAGCCAGAACACTTTCTAGTTAGTGTAAAGCTAGCTTGGATATGCCTGTTTGATCTGAAGTGACTACGCTAACCACCTACTCTGAGACTGCCAGGAGACAAATAATTCCACTCTGAAAATATATATGCAAACTGAATATCTATTGGAAGATAGGAGTTTGGGATTTGGCAGCATTAGAAAGAATAATGTTTTAAGAACAACTGATTTAATTTATATGAAGGGTATGATGAGTGTTTTTCTAGAACTGGACTGCTCGAACATTTTATTATTAGTAGTTATTAGTTTCTGTTGCTTTTGATGTTGTTGAATACAGAACAGCTCCAACGTATCTTTATTCCCTTCCAGATACAATGCACACATATACACTACACATTTCCCCCCCAAAATAAATAATCTAAAGACAAAACAGAAAACTTTTGCATTTCACCTGGTGATAATGCATTTGAGTTTTTGAAGCTGTTAAATATTATAACATTAAAGACCACATAGTTATCCAAAGAGAAATGTATAACAGGTGTACCAAAGGTCTTTGTATAAGGAAAATGACAAAGGAACACTCTTTTATGCACAGTTGTTTCATCTACAAACTTAGCATCTATTCTATTTTCTCAATAATTAATGAGGAAGAAATAAAACAAAAACTAGTCACATGCTTTCCTTTTGTTTGTGGTCCTTCAGTCGATACAATCTATTTTGTGTGGAATTCAAAATTCAAAACAGTAAGATTTTTTTATTATTATTATTTTTTACTCTAAGATTTTTGATGCAGTTGCAAAACATTGCTCACTTATCATTTACTTTCATTACATACCTCTGTCTCTAGATGTTGTCAGGCCTTTTCCATTTATTGATAAAGAATATTGAGCTGAAAGAAATATTTGTGAAAATGTATCATCTTATGTAAACTCCATTTAAAAATATAGAAAGTATTTTGTGACTGATGAAATATTCTGTTTGACATTTTTAGAACAGATCTTTTCTTTTTTATTTTATCTGTAAAATATTAATATTAAGACTTTTTACTTGAAATAATATGTTTTGATTTCATCATCATGAAACAAATGAATGCAAACAGATTATTTCTTATTTTCATTTCATTAGAAATAAAGTTTTTTTCTGTTTGTTTGTTTTTTCTTTTGGAATCAAAATGCAATACCTGGAAAAAAATGATGGAAAATGAAATAATCTACAAACCTTTCCTCCACACTTAGTTATCACATAGAATTGTAGAATGGTTTGGGCTGGAAAGGATCATCTAATTCCAACCCCCTCAAAGACCCATCCAAAAAGGGTTGCTCAAAGACCCATCCAAAACATTTCCAGGGATGGGGCATCCACAACTTCCCTGGGCAGCTTGTTCCAATGCCTTACCACCCTATGAGTAAAAAAAGTCCCTCCCCACCTTTCCTGTAGGCCCTCTTTCAGTACTGGAAGGCCTTCTCTTCTTCAGGCTGTACAACCCCAACTCCTTCAGCCTGTCTTCATAGAAGAGGTGCTCCAGCCCCTTTTCTTTTTGGCCATCCTCTGGATTCATTCTAATAGCTCCCCATCCTTCTTGTGGTGGGGGCCCCAGAGCTGAACACAGCACTCCAGGTTTCACACGGCCAAGAGAGCAGAGCAGAGGGGGAGAATCACCTCCCTCAATCTGCTCGTCGCTCTTTTGCTGCAGCCCAGGATATGGTTGGCTTTCTGCGCTGCAAGCACACATTGCCATTTCATGTCTAGTGTCTCATCAACCAACACAGTCACAGAATCACAGAATCATCTAGTTTGGAAGAGACCTCCAAGATCACCTAGTCCAGCATCTAACCTAACACTAACAAGTCCTCCACTAAACCATATTAGTGAGTTCTACAACTAAATGTCTTTTAAAGACCTCCAGGGATGGTGATCCAACCACTTCCCTGGGCAGCCCATTCCAATGACTAACAACCCTTTCTGTAAAGAAGTTCTTCCTAATATCCTCTCCTGGTGCAACTTAAGCCCATTCCCCCTCATCCTGTCACCAGGCACATAGAATAGACCAGCCCCCACCTCGCTACAGCCTCCTTTGGGGTACCTCTAGAGTGCAATAAGGTCACCCCCGAGCCTCCTTTTCTCCAGGCTGAACAATCCCAGCTCCCTCAGCTGCTCCTCTTAAGACTTGTTCTCCAACACCCCCACATGCTTCTCCTCAGGGCTGCTTTCAATCCATTCTCCACCCAGCCTGTGTTTATGTTTGGGATTTCCCTGATCCAGGTGCAGGCCTTGTTGAACCTCATGAAATTCATGCAGGCTCTCCTCTCAAGCCTCTTGATGGTGATCCCTCTTGATGGCATCCCTTCCCTACAGCATGTTGACCACACAACTTGGTGCCACTGGCAAACTTCCACTGTGTGTGTCACTGACAAAGATGTTAAATAGTGCTGATCCCAATATCAGCTCTTGAGGAACACCACTTGTTACTCATCTCCACCCAGACATGGAGCCATTGACTGCAGCTCTATGAGTGTAACCATCCAGCCAATTCCTTGTCCACCAAGTGGGTACTACTACAGTTTGTGGCTGAGGGGTTAGGAAACATCAGTCTTTCATGTAGGTGGAGAGAAGATATGTGTGGATTCTTGAAGTTTAGGGTTTCCTTCATATCCAAACCACAGATTATTACCTTTAAGTTTCTCTGAACCTGTGTCTGTAGTTTCTTATGTGCTTTGAGATCAATTATTACTGGCTCAAAATTGCAAGTGGCCCAAAATGAGAGGAGGGAGAAAGCAAGTATGTAGGAAGCAGCAGCTGCAATTTTACACAGGAGTTGCTCAGAAGCAAACTGACAACAACCACCAGCACTGTAGTGGCACCAGACAGTAAGACTTGCCAGTATTTTAAAGTTAGTACTGCTCTAAGAAATAGAGATCATTATTCTGAATATCAAATCGTTAATTTTAGTACATGGCTTAAGAAACCACAAGATAACTTGTATATAACTATGTTCTGTTCTGAGAGAACGAGGCTGGATGTGGCACTGGGCAGCCTGCTATAGTGGTTGGCAACTCTGCCAAGAGCAGAGGGATTGAAACTAGATGATCTTTGAGGTCCTTTTCAACCCAGGTCATTCTATGATTCTATAATTTTATGAACCTTCCTCTTGTTGCACGTACCCTTTCTGTCACAACAGTATATGTTGATAGTGCGCTACAGTTGAGATGCTGTAGATGAAAGTAACTTAAAAAAAAAAAAAAAAAAAAAAAAAAGGAACTTCCTGAGGTTAGCTTCAGATCTTGGATTTGTTTGGTAGTACAAGGAGTATGTTCTCAGGCACAGAACATTTTCCTGCATCTTATTCCAAGCTTTGGCATTTCAGACAGGAAATAGGAATTCAGACAGTTCCTATCAACACCATGCTGTTGCAGGTGAAAACCTGTATGTATGAATAAAGCTAGTTCTTGCAGTAGTGTGAAGAGAGCTAAGGTTAAAAAAAAAAAAAAAAAAAAAAAAAGAGAGAGAGAGAGAGAGAAAGAGAAAGCTTCAAAGCTGAGGAATGATTGATCTGCTTCTTTCTAAGTAATAAAAGTAGGGAAACATTTTTGAAACATTTTTATTACCCTGATCCTTTGTATCATCAATAATTTAATAAAGTATGTCCTAGAGAAAACCTGAAGAATCTGTTCTGAAACATTTGAATACTATTTTGACTGCTTTAGCTAGTAAAATGGTCAATCAACCTCTTCGAAGTAATTGAGAAAATATGGCTCTAAGATACTTGATAGAGGAATACCTAGAGAGAAATATAGAGTTATGAGTCCTTCTCCAGATTATTTATTAATCTTTCCCCAGAATCAGACCTATAAAGCAAGGAAGATACTGTGGCTTGCTGCTGTCTTGAAGAACTACATGCTGAATTAAGTCTTTCTATGAGCAGTGGTTCTTTTTGTTTTGCAGTTTGTACTTGTGCTCTAAGTAATATAGCAATACGGACAAGATGATGTCTTAAAATATGGCAGAATCAAAGTTTTGAAAAAAAAAAGAGATTTAATTCTTAATTTGTTTTATTTAAGTGCTTTTTATCATATGACATTTTCCCATCATTTCTTAATCAAACACTTTGTGTCTGATACAGTCAGTTTATGATGTGTTTCTTTACAGGAATTTACAGCTATTGATTTTATTTCCTTCTGAATATTTTTTGTTATCTTCAAATTTACTTGTTATCACTCATGAGATTTTAAGTTTACATCAAACATATTTAGTGTAAAAAATAAAAATCACAAGATTACAGGGAAGCAAGATTTAAAATATTATTAAGTTAGCAATATTGGCTGACTCACATAGTCCCTCTTTAGTCACATTAGCTAAAAAGAATGTAAAAGTGCATAAGCAATTTTTAAAGATAATTTATACCTTTACCAATAAACTACAAATTTATTTCATATTCTGCAGTTATGAGGGTGTATTCTCATCAGGTTGTGACTGTATATTCACATATATATATATCTGTATAGTTGTTACATTTTTCCTGGACAATTTCCTCTGAATGAGTGGAAACGTGTTTTACATTTAGAAGCTCTATAGATGACAAAGTAAGCTGACTATAATTAAAAGAATACATATAATTTATCTTCAGAAGCTGCATGCAGTTGTGACCCACATTTCATCCAAAATGTATGATGCTTGCCAGATGGATGAGACTATTTGTCTATTTCTGCAACTTGCAGTTTTATATGTCTCTTAAATGTTATCCTAAAACATTTTTTTTTGTAGTTCTTTCATTTTGTAAGTAATTTCATTTAAATAAGCATTCTCTTCTATAAAAGCTTCCAAAAAGACTATATACATGTAAATCTTTTCTTTGTATTGTTTTTAAGACAGCATTGATTTCCTGGTTGTGAAGCCAAAAACCTTTATAGTTGGGTACCTGCCAGGTCTATCTATAAATTTTATTTTATTTTATTTTATTTTATTTTATTTTATTTTATTTTATTTTATTTTATTTTATTTTATTTTATTTTATTTTATTTTATTTTATTTTATTTTATTCTGTTCTATCTATTTATTTATTTATTTATTTTTCCTCCTACATTTAAGGTTTTAATTTTTTTCTAACGATCTTTGCATGTGACTAGTACCTAGTTACACTTAGTGAACACCACGTGCCATTTGACCAAAGACTATAACCTTAAAAATAATTTATCATTAATAATCATTTAGGACTAGCTAACTTCATAAATACCTATGTTTCAGGAACTAATTGTGGAACTGTGTTTTAGGACATTTTCACAGAGACTTATGATGAACAACATACTAAGTAAAAGGCAAAGTTTTATTCCCAAATTTATGACTAGGCAAAAGAAGCAAATATGAATATGCAAATATGCACTAGGGTTTGATTTTCATAAAAATGCTTTAAATTACTGAGAAAGGGAAATAAAAATAAAAGGAGAAAGTAAAATTTCACCTTTAAGAGAAGAATTCCATCGTAGCATAAAATTATACAATCTATGTTTCTGCCACTGTTTAGAAACCATGTCCATCTGGACACCTGAAGAAGCTATTAATGAGTTGGATGAAAAAGCAAATATACATAAATTGTAAAGAGATGTACCAAAGTCTACAGCATAAAATCCTTTTTTGCTTTCTTCTGCCTCAGACATTGGTAATGAATCTTTTCCTTACCATGAATTGAGAAACCTGTTTTCAGTGAGATATGCAGGCAAGTAAGTATTGTGGTTCATTAATGAAGAAAAAGAAGAGGAAAAATCTTTGAAAGCTGTTTCAGAGAACAAATTTTATTATGGCTGTTTTAGCAACTATTTATGCTAAATTCAAATCTATGTCCTGGACTAAATGCAGACGTCAGCATCTGTGTACTGTCTCTCCTCCAGCATCAAATTTAGCTTTCTTGACCAAAATCCCTTCGAAAAAACAAAATAAAATCAACAAAGTTATAAAAGGAAGCCATCCATCCACCCTTGGAGCTGCCATACATCTTTTCTGCATATTGAGATACAGAGAGTTTCACTCTTCTCAGACTTCATTTGTCCTTAGTATATTTCATCTCCGAGAGAAAGAATTCATGTAATTTTGCTCCCCGTAAATAGGCAGTGCTGGGCAGTCAGTTCTAATCCTTAAAAACAGGTCTGAATCCTGTAGCAATAATCATATTGAGTAAGCCATCACACAGTGTCTTTTTTGTTGTTGTTGTTTCTGAGAGACTGCATTTCATCTTCAAATTAATAAGAATTATGTACAGAAGCCCTTCTTGTCCAAACCAATTTCCTCTTGTAGTTTTCTTTTCTGTTCAAATCCCTAGCCAGCAGTCATGCAGAGATAAAAACTCCTGAAGCTTCTCTGCTTTTTAAATTCAGTGGCATAGGCAACACTTCACAGACAGCATGTACAGCAAACATGCACAAAAGTGACTTGCTGTTGGATTGACACATTCTGTCCTGTAAATCAGCACAGAGAATTAGTGATCACACAGAAACTCATCCCTCTAGGAAAATATGACTTTCATTCAGATTTGTGTAAACATTCAAAAGTAAAATATACCAGAAAAATATACTCTTTCATCCTTCTCATGTTCCTTTCTTTCCCCCAAAGAAGAAAAAATGTAAAATCATTGCAGTATCTATAACCTATTTTTGAGTTGGACAATTTCTACCAAATTAACTTTAGTTCTTATATGTAGTTTTGAATGAACTCTCATAATCCAGTTCAAAAGACATATAGTAATTGTTTCTCTTCAGTGGGGTTATGTCAAGGTGTGATTGGCATGGTATGCCTATTGTTTCTGGTTCTACACACATCCAAGTCTGATCATCTGGTATAAAATGGCATGTTAAATTGCTGAGTTTGCTAGGATCTCTGTGGTCTTCAGGTATTATTACAGGACAGGGAAGATTTCACATAAGTTGTTGATTCAGATACCATATAATTATTCAAGCAGTTGTTCATTGTGCACATTTCTGAACACATTTGGTTTAATGATAAAAAAATATTATGCAGTAATCTATTGCTTTGTTTGATTAGTTCGTTTTCAGTTTTTAATATTTCACTACCTTATGGAAACTCTTATACTGTCTTCTATTTTATAACTTAGCAGATTGTTAAATTAACATTACTTATCAGTAGCGCTTATATTAAAACTTGGTTAATGTCATACAAGTTTAATTCTGACAATTTATTTATTATCCTACCTCTTTATGCTATCAAAATTCCAGTGGAAGCAGTGTGAAAATTTCTTATAGTAGGACTGCTAGGGCTGTTCACTATATGAAAGGGTACAGGCACTCCTTCCCCCCAGATAATTCAGCTTGCACAAATACGTATAAGCATATCCATGCCGTATTGACAAAACATAGAGAGCTTGCACAGGGTAATTTTTTTCAATTGAGTAGACTTGGAATGAAAAATCAGAAGACATTTCATGCCACAAGGAGTAGTGGTGTTCCAAATCCATTTCTCCAAAGAATTGATAAGGTTGAGAAACCTAACTGTTCTTAAATAAGTGAAAATATGATTATGTGAGAAAAATAAGAACTGGATCAACTGTGGAGAACCAAGAAATTTCCAAAACTTCTTGTCCTTGTTCTCAACTCCAGAGAAAACCATTCTGACAGATGCATGTGAAGGAAATTTGCAGCCCCAGGTAACACCAGGGCAAAAGTTATGGAGAAAATTATTCTGAGAGTTACTGAAAAGCTACTGAAGGGCGATTCAGTCTTTGGTCATAGCCAACATGGGAATCCAAAGCCAACATGAGGGAAAGGTCGTGCTTAACAAACCTAATTTTCTTTTATGACAAGGTCACCCCTCTAGTTGACCTCTAGTTGACCAAGAGAAGGCAGTTGATGTAATCTTTCTGGATTTCAGTAAAGCTTCGACATGGTTGCTCACAGTATCCTTGTGGACAAAATATCCAGCATAAACCTAGAAAATTATATAATACTATGGGTGAACAGTTGGCTGAGGGGTCAGGTTCAAAGGATTATAGTAAATGGGGTTACGTCAGGCTGGTGGCCAATCACAAGTGGGGTTCATTTTAGGGCCAGTTCTCTTCATGGTTTCCATAAATTACTTGGATGCAGGACTTGAAGATATGCTAAGCAACTTTGCAGATGATACTAAATTGGGAGAAGCTGTTGACTCCATTGAGGGTAGAAAGGCCTTGCAGAAAGATCTTAACAAATTAGAGAGCTGGGCAATCACTGACAATATGAAGATTAACAAGAGCAAGTACTGCATTCTGCACCTGGGACATGGCAACATATGTACAGCCTGGGTGATGAGAGACTGCAAAGCAGTTCCTCAGAAAGCAATCTGGGAGTTTTGGCGGCAAGTTCAATATGAGCCAGCAGTGTGCCCTGTCAGCCAGAGGGGCCAATTGTGGGTTGCATCAGGCATGGCATTGCTAGTTGACAAAGGAAGTGATTGTCCCACTCTGCTCTGTGCTAGTGTGGCCTCATTGTAAGTGCTGTGTGCAGTTTGGGGCACCAAAATATAGGAAGGACATAAAACCATTAAAGACTGTTCAAAGGAGGGCTATGCAGATCATTTCCAACTTAGTATATTCTATGACTCATTATTGTAGATGTAAAATATCCTGAGGTATTTTAAACAAGAAAATTAATGTCATTTCTGTCATCAGAACTAAAAGAAAAAAAAAATTTAGTTACTTTATGCCATCAGTCATAGTAGTTTTGCCCTGAATAGATTTCAGATAATGGTTTGGTAAACAGCTATTAAAGATAGGTAAATTAGTACACAGATCTGATTAGTATCTGGTTAATATTCTCCTTCTTGTGTCCCTAGTAAACCTGAGTGACCTGAGAAGACTCCATCTTGTTTTCTGGAAAGTAAGCTGATAGCTCCAGCCCATGCCATGAAACGGGATCATTTTATATTATTAGAACGGTTCATGGTTCAGTAAAATTCAGATGGGACATTGTTTAACAGATTCTGTAATGACATATTCTGGCTCCATAGCTTATACTTTTAGAAATCTCTCGTGTTTGTCTCCATTTTTTCTTATTTTATAGAGTATCATCAGAGAACCATGGAGTCACTTGGAAAAAAGTGAATATTTCAGTTCCAATATATTAATATCAGTTATCAGTGAACTTGTCATAGCAGTTTTTAGGTCTCTCATTTCACATTTGTTTAACGAGGTACAGTTCATCTATAAGTACATTTAATAAGTGACTTGTTTCTTGTGGTTATAAACTCTATGGCCTGGCAAAGCTGCATAGTTCATTGTGTTAGAAGTTAGGGAGCAGAAGAAGAGGGACTCAAATCCTTTGTACAAAAATGCATGGAGAAAAGTGGGAAAAAAGCAATCTTTCCAGGCAATGTGAAAGAGAATGGAAATATAAATATAAAACCTTCTTAGAATTCATATAATTCATAGAAATCATAGAATTGCTTGGGTTGGAAGGGACCTTAAAGGTCATCTAACTCCAACTCCCATGTCGTAGACAGGTATGCCACCCACTAGATCAGGTTGGCCAAGGTCCCATCTAGCCTGGCCTTGAATGCAGGGATGGGACATCCACAACTTGGCAACTTGTTCCAGTGCTTCACTATCCTCACATAGGAACCCTTCATATAAAATGTCGGTAAAAGTTGCTGGGGCAGCTGCTTTAAGCTGAGTTGTTTTTTTTCTTTTTTTTTTTTTTTTTCTGACAACAGCAAACAAAGGCTGAGGTTACTGAAGGAGTAAAGGAGTTTTCAGATAAGATTGGTCTTGAGATCTGACACTAGCTGACTCCAATACAAAGTAAAAGCAATTACCTCAGATTAGCCACTTCTCCTCCACACCTTAAACATGGGTGAGATGTTCAGACTTCTATCACAGAATCAGGTCAAAACTATTGATGAACACCAAATAACAACTGTTGAAATTCCAGAGATGTCAGTGGATTCTTTAGAGGAAACAAGCAGCACTTAGTGGATTTCACATGGGCAGTGGTTTGAACAGTGAATTCCTGTATATGGAGAGGACACTGAGACAATGTTCATGAGGTTGTGATAGTTACAATGGCAAGTGAGAACCTTTCAGATCTCATTTGAATTACTGTGCTTAATGGAAATTTGGGCCACTGTCTCAGCACTGCTATGAGCAAGAGGTCTCTATGGAGCACCAAACAGATAAGGCTTCCTCAGGGAACCAGAAGAGTCATTAAAGCAATTCAAGGGGATGAATGCTGCATAAACACAAAAAGAGAGTGTGAAAAACATCTTATTGTATTTTTCTGCTATGCAGACTGTCTTCAGAGAAAAAGAACAAAGTGGTTGTGCTCCTTTGAAACTAGGAAGAAAAACAAAGTCTAAAGCCAAATAATTTGCCTAGCATACAAGGTGGACAATGTCATCAACATGGAAAGGGTAGTTGTAAAGAAATTTAAGTGTGTGGAGTATAGCAAGACTACTCATACCTAGATGACCATGTAGTATCATCCAAGGCCAGTATTAATTAAGGAACAACATCAGAAACACCATGTTTGAGTACAGATGTAGCAGAATTAGAACTAATGAGGAAAATGTAATTAAGAAATTGTTGATTATTTAACAGGAGTTTGTACATAGAATGCCCATAGGAGGTGCAAAGGAGGCAAAAATGTGAGTCCAGAAATAGAAGAAATGCAAAACAAGATTAAAAATCATGTAAAGAACAAAGGAGGTTGGATTAGCCAGTATGATTGCAGACAACTAGAGCTGCAGACAGAGTCTTGAATCCAAGACAACTGGGACACCAAAGGGAAAATTCCTTGGACTACCCACCCTATTATATTAATTTCCAAACAAGTTGTAGTGGAAGGGTGGAGTAAATAAAGATAGACTTGAACCCTAATACTAAGAGTTGTAGCGGTTGATGGTTGACGGGCTTGCAATTTGGTAGTAGTTATGATTTATTATATTTAATAACAATAATTTTCAGAATTAGAATTATGTATAATAGTATGCAAAATTACTAACTGTAAATTCATAACAGTAGTATGTTTATTAAAATCAGATTACTGATTTTAGATTTGGCTTATTTGTTTCTCAATAGTCTCTTGCTTAATCAGTACATATTTTTGTCTTTGTATAGTTACTCTCAAGCTTCCAATCTGAATGGGAAGAATCAGGCTTTGAAGTAAGAGCAGTTTCTTCATCAGGAAGTCCAGCTATCTGCCAGTTCTGAATCACCTCTCAGCCCATCAGTCAGGAAGACAAATCATTTAGAATGTCTGGAGCTAAAAAATTAATCTCCCAGGAGATAAAAGATGAACCCTCTACAACCAATTCAGGTACAAGACTCGACAGCATTGGGTGCAGAGCAACAGGATAAAAAATCTATCCCAGAAATAATCAGGACATCAAGGATATGAAATGACCTGAGATAACAGATGAAAGCTTTTAGAGCACCAAACAAGGATACAAAAAGGAAAAATGCAGTAAACTGTATTCCCTTCTCCTTTATCACAGCAGTCGCCCCACCGCGTTTTTTTAAGGGCTGCACACTTGTCATGGAGAAAAGTCTAAAGAAGACTCATCAGACTATGTATAATTAGGATGGAACAAGCAGTCATCTTCATATGGTGAGATGACAGACGTGTAATTGTGATCTGGCCTAGTAACGTAGCAAACCTACAGAAAGCTATATGAATCTCTAGAAGCTATCTGAAATTCTGAAAGCTTGGAAGGAGAAAGGAAAGATGTTTGTTACAATGGAAGTACATGTATGCTAGTTTCTTTCCATGACATCTGAAAAAAGAAAGAGGGCACAGACCTCTTGAAGCATGAAACATGCTTCAAGAAAAACAGAAATGAAAGGATCCTTTAGATGTTGGTTATTCTTAAAAGATTTTATGAGGCAAGAATTTTAGTCAGTGTATACAGTATTAGTTGTGCACAGAGGCTATCATCCTCTGAATTTGCCATGTGAATTATGAAGTCTAGGCACTCAGTCATTGACAGAGAGATAAATATGCTTGAAGGGAAAGCTGGTAAAGGAAGCATCTCAAAATACAGTATCCCAATGAAGAAGTAACTCTGCTAGTCATGATCTGCCTATTAGGTAATTTAAATTCCAAACCATGGCTCCCACTAGAAATGACCCAGCATGATAAGGAACCCTTATACAAGAATTTCGGAGTGTGCCTTTATTTATGTGCTCCAATCAGGAATTTTGAGACATCACTAAAATACTTCTGGCTTCTGCCAGGCAGATGAAATGACACTGCTTCTAGAAACAAAGCAGTCATCTTTTGAAATGACTTATGAAACTTTTCTTAACTTTAAACTTTTAGGGAACCCATAGAAAGGATACCAGATGAAATGGACTGAATATAATACAGAAGTAGATAACTTCCCAGTGCAGACTGAAAGGCAGGTGCTGAAAGTCAACACCAGAACTTGGCTTCCTAAGAGAAATTAGTAAGTCATCACTTACATGTAGATAAAACTGTGAATGGAAGGAAGGCATGATGAAAAGATTAAAGCCTACTGAAGGTAATAGAGAGTCTAATGTTGGAACATACCCCTCTACACTCTGTTGGCTTAGTTGCTCTTAGACTTGCCAGACAACTAGACAGCTTATACATGAGTCCTCCCTAGCTTCATGCACTGGTGCTGGTTTTTACAAATCCTGTAAAACTGTCACAATTCTTATATTAGATTGGCAAAAAGGATTACCCAGAATTCTGTATACATGTATCAACATCAGTAATGTAAAAATAATGAAAACAGTGCAGAATAGTGGAAGTTGAAATTAAAGACTCTAATACAAAAGAGTTAGAAGTGTAAAATGTAATTTTAAAATTAGTCAACATGGTTTCAAGAAATACAATTTTTTTTTTTTTTTTTTTTTTGATCTTTGCAAGGAAATCTGTCACCCTTTGCTTGGGAGCTGCATTTATGTTTCGGTCCTTGCTGTTGTTGACCCCTACCTTCTTTCTTGACTTATGACCTGCCTTATCTCTCTGGACTTACCCAACAGTCACAGGGCTGTGGCTTACACTGGTACTGTCACTGAATTTGTTGCACTCTCCTCTCTGGGGCACTGAGGGTCTGTGTCCTGTGTGGGTGAAGGCACTGCCAGCAGTGCTGTCATCCCTGTCTCCTAGCTCCCTGAACTCACTGATGTAGCTGGTCCTGCTGCTCCCTGACATGTTGTACAAATTGTTGTTAGCCAGTTTCCCTAGAGTTTTGCTCCTGGTGTGGTGCTGTTGTTGAAATTGGACTTCTATTGTCTAGTTTCTCTAAAATTATGTAGGTTCTATTGTCTTCTTTGCTTATTAAAATGTCTAGGTAAGCACTTCCTTCAAGATCACACACTATCAGGAAAGAATGAGTTTTTTTTTTTTTTCTTTTTCCTTTTTTTTTTTTTTTTTGTTAGTTTTCATCTTTCATCAAAAGCTACAGATGTTCAATATATTACGGTTATTCTTGCTACTGTTGTGTCCTCTATTGCAGCTATAATTAAAAGAATTTCTTGTGGGCTGAGAGAAGGACAAAAATAGAGGGATAAAGGGAAAGCAAAAATAATATCTAGACATGAATAATATAAATGAATCAACAAGTAAGGAAAATAGATAGACAGACAGATAGATAGATAGATAGACAGATAGATAAACTAACTGCATGCAGTACTTTGTTTTAATGTAATCAGTACAATCTATGGCCTGTCATCATGGGCAATTCCTATCTAGGCACAGAAAAGCAAGCAACTTTCCTCTGAATAAGCAGGCTATTGATGTCCTTGCTGCCCAAAATACAGCTACTGAGGTGGTCCCTGGCAGTGTAGTAAGGGCTAAAGACCTGCTGGAGGCAAACTGTACTGCTTAATATTGTTATTCTCTGTCTCTTGTCTTTGGAGACACCAATCAATGAGGATTACTTTGATACCATAAGCTCAGTATTATTGTACATTAATGCACTAATGGTACTGTATCATCTTTTTATGTCCTCAGGCAGCACTGGAGATCTACAGCTATACAGAAATAAATTAGAAGTGAAATTTGGATACAAAACTAAACAAAAGGCAAAAACAAACAAACAAAACACACACACAAACAACATCAACAACAACAACAACAACAAAATCCAAACAGAAGATAGACCAAGCTAGCTACAAACAACAGACACAGCAGAGGAAAATAAACCACACACCTAGCATTTAAAAGAATCTCACAAGAGAGACAGATTTAAAAGTGCCAGTCCTATTACATGATCTACTTCAAGGCATCCAAGGTGACAAGCTCAGTGGGAGACCCTGAATAGAACTGTATTTTATATTGTTATTCCCTTTTTTCCTCCAAACAGCAGAAGTTTTAGAGGAAAGTAAACTGGAAAAAAAAAAAAAATGTTTGGGAAACTCAGACATTTATCCTGAATCTCTGGGACCAAATTTTTTCCTAAATAATTTCATAGGTACCGCAGTATATTTTGCAGAATATGCTTAGATGGCAGCATAATTAATCTACTAGCCAAGAACTAGAACTGCTAATTGCCTGCTGTGTTCTTCACTCTGTGATGACTTGATATACACAGAGACTTCTGCATGTAAAAACAGTAGCTGTGTTTGGCTCTGTGTGGTCACTAACGCTCATTGTACTAAGGGGCTCCAGTCACATCTAACCAAAACAAAACATGGTTAATGTTTTACAGATTTAAAAAATCCTGTCAGTCAATCCAATCTCATAATGATCTTACAGCTGTGGAAAGCACAGTACAGAGTGCCATGCATTTTCAAAGATGCGCGCAGGATAAAGTCATGCACTCGTATCATAGTAAACCAGCAGTACCACTTCATGCATGGAAGCCAGGCTGAGATCAGTATCTTTCAAAAACCTATAAAAGTTTTACAGGCTGGCATTTATTCTTGAATATATCTTCATTATTTATTCCTAACAGAGCCACTAAATTATGCAGTCATGATGCTACATGCTAGTCACTTTGCTAGCTCTTTCTTAAATAAAAGAGTCTGTCTTCCAGCAGCATATGTAGTGGATTTCTGCATCTGAGTCAGGCCACACAAAAACCCAGTACTTTATCTTGCACCTGAGCTTCTAACTTATGCTGCTGGATAAGCACATCATCAAACACAGACTGCATGCTGTTATACTTAGGTGCTTCCCTTTACCGCAATTGTTTTCCAACTTTCAAAATTAACAGCACTAATTATGCCCCCCAAGGTCTCTTCTGAACATACAAAATGAACAGTACTCATTCCCATACGGTTGCATATGATCCACAGCAAAGTGGACCCTAAATGTCTCCCTGGCAGTTGAACACTGATGTGTATGTGCATAACTGGAGTTGCTGATACTGCCATCTCTAGCGACAACAGTTCACAAAGGGGAATTTGAAAATCCTAGTATCTAGCACTTATTCAAAAGAAAACTTTTCCTGACATAAATAAACAAACAAATAAATACAAGGTGAACACTTCTTGAAGGAAAAGAGGGAACACATACCAAATGCTTTAAAATTCCATTTAAAAAGTCCCAAGAGAGAACAAAAACTCCCTTTTCCTTATCCATGCTAGTGTTCCTTCTAACCTGCTGTGTGTTTGATACATTAGTAATTTCTTTTGAAACAGAGACTCTGCAACTGAGATTACAGCTTTTATAATACTCTAATAAGAAAAGTTTTCGAAATTTCTTTATAAACTTTAAAAAATATTATTCTAGTTTCTCAGATATCATTTTGCTCTTTTTCAGTTAACTTCTTAGCACTGCTATGCTTTAATTTCTGGGGAACTATGAATGGGTTCTGAGCCATTTACCTATTAAGACCAACAGGCTGAAACTGTGAGCCATTTCCAGAGATGCACTCTTTGTCTTAGTAGGCTTATCAAGGAGTACACAAAAACCTTCACCATAGTGAAGAAACTTTTGCTTCCAGGAACAGTTCAAATCACTGTGGAGAAAAAACAAACAAACAAAAAAAAAACGTTTGATCTTTTTCCCATTAAATATCATCACTGTTCTAATCAGTCAAATTCCTGCAACAGGAAGGATTGTTTTAAAACAGTCCTGAAATTGTGCTAGTATGCATGGAACCTGGTATGTTAAATCCTCAATAGTGAATTTAAATATTGACTGCTGACTTAGCTAGCATTCTGTTTGTGAAGCTGATGTTTCAACACCATTAATAGGTGTCTGCTTAAAACAAACAAACAAAAAGTTTTATGTGATGAAATTTAAGTAAGTCACTTGGACTTTTATGTTCATATGTCATGCCCTTGAAAAAAAATAATATTTCCCAGTGACAGATAGAATTTGTAGTATTATAGAATCATAGAATCATAGATATTGTTTTAAGAGAAAGCAAAACAGGAGACATTTTTAATCTTTCTTAAGAAATATACCATATTTACACTATAATAGGATCTAGAAACCTTGCTATGGAAGTACAGTAGTAACTTGATATAACAGAGAGCGACAGGTAGAGGTCAGATAGCATGTCAAACCCAAGTAAACTTCCCTGACACTTGTCATCACAGGTGTGAGAAAATTGGCATGTTCATTTATATCACATTAACATCTGTTGCCACAGTCCTTAGGAAAAAAAAAAATATATATATATATATAGAGAGAGAGAGAGAGAGATCAGTGTATGAAGCTGTATGATTACATGTGACAACTTAGAAAACATTTGTCAGCTTTAGTCATTGTCCTATACATAGCATGAAATTTACAGAGCAGAAGTTGAAGCATCACATGCTGCTGATTCGGGTCCTGATATTTATTGCAAGTAGTGAGAAAAAAAAAAAAAAAACAACAAATAAAGCAGAGCTAGAGCAACAGCAAACAATGAAATAAAAAGGAAAACATGCAAAGAATTTAAGCCACATGACAACTGGGAGTCTGGAATTTTAATGGCACTTTTTGATGTGTATGCTGGTGATCCTCAGGGTCATAAAGTTCTCTCTCTCCTCTTCTTATTTTTATTCTTAAACTGTTGGGCTTACCACTTCCGTTTTAGGACCTACTGTGCCCTGAACATGACTCACTTTTTGCTATTCTTAGAACAAGCTCAAGTAAAATACCCATGAGATGACAAAGTCTTAAACATGGGCTTTCACAAACAGTAGAACCATGTAGGGCTGAAAAAGATGCTTGTTTCACTCCAACAACAGACATGGTGAGAAACCTCAGTTTTGGTTTCTGAACCCTTTCCAGGGTAGTCAGACCTTATTACTGAAAGATGATGAAATAATGGTAGGGGGGAAAAAAAAAAAAAAAATAAGAAAAAAAAAAAAAGGTAGAGGGGGGTAAAACTGACCTTGGTTAAACTGCACACATTGGCTTGACAAATCTCTGCAGACTGTTCAAAACATTTTGTTTTATTCCAGCTTGGCTGCCCCTTCAGAACCCTTTGTGCAAAATTGGTGGTCATTCATTTAGAAACATTTCCAGACATTGACTCAGAAGTGTTGCCTTAAAATATGTCTAAACAAATGGGGTGGTTGTGTGCACGGCAAGAAGATGATGGTTTTCTTCTGGATACTTTGTGATGTGATAATGAGTTGCTTTTTTTGTAATGGGCCATAGTATCATGTAGATATGAGAATTTCACACACCAGCAAATTTCAAAGAACTGTTTTCAGTATTCCAGGAAATTAAGTGATAGAAAAAGGCTTTTTACTCAGTGTGCATTCTCTGCTCCCACACTGTACACCTCTAATGCAATTTACCAGAGAATTAAGCATAAGATGTGATTTATCCCACCAACCTAATATTTCACGTCAGTCAGTGGGGCGACTGTTTTGACAGCTTAGCTTTATAATGCCATTATAGTTGAGCACACTTCTTCTTCAGCACTATGCTTAAGGGGGTCTCTCTTTGATATGCACGTGTAGCTTTGATTAACTTCAAGGTCTGAATTCTTCTGTGGTGCAAGCTCCCTGTTGTCAATAGAGCTAAAGCAGGGTTCATTGGCCCTCATGAACTTTTACTGTCAGCTTTTAGAGAAAAACATAAGCCAAAGGGACATACATTTTTACAACTCCTGCTCACAACAGAAATCAGAGGAAAATGAGGTTTCTTTTTCAGAGTGTCATGCTTTACAGCACAAGTTTTGCCTTTTACTTTGGCATACGCAAACTAAATTTAATGATTTTCTCATATTAAATGGGTAACATTTATATTTGAACTGGTGTTTGATCTCCATGTAACTTAGATTTCATTAGGGAAAAACACAATTACATTAACACAGAAAGAGAAAGAACATTCAGTACCCATTACCTATTGTCAGTGTGGTTGTAGGCAGTGTTTCCTTCCTTCCTTCCTTCCTTCCTTCCTTCCTTCCTTCCTTCCTTCCTTCCTTCCTTCCTTCCTCTCCTCTCCTCTCCTCTCCTCTCCTCTCCTCTCCTCTCCTCTCCTCTCCTCTCCTCTCCTCTCCTCTCCTCTCCTCTCCTCTCCTCTCCTCTCCTCTCCTCTCCTCTCCTCTCCTCTCCTCTCCTCTCCTCTCCTCTCCTCTCCTCTCCTCTCCTCTCCCTCTTTTTTTTTTTTTTTTTTTTTTTTTTTTTTTTATCATATTCTGTGGAAACAACGATTACGCCTACTTTGATTACTCTACTTGAAAAAGTTGATTTTTTTTTCTGGAAATGACTCCATTTTTATTTTTATTTTTTTTAAGGGCAGGAGTAGAACTGGCTCTTTTTATTTTCCTATTTACAAATCTGCCCAGATTTATCTTCACAACTATTACAGGCTTCACCTTGAGACTCTTTTCTGATCTCTCATGCACCATGACATTTTACATTGTAAAGTAAAGGTAATACATTTTGTAGATTGCTGTAATATTGTTGTGGTACTGAAGATGACTTAAACACACTGTTTACATTCAAAAAGGATGGGAATTTTACATACTGTCCATTCTCCAATCATTTTTTTAATTATTACTGCAGCCCTATCTCTTTTTATGTGTGTTATGGTTTACTTTCTAAAAGCTGTCTAGAGTATATTGGAATGGGATGAAAAATAGCAGTGTGCTGATCATGAATTTCCCACAGATCAGAACCTAACTGCAAGTAGTTAAGAATATCAATTTCAGGCTATTTTGCTACTGAACCTTAAAGGACTAAAGTACTTGCTTATAGAGTCTGATATCACACAGTAAAACTGAAGGTAACTATGTGTATGAAATCTTTATTTTTATCAATACAACTGCAAACAAACAAACAAAAAAGCTAAATGTTGCAGAATACTTCCTTTAGTATAGATATATCTGTGTCCAAGGTCTCAAGTACACAAATATCTTAATACCTTATTAAGAATTAAAGAGGTGACACAATTTGATTTTGGGGAGCGGGGGGAGATAGCAGCTAGTATAAAGGTCTAGGTAAAATCTGAAAGGTTTTTGAGGAATTTTATTGTCCATGTTCTTTAGGAAGTCTGAGTTGTTTATGAAAACTATCTTATTGGCATTATATTTAGGAAATAATTAATTATAAAATTTGACAAGTATAAAAATAAATTATCTTTCTAAGTTTTAGGAAGAGCTAATTTAAATTAGAGACAAAAAAAAAAAAAAAAAAAAAAAAAAAAACATATTCCATAAAACATATTCCAAAAAACAATTTCCATAGTAATATTTTATAAGATCACTTAAAACTGTAAAAACAGCTTATCATCAAAAATGTAAAAATAATATTTAGAGGACCCATTAAATTAAATAAAAGACATTAAGAATAAAAACTGAAAGAATAAAAGAAGTAAGAAAAGCAAGAGGAAGTGGAAAAAAGTAGAATTAAAATATAAGAATGAAATGGAGACAAAAGAGAGAAGAATAGAATTAAAAAAAATAAAAAGGAAAGAAAAAAAGCACTGCTAAAACAAGAACAAACATGAAAGAAAAAACAATGACTGGAATTCTCATTCTGCAAAGAGAAAGTGGGAGTTAGAGTGGTTTTTTTTTGTTTGTTTGTTTTGTTTTTGTTTTTGTTTTTTTCCCCTAGTCTTCTTTATATACTGTGTACTGTGTGAGAAAACTGCCATCTGGAGACAGGTTGGTTCTACCCAGCAACTGTTTTGCTGCTAAATCCCATTTGCTAAGGGATGCCCAGGAATGAGGGAATGGCTCTCTACCTCCCATTCTTCCCAGAAACCTGTCCAGCTTGCCTAAAGCTGATAGGGGGATGTATTCCTAGTTAGGTAAAAAGAGGAGTATGTGCAAAAGGGCTCAAAGTGATCCTGAAAGATGGAAAGGAACTATTTCTTTATCAGCAAGTAGGGTAATATGTAACAGAAATAAATATTAAAAAAAAAAAAAAAAAAAAGGAGGGTAGGTTTAGTTTAGATGTAAGGAAGAAAATCTTCACTAGGAGGATGGTAAGGTACTAGAATGGATTAACCAGAGAATATACGGATGCCCTATTCCTGGAAGTGTTCAAGGCCAGGCTGGATGGGGTTTTGGGCAACCTGGTCTGGTGAGAGGTGTCTCTACTTATGGAGGAGGGGTGTGTGGGAGGTGGGGGGTGGAACTAGGTAATCTCTAAGGTCCCTTCCAACCCAAATAATTCTGTGATATTGTGATCTGGCATTGCAGCTGCACTGGGATATTCTGTTCTTACACAAGAGTAAGAAGAGCCTATAATTCATTTTGATAGAAATAGATAATGGTCACAAGCAAGTGGAGTGGAGACAAGGGGAATGAGAATAAAATACAGAATGCCAAGACAAAAAGGAAAACAACAAAGACAAAATGACAAAACATTAGGAGCACCAATACTTTTTATTTACAGAAATTCACATGAACCTGAGAATACTAAAATGTTAGACAGAAGAAAAACTTGTTTTCCTTAAGGGGATAAGATTATGTGAATGTATAAACAAAAGCCTTGAAAAGCTGTATCTTCATTTCTTCCCCCCCCCCCCCCCCCCCCCCCTTACTGTGTATTTTATTTTACGAAATAACCGTGGGACTTTCAAATATACATACAAACTGAACAATATAATTTCAAATGGCCTCTGAAATTGGTAAAGAATTGTACAATACATTATTATTTTATGTTATTTCTCTCATTTTCCAGCTTCATTGGATTTTAACAAAAACCTTTTAAATGCAAGGATAGCATAATGGGGCAGTATGGATGTCAAAGTCTTTAAACCCCAGTCATCCCTCCCATATGGACAATGACATCTTAAAAAAACACCTCAATTAAATGTTTCAACTAAATATAATACTGGTTTTCTATATCCATTCTTCAATAGGAGTCAGCTTTACATCTTTCCAGAGCTTACTGGAGAGAGGAAGAAGTACACTAAAGTGAGGCAAAACCGAACTCCTTGCTTTGATGCTTCATACAGACAGAAAAGCATGCTCTGCTTTCTGAATAGTGAGCACATTGCATTTCTTTGCATCCCTGCAGGAATTTTATGTGATTTCATTGGTGGTTTAAGGAACCCAAACTGTAATCCCCAAATCTCTATATCCTTGTTTCTCTAGAGCTAGAAGACATACATTTATTAACAAAGACTGCACATTAGTCAAGACACACTGGAATGAATGTAGGATCGTGGCATTTGCTCTAAAACATGTCCTTTACTGGTAGTGGTTAGGTAAGTTTGACATGTAAAATAGTGGGTGCGCATCTGGAGACAGCATTTATATTGTGGTGAGTATTAACCTTCCTACCTGCTTGAAAAGGAAATTGGGAAGCAGAAATGTAACCCAGAGATGCAGGCATCCGTTTCAAGATGGTAAATCTCAGAGAAATGTGCAATGCCCTAATTCTAATCTAACTCAGTGGGAGCTTCCAGTAAACAAGAGGTGTTTAAGCAGGAGTGCCAGGTGTTGACTTATGACCTTAATTTTCTTGTGAAGTCTAATAGTCACATCGGTGTTTTTCGATCTTCTGTTTCACCTTACTTCCATGTCAGCATGGTTATTTATTTTCTGTGACATCAGCATTACTGAAGTTTTATTAAAAACATTGTCTAAAATCTGAAACTTTCTGTGAAAGTTACAATTCTTATTATAATGAAATTATTTCCAGTGACATTTTACCTGAGAGGGGATCTAATTTTAAGACAATTGCATGATAATCAAGAGAAAATATAATTTTCCAAGATTAGCTTTTTTTTTATGAATTCAAAAATGGCTGGATTGTGGCATTTGAAAAGGCAGGTACAACCAACATTTAGATAGTTTCCTTCTCTGATTCCAGTTTGAACCTGTTGAACAAGCACTGCTATTTTTCTTTTCCCTTCCCCTTCCCCTTCCCCTTCCCCTTCCCCTTCCCCTTCCCCTTCCCCTTCCCCTTCCCCTTCCCCTTCCCCTTCCCCTTCCCCTTCCCCTTCCCCTTCCCCTTCCCCTTCCCCTTCCCCTTCCCATCACTTTTCTTTTTCTTTCTTTCTTTCTTTCTTTCTTTCTTTCTTTCTTTCTTTCTTTCTTTCTTTCTTTCTTTCTTTCTTTCTTTCTTTCTTTTCTTTCTTTCTTTCTTTCTTTCTTTCTTTCTTTCTTTCTTCCTTCCTTCCTTCCTTCCTTCCTTCCTTCCTTCCTTCCTTCCTTCCTTCCTTCCTTCCTTCCTTCCTTCCTTCCTTCCTTCCTTCCTTCCTTCCTTCCTTCCTTCCTTTCTCCCTTCCCTTCCCTTCCCTTCCCTTCCCTTCCCTTCCCTTCCCTTCCCTTCCCTTCCCTTCCCTTCCCTTCCCTTCCCTTCCCTTCCCTTCCCTTCCCTTCCCTTCCCTTCCCTTCCCTTCCCTTCCCTTCCCTTCCCTTCCCTTCCCTTCCCTTCCCTTCCCTTCCCTTCCCTTCCCTTCCTTCCCTTCCCTTCTTCCCTTCCCTTCCCTTCCCTTCCTTCCTTCTCCTTCTCCTTCTCCTTCTCCTTCTCCTTCTCCTTCTCCTTCTCCTTCTCCTTCTCCTTCTCCTTCTCCTTCTCCTTCTCCTTCTCCTTCTCCTTCTCCTTCTCCTTCTCCTTCTCCTTCTCCTTCTCCTTCTCCTTCTCCTTCTCCTTCTCCTTCTCCTTCTCCTTCTCCTTCCCCTTCCCCTTCCCCTTCCCCTTCCCCTTCCCCTTCCCCTTCCCCTTCCCCTTCCCCTTCTTCCTCTTCCTCTTCCTCTTCCTCTTCCTCTTCCTCTTCCTCTTCCTCTTCCTCTTCCTCTTCCTCTTCCTCTTCCTCTTCCTCTTCCTCTTCCTCTTCCTCTTCCTCTTCCTCTTCCTCTTCTTCCTCTTCTTCCTCTTCTTCCTCTTCTTCAAGTGATTGTTATATCTTAACAGTGCATGCTTGCAGCCCAGATGGCCAACTGCAACCTGGGCTGCATCAAAAGAGGAGCTGCCAGCAGGTCGAGGGAGGTGATTCTGCCCCTCTGCTCTGCCAGATTTAGATTAGAGGTTAGGAGGAAATTCTTCACTCAGAGGGTGGTGAGGCACTGGAACAGGTCACCCAGAGTGGTTGTGAATGCCCCATCCCTGGAGGTGTTCAAAGCCAAGCTGGATGAGGCCTTGGGCAACTTGATCTAGTGAGTAGCATCTCTGCCAATGGCAGGGGGGTTGGAACTAGATGATCTTTCAGCTCCCTTCCAACCTAAGCCATTTTATGATTCTTTGATTTTATGATCTGTCCTCTTCAGAACTGTTTAGTTGCCAGTCATATCAGACTTCGGTTCCACAGCTGTCTGATCACCATTTTATTAGAACACAAAATTTAGTGTGGGCAGCTAATTTAAATAGATCACTTCGATGACCTTTTGATAAAAAGAAAAAGCTTAATGAATACAACAATAATTTCAAAGTCAGGTTTTGCTCCTGTGATGTTAGGTATTGTATAATAAGAAAATTATTAATGATATGGTGCACAAGAAATGCAAGACACCTCCCACACCACTGCGTCTGTTACAGAATTTAGAATATATTTTATCTTTAGTATTGCACCACCTAAACATTTTGAAACCCGTTTCAAAATTAGGTTAGCATAGAAGAGTGCAAGTAGGATTAATGACTCACCAACTGGATACTAAATCCTAAATAAAAGTACTGATAGACATCAATCCTAGAGTATGTTAGAAAAGTTTAGATATTTTGCAGAGATTTTTGAAATTCTAAGAATCATTGGCTATCAGAGAAGAAAAGAAGAGAAAAGAAGAGAAAAGAAGAGAAAAGAAGAGAAGAAGAGAAAAGAAGAGAAGAAGAGAAGAGAAGAGAAGAGAAGAGAAGAGAAGAGAAGAGAAGAGAAGAGAAGAGAAGAGAAGAGAAGAGAAGAGAAGAGAAGAGAAGAGAAGAGAAGAGAAGAGAAGAGAAGAGAAGAGAAGAGAAGAGAAGAGAAAAGAAAAAGAAAAGAAAAGAAAAGAAAAGAAAAGAAAAGAAAAGAAAAGAAAAGAAAAGAAAAGAAAAGAAAAGAAAAGAAAAGAAAAGAAAAGAAAAGAAAAGAAAAGAAAAGAAAAGAAAAGAAAAGAAAAGAAAAGAAAAGAAAAGAAAGAAAAAGGAAAGGGAAGGGAAGGGAAGGGAAGGGAAGGGAAGGGAAGGGAAGGGAAGGGAAGGGAAGGGAAGGGAAGGGAAGGGAAGGGAAGGGAAGGGAAGGGAAGGGAAGGGAAGGGAAGGGAAGGGAAGGGAAGGGAAGGGAAGGGAAGGGAAGGGAAGGGAAGGGAAGGGAAGGGAAGGGAAGGGAAGGGAAGGGAAGGGAAGGGAAGGGAAGGGAATATTTAATGTGATAAAATAAATGCTCCTGCAACATGTATAAAATACAGATGGAAATAGTTGTTGATATAGGTATGATATTTTTTCACTGAACATTATTTTGTAAATTCTTTTAGGGCGATTTTATTAAAGTTTATTTCTGAAATGAATTATACTATTGCAAAAAAAAAAAAATAGAAGTTCTGAGAGACTTCAGTTTTAAGTATAACAGGACAACAGTCCCAGATGTGGTCATTAAATATTATAGCTATTCCTTTACAGCACAACTATTTGACATAAACATGAATTTGTCATTCCTGCTGTTTACCGAATCCATTACAGTTTTTGTTGTGAGGGAGAGGTAACTTTTCCTGCCTCATCTGTTCTGTGAAGGGTAATATAAATGGTACTAGTATGACCTTTTTAGTATTCTATAATTTGATTTGCTTGCCATTCCTATCCTCTTCTATTTGTAACCTCAGCAACCTGTGACTAGAATGGACAGTCAGTCAAAACAGAATACTGAAAAGGTCACAGAAATAGAATTTACTGTATATTCTTCCGAGGACACACTAAGCAGTGAAGTAGTGGTACCTGGTTCTGATAATGTGTTTCCATGAGGACTGAAAAAGAGGTAATCTAGTGTGCTCATGTGATAATACCTCTGACAGGAAAAGTTCTATTTTTAACCATGTGCATGGTGTAATAGTGAATAGATATCAAACCAGGACACATGATGCTTCTTAAATTTCATTTAATTTAAATCAGCAATAAATTTAGTAAAGCATATTTTCAGAGTTTACTGGCCTTTAAAATATTTCTCTTCTTCATTTCAGCTGAGTGAATAAGTAAATGAGGTGGCAACTGTGCAGTCTATTAAAGCAACTTTGTCAGGATGAAAAAAAAAAAAATCATTGTGCAGCTAATGTAAAATGTTTGTACTGGTCAAAGCATTCCTGCTAAGGTTTTTAGTTTTATATATTCATACTAGTAATGCTTCATCTTACAATAGGGTTATATTTTGTGATTATGTACAAGGTGTATTTCTCTGAAGGAATATGAATTTGGCTTCCATTTAGAGTGTTTTCCAATGTGAGCAAGAAGAGTTCCTTTTCTTCACTGTAATCCCCCTATCTCAAAAATCTATTCCATTAACTAAATTATGGTGTTTAGCTCTGTAGAAATGCAAGGAGGGAAAATTAGGGCTGAGAAATTTGCCTAATGGATGATCTGTGATTAAGTCTTAGAGTCAATACTTAGAGTCAAGGATCCTTGGGTTTTGTATTGTAATCCCATAGATGTTATATCACTGTTCTATTAGTTCAGAAAAATATGATAATTTATTTGGTTTGAATATGAAGAGTGTGTGTCAGGTATTTATATTATTTTGGTTTTAGAAATACAACAGTAAGTGCAGATGCTAATTTCATATGCATTTAAATGAGTCAGTTATGTGGTGAATAAAAATTAGACGATCTAATGTATTAGCTACATATGGATATAGAATTGCCTGGGAAAACAGGTAGATACTAATGTAAAGGTTATGTTAGTAAGTGTTTCCTTTGGAGTTTTTCTCAAGGCAACAGTCAAGGCTGTGCTTCAAACTATAAACAAAGTGTAACTGTAAGGCTGTAATTTAAGCAGCTGGCAGCCCTTCTGTGCTTTCTGTGATGCATTTGCTAGTCCTCATCCTCTGATAATCCAGATTTATTAAAGCACACCATAACATCTTCCAGGTTTCTATATTTGCATTTGCATTTGCCACTGCTGGGGACAGGTAAAGCTAGCATGGTCCTGCAACATCACTACTTGCTGAAAAACAAGTTTTAAAAATATTCAAAAATTCAGATAGTTTTAAAGTCAGTAGGAGTTTTGCCACTCGCTACAGTGATATTGGAGTACTGGGGGATGACAGTTGCTTTCATTTATTGAGATGGCTAGATATATTAGTGGTAACTGCAAGAAAACTTACTTGACAGAACACATGTGACCCTATTACTGCCTCTCCCAAATACCAGACATGGCAGATTATTAATTCAGCTTTCATCCTGTCAGGAAAAGTGAAAATAATAGCTGCCTCCTCTTTCTATTTTATGTTTTATGTTAAATTGATTATCTATTGGATTAAAGTCACGTTATTTTTAAAGTTGTGATGAGCCCTTTTTACACATACTAAACCTAATGGATAGTATGTAAATAGAAGAACCCATAAATCAGTATTTCTGTATGTATGTAGATAATGGAAAAGGATAAGTATATCTAAAATAGAAACTTGCTGGTAATGTCTTATTAACCTTTTTTAAGAAGATTGTTTGAATTACAGTCCATCTGCTCCTCTGCCAGTCAATTTCTTTCCAAGTTCTTTTAAATTTATTGATAAATCACAATGTAATTTAACAGAGCTTACAAGCCAATTAAAAGTTTATTTAGAATCATTACTGAAAAAAAAAAAAAGAAAACAAACAAAAAACCAGTATCCTCATTGACAGAAGGCACAATATCTATCTCTAACTCTTGCTGAACATGTACCAGACTGTAAACAGATAGCACAGAATGAGACACAATGCACAGATGATAAGGGAGAGCTGGCGTCACAGGATAATGCTTTAGGGAATCTGGGAAATTACATAGCTTCTTTGTAAGGGTATTAGCTCTTCCATAGTTGGGATATTGCAAACAGAGGCATGTTGTGCAACTCTCATTAAAAAATCAAGCTTTATTAATTGTTCTATCCAGGGAACAAATTTTTTACTCCATATCTTACTTATTGCAGTATATGACAATGCACATCATAAATAACCACCACTATTTGCTTCTCTTACTGTTCTATAGGTATCAGCTGCTAATCACTGTCAGAGGATACTGAGTTATATGCACTTTTGGTCTGACCAATAGGTTTTGGGTATCCTTATTTGCACTTGAGTCTGAAGGAAGGATGTTAAATCCCTACATTTCTATTACCATTCCTTGGTCATCCTAACAAACAAACAAACCAACCAAATCAAATCAAAACAAAACAAAACATATTTGCTTCCTAACCTGAAAAAAAAAAAAAAAAAAAAAAAAAAAAACACAAATAAAATAAAATAAAATAAAATAAAATAAAATAAAATAAATTATTAGCTCTGATTCTCAGCTCCCATGCAGATCAGAAACAGAAGAGAAAATTTGACATATACAATGAATTCAAATGAATATATTAAAGTGATAAGAAATTGAATAGATCAGTAACGTTGGAACTCTATTTTCTATACTGTTAAGTTGTTGGAAAAATCCCTTGCATGGTTCTGGGCTGGACACGTTAAAACTCTCCAGATAAATCCTGAGCATTGCTGTGAGATAAGAACTGGCCTAAAAGGCAGTTGTGATGTGGAAATGAGAATTTAATAGTATAGAGAGGGGCCATTCTATACCAGTTGGCTTCATTGCCAGGGAATGATCCTGGCCATGTTTAATTTTACTCTAGTCACAGCCTAAGTGTCCAAGATTAAAAATAAACACAAATGCTGAATATTTTAATCATGCAGCAGTCTTTATTTACTACCTCCAGTTACCTCCATGCTACATAGATTTCTATCTCAAATCCAGGTTCACCTTTTTTTTTCTAGAATATGGAGAAAGCAATACCAAACATCTTTCTGTCCTCACAGGTGCATTGCTGAGGCATGTTGAGAATCTAATGCATAAGACTTCTTGTTCAGGGAAGTATACAAAGCACTGAGGAGTATTACTGCTTGTGGATTGAAAGGGTTTTAGAGTGGTGATGACACACAGCTTTATGTTTCAACAGTCAAATGCACATCACAGCACCGCATTATAAATAGACTGTAAGAGTGAGCTGGCTGCTGGTTTATCCTGAAAAGAATTGAAAATATGCATGCTGGATTTGTGAAAGCTGGGAGAGTATTCTATGGCTTTCACGGCCCTCTTTTAATTGCACATAATGGTGTTTGTAAATAAACATAATTTCAAATAATGTTTTCAATTGTTTCAAATGAAATGTCACATAGGCAATGCAAGAAATTACAGTCTTTCCTCTACGATTTCACCATGGTGACCTATGTCTTCTCCATGTTTAGCATTTACCTAATGCAATAAACACTTTATTAAAAAGATCATACAAAAATAGTCAGAGTAAAACGTGGAGTTTTCTTCCTTTATCATACTGGATTTATTTATTCCTAGGAAGAGTTGATGTTCTTACAACCTGCCTCTTTTTCACTTGTCATTTTCAAAAGACCAGAGTATCTTCTTCTTGAGCAAATGGTTCAGGCTCCATGTCATATCAAAATATTCCTCATGAACTGGAGGCTTTGCAGTTCTTCAGCTTTCCTGGCTTTCCAGCTAGGTCTGTCTTGTCATAGAATGAAAAAAGATTAGAAAATGGTACCAGAAAGAGTTCCTTTCCTTTCCGTTGTTGCCTAGAATACAATCACTTTTTGACCATCCTATAACATCCACCTGTGGGAACAGTTATTGCTGGCTTTTGCAGGCAATACCTATGAATTGCAAGAAAAAGAAATTACCTGTTTTGATTGTTTGTTTGTTTTTGTCATTGTTGTTTGTTTTGGTTTATTTTGTTGGCTGATTATTATGGGAAAACAACTACTGATAAGGAGTTTAATGAGAACTGAGTTGAAAAGGTGATGGTGGTCTCGAAGGTCAGTTGAAAAGGTGATATCTGGTCTTTCTGTACAGAACAGCCTAAAAATATATATATATATATATATTTCTTCAAAATAAAATTTTATCAAAAATCAAAATATCTGTTAGACTTTTTCTGTCTCAACAAATAATTTATTTTTCATTTTCATATTGAAATGTAGTTTTTCTAGGGCTGAGGTGTTTCATTTCAATATGGTGAAGCTAAGCCATCCATCAAACAGACAAATGCAATTCTGTGATGCATCTTCTTCATGTTTCCAAAAGAACAAGCATTCTACATTGTGCAAAGATTGTGCTAAGACTTCCTTAGTAATTTTGTGCATGATTTTGAAGATCTATATTTAAGAAAAGGAAACTCAATAAAGAATAGTTCTGGGAAATGGTTATGAGAATAATAAAAAAAGGAATACTGATCAAACAGGAGGAAAATAAAGGAGCATGCTGAAACTTGAACAGGAACAAAGGAGATCAACACCAGCTGGGGAGAAGAGGCTGTTTTGTGGCAAATAAATAGGTAAAGTAAATTTCTGCAAGATGGGAATTGATGTCAGCTAACAGAGATGGGGTAACAAGCTAGAGCCATGTTCCAGTAGGATACTCATCAAAATATTAAGGACAAAATTTGTCATTTGCTTTAAGGTAGAGCTCTATTAAGTTCATAAAGATTGAAATTGAAGTTCAAATCTCCAAAGTTATATTAGATTTATTTTGCTTCTTTTTATTTCCTTGCCAGTTGATATTCTTTTGAATTGCAGGAACAATACTGCTCTTTCTATTGATGTGTTACTATTATTAATTGGAATAATTTGAAGGAAAAAAAAAAAAAAAACAACAAAACAAACATCTTTTATGAACTCTATCTTGTATATGGACTGATTTTGATGTCATTATGCTAACTTTTTTTTTTTTTTTTTTTTTTCCCCTGGAGCCAAACTTGACTGAAACAGGTAAATATACAATAGGTGGAGGTTAAAGACATTTTCAAACTTGAATGTCTAAACACAGGCACCAAAGTACCTAACAGAAACTTACAGCAGTGGCCAGGATTTCTTCATTGACATTTAAGTTTGAATATTTTTCACTTTGTGGCTTGTTCAAACTGTCACTACCGATCTCAAGCTGTAGAACATCAATTTGTTGTTACTTTATAGAAACTGCATTGTGTCATTACATGGTCAAATTTGAAAAGTTTTTATGTGCTCTGAAAGTCTACACTTCCATCACACCATTCAGAAAATTGTCACTGACATGAAAGTAAACCAGGGAACTGCACTGTATTGAGTTTGAGGAAATAATTAGGGTGGATACTTCATCCTAATTATAGTAAGCTGTTTGCATCTTAAAGTTAGAACAGAAATAGAATCTTTAAGTTAGATTTACAGAAGAAATTGATTAGCAACTGATAATGGAGAGTGCTCATCCTTTACAGATGTTCCTATTCTAACAAAATATCAATTATATTTGATTGCCTATACAGTGTATACCACTGCTGTTAACAGAGAGAGCTACTTGTTTTGCCTACAGCTAAGAATTCTGACATTCTGACAATCCTTTATATACTTGCCCAGAAGAAAATTTGTAGGATGTTACGTTTGACAAGTATTTTATTATGTTCTCTCTTTCTTAGTAACACATACTTTCAACAGTTTTGTAATGAACAACTTATCTGAAAGGCACTGTTCATTATGAAAAGTGTTGTTGATTTATAGTGGATACAGAATATAGACCACTGTAGTTAAAGTAGATCTGGTTATTTGTAAGAGATTTCAGTCACCAAAACTGTAAAAAGAGAGAGTTAAACCCACTTTTGTTTAGGTTCTTTAGTAGTACATTAACAATCAATTATAGAGGTAGTATTTCAATACAAAAAAATAGATTTTTTTCCTGGTTTTATGAATTGGTTGCATGACATCAATACAATTTTCAAGAATATTAGGGGCATTATACCCCTGAACCTCCCCTTAATTATATTATTTTTATATTCATTTATGTTTTGTCATAACAGAAAAAAATATGCTTTGTACTCTAGAGAACATTTAAAATATTATAAATGCCAGAAAATATCTTTTTCATTATGTCATAAATATAAGACAGTTTAAATATCTATCTATCTATCTATCTATCTATCTATCTATCTATAAATAATCTTGAATAATTACATTCCAATGTTCTCTTGTAGCCTGCCTAGTAATTTTGCATGAGCACTGACAGGAGAGGAGCTAGTATATCCCAGGCCACAACAATATCAAGGAAAAACATTTAATTAAGTTAATTTGAAAGCCAGATGAAGCAGATTCTGAGCTATTTGTAATTATTATCTATTTGTTGTTCAACACTAATTTCCAATTTCCTTGTAATAATTAAAAAACATACAGTTATGTTTTTCATTTGGTATAAGTTGTCATAGCTTTATTGACTTGAATTGATTTACACCTGATTTACACTTCCTGGAGTCCCAGGCCATTTCCTCTGCAAGCACTGCTGCTGATCAATACACATTCATTCTCCACAGATGAGGCAAGCAAGGGACCGTGCTAACTCAGTTTTCATTATGTTCACCATGTCACAAAGATCAGAGGTAGAAATAGAGAGGGAGAGAATATAAGTTTCTTACATTTAATTGGAAGGACAATCAAAGTAAAAACTGTAAATACTCTAAAGAGTTAAGGAATATACTCTGTTCATAGTCTGTTACCTTAAAGGTCAGTTCATTTATTTCCACTGAGTTTAACAGGATTACAATGGAATGTAATGGGAAAGTTCTGAAATCCCTTGCTAGTACTCATACATTTCCCCATTTGAAGTGCTGAAACTATGTTTAGTTCCTCTTCTAATACATGGCATGCTTTACAGTATAATAAGATACTATGTTAATGGTTTCTGTTTAGTAAAATGTCATGTGAAATCCCACATGGATTATATTTAAAGGAGAATTGCTTTTCAATTCAGTCTCAGATATTAACTATTAAAAAATACCATGCGGAATTTGGCCTGAACACAGGTTGTGAAATCTTGGACTCACTGCAATGACCAGCTTCATTAGGGTCCCAACTCTCCCCCAAAGATGAACATTCATTTCCCAAGTAAATTTAGGTAATGTGGACGTACCAGGCTTAGAACTTCACTGTGCTAGAAATTGAAAAAATTACCAGTTTCCTACATAAGTAACTTAAACAAATTAGACCAATTGTATCAGAATTGACTGCTCAGTGCACATGGGTTTCATACTAAGTAGAAAACCTATTTTACTCCTCTATGAAGTATACACAAATGCACAAACACAGAGGTAAATAAATATGTTTATTTATAAGTATAGATATGCATATACAAATGTACAACGTAAAGTGGCCTCACACAACATGTCTCCTTAATTCAGACCCACACGATTGATTTGCCAAGAATTCTTCCTGGTGCTTTTTGTGGTCTGCTTTTGACAGAACACACAATTACTGCAGACTGTTTTACTTATTTACTAACCTCTAGGTCTTTACAAATTTATTTGCTTTTAATATTCATTGAACCTACTTTAGCTAATAATATATGTATCTTATATTCCCTTTCCTTATGACATAATAATAACAATTCAGAGTGACATATTGCATAGTTTTACTTTGCAGTGGTCACATATTTAAAAGTCTGAAATATTAAAAGTTCATTCTGTATTCATTTGTGATTATTAATTCAAATTTTCATTAAAGTAATTATTTTAGGTAATTATGATAACCCCTTATGTGCTGTCCCTTAGAAATATCATGGTACAGATTTTTTTTTCCTGTAAAAGATTCACTTTCTTCACCTTTGTTCCAATCTAGAAAACATTTGTCTTTCATAGCAAAATTAAGTGGCCTTTTTTCTTTCTTTTTTTTTTTTTTTTTTTTTTTCCCACAGGAACAAACGAAATAAAATTAGGAAAAATACAGCAAGAACAACAGCAGCAACAAAAACAACAAACACCAAAAACAAAAGCAAAAATATCCCTGTAGAGCTGTAAATTTAAGAAAAAAAAAAAAAAAAAAAGATTAGTCTGGTCATTTATTGTAGGATTATTTATAATAAAAAAACACTTTCTCCTTCTACCTCCCCAACACAGAGTTGTTGATTTTGGGAGTGTTTGATGTGTTATTCATGTGACAGCTGAAATCATGAAAGAATAAATCGGTGAGATGCGACCTATTCTATATCATGCTTTGCGGAGACAGATCCAAGGAAGAAAGAACCCATGCCCAGTGGAGAATTCCCAAGGGCAGTGTGTGAAACACAGGTCCTGTCTCCTGTGGAGGTGGGATGCAGGTTGGAAAGCTGTGTGTCATTGCCCCAAAACACATGGCTCCAGGAGAAACCATACAGACCTGCCCATATGACAGAGAAAGGTAGCTGAGCAAAGGAGGTGAGCAAAGTCTGCCATAACTTGTGCCTATAACCAACGGGGAGAACTGGAATTTCATTTCTGGGAATGTGCTGCCTGTGCACTGGGTTGCCTTCTGTCACGCCTTATTATGTTTCAATAATTCCCAACCTTTTCATGTCTCATGTCACACAAATATGAATAATTGAAACAAATGTGATTATTCCTCTCTCCTTTTTTTTTTTTTTTTTTTTTTTTTTTTGTGTGTGTGTGTGTGTGTGTGTAGTGTATATAATGATTTATTAATGGTTTTTGTTTTTGTTATAAAAATGCAATTTAAGCTGAACTATTTCTTGTTGAGAGAACTGTTACTGGTTCAGTGTGACTGATACATGAGCTGGAGACAAAATGTGAAAGATTTTGAATATTTCAATGCAAGATACTGCAGAGTATGCACTGCAATGACATTATGTTGGGGCTAGGAAAAGAATTTAGCATAGCTAATTTGTCAAGTCCTTTCAGGTTCTGATGCAGCCATAAGCCTGTTGGAGGTAAAAATCTGCCATGCTACACCTCTGTTATCATAGATACAGAGCTCACATCTCACCAAACAACATTAACAGCAGAGGTTAGGCCTCCAGTGAATGTACCTTTGAGGTTAGCATTTATCCAATATGAGCGCCTCCCATTTTAAGCAGTAGATTATAGGCAAAGAGTGCCTATAATCTACTGCTTCTCTGATACAGTTATTGTTGTTCTTTTTAAAACAGAACGACAGCAACGTAATTTTGAGGAGGAAGAAAAATTCAGTTCATGGGAAAAAAACAGAGAAGGGTCAATACATTGGGGAAAAAAAAAAAAAAAAAGAAAGAAAAAAGGGGGGGGGGGGTAACATAACATACTTAATTGGATTGCAATTATACTACTAAAGCAGAACTCCATATTTCCAATTCTGCCACTGGCCTTCAGACAATTTATATGCCTCAATTTTGTCTGCCACTTGATACCAATCTTCCTGAAAGAGAGACTGGTTTTTGGAACATGCTTGTACTGTGCCTAGCAAGTGATTTCAGCCTGGACTGCAGAGTGCTTCATGAATAATAATAATAGGATCACACTAATAATTTGGAATATAGCTTCATCACTTGAGAACTCTAGAGGTCCTTTTAGAACACACAGGATAACAGATTTACACAGAGTAATACCTATATTACTCAAGTATGAATTATGAGCTTGATGCAGAAATTATTAAGCACAGTCCTGTAATGTTAGCATAGACGATCAGAATGGTTTCTTCAGGCATTCCAATCAATGAATAATAATGTGGTAGCTTTTCTTCCCTTTGTTTCCAATTAAATTTAAATTGAATTACATTTTTAATACCATAAATTCAATCTGAATATATGATATTGCCTGAAATATGGCCAAGTTAATCCCTAAGGAGAAACTACTTTCTGTAAAAAACCCAATCTCCTCAGAGATCTCAATTTTGCAAGTTTAACAGTGAATTATCTTGAGGTTTTGTGCTATTTTTCTTGTCCTTAAACCAATAAACATTAATATGCATAACCATTCCCCTGAATAACCACAGTATCTAAGTTTATTAGGGCAGTGTTAAGTGTACTGAGAAGAAATAACTGTTAAGCCAATTCTAGTTGGGAAGCGAAATGGTTAACTAATGCCACCAGCTTCTGATGTGGGTAAGTTAGTAACAGTCATTTCCCCCAAAATTCCAATACCTATATTTTGAGTCTTCTTTGATGCACATGAAGATCTTTTGTTTCAATCTACCATCTACCAAGAACGTTCCAGTAAATATTTATTTTCCCCTTTCCTATTTCTTAAACTTCTGATCTAAAAGAATCAGAGTTTTCCTATAACTCTCATCTGGCATAAAACTCAAATGCTTTGTGTTTCTCTGGGTGTATCTATGTTTATACTGTCATTCATCATGACGGGGATGAATAGAAATAGTCCCATATTTCATTTTGTTGTATCAGTGTCCTGGTAATGGGAACATCTTTGACTCAATTCCCTACTTTAATGGAATTGTGGTTACCCTCTGTCTCGAGGTTTCAAAACTCACTTCATGCACACAATAACTCTCAGGCTTGATGATGCTAGCTACTTTTTATTGCTCTATTTAGAATAAAATATGACTACAAAAGCTATGCTTTTAATGCTGTGCATATCACCTGTAGTCTGGTAATTTAGGCACTGGAGTTCTTTGTCTTCTTTATACGTATGAGATGCTCCATACAGAAACACCAAGGGAAATTTGTATTTTTGAGACAAGTAATTTACTTAGAAGTATATGAATTGCATACTGGGACTTAATTGTAATTTAGAAAGTATCAGAGTAATAAGATTAAAATAGGAGTGCATGTGAAATTTCAGACTAGAAAGAAATTATCCAGAGTTAAAAATAGATATATTTTTTTTTAATGCTGTGAGGCAAGAAGACCAAAAAAATAAAAAAAAATTAAAAAAGGCCTGTTAAATTGGCTACAATTAAAAACTGGTAAATGCTCTTGAAAACTTACTGTGGAAATCCCATGCAGTAATTTTTAGATGCTTTAAAGCTGGGTTTTGGTTCTATGTTTTGAAAGGATACCAATAACTTGCAAAGGAAGGCTTATTTGATTTTGTCATACTGCATCAATATTTCATGGAATAAACATGATGTTATTTTTGTCCATCATTTACTCCATATGGAGTCTTTTTATTGAAGAGAATTTTCTATGAGGAAGACAGCACACACCTCTAGGTGAACACTTCAGGAATTTATCAAGGGTTACCTGCACAACCAGCAAGAAAGCATGTAAAACATGTAGCTAATGTAAGATTCCTCAAGCAGAAGAGATCCACTTGCTATAAAGGTCTTGCTCCCAGCCCCCTCTCCCCCCCCCACACAAAACAAACAAACAAACAAACAAAAAAACACCACAACAGCAACAAAGAAACTTCTTATCTTGGTCTTCTGAAATACCCAGCAAATTACAAATTAAAAACATTGTTGGTATCACCTGGCACTTGATCATCCCATGTGTTTTTCATTGGGCTTTAAATGGGCATATCTTTGTGTAGAGAGGCTCCTAATTTAGCTGAAAATCTAATCAGAAATCCATCTGGCACAAATTCCCAATAAGTTACTAGGTGTGATTCATAAAAATCACATTAAGTGTTTCTGCAGGGCATTATTAGCACTTTTCTTGCATGCATTCAGAAATAAAACATAGCTCATTCTTATTCCAAAGCACTGGGCCAGTGCCATTATGCTAATGACAATGCTGTTTTGACAATCTGAGAAAATACATAGTTTCACCAGCTGAGTATGTTCCATCACCTGGTTGCACGCTGAGGAAGGAAAATGGAAAAAGATAATACCAGCCCTTTATAACAGGACACTGATAAACTCTTCCTACATCAGCTGGAAAGAGACATATCACGATCATCTGATAATCAAAAGACTTGTCAGGGAAGTAATTAACTAATACAAATACTTTACTAGGAAAAAGAATCTTAAAATATTAATGCTAGAACAACTCTAAACATATTTAGTATTCAGATCAGATTGTCTTTGTCAACAATTTTTCAAGTAAAATCTTTGCCTCTTACAAGTCAATTATAACATTCTGTTTAACTTGAATTGGGTCAGGATTTGAAGTGAAGAGATTAAATTGGTCTGTTGGACAGAATTTAAAACAAAAAGAAACAGGGAAAAGTTAATATATATTATGTTGCCTTCTGATATGCTGAAGTCATTTTGCTTTGGCTTTTTTTACTTCATAAAGCTTCATCATGAGGTTCATTTATAATGTCAGTGGAGCTGCAAGATGATGTTTCTCTTTTCTATTACTTTAGTAGGGCTACTATTATATTATTACTATTAGAATTCTTTTACTATAACAATGTTAACAATAATGAATAATGGAATAATAATGAGTAATAAAACACTCACATTTAATCAATATTTAAGCTTAAAACTTTTCCAAAACATTCATGTTAGTCATAAACATTAGTGTATGGAGAGTTCCAGAAATATACCAGAACACCGATGCATTTAACTTTTTGGGCCTTAAAAGGTCATTCGAGGAAATATAGTAGCTATCTACATAATTATGAGGAAAGAACTCCAAAGACTAAGTCAAAATTAACAAAATACACCAGGATATATCTCCACATTTTGTCCACAGAGTTAAAAGTGAAGAAAAAAAAAAGTGTCAGAAATCCAGATTATATGCTTAGCCATTTCTAGTTAAATCCTTAATCTTTACTAGTAAACACAATATACAGAAAACCCAATTTTTATTACACAGGTTTATTTAATAATGAATAATGATGAACATTTTTTATTAAATTAAGAAGCTGAATTATTCTTTCAGCTCATTTCTTAATGTATATCCTCAACATGAATCAGAGTAACCAAGTTCCCATGCAGAACAGCTAACAGGAAACAAGCAGCAACAAAGTCCTTATCTCTTCCATGCCTGATTTTACTTGGCCTTTTTGTTGTATCTGTTTTTTCTAACCATTTTGAATTAATAAACTGCAATTTGCTAAGAGTTATTGCTTTTTATGCAGCTGGAAAAGAAAAACAGATACTACTAGAGACTGTGCTTAAAGGCACTTAGAATGAGGACTTCACTTGGATTAGTACAATGAGATCTGCTGGTTTAGGGAAAAGCAGTTTACTGAAGTATGTCTTCCCTTGAGGCCAAATGGTCCAACATGCAACCAAGACATGAGACAACTCTCCTCTCCGCCCATTATTTTTATTTATTGCTTCTATTTGTTTGTCCAGCAGTGCTTTAATTACTTGATTTTGTATTAAAATATATTGAAATGCAGGACAGGTTGAACAGCACAGAAAACAGCTTGACACTTTAAAGCTCATCACACTATTGCTTTCATCAGTCTATACTCACTCCAGCGCTGTTTCTTTGTACTGGGTACAAGTAACCTTATGGCAGCCAGCTGTATGTAAATGGACATAAGTGCTGAGAGTGAGCCACGGGATCAATACAGCATGGAAAATGTAATCTCTCCCAACCTTTTCTCTTCTACTCACATTCATATGAACATTGTGAGTAAAGACCAGGAGGAGGTACAAGTACCTGCAGCAGGGAACGTATTTCCTTCACTGCTTTCTTGGCTCTAGGCAGCACCACTAACTGCAGACCCTGTGAAAGTCATGAATAAATGATCTCTCTTCATTCCACTAGCTGGGAAAAGAAGTCCCAGCTTTTCCATGTAACAATACATTTGAAAGAACTTAATTTGCTTTCTGGTTTGCAAGTCATGCTCTGAAGTTTTTTGTGGAGGAAAAAAAAAAAGAAAAAAAAGCTGAGATTTTGAATCATTTTCATGTTCCCTGGACAACCTGTAAGAAGTTTATAACTAAAAGGTAGAAATTGCTGAGAATTTCTGTGCTCTGCCACGCCACTCATATGGTTAATTTTGTATCTCCAGCACGCCAACAAGGCCTGATGGTTTTTATGTATCTTAGCTAGAGTATATTAGTGTTTTAGTGGTTTTGTTTGTTTGTTTTTAAATAATGGTTCAGTAGATGATCTTGCACACTTAGATAATTCCTTTTGACATGCAAAGCATTTATTTTTCTGCATTTCTGATTCTCTAAGGCTTATGAATTTTTGTTTGCCCATAATTATATTAATGTACAAGTGTTCTTTTTATTTTATTGTCATTAATTGTTAAATGTCTTCTCAAAAATAAAATCAGGAACACACTAGGGAAGTGCACAGCTATATTACGACCGTATTGCTTTAGTAAGGAGAGAAAAATAAGTTATTGTGCTCCTTTCAATTTTTATTGTCCTATGATGTAAAAGAATGATTATAACAATAAAAACAAAAGCTTAACATCTTTTTTAAAATTAATTAGCCTGAGCAGTCATGTATGGCTCTCTGAGAAAGGTAAGAATCAGTTCTTAGCATCATTTGCACTGTCTTAAAAATTCCCAGTTCCAACTCTAGAGGGTTATATTGCCAAAGCAAATCACTTATCATAGAATCATTAAATAGCTTTGCTTGGAACGGTCCTTAAAGATCATCTAGTTCCAACATCCCTGCGTTACTGCAGTGGTTGGTTCGGGGATGCCCCTGAAATGGGGATGATTTTTAATGGCTCATTCTATAACACTGAGCCAAGCTGCTTCCAGGAGAAGCTGTTCCTGAGGTTCTCTTCCACTCCCACGACATACTTCATTTTCTGAGGATGGAAATCAAGTTGTAGAAAACTAAATGCTCTACATCATTTAGGGATTCAGCCACCATGGGTAAATCTTCAATAGCTTCAGTTGGCATGTAAGTACTTTTTTCACATGTTCAGCAGCACAAAGACATTTTATCCAGCTAATATGTACTTCCTGGATTCCCAGAGAGGTGCATTCATTTACTCTGTGTAGGATAACATATTTTCCTTTATTTTTTTAAAGGTCTCCTGACTTCACATAGTGCTAGGCTACTACATAAGGTATTGGATCTTCTCAGCTCCTCACACTCTTCAGTTTGAAGAATTAAGTTCTGCTCAAGCTGTGCAGGTGCATTAGCACATGGAAACTCAGACTATTTCTTCCCATAGGGGCTGAATGCAGGAAGAGGACAGAGGCAAAGCTTACAAACAAGCCAACAACTTCTGACAGAGTTCAGTGCTGCAGACAGGAAGCCTAGAGACCTTTCTGTATTTCCATATCTGGACAAAGACATCACACAATGTTTCTTGTGCAGCAAATGTAACTGCTAGATTAAAAATAATTGGATGAATATCATCCCCTGTTCCCCCTCCCCCCCCCCCCCCCCCCAATAAATCATATTGTTTAAATGTTTTATTGTAGTCTATTTTAATTCAGTTCCTTCTTTTTCTTGTGAAATTAGAATTTCTGATTTCCCTCATATTCATTTTCCTCCCTTCAGAATGTCTTACTTCACATGCACCAGTCAGCAGGGAAGCAGGTATACGACGCATACCATGCATACATATTTTTTTTTTAATAGCAACACTTCTGGCGAAAGCTAAATGTCGAGTTGTACTGCAGTTGTATAGCCAGTGGTGTGACATTCTCAAACCAGCAAATACATTGAATTGATAATTAATTCAGCTTTAAAGGATTTGACTCAGACCCTTAACTCATGAAAATCAATGCATTTCCACAGCGACTGAAGAAGCTATGGCTATTTACCTTCTTTGCAGGCCCTAGACCTCTGTAATAAATCTGACATTTACATTTTAAACATCATAAATCCACAAAAGTGTCCTTAACTTTGCAAGAATGTTTCAGTATCATGGAGGGGTCACAGTGCTTATGCCCTAAATCAGGAAAACAATTAACCACTAGACTTTTTGAGGTCATCCATGTGCAGGAAAGTAATTAGGTCTAGATCCTCACAGATAAAAAATTAGCTGCCAAAAAGTACAGATGGAATTTTCAAATAATGCTTAATAAGGTAAAATGCCTAACTTATATTGATTCCTTTGACTACCTGACCTTTAGAGCTTAATTTTAAGCTTCCCCATTATGGCTTAAGTGTGTGAAAACTTGCGTATGTGCTTGAATGCATTTCTTGTAGAAATATTCTTCCTTAGGTCAAATCTGAAAAATAATCATCTTAGGCCAAAAGACAGAATATGCAGTGATCATTGTGAATTGGAGAGGGATTTTCTTGGTGTGTTTTGAGCAACAGCAAGCTGAACAATGTCCTTTTCCAACTGAGATTAGTTCAGGGGCAACAGCTTTCGAATGAGTTATTTCAGACATAAACACATGTCATTCCAAAAGAAAAATACCTACCCCTGGCTGTGGTCTGTGAAACAAGATGGATTGCTAGTCTTTAGATAAAACTCCATGCTTCTGTTTAACTGAGTTCCTCTCTTATTTGCCATGCTTATCTTCTTCTGCTCTTATGTTCTGCAACCCCCTGCAGTGGCACTACTAAATATCCATGATGAGCTGAAGAAAGGCAGGATGTAGAAAGATGGAATACAAGTTCTCAGAAATTCAGGATAAATTTGCTTGGCTATGTAGGGAGGAAGAAATCCACTGTTTAATGAACTGTTGTTATGGACTGTAGTGACCCAAGATAAATTGGAATTGCTGCATTGTACTTTAAACTGAGCAGCCTGGCTTTTTGCTAATATAAGAGTTTTGACACTGTATGTCCAACAAACTCTTCTGAGTTCACCCAGGAGGTCAAGAGTTCATTTCTTTTTGTACTCTGTGTTTTCCAGTTCTCAGTTTAGAAAACCCACCCAGGAATAATAATATATGACTATGTAAACACAAAGAAAAAGTTTTCCTTGGTGGTAGGAACATGAATGAGACACACTATTTAACATTTGTTACCTATCATGCATACAAATATATATCCTGGAAATTTCTTATCTCTTTGAAAAGTAGTTTTAATTTTAAAAGGTTATTTTCAAAATACCCACGTTTGAACTCTGGATTTACCTGTTCAATCCTTATTCAATAGTCTTCCTTATTGCCAGATGAATTTATCTGTTTGTAGGTATATGGTATCATCCATTTAGAACTTGAATCACATATACGTTATATGATGAGCAACAAAGGGGGTGCTAGCTTGGGCATCTTAAATAAATAAAAGATTAGTTGCAGCTCACAGAAAATCAGCCTCTTTGGTTAGGATGACTGAAGAAGCAAAACAATGGTAGAAGAACTGAACGAGGAAGCCAGGGACAAGGAAGACAGGTAGGACTGGGAAACCCCTAGGCAAATTAACAGTAATCTTTCAGTCTAATGTTTATGGCCTCCATTTCTGAGAAGTGATGTAAGACAGGGGAATAGCTACAGTGTTTGTAATTTTCAGGAAAGGAAAAGCAAGAGGAATGAATATATAAAAATATATATAAAAACTGAATATATAATATGAATGAATATATAAACTGAATATATAATATGAATGAATATATAAAATATATATAAAAAACACATATATATGTGTTTTTTTGTTTGTTTGTTTTCTTGGATTGCAATGCAAAGCATAGGAGGTTCCAGTTCTATCTACATAGAACTAGTACAAAGATTCATCTCAACCAAGTAAAGGCCTCGTGGTAACATATTGTAATTTTATAGTAAACTGAAGGAGGGTGAACAGTAAAAAGTATTTTACAATGTAGTAGATTAACCTCAATTTTGTAAAATAGCTGAATTTCTCTAGAGGGATGCAAATTGTCTATGTTTGTACATAGTCTATTACATTTAACAAAGAAAAATATGTTTATTCCCAGGTGTTGACAGTTTACCTTGAACATCTGTAGAGCAACATGCTATTAAGTGCTTAAAAAGCTGGTTGAGAAAGTTAGATTTTAAATCTTGCCAAAAGGGGACCGAAATTTGTGAATGGAAGTTGAAAACATGGGAGGATCTATACAGTGCGTGGTCTGTTTTCAAGTTTGATTAGTCTTCCACATTTGCAGAAAGCATGGAGCTTTGTACTTTTTGCAAGCCTGCTGAGAACGTATTAGACAATACAGATTTTCCAAATCTGTATTTGGAAATATACTGAGAGTGCTAAAACATCTTGGAAGTACATTTGCGTTGTATTATATTCACTTTTCTGCTCTGATTGCAAAGAGTACAAAAGTATTTACTTACTATGGAAATAGGAAAACAACACACACACACACACACAAAAACAAAACAAAACAAAACAAAAAAGCCATTGAAGTTAAATCTATATCTGCTTTGTAAAACTTGGGTAGAATTATTATGACTGGACTGTAGGCAGTTTTGAATGGTATGAATGTTCTGTCCAATACAGTATGCCTCTTTCTTTCATGGACTGATAGATTTGTATTTTGCTAACCCAACTTATTCTTTGGAAAAGAAACCAAATCAAATGGTTTGACTGGTTCTTACATATATTTGAAATGTTTCACCAGCACTGTAGATTATTTTGTGAAACACCTTTTCACGTGTTGCACATTCTTATTACCTGTACTGACACTGTCAAATATGAGGAGAAATCCTGTACCAAAAATTCTTTTCAAAAGAATAAGTGAAATAGAAAAGAATTAGAAAATAAAATAGGCACTCGTATCTTTACTGCTTATAGTGAAACACTTATACATGCCAGCTTTGATGGAATTCTAATTCAGATTTATTACTAAAATCTGCAGCTCACTGAAAAATGCAGTCAAAAGAATAAATAAAGAGCAATGCATGGCAAGTAAAGATGTCAGAAAGTAAAATGTCTCTTTCTAAAAGCCTGCCTTTTTCACAAGCCTTTTCATGAACTTTTTATGAAGTTTCTAATGTAGACCAAAATAATTAGAGAAAAATGACCTTGAGGTTTATGCTGTGTGCAGAACAGTGACTTGTCCAATCACTGTAGGAAAGGGTGACAGATTGTGATTGATGTTTTCAGAAGAACTACAAAGTGAAGTGTATGAAAGGTACCTTAGCTTTCTAACCATGTATGACAAATGCAAGCACTGTGAGAAGCTCTTTATCCCCAGATGCTGTGAAAGCACATAGCAAATTTCATATGGATGAGCCTATGAGAAGACTATCTAAAGAGCTAATCTAAAATCTCATTTTCAGAGTTGATTCTCGTGTTTCAGAAGAGAACATATCCCTGAATATAGATCCTATATCAGGAGGATTAGGACGTCAGTGATTAATATGAATTTCATTTTTAGACATGTCGTGGGATTGCTGTGGAATATATAAAACACTAAACTTGTTGAACAGCATGTCCCTTTTCAATTACAGTTTTAATGAAGAAATGACTTTTACAAGGAAAAAAAAAAAAAAAAACAAAACTCTTATGAGCTTAATATTATATATTTTTTTTATTTTTTTTTTCTTCTGTCCTTCAACTAGGTATATTTGGTTGTTCTTGATGAAACAATAACATATTCATTATTTTCCTTGGTTGCACCATTTTATTTGTTTATTTATTTATTATAATGAATGTACAAATTCTTGTTTCTTCTACCTTTATTTACCTCCATTAGTACCTAGGGAAATGGAACTGTTTCAATGAAGTCTAGGGACAGGCTTTAGAAACAAAAAGAATGGTTGTTTCTTACCTAACTCCCAACCAAGGGGCTGAGTATCCTGTCAGTCTTTAAACTGACTTTTAATCTAAAATCTATCCCAAAGCTCTGATACTGAAGTTGTGGCTGGTGAAAAGCTGCTACAGTGCTAAGCTTGATGATCTCTTGAATGGCAAGAAGAAATATGGACCACTAGTCCACTTGTCAGCATCACCACCCAAACCATTGATTTCCTTCCAGAGGTATGCTCCAATACTTCAGAGCAACGTTAAAACAACAACTATAATATTAACATCTCTATTGAGTGAGACTGTTGACTGGCTTAGACTTTCCAGAGCAGCACTGACTTGTGTATGTTCTTTATACAGGCTTCAGGTGCTTCCCAAAGGAAAAAGAATGTAACCTCTAGCCAAGTTTATGAACACTGACAACTTTCAGGAAAAAAAAAAAAAAAAAAAAAAAAAAAAAAAAGATTTCACACATTTACAGTATGCTCAATTTCTGCAATATGTATTTTGTTCAAGTAGTATGATATCAAAATGATTGGACTTATATTTGATTCACAACTATGATACTTAAAGGCCGACTTCTAATTATACTAGAAATCTTTTGACTGAGAAAGGCATTACTAAACATAATAAGTAATTCCCTCCACTGCTTTCCTTTAAGTGTGCAGTGTGTGAACTGATGTGAAATGCAGAACATAAATTCCCATTCTGTTGTTGCCCATTCATTTTAATTCCATAATGAATTCTCCTCATTCATTTCCTGAGTGCCCCTTTACTTAGCCTGTCTGTACCCTCCATTTTTTAAATTAACATGCAAGTGAAGATGGAGGATGTTTTCAGCTGAGGGAAATGTTACCACAAGGAAAGTTCATGAGTCTTCTCCCTGATTATTTGCCCTCTGGATTCTGTAAATAGAGCAAAACAAATGCTTCAGATCATTATATTAAATATTTTAAGTTTTATTACACTTTCTGAAATTTTGTGTACTTATCTTCCTTCAAAATAAGAATGAATATTTTTGAGTGAAAAATCCCACTCTGTGAAATATTAATGGTAAGGATGTAGTACACAGTTATGAATGTGATAAAGGCCAGGTTCATGTGGTCAAAAAGGTATTGAAAGTCACAGTCATCATTTCATAAATGGTGCTGGTGTTTGAATGTCAATCACCAGGGAGTTATGATTCACATCTCTTTTCAATACATTTTACTCCATTCACAATATAAGAAACCAATGAAACTGCAGGACACCTTTTCCACATAATGCACTGAAATTGCCTTTGAAAACACATGTACAAAGTGCACATGCATGGTCTTTTATTTTGCAGTTGTGGCTTAGATGTAAATGTAGAAAAGATACCACATACACAGACATTCTTAGAAAAGAATCTAAGCCAGTTTGGTCATCTTTTTAAGTATCAGAAAAAAAATGATTTTTATGTACAAAATGGATAGATAGATAGATAGATAGATAGATAGATAGATAGATAGATAGATAGATAGAAAGAAGACAAGAAATGATGTTTTGGTTAGAATCATATAATCGTAGAATCATTAAGGTAGGAAAGACCTCCAAGATCATCTGGTCCAACCATACTACCAATGTCACCCACTAAACCATGTCCCTAAACACCATGTCCAACGTCTTCTTAAACACCCCCATGGACAGTGATGCCACCACCTCCCAGGGCAATCCATTCCATGCCTGACTACTCTTTCTGAGAAGAAATGTCTCTTACTTTCCAATCTGAACCTCCCTTGGTGCAACTTGGGGCCAACTTAACTAGTTCTATCACTAGTTATCTGTGAGAAGAGTCTGACCCCCAGTTCCCCACCACTTCCTTTCAGGTAGTTGTAGGGAGCAATAAGGTCTCCCCTGAGCCTCCTCTTCTCCAGACTAAACAACCCCAGTTCCCTCAGCTGCTCCTCACAGGACTTGTGTTCCAGGCCCTTCACCAGCTTCATAGCCCTTCTCTGGACATGCACCAGGGCCTCAATGTCCTTCCTGTAGTAAAGGGCCCAAAACTGAACATAGTACACACAAGAGATCCAGCATAGAACCTCTCCTTGTTGCTTCCTCTATCAATTGGAGAAGGAAGTTATCATCAATGCATTCCAGGAGCCTCCTGGATTGCCTGTGCCCTGCTGTGCTGTCCCTCAACAGATGGGACTTCAACAGGGTGGTTGAAGTCCCCTATGAGGACCAGGACTTTTGAATGTGAGGCTGCTTCCATCTATAAAGGGCCACATCTGCTTGGTCCTCTTGATCAGGTGGCCTGTAGTACAATCCCACTATAATGTCAACCATCCCTGTCCTCCCTGTAATCCTGACCCATAAGCTCTCTGTCAGCTCCTCATCCACCCACAGGCAGAGTACTCCAGCTGCTTGTTGACTTAAAAGGCGATGGCCTCTCCTTGTCTCTCCTGCCTGTCCTTCCTAAAGAGCCTATATCCTTCCATTCCAACATTCAGTCATGTTCAGTCACTGCTTCCAATGGAAGCAATCTCATCGTGTCTCCGTAATAACAATAGGTCATAGCCCTGCAGGATTGTGTACATCTCTAACTCCTTTTGGTTATTCCCCATACTATTTGCGTTAACACATTTAAGTTGTGCCCAGATGAAGCTCACTTAACTGCCTGGAGTGGCTGGTATTCCTTTGTGCTGCTCTTCAGGTGTGCTCCCGCTGACCTGTGACCTCTAGGCTCTGGGCGTCTATCACTGGCACTGTCGTCAAACTGGGAGTTGCGGGATGAATGGAGGTTCCTGTCCCCTGGCAGCTCTAGTTTCAAGCCCTCTTCAGCACTTTGGCAAGCTTATGACCAAAGATGCTCTTCCCCTTCAGCCCCCAGCAGATCAGGTTTCCCATGGTCTAAGCAGCCAAAACCCTGTCTGTGAAACCAGTCCTGCAACCATCCATTGATTTGGTAAATTTGTCTGGCCCTTTCAGTCCCCTCCCCTTGACTGTCAGGACTGATGGAAAAACTACCTGTGCTCCTGATTCCTTTATTGCTGCTCCCAGGGCTCTGTAATCCCTCTTGACACTCCTCAGACTGCTCCTGGCAGCATCATTTGTTCCAATGTGAAACAGCAGCAGTGGATAATACAGAGGCAGTGGATAACAGCAATTATCCCATCATCCAGATTATTCATGAAGATGGTGAACAGCGTGTGGCCCAGGGGGGACCCCTGGGGTACCATAGTTGTTACAGGCAGCAATCCTGAGTAAAGACCATTGTTCTCCATGTTCTGAGCGTGGCCTGTTAGCCAATTGCCTACCCACCCAGAGGACCTCTCTAACTGCTTTAAAACTATTGACTCTACTTCTTAACTATATAAAGGTTTCTCTATACAGAGAAACTGACTTTCCTAGAACAGAATAGCTCCTATTTACACTCTGTTTATGTGGGAACAGATTTTTTTTTCTTCCAGAACAGTTAAGAAGGTGTGTTTTCATTCAACCCTATGGGCTTGCTTTTCATCCAGACTACATCACCCAGAGTATCCTCTGATTTCTCTCCATTGGTGCCCCTGGTGCACTGCAGGGACTGTAAGAACCCACAGAGGGGCTGTGGTGATTTCTGTAGGCCCAAGATGTCAGGTTCATAAATCCCTACAGGTTATCTCTTGTTCAGACTCTGGTACTCATTTTTGTACAGCTCAGAATAGATTAAGAATGGATTATGGGCTCACAGTAAATTATGGAGTTGCAACAAATGACTTTAATTTTACTTCAGTCACACATATCACATGGTATTAGTGAAACTTAACACAGCTTCCCCAGCTCATTCATAAGATGAAAAATACTTTTGTAAATAGCATTTTCTGTGGTCACGTTATCTCTCAACTGTGTATGCAGACTGTGCCAAAAGCTTTTATATTTTCTTCTTTCTTTCACGTTAAAAAATATCCAAAGCCTTGAGTACTTCTGAGCCTGACATGTGGAGAAACATCACTATGTGCACTTTAGGTGTGTGTGGTTTTTTTTGTTTGTTTTGTTTTGGTTTGTTTTCAGCAGCCCCTGTGGTGCTGAGAAAAATTTCCATGCTGCTTTAATGGATGACATTTCTCTCTGTAAGTTTTCCTTGAAAATAACCTGTAGAAAATAATTGCTCTGTCTTCATTCTCATACAACTTCTGACAATGTGTAAATGTTCAGAAAGCAATTAGGAGTCAAGTTTGGCAGGAGAGGAGTAGAGCTTACTGTTAACTACATAAACAGAAAAAGTCAACTATTTGAGTTTTTTGAAGCTTATGAAAACATCTAATCTCACAATAGACACGCTTAAAGTTGTATTAGATATTAACATAGGCATTCATTGGCATTCCTTCTTGTAAGAACATTAAATTAGCCTTGCAAATTGTTAGAAGAATTTACTGACCCCAACCTAAAGGGTCAGGATGGATGGTTTCCACTATGAAAATATGTTTTCAATATCTAATAAGATATCTTTCTATTCATTAAGTGGTCCTAGATATAAAATCATAATGTGACTTGCTTCTTCATATTTTGCCACTTAGGGGTGGTAATATCATAAAATATAAATGTTAATCTGGATTTGATGGTTAAGATTGTGTTAAATGGAAGTTTTTGCCATATCAGAAATAAATAACAAGTGAAATGTTTAGAACCAGATGAGTTTCTGAAAAAACAAACAAACAAACAAAAAAACAAACAGAGAAGGTTATTGAAGATTTCAGAATGGACAACTGTCAGACAGTCAGTAATCCTGGTTCTGCTGGGTTTCTCAGGATTCTTTAATTAAAAGACAGATATTCTTTAAACTCTAATAATATCTTGTCATATATCTTCTGGACAAGTTTGTGAAGTAGCATACTTACACCCTCAGTTTGGATAGTCATCATTTTCCACATATAAATCCACACTATGGAATTTTTTGAACTTTTTTGCTTCCCTGCACTGGCAGGTTGTGGTCCACCTTACTGTCTGAGATATCACCAGATATAATTCCAATAGCATCAGTAGTTTTCAGTTTCTAGTTCTCAAAACTGCTTGAATTTGTGTACATTTTTCTGTTCTGTCTCACTACTATTCTATAATCCCAAGAATATGAAACTGTTGGGATAACTATTCTGTTTTGTTTTGTTTTGTTTTCAGCTCTATTCTCTGCTGTTATGAATCTTTCTTTTCCCTGGGAGACACCCTATAACGTTTTCTTAATTATTTCAGTGCACAATCCTTCTTGATGAGTCTAGAGACCTGACATATTTTGATTCATTTGTGCTTTCTTCCTCACTCTAATACACTTAAAAGTTTTTTATTCCCTTCCTCTACCCTCCCTTCCCAATTTGTTAACTAATGGCATATTTAGCTTATATGCTTGGCTTTGGGGCAGAAGTTCACTATTTTCTATCCATTCTATTATCCTTATTATTATACTTTATTGCCCAAAGCTTATTTTCCAGTGTCAATTATGGTTCTGACTGCCATACCTTCAATTGCATCTGTTTCTTACTTACTTAATAAGTATTGCATTTGTTTGCAGAGTAGTAGCCCATTCATCTTCTGCTGCAATGCTTTCTGCTGCTCCCATGAAAAATTTCCCTGAGCTAGTTGTGCTGCTATCAATCCTTTCTTCGTACTATACACAGTCTTCTGACACCTGAAAACTCCTGCTCAGCTGGACTCAGATGGAGTTATTGGCAGCCTTTACCTCTTTTCCAGATGCCACTTATATCTTGGGGATGGCTACAGCCTAGGAACTTTATATTGTGTCTTAGTCTTCCTGAGCTCCACTCACTTTGCCATTTCCATTCCTCTTTCTTCTAGTCTTTCAGATATCAGTCACAACACGATATGACTATTGCCAGTTTTTTCTTAATCCTTCTGCCTACAACCAGGCAGGTAGATCTTTTTTGATCCATAATTTGCAGTTATTTTATTAATGATTTTGTAATAGTAACTAATATTATAATTTGATTCTGCTTCTTTCCAGCAACCTGTGAGATGTAGTCAAGGATTCTAATGATTATAGGACCTTCTTTTAGGGATACTTAATCCAGTAAACGTTAATAAAACTTTTCTGTTCATCAGTAAATTCTCTACTTATTGTAACAGCATTTTTTTTCTGCTTATAGTCATTGTATTTTGTTTCTAACTATATATTTACATTTCATTTACACACAGTATTAATCTCTTTCATGCTTGTTTGTAATTGTTTGACATTTACCCTTTTGGTCTCAGCTGAATGAAAGTTATTAAAAATCACCATGTTCTTCAGAACAAGGTGTTGTGGGTAAATAAAGCATGAAGGCATGAACACTTTTCCTTCTTTTATTTATTTATTTATTTATTTATTTATTTATTTATTTATTTATTTATTTATTTATTGGTGCCCACTGCTGGCAGGTATGAAAACAGATTGCTTTTTATTTGAATATTTAAGTAGAGCTAGTTAGATTTCGTCCAGTTTCTCCAATCTTCTACTCAAAACCAAGGAATGTGAAATAGATCTTTTTTCAGCATCTAAAATTGATCTGTTTGATATCACTTCTCATTTGAACTGCTGGATGATGGACCATAATACCCAGATTTCCTCCAGAGCTCCACTACTAGATTACTTTGAAATGCTTGTCAAAAGAACAGATACATATATATTTTAGATTTTATTTTTAAACAGAAGCTCCTGATAATGAAATTATCTTTCTGCTCACACACGCTTGTTCTATCATTCAAACCATACATGGTATATCAAAGTATCTATAGTTCTGACAAATCTATCAGCCTAAAACAAGAACGAGGCAAAAGGTCTGGCCTGGTACAGAAGCCTTAACTCATACTGAAGCACAATAAGGACAGTGAGGATACAGAGAATTAGCATAGATTCCCTGTGCCAGTGCTAAATTTTGCTTGTAAGTGTTATATTAAACATTTAGAAGTACACTTTCAAAAATGCATAGCGCTTTCACTGCAAAATTCTCAGTGACACTAATGGGCATCACATGACTCATTTCCCACACACAGCTTTGAACATCCGTCCTACTCTGTGCTGTACAGTTTCTTTTGCCACTGTCATCATTATATTTCTCAGAATTTTCCAGTAGTTCCTGAAGCTCAGTGGAACACTTTTTCACTTTTTTTTTTTTTTTCCCATGAATAACTTGTTATTTGACTTATCCTCTTATTTGTTTCTTTATAATTTAAGTTTTTTTAATGCCTGAAAGTAGCCTGAAAGTAGCTCCTACAACAAATTAACTTTAGGGACACCAAACTCTTCACTTAAAATTTTAATAGAAATAGACAACTTAAGTAAAGAATTGAATACAAAAAGTGTGCCGTTTTTCTGTATTGGGTTTACGTGGCAAGGGCTTGGTAGCAGGGGGCCTTTAGGGGTGGCCTCTGTGAGCAGAGCTCAGCAGCTGCCCCATTTCAGATCAGAGCCAGCTCCAGTTGGCTACAAAGGGACCCACCACTGGCCAGAGCCAAGCCAGGGAACTACACTGGGTGGGCCTCTGGGATTTAAGAAAGGGAAATAAACTGCTGTACAATGGAAGCTGGGAGAGAGAGGACTGAGAACCAGCCCTGCAGACACCAAGGTCAGTGCAGCAGGAGGGCAGGAGGTGCTCCAGGCAAGCAGCAGAAGTTCCCCTGTAAAGAGGCAGAGCAGGAGCAGGCTGTCCCACTGCAGCCCATGGGTCCCACATGGAGCAGATCTCCACGCTGCAGCCCGTGGAGGAGCCTCTGGTGGAGCAGGTGGATGTGGTCTGGAGGAGGCTGAGGCCCATGGAGAGCCCCCACAGCAGCAGGCCCTGGGCCTGTAGCCTGTGGAGAGGAGCCCACACAGGAGCAGAGGGCCTGGGGGGAGCTGCCACCCACCCGTGGGGGACCCGTGCTGGAGCAGTTTGCTCCTGGGGGATGGACCCCGTGGTACGGAGCCATGTGGGAGAAGTGCTTGAAGAGCTGCTGCCTGTGGGCAGCCCCAGGCTCAGTTCTGGAAGGACAGCATCCCATGGGAGGGACCCCATGGGGAGCAGGGTCAGGGAGTGACCATGAAGTCACTCCCTGGTGTGACTCCACTCATGGGTGGAGATGAAGTGTTAGGGACTGGCCACAGCCCCCATTCCCTATTCACCTGCACCTCTCGGGTGGAGCTAGTAGGAGGGTATCAAAACAAACATAAGAATCAGTACCAGTACATTTTGAAAATTTCAGACATTGTTTGTCTGAAACATATGAACTATTTAAATGGCACAAAGACTGTCACTGTCACACAGTGAGGTATGGAACTAATGAGATTTTAATCTTTAGTTCCCTGAGGTCTTCAATGATTTTTTGATTTGGTGCAAAGGAGTTGGGCAGTTTTTACAACTGCATTATCCTAAGAAGTAAAACTAAAAGGATGCACCATGCTTCTCCTTAGTCTAGGAATCATCCATACTTCTGAATATTTGCTTACTGCTTTGCAAGAAATGCCATAAATAAATAAATAAATAAATAAATAAAAATGTAGATAATGCTGCTAATAGAAAAGATATGTATAGCTCAGATCACACACTTTGTGAATTTGAAGATAGACTTTTTCCCCACTTGCTGTCCTGACAACAGGCTGATAATATTCTTCCAAACACCAAAACATCAATAACAACAACAAAAAAAACCTTAGCTCTCAATACCCCCAATAACATGGTGGAGAAAAATAGTGCCCTGGCATTTCAAGAGGTAGATTTTAAGCGTTTCTGGAAGCGCCAAGTAAAATACTTTTTCTCAACTAGGCGACTACCTTTTGCTTGCTCAGAGGTCTCTATTCAAGAATTAGGTGAGCAAAGCTGATGAATAGGATAAATTGCTTCAAGTGAAAGTGACAGCTCACATGCATTAAACCGATCAAAAAGATATTTTCTCTCTCTTTATTCATGGGATGCAAATTGTGCTTTAGGAACAAAGATTTCTCTGCATAGTGGGGTGGAAAAGAATCCAGAACTTTTAAACCCAGGGAGTCTTTGAAAGCTATTTTAAAAATTGTTTTTTCCTGCAGGATTCTACCAAGCTTAATGAACCTAGTGGGCTTGGCAGGCTGTCCTGCTGGCTCCTACAGCCTGTGGGAAGTGTGGTTAGTCTGGAGCTCATCCATCTCCATGGTGCGTCTCAAAGTAGCAGCTCCACCAGATGTGCTAATGGAGCAGCTCTGCCAACCCACTTGATAAACACTTAAATTTTTTAATTCCTTGCCTGCTAAATTACTCTTGTACACTTAAAGCAACACTCTCTCCCCATCCCCAGCACACAGATACATGCTAACATGCTATTTATTCTCCTTCACAGAAAAACTTCTATAATTATTTTTAACAGCATTCTCTTGTTTCAATTCAGAGGCTGATATGTAATAAGTTGAATGGCTAGGAAGCAGACTTACCATTGCTGTATGAAAGTGGAATACAGAGATACAAAAACAAACAAACAATCAAAAAACAACAAAAGAAAGACACACACACACACACAAAACAAACACACACAAAAACAAGCAATTTGTTTAGTCCTGTAAATCTTATTAGAAGTCACTAAGTCTTATTAATCACCGTAAGACTTTCAAGTCTCACACAAATGAAGGAAATCTGTAGGAAGTAAGATTAAACTGAGGTATACTGTGGATCATTTTTATTTTCACATGAAAAGAGACCACTGATTTTAAAGCTCATATCAGAGGCAATATTGGCCCTATCTAAAAGATATTTCAGACTGCAGAAAGATTTCATGATCTCCCCCAGAGCTGAATATAGGAATTATAGAATAATTTACTTGCAGAAAACATTGTGTTATTGTAAACCCAAGTAGACTCCATCTGTAAGCTCTGCAAATCCCTTTGTCCTCTCAAGTTCCCTTGCTGCTTACCTGTCCTTCAGTAACCTTTCTCTTGGGTTTGGAGCAAAGTTCATACATGACCTTGATCTGTGCCCATTGTAATCATTGGCAATACTTTCACTGATTTCAGTGAAGAATAATAAGGCCTTATAACATGTTAAATAAATAAATAAATACCCAGGAAATTTCATTTCATGCATTTCTACAATATAAGAAATGCACATGTATGTGCAGGAGCAGTGCAACAATATTCCATCAGTAACTTACACTGCAGCCCAAAAGCACAAAGGTGATCTTTCTCTCTGAGTTTTTCCCCTGATTGTGGGAGTATATTAAAACAGGTTTAGTCTCAATAACACAGGAAGTGAAGTTGGAAAAAAGAAAAAAAAATATATATATAGGGAGAAATACCTATGCATAAACTTGTGACATGTGACACATGGTGACTTAAATAGCCATTCCTGAGTTCTTGGCATGACTTTATGTTCCTATATTAATGCTTGGCAAACACAGATAAAGAAATAATTTACATGTTTTCAATGGCTAGGCTTCAGAAGTACAGGAAGGTGCATGACCTATTTCAGTACAGTATTTTTATAGTTTCACTTCTGTAAGAACGTCTAATATGTCACTGCACACTACAGACTAAAACTTCTAGAAAGGAGTACAGCCAATGTGTGAGAATGTGAGGCGCTTTGAAGCTCTTTTGTAAGTTTTTTCTGTCACTCCAGTGTTGGGTTCTGGCCTCTGCATTTTTTAGTTAAACATAGTTTCACCGGATTATGAACCAAAGAGATTGCAGAGCTTGGAGACCTTTGAATAATGGAGAAGAGGTGAACTGAAAAATTGGATTTCTTCAAGCTTCATGGTCCAAGAGCTCAACCTAACCTAAGTAGCCATCTTTATCCCCTTACCTCTTTTCTTTCTATCAGTTGCTACATATGGTCAAACCACTTTGGACAGACACTGAAATTTTCCTATTTCAAAATCTAACAAATTACAGGGTCTGTATCTTTTGAGGAGTGAAAATTAGACATTTTGATCTCACAGTCAAAGAGCATTGAAGATATAGGACGTGAGCAGAAACACTAGACCACTTAAGCGGAATGGAAATGGCTACCGTTTTGTTTTAAACATAGTGCTATATAGCTCACTGAATCAAATAGACTGTGAATTACTGGGGAGGAGCTCCTGGAGGATTTTTTTTTATTATTATTTTTATTTTTTATTTTTGTTAGTGACTGACCAATATGTAAAGTATGTTAAGTATGTTGACAAATGTTGACAAATCACATCTGTGATCCGTATGGAAAAATATATTGAAGTTCAGAAGAACAGGAGAAGAAATTCAGGCTATATTGATTTTGTTGCCATCATTATTAACTAATTGTAGGTGTATGTGGAGTATGATCTGCTTGGACCCGAGCTACTTGTGGCAAAAGTATTTGCTAGAATATTCTTTTTCTGGAATGAATGAGTGATATAAAACCTGTACCATTCTGTCCCTCTTAAACTCTACTGGGTAGTGAAAGAAATTTTATATGCCTGATCTCAACCAGTATGAAGAACCACATTCGTGGAAAGACTTTTATTTTATTCTCTTACATTATGCTTCAAACACCAGCTGAGGTTCTGGTTTCGCATTGTAACAACTTTTTCCAGACCATATCACGTCTCCTTGATTTACTTTTAACAGATATCATGTGGGCAATTTTAACCAATGCTATGTAAGGAGGAAGTGGTATCCCCAGATATACTAGGGAAGTATACAAGATGTTCCAGAAAAGAGAAAAATACGTTTACGTACTGTCTTCTACCTAAGAAGTATGACAAATCTGCAACTGCTTCTTAGAAAAAACTGTCTGTATAGGAATCTGGGAGAACCAACTGTCCTGCAGCTTCCGTAAGGCTAAAGAAAAAATGTATTTGCAGGCTGTCTGCAGGTTGGTCTCTACTAAAGTGTATCCCTTAGCTACATCCAGCTGTGTCCCTGTGACAACACAAGTGCACGAAAAAATACTGATTTTGTTTTATCTGTTGGCTAAAATGAGTTACAGGGTGCTGTGCAGTTTTTTTTTTCAAGCTGGGAAGTCCAGACAAAGAAATTTCAAATTTGGAAGTTTCATGTCCTTGCATGAACCTAAGGCACTAAATTGCTGTAATTTACTCTGTGAAGAATAGAAGATCTGATCTTCTGATCCTCACTCATGCTGATGGCTATAGGCTCACTAAAAGGACAAATGTTCTCTGTGCCAGTTATGAGGACATAAATACATTTCTTATAACACAGATTTCAAATAACAGTAATACTAAAGGTACTTCTGAAACAAAGGGCAGATTAAATAGAAAATTGGTCTCACAAACATATTATCAAGATATTGGGCACACAGAGCTCTCACCAACTTGAACAGCATCTTTGTGTGCTCAACATCTCTAAAATCAGGCTCTGGATTAATTTCACTGGCTGTTGAATTAAAATGCAAGTTTTGGCAGAGACCTCTTAAGAAGAATGATCAAATAATTACAGCAGTGCAGCTTTAAAACAGGGGGACTGAATGGTGAATTATTTTTATTTTAATTATTTTTTTAATGAAAGGTAAATGTAGCAATAGAGGGGATTCTCAGCAAATAAGAGGAGAAAAAGTTGTAATGAGGAAGCTTGAAGGAGTTGTCAAAGTCAACTTTGTAAATTTTTCAATAAAGTTTAAACATACTGAGGACCCAAACTACTACAAACCCTGGTGTTCTTGACCACCCCGTGTTTCTTAGCAGCAGATTAAAGTTAAAAGAAGGAAAAATCATTTAAAACTCTGACAAGTTTTATCCTGCTATCCTATGTCTTCTCACATTAGCTTGTATTTTATGTGATGTGACTTGGTATGTGTTAACATAATGCAGCAAAACATGATGTAAAATGATGTGGCAAAGTGGAAATTTTGAAAAAAATAATTTTAAAGACACCAGAAGGTTTGCTCTGCCTGGGGGATGATGGACCACCTTCTTCTTCTACCTTCTAAACTTGTTAGTACATCACGGGCTTTTCAAATGACTGAAGAATTACGACTTACTGAAAGTGTAATTATAATAAAAAAAAAGCTCAACAGGACATCATCTTCAACACAAGAAGAGCAAATAATGTAATGTAGAGGCACATAGCCCTGTATTAATGTCTCAACACATCTCTGCACAAATACAATAACATACTTGAATGTCTTTAACATTACTATTATGGATCAAAACAAAAATAAGAGTGGGGACTGTTAGTGTTAGGTCAGAGGTTGGACTCAATGATCTTGAGGTCAATTCCAACCTAGAAATTCTGTGATTCTGTGAAAGGAGTACTGAGACAAATGCACTGGTTCCAGGAAAATGGAAGCAGGTTGCAACTGATTAGCTATAGGTGTTTTATAATGTTGGGGGCTCAAAGCATAAAACCATATAAAATGGTATAAGGTGTAATGATCTCAATCAATGTTTAAAAAAAATAGGAAAAGAAAAAGTAAACCTTTGGTAGGAGTGAAATATACTTCACAGATAAAAGTTTTATTAGATGACGTTCAGAGCTGTTTTTCTGCCTTTCTGCTTTTGATCATCTCAGTATTTATAAGATGCAATATAAAAACCAGTAGGATAAGGAATATACTTACTCTGTGTAGAAGAAATTGAATAAGCCTTTAGCTATTCCCCTCCCCCCCCTCCCCCTGTTTTAAACTTTTCCCTCAAGACCCAGGACAAAAACAAGTGCAACTGGGAATCTTCCCACTGATTTCAGAAGATTTGGATTGGATCCACAGTAAACTGTCTCTTTAAAGAAACCTTCACTGTAGAAAGCTGAACAGGATGAACAGGACACAGGTATAATTAGATCTAAACTAGTGTCTTAGATTTCCTTTTTATTATTATTATTATTTTAAACAAGACTTCAGTCTGTTTCTGTGACTTAAATATACTTTTTTTTTTTTTTTTTTAATTTACTTTATTTCATTTATATGTAAAATAGATCAGCTTTTCTCCTGTTTTTTGACAATCTGTTTTTTCCACTCAAACAGTCTTGTATTTATTCTGTAAGAAACTATTCACTCATGAAAAAAGTTCTAGCTCTTGCAATTTTCATTTAATTTTCTTTGGTATCTTGAAGTGACTCAGAGATTCAATTTTTACAAATACATCATTTTTAGCTTTAGTGCTTGAATTGTAAGAAGCAAAGACTAGAGTCAGAGTAACAAACTACATAAATATTTTTCTGTTACTAAAATTAAGATCTGATAAAGTAAAACTTTGTAACATTCCTAAGCCAATTAAGTTACAGATGGACTATAGGTGTAAATTGTTAGTGTTATTTTTTGCCTTCTCACTATGAACCATTAAAGATTATTCTAATCTCCAAATGTTAGCTTAATTTTTTCTGTTTTCCCATTTGTCAGCCTTCTTATTCACTGAGAAAACTAAAAATAAAATAAAAATAAAAATAGTGTAACTCAGTTTGAACTGCAATTCTATGTGGTTTACACCTGTATAGCACTTACTTTTACCTCTGTTGAAATATTTCAGCATTACACAATATTAGAATTAATTTTGAAGTCATCTTTAAAGCCTTACCCATACTCAAGCAGTAAACACCTGTAAACACCATGTTGTTTCATTTTGTTATGACTGAGAAAACTCACCACTTGCCACTTGCTTTCTAACCTATGCATTAAAAATTGTCAGCAATCATAGGGAATTAGGCTGTCAAAAAGCCCCCATTCCTGTTTTTCTGAGACAGATTTTTCCTGCTGCTAGTTTGAAAGTACCAAAGAGCTGAAGGAAATTCAAATAGTCCATAACCAATTCATATTAATATATATATATATATTTTTTTTAGCATGAGAACTGTTGTCCTTTAAGTGTCTGCTTCTTTCTTTTCCACACCCCTCCTTCCATTCTCATCTACACAAGAGCTTAAGTGATTAATTTAAGATAACTGAATTTCATCTAGATAAATCTAAGTGAGATGAACGCCTCCATAAATCTCAGTGGATACAACTGAGGACCACTTTCTATTTTCTATCCCACCGCTAAAAAAAAATAAAATAATAAAAATAAAAATAAAAATAAAAATAAAAATAAAAATAAAAATAAAAATAAAAATAATCTTACTACATTTCTCTCAAACAAACAAAACAGGAAAGGCTTCAGAAACTATTCCTTAGTGTCCTGAGTAAAATGTTGATGATACTACCTCTTTCTTTAGGTCTTTAGCAGTCTTTTATTCCCAAAGTGCACACAAAAAATATCATGGTGTTTCTTCTAGCCAAGGAACATTTTGTCAGTGAAACTAGACAAGTGGTGCGAGTGGAAAATCAGATTTAAGCCTTTCATTTCTGACATTTTGCAAGGAAAGCAGTCCCTTTGGCTAAGTTTTTATGGCTTCATGTATGACATTTTGTCATTAAATTTGACTTGAGATTGGGTGCTATTTCTATCAGAAAAGAAAAAAAAAAAAAAAGAAGAAAGAAAAAAATGTCAGGGAAGCATACATGAGAGAAGCTCATGTTCTGAGGAATGTTTAAATGCTGTACTTGTCATTGCTGAAGACTGAAACCCACAGAATCAGGACAGACTATAGAGATTATTATCGTTTTGAAAACAAGCAATGGAAACTTTTTTTCTTTCTGTGTAACTCTATTTTTTGCAGATAAATCACCAAATAAGGATCAAGAGAAGAAAAATAGTAGTTAAAAATAATAATAAAAAGAAACTATAACAATAAGGCTTTTATTTTATTTTATTTTATTTTTTAAACAATTTTGATAAAAGGACTTTATAAATGCATTTTGTGAACCAGGAATAAATAATCAAGGTAAAAAGTGAAGGTATAACAATCCAAATGGTTGCTGAGGAGGGACGGGACAAGATTTTGCTGGTTAGATCATGAGGACCGAGGACCAAAGGAACAGAAAAAATTGTCCTGTGCTTATTATATTGATCCTAAAGCATGGCTAGCTTACACTTACCCTATGAATAACTTAGTTTCAACAGAAAGTTGTAAACATAAAAATAAAATAGAAATAGAAATAAAAATAAGCATTTCCACAGTCTGTATCTGGGGAATCTCTGCTTGTCAACATACACTTGTGAAAGACCAAAAGGTCTTCATCTTTCTCAACAGAGACACCCAGAATTGCCTCTTTATACAGTAGTCTTGTGGTTGATGACACTGAGGCTGTGGAATAGTCACACTCATTTCCCTCATTTTCCTGAAAAGATTTGAATCCACGTGGAAAACAATTTATTGAATTATTTTAGACATTAGGCTAGTCAGAAGGTTTGATAGACGGGTGAATGATGCCTGTGGAATGTCTCCAGTCATATCTGGAGTAATAATACACATCTTTTTGCGTTATTTTAAAAGAGTGTGTTTCTGTTATTGGAGATTTATGCCGATTCCTGAGGAATTTTATTTTTTCCTGCATTTGATGTACTCCTTGCATGTGGGCTATTTTGGGAATAAGGTTGAGTAATGTGATGAGGTTACAGCCCATACAACCTACCACCATGTGGATGTTGTGCATTGGACTTCATCAAGGTCTTTAAGTGTCTGGGCATTGTTTAAATCACTATAAAGCATCTCCAGCACAACTAATTCCTGAAGGTGCTGGAGGCCCTTATCCATAGTGGTCCATTTGCCTACTTGGTATACAATATCCCTTGTGGGGATACCTTTCTTTCACAGCTGTTAGGAGTAGCCTCCAGAGGCTGAGAACTTGTGCCTCTATCCCAATTACTCTATCAATGAGCCTTTCTCTAGAGAGGGATCCCAGCTGCTTGGCTTCATTGCCTTCTAGCTGTTGGCTATTGGCCCCAGTGTCCCAGCATCGAAGCAGCCAGGTAAGGATGTTGTCACCTGGATGACGACTGAAATCCTTTCGTATTTCTCGCAGCTCACTCAAGGATAGAGACTGAGTAGTTTCTGATTCATCTATGACTTCTGTGTCTTCTCCCTGATGTTGCCGTGTTGACGCTGCTTTAGAGCTGCCTGCCTTTTCCTCTTCTCTCTCATCCTTAGGAGGAGCTTCTTCCCTTACTAAACGACCTGATTTCCGTTTCCATTGTTTTGTCTTTACTATAGGGGCGACTGATACCATAGATGGTTGGTCCTCTGGGGTGGTCAAAGTGTGTGCTGTCTCATCATCAAATTGAGGAACTTCCCTATCCCCTTGAAGGTGTTGGGCAATGTTAATTGACATTTGATAGACATAAGCCAGACTCCAGCAGAGTGCAGCAAGCTGGTAGAGTTCTCTAGTATTGCCAGGGTCAGGACATACGTCTTTCAAACATTCTACCAGTGTTCTTGGAGTTTTCACTTGTTCAGGAGTGAAATTAAGAATCATCGGAGGAGAAAACCGTGACAGGTACCTGCCCAAATCCCCACACACACCTTGCTACCCACAACTACTTTGTCTGGGGAAAGGTCCTTGGATAATATTCTTAATAAATTGTTTTACCTTGGGGAAGAAGACAAACACTAGAACTAGTAATAGGAGGATAATAGCTGACCAAGGATATCCAAAATACTCAAAGGCTGCTGTAATTAGCCCACAGAGAGAAAAGTAGAAGGCACCACCCCCGATATTATTCACTGATTGACTGCTAGGGGCAAAAAAGAAAGCACTGTAATTCTTAATATTTCCAAAAAGATAATCTCCGTGAGACCAGAAAGATGCAGGGCCTGAGTACCAGACAAAACTGAAGGCCAGCATGTTACAGCACAACATGATAAAGAAACCAAGCACAGACTTCAACACTTTCTCCGATCAGATGTAAAGGAAAAAAGAGAACAGAGAATGGACTACATACAACATAGTCACACAGAAAAATATTAACAGAAAACCAAACATTGTGACTACCAGTCAGGACTGTGGTGGTTTTACTCAGGTGGGCAGCTGAGCTCCACCACAACCACTCTCTCACTGTCCCTCTCCTCAGAGAGGAAGGGGGAGAAAATACAACACAGAGAACTCGAGGTTTGAGATGAGAAAGATTTAATTAAAGGGAAAGGGAATGGGGAGAAAAAGAAACAAAAGAAACAATAAGTCCGCACGGAAACACAGAGAGTGGGGAAAAATAAATTATTCTCTACTTCCCATCAACAAGCAACGTTCGGCCATGTCCTGGGAAGCAGGGCCTCAAAACGCGTAGTGGTTGTTCAGGAGGAACAGCTCCCTCCCCCACGAGAGCCCCCCTCAATAAAAATTGCTGAGCGTGACATCGGGTGTTATGGAATATCCCTTTGGTTGGTTTAGGTCAGCTGCCCTGGCAATGTCCCCTCCCCATTACTTGCCCACCCCCAGCCTGATGGCTCTTGGGGGCTTGGAAGGAGTCCTGATGCTGTGCCAGCACTATGCAGCAATAGACGCAACACTGGAGTGATATCAGTGCTGTTCCAGCTATGAGTGCAGAGCACAGCACTGTGTGGGCTGCTGCAGGGAAAAGGTGACTCCAGCTCAGACAGACCCAACACAAGTAATTATGGGGAAAAAATAATGAGAGAGAGAGAGAGAAGTTTCTTCTATCTGACTGATCTATCTTATTTTTTTCTGTTTGATTATCAAAACCAAGAAACAATATTTTTTTACATAAATACACAAGTCCTGCAATGTGTGCAATAGTAAACTGATATTTGTAATCATCCTTTGAAGTTATTGGGTCTATTATGAAAATACTTAATGAGATGTAGCAATTTGTATCATATATGTATTAAATGTTATAGTTTGTATTTCAAGCCGTTAGACCTTAGAACTATACAGTTGAAAATGACTGTATGTTTATGTATAGACGTCCTTTCTGTTCAACATCTGAGCATTGCCATAATGTTTAATACATCACATTCCATTTTATTTTTAGTTATATATATACATATAGATGTCCCTGAAATATATATATATTTTACATATATATATTTCATATATATATAATTCATATATATTTCAGGGACATTTAGTAACCAAGATAAATCCTTGGAGTGAAGGCATGGGGGAAGGTCTCAGACAGAAACAGTACCAGTGCACAGATGGTTGTGTCACTTGGCCTTCAGCTTTAAACCTAATAGGCCACCTGAGGCAAGATGACACACATCCTGTCATATCCCATGGCTTAACTGCAAAAAGCATTTTCACAAAGAAGCAAGGATGTTTAGCATAAGCCACTGATTATACACAGAACAGCAATTTCCATAACCATGACCAATGCTGTTGAAAAGAGAAGTTGGGTGTGGCTACTAAGTCAGGAAGGATTGCCTTCTATTTGGTGGTCTTTTTGTAAAGGGAGTCTATGGCAATAAAATGCATGGTAAGTATATATAAATTGAATTCCTTACCAAGACTCATGTGTCAGCCACTGTAAATTTAGATTTATGTTCCTTTTAATTGACTGTTAGCATAAACAGCTCATTTCTCCAGATTCAGAAATTTTCTGGCAGCAGTATATATATACCTTACCTTTTAATTTCCCTGTCAACATGCAACTGAGAATAAAACAGTGTTATAAGATACAGAATTATTCTGATCTTTAGGATAAATAATTTTGATTACTGAAGTATGAATAACCTGAATTATTTTTGACAATCTCTAAACATTCAACATGTACATTGATTTATATTAAATGTTATTGGAAATATACATAAAAAGTTCATTATTCTTAAGCATGGGCCTTCTATCCTTGATGTTTGATTTTGATTGTGATATTTGGAAATAAGAGCTAGTAGCCATTGGAAAATGTGTTCAATTCAACCAACCTACAAACACTGTATTTGAAATATAACTCTTAGCAGATGTAACAATCTAAAACTTTTTGTTGATATTTTTTATCAGAAATATATATATACACTAAAATGTGCCAGTGAAGACTTCTCCATTATCTTTTATACTGAGAAATGCTCACTTCACCTACCTGTACTCCAGGACTGCCAATAATGTGTTATGAATGAACTGTTAGTGGAACAGCTTTTTTCATTTAATGCTACAGAGGTGTCCTTCACTGCTGCAGATGCTGGTGCTCTTTGGAGAATACTTAGATATTTGTGAATATCTAAAGCTGCAATTCTTATATATATTTCCAGTCAAGCTCAAAACATAGTTACATAGCTTAAAACTGCAACGGAAATGTGCCCTTCTGAACTTAAAAAATTCAAATACAAATTCTATGTTTTTCCAGCCTTGGATCTAGTATTTCATCGAGTAGTCATCACCTGGAAGACTTGCCATATTTTTCAGAGAAAGTCTCTGAAACTTCAGAAGGTGTTATACAAGATAATAATGATTTAATAAGACATGAATAGATCAGTAAGAATCTCAGTATAACTGTTGTCTTTAACTAAGGAATAGCTTGATGTCTAGGCTCTGTATAAAATGTATTCAGATGTTGCTATTTCTTTGATAATTTTCAGAAGCCCTATGCTAAATATTCAGTTGGAAGAGACAGTACCCAATGATAAAATATAAATCTTTCTTTGATTTGATACCCTTAGACCTGAGCTTAAATCCTTAGGTATAAAAGATGGCTCTATTTTCAAAGGGTACTTAAATGCAAATATGACACCATATTGATATTCACAACTAAGATTTTGGTCATATCCAACAGGAGAAGAGTGTGTCTCTACTAATACTTTTTTTTGATGTCATGACATTAGAAACATGAAAGGCATATACATCTGGGGGAATATCTCCAGAACAATAGTGTAAGATTGCTGTAGAAACACACGCACACAAAAAAAAAAAAAAAAAAAAAAAAAAAAAAAAAAAAACCTCACAGCAGTTCAGATCTTCTACCTTTGTCCTTCTTGCATTTACATCATAATCTTGTATTTGCTTCAATGTAAAAAAAGCTACATAAACCCTGTCACCACTCTGGTAGGATTCTAGGAAGACAGAGAGAAATAATACGTTTATTTATAAATACCTTTATTTACATAAAGCTATAGTAGAAGTAAACAGAAGAGGTCTGACTGCTGATAATATAGAAAAGTCTTTGTATTATACAACATCCTTACAAGATAAAATGGTAAAATACTGGCCCTACTGAAGCCACTGAAACAATGCCATTTGACTTTAGTGGGTCAGGACTTTTTCAGTGAATCACTTGCTGATCCACTGGTAAAAAGGACAGCTTTGTGCTAAGGGAATAGCTGATGCCTGGCTGCATTAGGCAAAGTATCATTGGCAGGCTGAAGGAGGTGATCCTTCTCCTCTACTCAGTGCCGGTGGGGCCAAACCTGGAGCCCAGTTATACTATGCCCAGTATATTATGGTCTCAGTATATTATGGGCCCCCCAGCACAAGAGAGATATGGACATGCTGGAAAGGATCCAGTGTAGGGCTAAAAAGATGAGGAAGGGACTGGATCATCTCTTCTATGAGGAATGGCTGAGAGAGCTTGGACTGTTCAGCCTGGAGAAAAAAATGCTCAGTGGCTTAAGTGGGCTTACATGGCAAGGTTTTGGTAGCTGGGGGCTGCAGTGGTGGCTTCTGTGAGAAGAACCCAGAAGCTACCCCATGTTAGATAAGGACCAGCTTCAGCCAGTTCCAAAAGGGACCCACTGCTGGCCAGAGCCAAGCCAATAAGAGATGTTGTTTGTACCTCTATGTGAGCAGATTTAAGTAAGGGAAAGAAAATCAACCTTCAGCAGGTTGTCCCCCTGCAGCTTGTGGTATACCACGGCAGAGCAGATTTCCATGTTACAGTCCCTGGAGGAGACCATGGTGTAGCAGGTGGATTTGCCCTGTAGGCGTGGCTTCTGTGAGAAGAGTCCAGAAGTTGACACATGTTAGTTAAACCCAGTTTCAGCCATCTGCAAAGAGACTCCTCTGCTACCCACAGGGCTGCAGCCTGTGGAGAACCCCCACAGGAACACATTCTGAGCTGAACCTGTAGTCCATGGAGAGGAGCCCACACAAGAACAGGGGATCTGGGGGGGAGCTGCTGCCCATGTGGGACCCCAGGTTGGAGCAGTTTGCTCCTGACGGATAGACCCCGTTGTATGGAGCCATGTTAGCGGTTCTTGAAGAGCTTCTGCCTGTAGGCAGCTCCTGCAGGATCAATTCAGGAAGGACAGCATCCTGTGGGAGGGACCCTACATGGTGCAAAGGCAGTGACCTTCAAGGAGCGGCGGAGGTAAAGCACTATATATTAACCGCAACCCCATTCCTCCGTTCCCCTTCACCACTCCGGGGGAGGAGATGGAAGAGGGTGGATGAGAGGAAAGTGTTTTTAGTTTCTTTCCTTTGCTTCTCACTTCTCTAGTTTGTTAGTAATAGGCAATAAATTTTACTAATCTCCCTACACTGAGTCTGTTTTGCCCATGACGATAATTGTTGAGTGATGTCCCTGTCCTTATCTCAAACCTTTTCATATTTTCTGATATTTTCATCATTTTTTATCCTGAGTAAAACCATGAGGTTCTCATCAATGTATAGAAATACCTGAAGGGAGGTTGCAAAGACAACAATTAGACTTAATTTCAGTGGTGCCCATTGCCAGAACAAGACGTAATGGGCACAAAATGAAACACAGAAGGCTCTGTCTGAACATCAGGAAACACTTTTTTTACTGTGAGGGTGACAGAGCTCTGGCACAGGTTGCCCAGAGGGGTTGTAAAGTCTCCCTCCTTGGTGATCATCAGAAGCTGTCTGGACATGGTCCTGGGCAACCTGCTCTAGGTGGTCCTGCTTGAGCAGGGGGTTGGACCTCCAGAAGTCCCTCTGTGATGCATTGATTCTGTGACTTTCCCTTCCCCAGGATATGGTGAATCAATGGAATTGGCTACAGCAGCGTTGCCAGGGCTCATTGAACTTCCTGCACCCTCAGCCCATCTACCAACCTTAGGCAGGCTTTGTAAACAGTTACAAAGTGTGCTTGCATCCTTCCTGAGAACTCCTCTAGTCCTCGCTGCAAAGCACAGGACAATTTGAATGACTGTCTCAGTGACATGGTAAGGAATGACAGGAGTGGGGAATGCTCTCATATCCACTCTTAGTCAAGCATCTACCTGAAAATTGTGTGTTTTAACGTTTTGGGGTTCATCCAGATAGTGAATCTAGGCTTTTCTTACTACGACAAAATAGTTACCTACTAGAATACATAAAACAAGGAATAAGACAGGAGGGTTTCTCTTTTTCACCTCAGCTGTGATTGAAAATAAAGTGGCAGCTCTCAATACACTTTGAAGAGATCCTGAGTCTGCCAGAATACTTCGCATGGTTCAAAACCTGTGGAAGACATTTGCAGAAGAGTACCTACTTTGAGAATCCTCCTTGGGCTCATATTTATTGAAAATGAGGCACTTGTGTGGAAGACATTTAGGGAAACAGGGCATTAATTGTAGCTCATATGGAACTGAGGTTCCTTCATAAGTTAGCTGATTTTGAGATCATAACTTTAGATTCATAGTACCTACCTATGTTTAATTTATTTAGGCAGTTAAGTCCTCTTCTTTTAAAATTTGAATACATCATCACATTTTTATCATTTTAAGTGGTTAAAGTGGTTACTTTTTTTTTTTTTCTTTTCTTTTTCTCTTTCAATCATTCATCAGTGTCTGTCTTCAGTCTGCTGTCTTGCAGTTAACAGGATCATTTTGTGACTAAGCGTCTGTCTGAGTGAAAATTTGGAATGCAACTCAGGTCATTAAATGAGTGGCATACTAGAGTGGTACTATATTTAGGATTAATTTGGACAGGTGGCAAAGGTACATGGTTTAGACATCATCTGTTGTTGTTGGTCATTTGCATTACTATAATGTTACTTTTTGTGACGCCCTAATGAAAGTCATTAAGAATTATAAATAAAAAGAAGGTCTAACATCCTAAACAACAGGTTTTGAATGCATAAATTTCCTGAAGGAGATCCAGATCACATTTCTCATAGGTTTCCTTGTGTCTTTGTCATGTGACTTTACATAGGTCTGCTTCTAATGACATTTAGAATAATTGGTGACACTCCAGATGCCAGAATAAAAGTATACATTTAAAAGTCCACCTTCCAAAACAGATATTTCGTCAAATTTCTTCTTTTTTTTTTTTTTTTTCCCAAAGCAACTTGTCCTTCATTATCTCTTCACTGGCAGAAAAAAAAAAAAAAAAAAAGGTGTGTGATTTCCAGGGCTGCTATGCTCTGATTCTGTCTCCATATAAAAGACACTTTAGAAAATGGACACAAGATCTGAGTTCTCTTCCATATACACAACTGACATAGCAGAGGAAATGCAAATGTTGAAGCAAGGGTGACCCCAGACAAAGAACTTCACTGATATTTATTAACTGTACCTTTTCTCATCACTGAATGAAAATATCCATTGCAGTTCACCCAACTTTCTGTCCCTCCACTGCCTGCCCACTCTGGAACAGCTGCATGGGTAGGATGAGCATGGTCTAGCAGCAAACTCTCTCACCCTCCAAAGTACTTGACAACTCAGTAACTTGTGGCCAGGAGTTTCCAGAAGGGTTTATAACTGATTTATTGGGAAGAATATGTAACTTCTCTGCAAATCAGAATCTAGAGGTGAAAAACAGGATTGCAACAACTCTGTCCTACATTATCTACCCAGCAGTCCCTGGAAGCGGAGTTGGGGCCATGCTTAGTGCTAACTTTGCTACAGGTCTACAGGGACTGAAAATACCTATGATGTCTTCCTATACAAAAAGTGTGAGAAGCCTTCTACTGCCTTCATTTACTGTACTCATAGTTTACCATAAATCAGTTTTGGGTTGAATATTTACTGATATTTACTGACTGAGGACAAAATTTAACCAAAGAAAAAGACAGAACAAAAAAATGGCTACAGCTTGTTGGTCAATAAATAAATAAATAAAAAGGATCTTTTCCTTTTGAAGAGAAAAGTGTTATACCAGTGTCAGTGGAATATACCCAATATTCCAACTGTCTCTTGTGTCCGTTCATTGTCCCTTTAAGTTCCCTTCCTACCTACAGAGGACGTAAGTTCAAATGCACACTTCACACTCTGTAATGAAAACCACTTAAAAAAGAGGAAAAAGTGATAAACAGGGGTGAAATTAGGAAAAAGAAGACTCCTTTCTAACTGCAGTAATGAAGCCAAACAAAGGAACTCTTCTCCAGCACCTTCATGTGGAGTACAATTCTCAAATGCTTTCCATCCACATTCCAACCACTCTGGTTGCCTTTTCTAATATATTCTTTTTTCATGATGAAGGAAGTGAAAGCACGAGTACCATGAAATTTACCAGTGATTTCTGTCTAACCTGGTAGTCCCGTGTAAAGTCTAAGCTAACAAGCTTTGGTGTTTTCTCTGTTTACTGTGCACTGAGCTTCAGAAACAAGACATCACTGCAGAGGGTTACGCCTAGAGCACAACCTTTTTTGTGTTCACATGAAGCCATAACTCACGCTGAGGCTGAAATTTAATGACATTGTGTTCCCTACTGTGCTTTGTACAAAGGCTTGCAGAAAGAAGGCTTTAGTGCCCATAAAATGTAATATATTTAACATACTAATAACTTAATCAAATTATTTAATAACAGCAAAAAGAAATGAAAAGACACAATTTCAGTGACCTTTTTGGATTAGAGACCTGAAATTTGCTAGCTAATTTATTACTTTTAAATGATTCAATTTATATTACAGTATTATCTAAATGCCCTAAGTTAAGTCAAAAGAAGACCATGAAATACAATTGCATGTTATAGTCCCAGCCCCAACCCCAAAGGGCTTACAGTGCAAAAAGACCACAGAACCACTCAACCACAGAATCATTAAGGTTGGAAGAGACCTCCAAGATCATCTGGTCCAACTATCCCTACTACCAATGTCACCCACTAAACCATGTTCCTAAGCACCATGTCTAGCCTTTTCTTAAACACCCCCAGGGACGGTGACTCCACCACTTCCCTGGGCAACCCGTTCCAATGCCTGACTGCTCTTTCTGAGAAGAAATGTCTCCTCATTTCCAACCTAAATGTCCCCTGGCACAACTTTAGGCATTTCCATCTAGTCCTATTTACACCATCTTCCCCTTCTCTGTCCTATAAGGATATTGAGTCTTGCACAAGCAGCGCTATTGCCAAGTACTCCATTAAATGCACATCCTACTGCATCTTAAAACAGTTCTATGGAAACAAACCAATCCATGCTCCTTGCTTCTTACACCAACTGGACTTTGCAATTTCCCCCTGAAGAAGCTTCCCTAAGGTAACTCTCAGAGAAACCATAGAACTACAGCCAGCCTGCGGCCCCCTCCACCATGGCCTAGCCTCTTCCTGATGCCTCCACCCCCCTTGGAGCCCTGCTCTGCTGAGCACAAACCCCCCGTGTCCAGGCCAGGGCTGCTCTGCTGCCAAGGGCAGAGGCTGAAACGCAAAGGGCACATCCTCCTGCCCTGCCTTGGTGTCCAGCCAGCGGGGACACCACACAGAACTGCAAGGCCATTTGTGTAGTTCCTCACAGAAGAGAAGCCTCTGGTTGCACAGATTGAGCCCCATCAAGCAGCTGGCAGAACAGCAAAAATTAAGCACCAGTGATGTAGAGCATGAGGCTCACACCATGCTGCTCAGTTACAGGTGCCCCATGACAGAGGGGAAGCAGAAAGACAACACGAAGTGTCAAAGAAGGTACATCCAAAAATTCACAGTGTAACTGTGATCACCTGATATTAAAAGTCAGTGATGGGTATCCCATCTACTTCTACTTGTCACTTTAAAGATTTAAAAAAAAAAAATCATTTGAAAAATCTTTTTCCCTGCTCACCATTTTGTCCCCAATGTTGAAAAAACAGTGTAACCCTTGTATTTTCAACAATGAGAAAATAATCCTTTTGATCCAGAGTCCTACACCTAGCTTTGGCTTTTGGAAAAAAAAAAAAAAAAAAAAAAAATTGGTAAAAGTTATGGTCAACTTTGCTGATAGCTGTGAGAAACCCAGAAGGCTCAGAACAATAACAGTATCTTTAACTTCAGAACAATGTAAGTATGTTTAACACATTTTTCTCACTCTCAAAAGTGCAGTAAAATTAAGACAACAACATAAGTTTAGTGTACTGAACGTCTGTTTTGCATAGGCCTAACACTTTTAGTTATGTAGCAGACTTTGCCCATACTCTTCTTATGGGCTCAGCTAGATCTTACGGCTATGTACACCAAAGAGAGCAGGAGTACTTTGAGTTCGCAGGTCTGAGTGCATGTCCCAGCCCTCTGCTGAACCCCCAGTGGTACCAGAGGTGTGTATCTCTTTTCTAGGAAAAAGAGACTTAGGCACCAGGTTAGCTTGCCCTCACAGCTGCCTGTGAGATTATAAAAGTGTACTGACATGTAAGTAGTCAGAAGACAAATTCCACAGAGTATGCATTTAAATCAATAACAAAATCTTTCTTGCAGAACTGTAAGTAATTGATAATATGATTTATGCAAATGATTTTGGCTGAGATTTCTTGTGCCCTTTGAAGTGAATAGGAAGCTTCCTGAAATTTTTGGTCCAAAAGACAATTATCTTTTTAAGCCTGATTTTTTCTTCTTTCAAACCAAACTGTTTAAAACTTATTGCTCTTTTTTATCAATCTTACTTTTTAAGAAATAATGACTCATTGCTACAACGCTTCTTGAAGATGCTTGGATATGCTGTGCTATATTTAACTGATCATTCATATTTCGCAGGATTATTTTTTTCTTTGCAGAATCATTCTTGATCAAGTGTCTCTTGAACTACTTATAATTAAGTTTAAAAGACACAAGCCTTATAAACAGAGATTTGTCAAAATAACTTATGTGAATTGAGGCTGCTGCCTCTGAGCAAGTAACAGAAGAAACTTGGATGACTGCTGTGTTAACATTTAGGAGTGTACACTGGAAATTAATCTTTGCTGGTCATGGTGCTTTAACAATGCAATGGGAAGAATATTTACTTAATATTCTGTTTCATTGCCTTTAAAAGAAGGTTGGTAAGTAGCCACTTAAGCCATATATTGTGTATAATCTAAAAAAATAACAGTGACAATGCTAAATCAAGAAGCTAATTACAGCAATTGTTCACTAGTACAACAATTTGAGATCAAGCCTACTGGCTTAAATATGCAGTTTCTGGGTGCCATTTGCCACAAGTGTTTTGGCTGAGAGTGTTTTTTCATTGATAGGGAGGCAAAACAATGTTGGCTCTATTATATTCTTATGCTGTAGCTAACTGGATAAAAGAAGAAAGTTTCATGGTCTGCAAGCAGAATTTGCCTTCAGGATTCTGAACTAAGGTTAGTATGGCAAGGCAGAACTCCTACTGGCACAAGAAAGGGCATTCATACTATTCAAAGATTAAATCTATCTCCTTAGGTTCAGTTTCTAACATCAGAGAAAGGAGACAGCTTCCTTAAAGGAGTGATGCAGAGCATATACTCTAGAAATGTACTCTGAAATGCTCTGTGAGGACACATCTTTCAGGAGTAACTCTGTAGAAAGTCTTGCAAAAGTCATCTGAGTTATACAACAGAAAAATCAACATGCCTCCTTCAGTGTGTCTGCTTTGTAAATAATGGTGAATTATTGTACTAATTCTATTTAGTATGAGTAACTAGGGAAAAATCAACTGCATGTAAGAGGATTCTTGATAATACTTCACTATTTGAGTGTAAAATCTTTGGTGATAGAAGGAAAACTGCCACCAAAACTTCAGCCCTAGATATCGGGAGAGGAAACTTCAGGCCCCTCAGGGAACTAGTTAGTAAATTCTCCTGGGAAACTGCTTTTGAAGACATTGGGGCCATCACCACTGGTCAATTTTTCAGTCTCATCTCTAAGAGCACAAGTACAGGCAATTCCAAAATGTTGGAAGTGGAACCGACAGGAAAGAAGGTCAGCTTGGCTGAGCAGAGCTCTTTTTGTAGAGCTTACATGGAAAAAGAAAGTGTATGGCTACTGGAAGAGAGGTTGGGTGACATGGGAAGACTACTGAGAAGTTGTTCACCTTTGTAGGAAGAAAAGCCAAAGCTCAATTAGTTTTGAAGCTGGTCAGTACTGTGGGGAAACAAGTTTTATTTATTTTTTTTTAATATGTTAACACCAAAAGGAGAACCAGAGAACATATTGGTCCATTATTTGGTAAGGATGGTCACCTCACAAATAGGGGTGTAGACAAAGTAGAGACATTTAATGCCTACTTTGCGTCCATCTTCAACACAGATGATGGGCTCTGATGATGGTTCCCAACACTCTGGGAAACCCAGAGCCCTGAGTTGGAGGAAAATGACTGTGGTAACAATAAAGTCAACCCCAAAATTGTTCAGGATTTGGTGCTCCAGCAAGGTGCGTATGTCTACGGGGCCCTATGGGATTCATCCCAGGGTGTACAGAGAGCTGGTTGACCTCTCTCAACTATTTTTAAGCTGTCTTGAGAATCTGTAGAGGTCCCAGTTGACTGCAAGCTGGCAAACATCATTCATATTTTCAAGAACAGTAAGAAAGATGACCCTGGCAATTACACGCCTGTCAGTCTCACTTCAGTGCCTGGTAAAATTACGGAGAAGATTATTCTGGGAGTTACTGAAAAACACCTGAAGGGCAATGTGGTCATTGGTCATAGCTAACATGGGTTCATGAAGGGAAGGTCCTGATTAACAAATCTTTTATGACAAGGTCACCCATTTAGTTGACCAAGACAAGGCAGCTGAAGTAATCTTTCTGGATTTCAGTAAAGGTTTCAATATGGTTTCTCATGGTATCCTTCTGTCCAGCACAGAGCTAGATAATTATAGCTCTGCAAGAGGCCTTGCAGAGAGATGTTAAAAAATTAGAGAGCTGGGCAATCACCGACAATATGAAGTTAAACAAGAGCAAGTACTGCATTCTGTAACTGGGACATGGCAACCCCAGCTATACGTACAGATTGGGGGACAAGAGGCTGTAAAGCAGTTCCTCAGAAAGGGTTCTAGGGGCTATGGTCTGCAGCAAGTTGAGTGCAAGTCAACAGTGTGCCCTGGCAGCCAGGAGGGCGACCATATCCTGAGGTACATCAAGCATGGCATTGCTAGCTGGTTGAAGGAATTGATTGTCTCCCTCTTTGCCCTGATGCATCCTCAGATCAAATGCTGTTTGTAGTTTTGGGCACCACAGTATAAGAAAGGCATAGAAGTATTAAGAGAATTTCCAAATGAGGACTATGAAGATGGTGAAGAGTCTAAAGGGCAAAACATATGAGGAGTATTTGATGTCAGTTGGTCTGTTCAGCCAAGAGAAAAAGAAACTGAGGGGAGGCCTCATGGTGGCCTTCAGCTTCCTAAAGAGGGGAAGCAGAGAGGCAAGCACTGAGCTCTGTTTGCTGGTGACCAGAAATTTGACTCAAAGGAATAACTTGAAGCTGTGATAGGGGAGGTTCAGGCAGGATATTAGGCGATGTTTTTAACTGAGAAGGTGGTTGGACGCTGGAACAGGGTTCCCATGGTAGAGGTCACATCACTGAGCTGGAGTTTGAGAAACATTTGGACAATGCTCTCAGACATGTGGTCTGATTTTGGGGTGGTCCTGTGAGGAGCCAGGAGTTGGACTCGATGATCCCTTCCAACTCGGAATATTCTGTGGTTCTATGATTCATGATTCTATTTCTTTGTCCCATGACTCAATTGTTTTAGAGAGAAAGAAAAAAAAATGAAAAGGAAGGAAGGAAGGAAGGAAGGAAGGAAGGAAGGAAGGAAGGAAGGAAGGAAGGAAGGAAGGAAGGAAGGAAGGAAGGAAGGAAGGAAGGAAGGAAGGAAGGAAGGAAAGAAGGAATTGTAGGGGTTGGAAGGGACCTCGAGAGGTCATTGGGTCCAACACCCCTGCCAAAGCAGGTTCCCTAGAGCAGGTTGCACAAGTAGGCGTCCAGACAGGCCTTGAATATCTCCAGAGAAGGAGACTCCACAACCTCCCTGGGCAGCCTGTTCCAGTGCTCTGTCACCTTCACTGTGAAGTTCTTTCACATGTTGGTGCGGAACATCCTGTGCTCCATTTTGTGGTCATTGCCTCTTGCCCTGCCCCCACAAACCACTGAAAAGAGGTTGGCCAAATCCCTCTGTCTCCCACACTTCAGGTAAACATTGATGAGATCCCCTCTCAGTCTTCTCTTCTCCAGGCTGAACAGACCCAGGTCTCTCAGCCTTTCCTCATGGGGAAGATGCTCCAGGCCCTCTATCATCTTTGTTGCCCTCTGCTGGACTCTTTCCAGGTATCTCTGTCTTTTTTTTTTGTACCAGGGAGCCCAGAACTAGACACAGTACTCCAGGTGAGGCATGACCAGGGCAGAGTAGAGGGGAAGGATCACCACCCTTGACCTGCTGGCCACACTCCTTTTAATGCACACCAGGATCCCATTGGCCTTCTTGGCCATGAGGGCACAGTGCTGGCTCATGGTCAACCTGTCGTCCACCAGGACCCCCAGGTCCTTCTCTGCAGAGCTCCTCTCTGGCAGGTCATCCCCAACCCTGATATGTGCGGTTGTTCCTTCCTAGGTGCAGGACTCTACACTTGCTCTTGTAAGGAAGGAAGGAAGCAAGGAAGGAAGCTGTTTTTAGTTGACACATCATAGTACTTGGAAAGCAGAGATGAAGTGTGGGCTCCCTCTGGGCACCCCTGATATTCCACAGACGAGACATGTACTTACGTCTATTTACAACAGTAAGTATTTATGAATGGCAGCAGAAACAAAATGCCAGAAAAAATTATTTCAACCTTCACCATATCTGCTAAACATCTAGCTTCACCTTGCATTGTAACATTTCAGTGAATAACATTCTGTAGCACTTACACTAATATACTTTTTTCTTTTCAATAGTAATTTTAATTAATTCATCCTTTCTGACATTTGCATTTGTCTTTAAATGCCACTAGATAACAGGGTTTTAATCATTCCAAATAGCTTTTTAATTATAGACCTAATTACTTTTGCAGAAGGTTAAGCTGCACAAACAGGAATAAAACTGTTTGCTTGTGCTCTGTGTTAAGAATGATGTAGTGTTTTCTCATTAGGTATTCTGTAAACTTGCTCGGTCAGTTTTATGTGACATTTGGAAAGAAAAGCCCCACACTGTATATCAGAAGACTAGAATTAGATTCTAGGACAGCTTAACACCCAGCTGTGTGGAATACTCATTGATCTTTGAATTAATTATTAAATCAAAGCCAGGGGTCTTTTTTCACTGCAGTGGTCATTTGAGGCTGACATAGTTGTAAACATAAAGGTGGAGGAAAACTCATAATCTTCCTGCCAGATAAATATTTTCTTCTCTGTAAACAGTTTTTTTTTATTATTATTATTATTATTATTATGTTTGTTTGTTTTATTTTGTTGTGTTTCCCATGAAAATTTTCCACCACTGATGATACTCTTCTGGGACAATGTGAAATATTAGTGGAGAGGTATTACCCCTCTACTGGATGGTAGCCAGTTTACATAAATAAAAACAAAAGTTAATTTACACATCACTTTCTTCTCATGTATTCTACTTGTAGGATACTTCATACTTTGTGTCTTAGAAGGTCAGAATAAGACCTGCACGGACAGGAGCTCTTTCATTCCTGTTGAAAAACATGCCAGGTACATTAATATTTTATGGTGTTACTATTTTACTAGAACAGCTGTCTAATGGCAGGCATAGCTTAATTAGTACATTAGCTGTTGCATACAGTGTTGTGTTTTTTTTTAAATCTCAAAGCTAAATTTAGCTCAGAAGACTGAAACTTACATATTTCACTGCTCCTATAGTCCACATAGGCTAATTAGAATTGAGGAACCAAAATGTATTCTTCCCCTATGGGCTTGACTCTCATTTGGTAGTCTATATCTCACTAAGATTAAATAATCTCAAAATGTCAGCATTTTGTCTTTCAGAGTTTATTCCATCCTAGTGTCCACTAGTGAATTAATCATATTAATATGTGTATGCTATATCTAATTTCCTTCATTTTATGACAGGGTTTTGCTCTTACATATAGAAATGAACACATTAACATGAAATGTAGCCATCAGTATTGTGACTGTCACTTTCTGCTCTGGAAAAGATAATCACAAGCAAAAGACAGACATAAATATTGTTTTTTAAACTTAATAGTCATGCACTAATAGCAAGACATACAATGGTGTCATACTGGTAGAGGAGGCAAAAAAATCTTACTTTTTATAATTTCTTATGTTAAATAATGCTTAGCTGTCAGGTTAATTTGTTATTTTAAGTAACAAAAACAAACAAACAAACAAACAAACAAAAAACAGATATACCAAAAAGAGTCTTGATTTTTCCATAGAACAAATAAAAATGAATATGTCATCTTTTTCATAAATATGTATATTCCATATTGATAACATTAATTTTGCATCCTAATCTCTAAAATACTCTTCCAAACAATGATGTAAACACTCATTACTTACAATGAATTGAATTACATTTGAATTAGGTGAAAGGTAAGGTTCAAGACATAGTTCAAGACACAGTCAAGGCTTCATATGGTGTTTGTCTGACATAATTATTCTTATTTTATCTAACAAGATACATTCAATCTGTTGGTTTTATTATTGTTTGAGATTTATATTAAAAGAGTGATAAAAAAAAAAGCCTGCTATGATTTGGATCAAATTTTGCCAAACTCTTTAAAAGCATAACAAGATCAAAATCTTTGATAAAAATCCAGCTGAAATTTTCTCATTCAGGCTGAACAATCCCAACTCTTTTAGCCTCTTTTGTGTTAGATGATCCCATTTCTTAATCATCTTTGTGACCTTTCACTGGACTCTATCCAGTCCACAATCTCTCATGTACAGAACTAGATCCAGTGCTCCAGATGGTGTTTCACTGTTGCTGAGTAGGAAGGAAGGATCACTTCCTTTGACCTGTTGTCAGTGCTCTTCCTCTTACAGCCTAGCAGCTTAGGATGCCGTTCACATTCTTTGTGGCAAAAGCACATTTTGGTGCCTCATATTCAACTTGTTGCTTACCTGTCAAGGTCACTTTGAATAGCAACTAAGCTATCTGGTGTATCAACCACTCCTCTTAGTTTTGTATTATCTGCAAACTTGCTGAGGGTGCATTCTGTACATTCAGTACATTAATGAAGATGCTAAACAGTTTTGGACCTCTCATTGACCCTAGGGCACATCATTACTGAATGGTCTCCATCTGGAGTCTGATCACAGCCTTTGAAGCCCAGACATTCAGCTAGTATTTATTCCATCTCATTGTCCACTTCTCTAACCCTTACTTTATCATTTTGTCTATGTTACTGGAGATGGTGTCAAAAGCCTTACTGAAATTGAGATAAACAACATTCACTGCTATTTCCTCAGCCACTAAGCCAGTCATCTCATCATGCAAGGTTATTAGGGGGGTTAAGCATGATTTCTCCTTCATAAATCCATGCTGACTGCTCCCAATCTAGAGCTTAGCTGAAGTGATTCTTGAATATTAATCAGCTTTCTTGGACTCCTCTCTAGGGCTCTTTCCTGTAGGGTTGCTCAGGACAGATACTTGAACAGCTCAAAGACCGCTCTCCTGAAGCCCAGAGTTATCCTGCTTTTTGCCCTGCCCCCTCTTCTTGTGATCCTGAATTCCACCATCTTAGCATCACTGTCAGTGAAGGCTGACCCCGGCTTTCACATACTTGACCATACTTGACCATTGTTTGCAAATATAAGGACATAACTATTTCCTTACTATGTTCTCAGTATGTCAACTGAGTATTCATCTGGTGAATTCTAAGGTTATCTCAAAGGCAAGGTATTCTACTCAGTCCCCCATCTTCCAGTTAGAATCATAGAATATCCTGAGTTGGAAGGGACCCTTAAGGATCATCAAGTCCAACTCTTGACACCGCACAGGTCTACCCAAAAGTTCAGACCATGTGACTAAGTGCACAGTCCAATCTCTTCTTAAATTCAGACAGGCTCGGTGCAGTGACCACTTCCCTGGGGAGCCTGTTCCAGTGTGCAACCACCCTCTCTGTGAAGAACCCCCTCCTGACGTCAAGCCTAAATTTCCCCTGCCTCAGCTTAACCCCGTTCCCGCGGGTCCTGTCACTGGTGTTAATGGAGAAAAGGTCTCCTGCCTCTTGACACCCCCTTACGAGGAAGTTGTAGACTGTGATGAGGTCTCCCCTCAGCCTCTTCTTCTCCAGGCTGAACAGGCCCAGTGACCTCAGCCGTTCTTCGTACGTCTTCCCCTCCAGGCCTTTCACCATCTTCGTAGCCCTCCTCTGGACACTCTCCAACAGTTTCATGTCCTTTTTATACTGTGGTGCCCAGAACTGCACACAGTACTCGAGGTGAGGCCGCACCAGCGCAGAGTAGAGCGGGACAATCACCTCCCTTGACCTACTAACGATGCCGTGCTTGATGCACCCCAGGACACGGTTGGCCCTCCTGGCTGCCAGGGCACAATGCTGGCTCATATTCAACTTGCTGTCTACTACGACCCCCAGATCCCTCTCTTCTAGGCTGCTCTCCAGCGTCTCATCGCCCAGTCTGTACGTGCAGCCAGGGTTTCCCCGTCCCAGGTGCAGGACCCGGCACTTGCTCTTATTGAACTTCATGCGGTTGGTGATCGCCCAGCTCTCCAATCTATCCAGATCCCTCTGCAAGGCCTTTACACCCTCATTCGAGTCCACAACTCCTCCAAGTTTGGTGTCAGTTGATCAATAATATCTTGCAAAGGCAGAATAGTGATTATGGTGGTAACCTGACAACATACTACTATGATAGAAACAGTGAATCGTGCTGGATTTTTAGGATTGTGGTGGTTTGGAGTTTTTTTTTTTTTTTTTTTTTTTCTTTTCTTTCTTTCTTTCTTTCTTCCCTGGAATCAACTTTTGTCAAAGCCAAGAATCTGTACCTGTGAGAAACATGAGGTCAAAGAATTCTTCTTAAGTGGCTGATGGACTGGGCTCATTTGTGCCTATCAAATCTACTGCTTTCTACATTTCAGAAGTTAATCTTTATGACTAACTGTCATAGGTTCTGAATTCATAAAAGGAGTCACTTGCCTGAGTGTAGAAATATGAACATAATTGCTTCTGATTAAATACTGAATTCCTTAGCTGGCTTTGGTGTACTGAAGGAAATTTAGTTCTAAAGTAACTTTATAGTGGAAGAAGAAAGTGCCTTGAGTCATAATGGTATTGTGCCTACAATAGTACAACACTAAGTCTCCCAAAACTTTGACACAGATTTTTTTGGATTGTCTATATTTTTCTCCTCCTAAGAGAAACTGTAACAGCACTTTTCAAAAACATTACTCTTGCATGACAGTTAATGCTTTTATAGATTGTTGCATTTCTCTCAGTGCTGCAAGTTATAAAAAATGGGTAGCCCACATGTAATGAAAACAAATTGCTTTGTGTTGATTCTCCACATTAAAAGCATACAATTAACTGCTTGATATCTCTCTGGCCTTGCTCTTATTGCTCCTACTCAAGGTTAATTCAATGGCCACATAACTGAAGTCTCATTAATGCAAGACCAGGTTCTTTGGTGCTGCCTGAGGCTCATGATTTTCTTCTGTATAGTTACAATGTTATATGGCAAATATTATATGGCTGTATGGCAAAAGATAAAGCAAAATATCTCACAGTCACTCTGATGGCTCAGAGACAAACAATAAGAGGTAGCCACAACGTTGACACATATGACTGCTTTAGCTAATTTTAGAGGTTCTTGTCTCCCTGTTTTGTTGCCAAAGGGGAAAAAAACAAAGCAAAACAAAACGAAACAAGCAAACAAAAAAAAGCTTAATTATTCAAAGGTACTTGATCAACAAAATTTTGCTTTATGGTAGTACAAGGTATGTGTCAAGCTGAAAATTAATGTAAGTTTTGCATAGAGAAAAGGGAAAAATAGAAAGCACAGGCACATAATCGTGAGCACTATAGTTTGTTTTACTAGCTTTCTTGGTTAGCTAGTAACCAGTTCAACTGTTTTTTTTTGTTTGTTTGTTTGTTTGTTTGTTTTGTTTGTTTGTTTTGTTTTGGTTGTTTTTCTTGATTAAATTATCTGTTCACAGACACCCGCTGCCATTTGAGATGCACTAGTGTATAGATTAACTTATGACTCATCTCCAGCTGTCATTCCAGAGAGCCATGGGCAGGATGTATATCCTGTCTTGTCTGCAGACTGAGGCAGATTTCTCAGATGCTCTAAAACATGTAAAGGAGAACCACATGTCTAAGTAGATGCAAACAACAAGTCTTTGGATACTAAAGCCAGGAAACCATAGAGTTATACAGCTGACCAAACAGGAGTATCTGCTTTGAGCTGAGCAACATTTTAGCAGTTCTGGACTACATTAGTCATAATACTAATAAATGCATGGCTTATATCCAGTACCTTGTCAGAAGGCCAGGCTGGGTACTCTTAAGCATCTCAGATCACACTAGAGATCCCAGTGGAGACAAATGAACCAAACTATTTTACTCTCAAATGGCAACATACGCAGATAGCGTGGAATTCATCTGCCTAAATGCAAGTTATCATGAGTCATTATTTTGTGCCAGGGTAGTATTGTGCCTGTTCTTCAGCTCCTACTACAGTCTTGCAGGTCTTCTATAAGTCATGCATCATATCTGATAGCTCTGCTTTGATGTACAGTATACCCTAGAGAATCTCAGGTGGTACAGGAAGCTTGTGTTTAGGCCACTGATTTCACTTCATTTGGGGAACTATATTTAGATGTCTTCATCCAAAGCTGGGTCCCACACAAATTTATTCACAAACAAATTCAGTTTACTTAGCTAGTTTATTTTACTTACACATATCAACTCAAGGACTACTACTGATTTGATACTAAAATTCAGTTCATTATACTAAACTACATGTTGTATAAAAAGTAATTGTTCAGCTCCATGTTGATATTCCTTAATAAACTAAAGATTCTTGAGTAGTCTTAATCTCAACACATTTCCTGAACAGAATAAAAAAAACAGGACCATTTCTGGTGTTAGGCAGCAACTTCCTTGTCTCACTGAGACATTATGCTAAGTAATTCAGCAGCTTTGAAATGTCTCTATTTTATAGTCCAGAATAGCACTGACCAGAGACATCTTTTGTCTTCACCAGTGGTGGCTACAAATCAATAGCAACAACAGCTATTATCTGTTCCTATGAAAAAAAATCTGTACTTAAGAACTCAATGCTTACTATATTTTAAGAAAATATGATCACCCCAGTGAGTTAGTTCATACCATAAATAAAACTGATCATGCTTCTTCCTCATCTTAGCTAGTGCTTATTCAATTTCAATTAGGGAAAAATAAAACAGGTAAAGGCAAGTAAAATGTGAGCCTATCTCCTCATAGATTTTACAGAGATAGAGTTGGTAAATGTGGGAACACTGGCATTTTACAGACATTACAAATGGCTTTTGATCATTGCAACATGTCTACTATCAGTTCTGTTGCTGCTCTTTCATCTCTACTTGTAATATCTAGATCTTACAAGGTGCTGCACCACTCCTGAACACAAAAGCACTGGTGTTATGGATGTTGAAATCATCATTTGTCATACACCGGAGACATAATATTAAAAATGTAGTTGTTTCACATATTGCTGATGCTGTAAATCCTTGCCTTGTCTGGCATAAACCATGCAATGGTGTTAAATTTCAACCAAAATGTAGACAGAATTTTCATTAAAAAACAATAATAATAATCACTAGGCATAATCTCTTGTTCAGAAATATTCAATTGCTTCCTTCATATCTTTTATGAAAATGAATAACCTTTGGGCATTTGTCTTGCTTAGGGTGATATTAGGTTCAAATTAATAACACAGATTATTGAGCCTTCAATATCCTTCTAGAGCTATTCTTTTCTTTTTTCTTTTTTTTTTTTTTTTTTTTTTTTATATATATTTTCTTTATAATTTCATGAAATAGTGTTGGAAATTGATGACTTAAAAATTGTTCTTGTTGGGAGTAACAACTCCACTTCTAAAAATTCAGCATTTATCAAAAGCAGATTTTTTTTTTTTTCTATGTCTGTTTAGTTCCAAAACCCACCAAAAATTCTTGTGATTATCTTACAATCAGATGCCTTTTTTTCCACCTTTTCAATATTAAACACTTTCTTCAAGGGGTGCTAATACATTCGTTGTATATCCTCTCACCTTTAATTTAAGAGTTGATGTGTAAACATGATTTAATTTCAATTCATGTAAAGTATTAGTATTATAATGTGCTTCAATTAGATGCATTTTAACAGTTACAGATCTGTGTTTCAAATTTTCATCTTCTTGTCTGGATCTCTATGCAGCGTATAAAAAAAAGAAGCACTAAATTGCATATTGATAAGTAATTAGATTATAATATTAGTCTGTTTTAACAGGATATAAATATGAATTGTAGTGAGTCAGAACATTGACAACCACATATAAAGGTGATGAAGCCCAAAGAAGTAAAGCTCTTCAAGGAGTGCCACACTGAAATATTTCTAAGTTCCTCATTTGAAAGAGGTGATTTGAGAGAAGCTTTGTAGTTAGACTAAAGATTAAAGGCAGTGAAACTGCCTGAAGTAAGGACAATTGTTATTTGGGTGCTGTGTGTCTGAATTTCTTTTGGGTAACTGATCATGAATTTGGAATGGAACATGCCTGCTTAAAATGTCTGAAGAGAAAGCAAGTTCTAGTAGCAAAATAATTTATCTGAAACAAATGTCAAAGGTTGCCATAAAATCTAATAGGATGGATAAAAAGCCTCCTTACCTTGATGCATTAATAAACAAATACACATTCTCAGAATTCTGTGATTCTGTGATTCTGTGATTCTGTGATTCTGTGATTCTGTGATTCTGTGATTCTGTGATTCTCAGTGCATCACCCATGATGCATTTTGTTTGGACTAAATATTCAGGAAAAAAAATTACATGGCTGAGTTCAGCAAATGAGTAAAATATGCTTTATTGACAAAGCAAATATAGAGCAGGACTTTAGTTTGGGAGAGAAATCCAATTCCATTAAAGTTACTCACAGTTTAAATGAGACAATATAAAAATATATATTTACATCTCATCATACCAGTAAGAGGATGGAAATCTCTATGTTTTCAAATTTATTTTTTTTTTCTTTTTCTGGAGAAAAGACAGAGGGAGGAGATCCTGATGGAATTCTTGACATGAAAGGGAAGCTGGAGTCCCAAGTAAAATAACTCAGTAGATCATGGGCTTGAAAAGGACTGGGGAGAGGGGTCTGATGCTCCAAGCAAGTTTGTAAATCAAAGGATCAGGCAAAGGAATAAATGAAGGTTAATATGTAGCGTATTTCATACATGATGACCCAGAATAGCATCAGTGTATTCACTGTAATATCAATGTAATCACTGTATTGCTCTCATTTTCAAAAAGATTGTCCTCCAGATTTCTAATAATCAATTTGTTCCTTGACTGTATGGAACATTGTTATAAAACCTCTTCTCTTATAAAATTGATAATGGCATGGAAGATAGAAAACATTAGTCAAGATAAGAACTATAGCTGGAGCCAGTAATCCCAAACAGGCACAGCTTATTAGTTACCTGGTGCCAAGAGGTCGTATGAGCAACATGTTTTCAGAATAGACTAATGCATATGACATATTTCTACAGCTAATACCATACCAGTGTTTTGCTTTTCAATGAGTTGAAGTGACATGATCCATGTTAAAAAGTAAAACTTTGCTTCTGTAGTTCTAAGAAATTAAAAAAATACACTCTGTAGTCTTAAAGTGAAGACACTGTCACCACTTGGCAAAACATGCAATTTCAATTTCAGAACACTCCATGAGGAAATTAAACTGTTGGCAGATTTCCTGTTTTACTTCAGGAACATCCCAGGATAGACCAGATAAGAGATGAAAGTGGGGGGAAAAGGACAAATACATTTTAAGTGTGGGGTGGTACAATGTTGGGCAGATCTAATGTCTACCAGGTGAAAACTTATAAAGGCAATTAGCTAATTAATGCATAAATGAGCAAGAAATATCACCAGAGAAATGAAGCTTTTTAGTTCCTACATGAGATTAAATGAGATTATAGGCCTATTCTACAAACCCCTCCTTTGGAAATCTCATTTTATTTCATGGAAGTTCTGAGCATGAAAAATTTCCAGATTACTGAGCCTTTTCAGATACATCCTTCTATCTTTACAGATGCAGAGTATTTTGCTACATGACCTGGTGTGAATGTAGAAGTCTTTAAAGTGGGTTGCTTTTTACTGTAAACTGCTACGTTATTTACATCAAAATTTTACTGGGCAGTATTATTAAACCTATTGTGAGTGGTCAAAGTGGGTTGTTAGGTTCCCAAAGACACAGAATTCCTTGGTTTAATTTGCTGAAATTCACCAATGCAAGAGGTTACCCGTTTTGGCATTTCCATACTATTCAGATAGGTTTCATACGATGTTGTCAAAATTCACCAATAACCTTTTGAATAAAATATGGAATAAGAGATGCTTAATGGGAAATAACCTAGCCACCGAGCATCCCAGCATGGACAACAGTATTTAAACACGTAGTCTTTCTGGCTACAGCAGAGTCTATTGCATTGTGTACTCACTAGGTATGTTCAGCTTCTGGCTAAATGCAATGGGTTCGTACTCTGTGTTGGGTTGTGAAGTTTGTTTTCACTGCCCAGAGGTATTGGAGCGGATTGTGAATTGTTTTCTGCCTACACATCCAGGTTTTATTTCTACTGAAATCAGAACATAAGATGTTCTGATGTGTAGGCCGAAAACGCAGATTTCATTGCAACGTGCAGAAAAGTGGTTCTTCTGTTTCCAGTAGAAACGCTTGCTCTGAGATGGACAGGAGATGTTCCAGCCAAGTTTGTAGAAACAAGTTCTTAGTAAAGAAAGTATCTCCACTCCTTCTACACCAGTGAATGTTGAAAGTCTTACAAGAGGAATATCAACAACATGCTGTTGATGTACATCCTTATCTCCTGCCATCTGTGATATGATGTTGCATCAGCACTCCAGTGAGGGGAAAAAAAGCATCAGAAACTCCATCTCCTACATCAACAGTGAATAAGGTACCTTCCAGATTATACTTCTGTGGTAAGAACCACAGAAAAAGTTGTAAAGTATGACCGTTGAAAGACTAAAAGTCCTTTATTCTTTGCTGAAGTCCATATGTCTTCAGCACAGTAGAAGTTGATGAGGGTATAGGAAAAGGACACACTTGTTATGGTTCACAATGCACAATACTTCTTTAAGATACTTTTACGAGTCTCGGGCCCATCCCAAAAATGGGATGCTTTGACTATTCATGTTTCTTCTGAGATGAATTCAGAATTGAGTTACAATCTGCCTTCTCAGGTTTCTCAACAGAGCAGTACAAAAGAAGCTGTCAGATGCATTGTGTGAGTTTGTGACGTGTCCAAGAGTTGAGCTTCTGTATCACAAATAGAAATATTATCACCACAATTCACAGTCACAGTAGAGGGGCCGAAGAAAGTTGATGGCTTGGAGTCTGATATGCTCCCTCAAGTATGTGGCTCTTTCATACAAGGATTTTAGCAGTGAAGTGCAGCACTGAATCTTCCAGAAATGTTTAGTGAGTAGTTACTACGACACTTTGAGGCAGAAAGCATTTTCCTTCAGCATCCTTCCTCCTTCCTCCTCCCCCCATTTTTTTAAAGATTTTCCTATTCATTTTTAAATATATAATAACTGTAATAGAAAACTACTATCTTTAATGGGACTGAAGTCATTAACTTGGCTTTGTTTTACATGTTGTTGTCTCTTTGTTTGCTTCTTTGTTTTTGTTTCTGTTTTCAGCATCAGTTGAACGCAGTGCCCCATTTTCATTAGCTAAACAGTTGCAAGTAGCCAGGGACAATTAGTGCAGATTTCTCAGACACACTTGAGTACAAAGCAGGATATCCACTGTGCTATTAGGGAAAGTATATGACCTTACTGAGAAACCACTACTCCTTTCCCTGCCTTTTTATATTTGCAATTAGCACTGTAGGACAATTAAGGATGTGATATTTGAGCTGTATCCACCACAGCATAGCACCTACCCCCAGCAGTCCAACTAGAAACTACAGGGATGGTAAATGTTATTAAATTTATTTTCAGGACAAGAGTGTAAGAGAAAATCTGAGCACAAAATGGAAAGGGACTTAAAAAGTAGAGGCACAAAGGCTTGTAAATCTTATATAACTGTATCCTATTCACTGAACTTTCAAGACAGTTGTCCTAGCAACATGAAATAAAACATTAAATGAAAGATTAACTTAAAAAATCTGGAAAAGTGCTGAATGACCAGGTTACATACACTATATTTAATGAGTTTTGGAGTGGGCTTCCTGGATTTTCAAGTGATTTTAAATTAGGGTTAATTTATTTATTTTTTTTTTCCCCAAGTTTTCTATAGCTCATCCAGATGCGTGTGTTTTCTTTGCTTAATCTTTAGTTTACTTATCAGAAGATAATTTAATGAGGTTAATATAAAATTAATGTATTTCTGAAATAAAAAGGAAGAAAGGTTTATGATTGGCAGAAGAAGGATGAGATAGCAGTGGGAGAACAGCTGCTTTCTCTACATATTTTTCCTTTACGATGTCTGCTACCTAAGATGTCACTTCCTATTTCGTCATTGGGTATGGGTTGTCACAAAAAGTTTATGTAACCCTAACATGCAGTGAAGCTCTGCTGTGTGTATGCCCTCTCCTAATGCACATCCACAGCACTAAATGTCACACTTCACTGCTTCTTGGCTATAATGAGAGACCTCCATATTCCAAGTCTCTGGACATCAGGTTTACCTATATGCCTTCAACCTCTATTGGTTATATTATTTTAAGAAGAGATAATTCATTCTTACTCCTCATGGATGAGAAGAAAGGACAAAAGATGCCCTTGTTTATGTTAAAATCCCAGTATAGAAAGAGGGATTTTTGTCATGCTTTTAAAACAGAGATTGATTACATTTTGCTTAGCAGATGGTCTCTTGGTATGGAATACCTGTTAAATTGAATTCAGCTGAACACAGGGCCAAAGGGCATAAATACTTTAATTGTTTGAAGAACTAGGCTTAATATTTGTCCCTTTTTTATTGTTGTCGTTGTTTGTTTGTTCTAACCTGACTGTGGTGTGGCTACCACAGGGTAGGCATATGTCTTCATGCATGTATACATGTTATTCATCTTAAATTGCACACTAATTGCATCTCCTTTCATTCTGAATTTCTTAAAATAACTATTTAAATACTAACCATCAGGCTTTAGCTATTCCTCCCTACTCTTCCAGGAGCATAAGCTGCATTCCTGGCCTGCTTCATTAGCCATTCTCTGAGGTAAGACAACAGGCTGTGCCTATATACTGCTCCTGCCATAGATGGTTAGATGGCCTCAGTGACTCTGCTTCAGTGCCTAATCTGAATTAAATAATTCAGATTAATTAATTAATGCAATTAATTAATTAATTAATTCAGGTGAATTAATTTGTTCAGATTACTCCCATAACTTCAGCAAGAGTGAAAGTGTCTTTCTGAGGTGTTGCAGTTAAAAATACTCACACTCATATGTCAACAGCAGTTTATATTTCCCATTAACCAATTGACAGATGCTTATGAAAGGCAGATTCTCCCTGTTTTTCTTCCTTGAGGAAAAACAAAATGTTATATATTTGCATTAAGGAAAAGAACAGAGAGTTGGTTGAGAGGACGGTGAGTTTTTTGATTTCATCAGCTTTAAACTGTCTTCTAACCTGCCTGCAAATCAGTGCATGACAATATGGTTTGGCTCTCTTACGGAGTAGCAATGAGGAAGCAATTACAACTCTGAAAGTTGTACCTGGAGACACATATCTCTCAGGATAGTTCATCATATATATTGTTCCTTGCTTATGGCTGTGTGTGTAGGCACAGTTAACTCATAGGTTATCTCCTGCATTGTCTAGTCCTCTCCTACGCCAACAGAAGAGGGCTCCCTTTCATGTATTCTCAAATGCTTTGTCGTTTTCTTTTTTCTTTTTAACATGACAGCATAAATTACTTTCTCAATTTTCCACAGAATCCTGGTCATAATAATGAACATTTCACTTTTCAGTCAGTCCTCATTTGGATGCAAACTCTGCTCTCAAGATGTGCATGGCTGATCTTGATTAAGATATTCTTCTATTTTTTTTCATACATAATCCTTTGAAGTTTCGTGCATATGGGGAAAGAATAATATTGGAGTGGAGATCTGCCTTGCATATCTGAGAAAAAAACTTCTACATTTTGATGAGAATCATCCTTCTTGAACATGACATCAGCAATTCAGTTACCTATATTGTATCTTCTATAAAAAGGGGAAAATTTTACAGTTGTTCTTATGGAATGGGTCAGATTATTTTATGACAAAACCACCTGAACTATGCTTACTTAAATTAATTGTTTATAAAGTAAATGATCCTATAAAATCAAAAATAACATAGGCTAGCTTACAGACTTAATCAGATTATTCATACACACATAAATGGATCTGATATTTTTAAGTGTTGATTTTAGAGTATGCATATGTATGTGAGAGAGGAAGAGAGAGGAGACTGCTGAAGTTTTAAAATATGTGGTACAGATATTTAATCCATTAAGAGATTCTGAATTTTGCTCAGGAAATCTTTCCATTTGGCTTGGTAATTTCATGAGCCCATTTAGGCAAGGTGGATTGGATATAAAGGAATATCAAAAACACCAAACGTAAATATCTCCAACATTAAAAGTCATCAAAGAAGTAATCTCCATGTGCCTAACAGAAGGAGGATTTCAGCATAGTTGTACCCAAGAAATCGTTACGTTGCTTAGCTGAGTAAGAAGGTATCATATCATGCTTTCCAGAATATGTTGAAAACAGATACAAGATGATTAACAATTCCTAAGACTGTTAACTATGTTTAATAATAGTCAATTTCTGGTTGTCAATGTAAAAAATAATAATAAAAAAAAATCCTGGCTTAGTTATTCTAAAGTTTAAGCATTACGACTAAGACACTTTTTTAAGTCCATCCAATTAAGCATTATGAACTTGTGGTAATGTGCAGTCTCATAACAAAAATGTCACTACTGTGGACTTCTGGTGGCATTCAAACACAGAAACAAACAACCAAAAAACAACAACAACAAACTAGACTGTCTCTTTTAAAAGGAAGGCTTTAGAAATCTAAAGGACAATGCTAGCATACTGTCCTTCTCATGGGAACAACATAGGCTTTTGGTCAGCTATGAAATAAATCCTAACACTGACCTGAGGAAAACTCTGGAAGCTGTAGAAGCTGTTAACCTTCTCCAGAAACTGGACACACAGCATTTTCATTTTGGTCTGAATATGAGACTGATGGGTTACTGCTCTCTCTGTCTAGACTGTAAACCAGGGCAGGAGAAGCTCTAGCAAAGGAATCCTTTGCCCCTGGTACTCCATGGCTACTATAACCAACTTCTTGGTTTCTAGGCAAGTCCAAAGAGATGTAACTGCTGTCACCATCATTGTAGGAAAAAAAAAAAAAAAAAAAGAATGAATAAATCAGTAAAAACAAAACAATGGAGCATTTGGCTCAACAATGGTTAAAAACCAAACCAAATCAAACCAAATGAAACCACACCACACCACATCACAAATATTTGGTTTCTTCAAACAGGGACATCTTTATAATTAGTATGTGGGAGGGAGCCATTTTACATTGTATACAGAAAAGCACAACATCACCAGCAGACAAAATCATAGAATCATAGAATAATAGAATGAGGTCACCCCAGAGCTTTCTCTCTTTAAGCTGAACAGCCCCAGCTCTCTCAGCCTTTCTTCGGAGGAAAGGTGCTCCTCCGAAGCCCCTTGATCATCTTCATGGTCCTCCTCTGGACCTGTTCTAACAGATCAACATCCTTCTTGAGCTAGGTGCACTCAATCCCACTTTCTATGTCAATGATAAAGACATTAAACTGTCCAGAACCAGGACAGACCCCTGAGATACACCACTCATCACCACCTTCCATTTGGATAGAGAGCCATTGATCACCACTCTCTGGGTGCGGCCTTCAAGCCAATTCCTTATCCACTGAATGGTCCACCCTTCAAACCCATCTCTCTCCAATTTGGAGACCAGGATGTCATGTGAGACTGGGTCAAAATCCTTACAGAAGTCCAGTTAGATAACATTGTTTCATTTTCCCTTGTCAACTGATGTATTCACTCCATTGTAGATAGCCACCAGGTTGGTCAGGCATGATTTACTCTTGGTGAAGCCACTCTGTCTTGGATCACCTCTTTGTCTTTCATGAGCCTTGACATTGTTTCCCGGAGGATCTGTTCCATGATCTTGCACATAGGTGAGGATCACCCAATTTATGTAGTTCCCCAGGTCCTCCTTTCTACCCTTTTTTAAAAAATGGCTGTGATATTTCCCTTTTTCCGGTCACCAGGGACTTCACCTGACTGCCAGAAATTTTCAGCTATGATGAAGAGAGGCTTGGCAACTCCATAAGCCAATTCCTTCAGGATGCTGGAATGCATGTTATCAGGCCCCATAGACTTGTACTTGTTCAGTTTCATGAGGTAGTCTTGAACCTGCTCTTCTCATACAGTGTGAGGGACTTTGCTCCCCCAGCTCTCATCTATGGGTTCTGGGAAATGAAAGACTTGGGAAGCCTGACTGTCAGTAAAGACTGAGGCAAAGAAGTTGTTGAGCCTTCTCCATGTCTATTGTCTGTTGTTCACCCTTCACATCCATTAGAGGGTGCACACTCTCCTTGGCCCTTCTTTTCTGAGCAATGTACCTATAGAATCCCTCCCTGACAAGCAAGACATCCCTTGCTAAGCTCAGTTCCATCCGTACCTTGGCTTTCCTGATTCCATCCCTGCACATCTGGACAGTATCCCTGTACTTTTCCTAGGCCACATGTCCCTGCTTCCACTGCCTGTGCAAAGTCCAACAGGTCCTTGCCCAGCCATTCTGGTTTTCTGCCCTCTCTGCCCACTTTTTTACAGTGGGCGTACAATGCGTTCTTGTGCTCTAAGAAAAATATTCTTAAAGAGTTGCCAGCTCTGTTCAGCTCCTTTATTCCTAAGGTCAGTGTTCCAGGGTATCTTATCTAATAGGTCTTTAAATAGCTTGAAGTTTGTTCTTCGGAAGTTCAGTGTTTTGACTTTGCTCTTTGCCAGGACTATATTGCTTGAGATCACAAGATCACAAACTTAGCAAGGCCATGGACACTGAAAAAAATAAGGCTCTTCTTCCAAGTTTCAAACCTTACATGTGTTTCTGTCTACTTGTTCTCTAAACAAACTTCTTGGGATTCAGGGAAAAAAAAAAAAAAAAAGAAACAAACAAACAAACAAAAATCATATTCTATATTATCTTCTATTTCTAGGTAAGGAAAGATGCCAGGGTTATTTCATAATCTTCAATGTCAATGACCACTACAATTAAAATGCTGCACACAACACATTATGCATAAGTCTACTTCACAAACAGACATAAGACTTATTTGCAAATCACAATCAATAGTTTCATAGCAAGCCAATATTCAAATAAAATAAAACTGCATTATTTATCTGACATTTGTCAAACCAGATAGGGGAATGTACTTTACAGTATTAAATCCAAGATATGGATGTTTTTAACTGTCATTGACTATTAAATTATATTATTGCACTAATTAAGATAGCCAGGAATATTTTGTTTTTCATAATTCCGAATGGTTGAAAAATAATAATTCCTCTTTTCTCTTATTTTTTTTCTTTTTTTTTTTTTTTTTTTTCTGTACAATAATAAAGTTTCTTAAGGATCTTTTTAAGAGACATAACTTCATTAAATACATCTTTTGCATTAGTATATTAAGACCATTCTTTATTGTTCTGCAATGAAAACTTTCCTGCACTGGCTCTTGGAGAGAAAGAGAGTCTAAAGGCAGCTGCCAGATATTTTTTATTATGCTGTCCATTTGCTCAGTGCACTGAATATCATAGGAAAAAAAGGTACTGTAATTGCTCATTTGTAGTTGTGCGAGATGATATATTGACTTAGGTGTGATTCTTTTCTGCCCACTAGAGACAGTGGGAAAATTAGTGTGCTCTGGGGTGATTATGTACTTTTTTTTTTTCTTTCCTAGCAAAGATAATATGAAATGGCATTTCTGATCCATACATGTGTATAAATCCTTCAATTTGGGCTTTATAGGAGAGTGTGATTATTTTCTAGTCTGGATGAATGTCATTTTCAATGAGCTCAGAATGTTTCCTGGAAAAGATGAGCTGAAAGGATATTCTCTTCCAGTTTCCAGTTGTTGTGTTGTCTTATGCTGCTGGATTTCCCCCCTGCAGTAAAGTATCCCACAAACACATATGTGTGGTAACATAACACCCTATCTGGTGTGATAAAGTAACTCATCAACTTTGCCTATTTCTTTTTATTTTTTATTTCTTAATATGTATTTCTGAGGAAGTTAAGAAATGAAGACTTTAATCACAGCTTAATAACTAGACTCCAGCTTCCATACCAACCTCATAAAATCTGTTCATGAAGAAAAGAAAAGATGAGGAAAAAAATATTTTCAAACTAAATTTTGCAAAACAAAACACAGGATATTCATACAAAAGCCTATTAAGCAGAAAAATTTCATTGTAGTTATGTGCTGCAGACAAAGTGGTCATTGGAAAAAGACAGTTCTTACTAAAAACAATCTGCTAATCAGTTTGTCATTTCTTGTCTGACCCCTCCTCTAGAGACCTTGACATTGAAAAGTTGTTAAATACTTGTGGACAAGCAGTTAAACACATATTTATTTTCAGCATGGTAATCCTTTAGTAACCCTTTCATATGGACTGCTCACCTGCTTTTGTCAAATAACTCCTCAGATATTTAATATCAAAGTTTCGGTGGGTTATGTTATATTAGCAAATAATGCTTTAGAAAACCCTGTGGATTTTTTTTTTGGTAGTTCTGATTCTCTTTCATTTATTTTTTATTTTATTTTCCTTTGATTTTGATGCTGGTTGCTGCCTTTTAGCACTGGTCTTTTGAGTGGCTCTGCTTTGTGACTTGGAACATTGCTGAGTAGAAGAGCAGAAAGGAGGGGAGTGCAGAAAATGAAATCATTTGACAAAACAGGATTAATTAATTCAAGGTGAAGTTAAGTGCTGACATTCAACAGCACTATTATAATTCCTCGGAGGAATAAATAGGCAGAAAAAAAAAATAGCTTCAGTCCATTATAGTAAAAAATCACAATTTTATTCTTCTCTCCCTCCTCAAAATGTCAAATGATTTTGGTTGTTCCTTTGGAGCTCTGAAAAGTTGTTAGACTGCTCAGCATCAGTTTCTCTCAAGTATAAATTTAAATCAGACCTACTCAGTAATTGCTTTTGAAAATTTAGATCAGATAGGTTTTTTTTATTTTACATTCTTTCTGTTTTATTATTTTCATAGAAAAAAAAAATCATTGCAAACACAGGCAGATTTTCATATACTAAAAGCAAGATTTTATTTATTTATTTATTTATACTTTATGAATAAAGTTTATTGTACCTTATTTATTATTTGATGTTTTAAAAAAGACTGCCACTAAACAAGAGAAAAAGAAGAATTCCCTGTTATTACTCTATGACTGACATTTTTTGCAAGACTCTGTTCATTAAAACTTGCAAAAACATTGGCTCCCTAAAACAGCTATGTAAGTTAAAGAACTGTTTGGAAACCTTGTAATTGGAAGTGTCTGTAGGCTTCAGAATATGCTTCTCAGCTATCACTGAGGTTTGCTGCTTTCATTGTACTTTAGTCTGCCAGCTGTATCTGATCCAAAAGTACTGAAACAGACTTGCTTAAATTCAGCCATTGTGTAGTGTTTGTGATGTGTGCATAATGAATTCTGAATGCAAATATATGCTGTAAAATGAAATACTGAAAACCTGTATGACAAGCAGTAGAGCTGCACAACACAGAATATGTTTTTATACCATAAATATTCACTTGTGTCAAATATATAGGAGCTGTTCAAAACAGAGCATTCTAATTATGCACAGTTTGTTACTCACTCAATCTCAGCTATTTGAACTCCTTCTTTTGAAGTGCTTGACCTTAGTTGAAAGAACAGAAAAGGAGTAAATATCTAGCTTGTAAGAAGTGGATGTTCCTCCTGCCACCACTCAGTTCTGTACTCGCAGAATATTTTCCACTTAATTGTCATATATTTAGAATCATTTGTAGACTATAACTGTTTTTATGTTGTTGTTTTTGTTTGTTTGTTTGTTTGTTTGTTTTTTAATTAGAAACAAGTAAAAACGTGATTTTCTGAAACTCAAAAGGAGTTGTATATCTGTAGGAACATGGACAGCATTTTGTTCATGCTGATTGATAGTGTAAGCTGAACTTAATATACAAGAGAGCCCAAACTTTTACAGAGCCTCAAGTAATCCTTTATTCTGCCTTGAACTGGAGGGCACACTGTGGGAAAAGTGCACACACTTAAAGAAGATGGAAATGGACATCAGTATTTGGGAGTCTGACTGAAATGCAACCTGCAGAATATCCCAGAGATAACAGAAAAATCAAAACAAGAAAATAAGACAGCAGTGTTGGTCTACAGAATTTCTTGTCATCAGCTTGGATCTTTACCAACTTTATTCAATTTGAATGCTATGAGCAACCTCAGCTTCTTATTCTTCACAATAACAAACCAAATCTGAAAGAAATAGAAACAAAGCCCACCTGATTGATAAAAGACAGACACATAGACACACAATGGAAATTATCTGGAATCAATGACACAAAGAAGACAGGCAGGTACAGATTCTATGAGAATTTTCTGTATGGAGATAGCTTCAATTTCAGCTTCTGTGCTGCAGGGTGTGACAGTGGCTGCTTCTCATTTTGTTAAATGCTTCCCACAGGGCAAAATTATGCTCACTGGAATACACAAAATGAATCCATTTCTCTCTGATTCCTTCCTTTTTTAACAGATAGAGGTAGCAGTGGCATTAGGACTGTGGAGCTAAATATGGTTGGATCCAACACAGTAAAAATGATATGTTTAAATCTCTAACAGAGAAAGAAAAAAAAAAAAAAAAGCTATTATATACCAAAATATTGTCAAAGTCTAGTTTTTCAGTGCTGTGTCTAATTTTCTGGGTGATTAACTGCAAAGCAGATTTTAGGTACAGTTGGCACATCCAAGAACAGAAGCCCACTTTAAATGAGTTTCAGGGTGTTAGCATTAGAACATGCAAACTCACTCTCTGAGATATTGGTCCATATACAGGTTCTTAAAAATAGATAAATGACATACACAGTACATACACAATTCAATCTGTTGCCATAATTTATTGAAGAAAAAAGAAAAAAGAAAAAAGAAGAAAAAAAAAAGCTTTTATCCACTAGAATGCAAAATTATCACTTCTCTCTTATCACACAGTCATAAACACAGAAAAGTGTATTGGAATTTAAAGGTGCTGTCTTATATGCATTGAAGGTCAGCTAAGCCGTCTTTAGACAGTCCTCTGAAGGAGACTTAGTCAGTGATGAGCCTTTCTCAGAAAACGAGAATTTGCCATATTACAGATTACAAGACTCCCATTGTATATATTTAATGGTGAGAACTGAAGTGCTAGATTAATTTTTGGAAAAGGTACAGGCTAACAATTTTAGTTGATTTAATAACAAAAACTTCATAAAATGATTACATGCCTAGGCATTTTTTAATAGGATTAATATGTAGGTGTGAAAGATACCCAGTCAATGGAAGTTAGATGTTTTCTCCCTTGCTATGTTATTTCAGATGTCTATACCCTCTGCACCAAACTTAGATGATCATGACCACTAAATGAACTTCCCTAATTTAACAGTTTCCAAACTGTTTGTGAATTATTTGCTCTGTTCTAATTGCAGATGCTACACAGTTTCCTTGCTAAAACAGATACTTAAGGCTTCAAAGCTGTCAGACTGCCTTTTTATCCTGAGAATTAAACTCACTGAAAAATAAGATAACTGAAAAAATAAAAAAGGAAATGTCAGATAAGCTTGACATTTAATGCTGCATTTTATGCTCTTCTCCCCCTCTTAAAGGGCTGAAACTACAGAAAACATTCACAAATTGCTTATGTAGATATTTTGTGTACATTGATTTTGTGTACAGTAAGTTAAATTTATTTACAGTAGAGAAGTGCAGACCAAGGTTCTGGGTGTAACTTTTTTTTTTTTTTTCCCCTCAATTCATATAGTAATATAGTGATATTACACCATCAAATGCTTTCCTTTGAAAATATTCACTTTTTAGAGGCTACTTTTTACTTGTGAAGCTACCATTACATTAGCAACTAGAATTATGCATTTTCCTATAAATTGCTCCCCAGTTATAGTTTTAATATTTTGCTTTCCAGGCAGCTACTTTTCTTGGCCTTGATTTAACATGGGAGGGTATGTGAAGCCTTTTGTCGATACCAGCAGGGCTTTAGTCAGAGACGGAGACTTGAAATTATATTTATGGTGCAAGGTTTCTCTGCACTTTCATAAGAGTTCCCAGTTACACACTATCTCATAGCATGTATTTAGGTTCAACCACAATGAACCTGTGCCTTCTTGCAGCACAGCTGACACTTTCATAGCCTGCCAGACTACTTATTCTGAAATTTCTCATTGTGTAGCTCTTCTCATTTTTATTTTCATTTATTTTATATATATATATTTTATTTTATGTTATGCTATGTTATGTTATGTTATGTTATGTTATTTTCATTTTTATATTTATTTTATTTTATTTTCATTTATTTTTAATATTTATTTTATTTTATTTTTTCTTGAAATACTTAGGCATCATTCCATTAACTATTTTTTTTTTCTCTCTCCTCCAAAAGATTCACCAGTTTCTGACTTTTTTCCTAGTTTCTAGTCCCTGGTACATATTCAGACTAAGATATCTATTTCCCAGCATTATCTACATAGACATATATATATATATATACATTTCAATTACTCTTGAGATCTTCTTGTCATGCCAGCTTACTCCTGTGGACATCTTTACAAGTGTGGTGGTTTTACTCAGGTGGGCAGCCGAGCTCCACCACAACCGCACTCTCAGTCCCCCTCTCCTCAGAGAGGAAGGGGGAGAAAACACAACACAGAGAACTCGAGGTTTGAGATGAGAAAGATTTAATTAAAGGGAAAGGGAATGGGGAGAAAAAGAAACACATGGAGCACAGATAGAAGGGAAAAAAAAATTATCTACTTCCCATCAATAAGCTGGGTCACATGCTGGGAAGCAGGACCTCAAAAAAAAACACATAGTGGTTGCTCAGGAGGAACAGTCCCCTCCCCTGCGAGAGCCCCCCTTTTTTATTGCTGAGTGTGACATCAGGTGTTATGGAATATCCCTTTGGTTGGTTTAGGTCAGCTGCCCCAGCAATGTCCCCTCCCCATCACTTGCCAACCCCCAGCCTGCTGGCTCTTGGGGGCTTGGAAGGAGTCCTGATGCTGTGCCAGCACTACGCAGCAATAGACACAACACTGGAGTGATATCAGTGCTGTTCCAGCTACGAGTGCAGAGCACAGCACTGTGTGGGCTGCTGAAGGGAAAGGTAATTCCATCCCAGACAGACCCAGCACAACAAGAGTTCACATTTTGCACATTTTTAATTTACTTTTCGATTTTAGGTCATTTTAGCATCTTATTGTAATCAGCAACTGTACATTTTGCACCTTTTTTTTTTGTTGTTGTTTGTTTGTTTGTTTTTTTTACAGCTGTTTTGCATTACCAATCTTTTTTACCTTATTGACTCTCTATTAGGGTCATCATAAAAGTTTAATTTTCCTCCTATGTATTTTTTTCTGTTTTCTCCTATATTTCCTGCTAACATATCCACTGGGTTTCCCTGTACTTTCTATTCCCTGTGTACTTTCTTTTCTTCTTCTGTGAGAAGAAAAATTTTTATTGCAGTTGGAGTCCTGTTCTAGAAATGAGTACAGGTTATTGGAGAAGAATTGCTTCTAATTTGGTTTGAGGTGAATATCTGCTCCTGCTGCTAACCTTCCTCTTTATCATCTTCAACTGGTAAAGTATATTCTGACTTTTGTATGCAAGCACCAAAAGTTTTAACCTGTATTTTCATCAGTGCAACTGAGATTGGACTCTAACCTTAAATCTTAGCAGTATGTTATGTTTTCATCTCCTGCTTTCTACAAGACATCAGATGGTCTCTTTTCTCTTTTGTATCCTATTTCCTTTACATCTGCATTATACTTCACTGACGATATGTCTTTGAATATTCACTATTTGTAACCATTTCAGCTTCCAACTTCTTTCTTTCTGATCCTTTGCTCAATAAAAGAGTGATTGTTGAAACTTGTTGTAAAGATGTACAGGCCATAGTTTTCAATCTCTGCCTTACAAACTGGACAGTACTGCTCATTGCCATTTTGCAGAATCTTCATTTTGTAAATGTTTTAATCAGACCTGTGGTTTACATTATGTTCTGCACAAAAATCCTACTGTGGTGAACCATAACTTGAGCATTTATTAGAAATTTACCTGTGTTTGCAATACTAAAGATACCACAAAGTACTGCCTACATTGGTTTGCTCTGAGACCACTGTAGACTAAAGAGAATGAACAATAAGGACCTTACTTGCCCACAATGGAACAGAAATGCAAGGCTTGACTTGTGGAATATAGAAGAAGTAATGGTTAGCTATGGTACAATATTTCCATTGGGGGACTCTAGTGGCAGCATGAATTGCACAAGTAAAAATGGAATTCCCCGTATGTTCATCTCTTTTGTCTTACATAATGCATGGTTCTGGCAACATCCAAGCTGCATAACATTTCCATTTTCATCTGATTCACTAGAGGACAGGACAAATACATGCAAATCAATGTTCTCTTTTTTTTTGGTTTATTCTCGTTCACTTGCTCTTCATTTGTCATAAAGTCAAATACCTTGACATTTTGACAGCTGACATTATATTCTTATGGGCACAAGTCAATTGGTTGAAAAAGAAAAAAACATCTGTTTTTCACTATCTTTTATCTAGGTTTGCTTCTAGAAAAGTAAATTGTTGATAGTAGATTCCTACAATTTCTGAAGATGAATTCACTCCTATATTTTTCAGATACTCTATGATGTTATTCCTGTAAACACCAATATTTTCTCGTTTTGTTTGTGCCATGATCCTTCTTTTGGTGAAGGATTTGTTATTTCCTAATTGTTTTACAAAGCTTGACAAGGGACACTTTGAAAATAGAAGGTGATTTTGCTAAATATCTCTGGGACAGGGAAAGGGAAGGGAAGGGAAGGGAAGGGAAGGGAAGGGAAGGGAAGGGAAGGGAAGGGAAGGGAAGGGAAGGGAAGGGAAGGGAAGGGAAGGGAAGGGAAGGGAAGGGAAGGGAAGGGAAGGGAAGGGAAGGGAAGGGAAGGGAAGGGAAGGGAAGGGAAGGGAAGGGAAGGGAAGGGAAGGGAAGGGAAGGGAAGGGAAGGGAAGGGAAGGGAAGGGAAGGGAAGAGGCACAAGAACTCACACAAGTTAAAATGTTGATTTTGAGTGTAAGGGATGTTGTCAGTGCCTACTTCGTGAAAAAATTTGCTGAGTTTAAAAACTTGTTTTTGAAATAAAACAATTATTAATTAATTTATAGCATGTATCTAAGATAGTGTGAATCCTCAGGTTCCTCAGTCCAAGGAACAGCTTATGTAATGATAGCAGATAGTCACACAAAACATATAAAATACTTTGGGAAAAAAATACATCTTGTATTACCTGCATAATTATACACATCATGCAAGATTCATTCTTTCCACTGCTGAGAATTTTCTCTTTTTTTTTTTTTAAGTGAATAATGTTTTAACTAAACTGATTCTTTTTTTTTTTTTTTTTTTTTTTTTCCATAGCTCAAACACAAAATTCACAGGGCTTTAGTCAAGAATCATTAATCAGTAATAAGATATCTCAGACTTGACTGACTCTGCTGCTGTACCCTAGTCCATCCTCTTGGCCTTTTCAAACCAGTGTAATTTCTGCTGTCCTAATTGCTTCTTTTTCCCTTTCCTTCTGATATCTCATCTTTTTCCCTTGAGTCTATCTCACTTTATTTCTCGTATTTTCTTATATAACCTACAGAATCGGTTTTACAGCTTTTGTATCATTGTAGTGTCTTCTCCCTTCTAGCACTGTGCAATTGATTTTTTTTTTTTTAATCTCTTTTTTCTTTTGCTCAGTCAGGCTTCTTTTTCCTCTCCTGGTTCTTCCCCTTCTTTATCCCTTTTTCCTATTTTCCCTCCCCTGCTGCTCTTCACCCTCTCTGGTTACCCACCTTCCCTTTCTCATCAGTCTTATCATTCCACTGATTTCTACCTCATTCTCCATCCCACTCTTTTTTTTTTTTTTTTCTTCCTTTTTTTTTTTTCCTCTCCAATTGCTGATTCTGATGCCTCCTGGTATGCCCTGTAGCTCTTCTGCTTTAAATGCTTTAAATTCTTTTTTTTTTTTTTTTTTTTTTCTGTCTACTTTCCAGGCTTTTTAAAAGTCGTTCTAAAACTCCACAGCCTTTATAAGAAAGCACAGTTTGCAACATGCTCTTTCTTTTTGTATTCCCCATTACATAGACCTGTCATCTCAAAATCAGTGCTTTGAGGGAGATTAAGGAAGAAAACAAGTTTCACTGCAGCTACCAAATATAGACCAGACTTGCACAACCTGCAAGAATTACTCCAAATCTCTTCTTGCTATTTCATATCTGAGAAAACAATTGTCCATGGCCATTAAAATAAAATAATATAAAACAAAACAAGTATTATGACTTTTTTTTATTCCCAACTGAAATTATAATGCCACAAACTTCTAAACTAAGCCTAAGCATTCTTTTTTTTTTTTTTTTTTTTTTTAAGCATCCTCTTTCTCCTCTTTTTCTTTTATCCTTGTTGGGACTGATACGAACTATTGTACACGGAGATGGATCTGTTCACTGCAGGTCATTCTAATTGATTATCACAGTGATTAAAAAATAATGTTATTTATTACTATTCCAAATCTTTTTTTTTGTGCAGAACATGCACAACAATGACTGAATGTAAATATATGGTACAAGCAGTGTAAGTACTGCTAAGCAACGCTAAAAAGAGTCAGCGAAATACAAGTTGAACTTGTAAACTTGAGCAGTTGATCTTTCAGAACTGGAACATGCAAAGGTGAGCACTACCTGCTTCCCCTCCCTGTCTTGTCCCTCATTCCAGCTTTTTCTTCTGATTTACTCATTGAACTTATTTATTTATTTATTTATTTATTTATTTATTTAGGCTTAAGAGTGAGACTTCATTTTCTGGTTTCGCCTACTCTGTGTGATATTGCATTGTTTACAGAATATAAAGTACATTTTCAGTCATAACAAATAATTTTGTCAAAATCCTGAATCTGCATATTTCTGACAGGTTGTACTACAAAAATTAAAGTGGTTTGAAAAGAGGATATTCATGCAACTTTATTTCATATATACACTCGTGTAAAATTCAAAACCAACAGTAATGGCTGGAAAACAAAGAGAGATGTTAATGATACCAGCACCAGATTCTTGCAGCAAGGTATCCTTGCTGCTGAATAAAATGAACCACTTTCAGACAGTCTTGGCTATCCCCATGACAACCTATACCTCTTATGGCAGTGGAATTCCACAGTTATTCTTTTGTTTCCCCTACGGGTTGACCGTTCTTCCTACAAGAAAGGCATATGAATCCTGCATGGCTTTCAAACTCCTGCTATGCTATCTGAAAATCTGAAATAAAAAAAAACAACATGGTAAGCTTTTGTGGAAGCAGTGAAAAAATGAAAACAACATTTCTGCACTCTTTGTCAATGAACACTAAAAATATGAATTAGTTTTGAGATAAGATATAATGTTATTGGAATAAAAATGCTATCAAGTATGAGAAATCATTGTGTTCTTTATTTATTTATTTGTTTGTTTAAACGCCTTCCTCCCTGCCCCCCTTCCCCCAGGCTATAGACCACACATGTTCTTCAATAAAAGCATCTTTATCTTCTTGTTTACATACTAATTTTGGTCCGTACATCTCACTAGATTGACACAATATTTTTATGTGTATTTAGTAATTACAGACATAATATACTTCAGAAATCAAGGCTTAGGTATTTTGGATTTTGCTTGAATCTCAGACAACAAATATTCTCATCCTGTATCTGTGGTTTATTTAGTTCTCCAGGTTAACTCTCTGGTTGACCTGAAATGCTCCAGTAAGCCCACAAGAAGCTTTATCTGGGAAGCAGATAACTGTCTACTCCCTTAGGTGTTGTTGCAAAACAAAAATAAATAGGAAACAAACATGATGGCATCACCAGCATTTTGAGTAACTTGGTAGTAGGAGGTTTGTCTGTGGCATAGGAGACTTGAGTTATAGAGCCATTTTGAGAGTTTTGTCCAGGTTTTGGCTAGGATAGACCTAATTTTCCTCCTAGTAGCTGGTATGCTGCTGTGTTTTGGATTCAGGATGAGAATAATGTTGATAACACACTGATGTTTTAATTGTTGCAGAGCAGTGCTCACACCAAGCCAAGGACTTTTCAGCTTCTCACTCTGTCCTGCCAGCGGGCAGGCTGGGGTTGCAGTAGGAGTTGGGAGGGGACAGACCCAGGACAGCTGACCTGTGGCCAAAGGGATATTCCATACGGCAACATGCTGAACAATTATTACGGGGTAGCTGGCCAGGGTGGGGGGACCACGGCTCAAGCATAGGCTGGGCATCGGTCAGCGGGTGGTGAGCAATTGCATTGTGCATCACTTATTCTATGCACATTAGCAGTAGCAGTACTATTATCATTATTGTTTTTTTTTTTTTTTTTTTTTTTTTTTTTCCTGTCTTAATATACTGTCTCTGTCTCAACCCACAGGCTTTATTTTCCTATTTCTCTAACCATCCCAGAGAGGGAGGGGGAGCAAAGGGCTGTGTGGTGCTTAGCTGCTGGCCGGGAGAAACCACAACAACAGCAATGTAGTCATGTAACCAAATTAAAGCCAAAACTTTCAGCCTAGTCCTTGACCTGAATATGGAGTGAGGATCTGGATCCTGGTACTTCTACGTGATAGTTTATATGCAGCCAAATAAATACTGTAGTTAGAGGTCATGGGGCTAGATTTTGAAAAGTTCTGCATAAAGAAGAGATCTCAGAAAAATAAATTTAAATAACATTAATATCAAGAAAAGTAATTCTGATTGCCTTAGCCTTTATCAGTCGTGGCTAGACAGATGAAAATCTATGAGAGAAATGTTGCCTTTAAGATCACTTTCTTTTTTCTTTTATTTATTTATGTTTATTTACCTTATTTTATCAGGCTCTGTACTAATTTTCCTAACAGAACAACTAGAAAAAATATGACCCTTACACACCTCTTGTAGTTAATACATTAGGTCAACTCTAACCACTAAGACCCTTGTCAGGTTATTTCTATTGGCAATAAAGAGCAATTGACCTTAAAACACTGAAGCCAGGTAGATGAGCCTATTCCACAAGGTCTCTTGGCTCCATCCTTATTAACTGAAATCTGCCAGGTGTGGATCATTTGACCTTTGCTATATAGGAAGCATGAGGACAGATGGGGTTAACTGCTTTCCTAGGGGAGTCTGAGACCTAGATTATCAAGGGTGCTCTTCTACTGTTATGGTGAAATGCACTCAGTGTTCCCTGGTAGGCAGCTTTTTCTTCATGGTTTCTACTGTCTCTGTGAAATAGTTTTAAAGACCCTATGAGCTAGTTGCATTGGTGGCGCTTTCTCAGTACAGTAAACCCCTCAGGGTATGGTTTCACTGGGAAGTAGTTAAGCATTGAATCAAGTTCAGAAGCTGGCAGGTAAGTGTACCTGGGTTCTAAAGTTGTTGCATGCTCCTGGGCCCCATTCCTATACTACTAGTAGTAGTACTATTATCATTATTATTAGGACAAAAAAGAAAGGAAAATAATGATAATTTCTCTTTATTTCAACGCACAAGTTTTCATTTTTTCTGATTCTTTGCCCCATTTTACAGAGGGTGAGGGGAGGGTGAGTGATGACCTGTGTGGTGTTTGTTTACCAGAGGGATTAAACTACAAGTTTAAACCTTAATCTTCAAATGGAGAGGTTATATCCATTAAGTTATATTCAAAAATGTGTTTCTCTTCCTGTTATCATCAGCGTTTTTTCCTCTCTGCACACAAACTGGATTGGATTAACAGGAATAGGAACATCTGCTCTTTTTTTTCTCCTCCCAGTCTTCTTTGTCTACTCCAGACTGAGGAGTAAATTTATTTTCTTTTTTTTTTGCTTATTCAGTTAGTCTTCCATATTATGCATAATATGAGAGAGAACATAACTGACTTCAATATTATTTGTTTTAAAAAGTGACAGTCCGCTTCCACTGTGAATTTAATTTCAGGAGAGAACCAGATAGAGTAACTCCTAAGTGGAGGAAGGCATTTATTAATACCTATCATGTTTCCTTACCTTCAAAAGACCCCTATATCCTCAACAAAGAGAAGTGATCTTCAAAGGGTCATTTCAGGATTATTTTCTGATGTCTGCATCTTTGATAACATCTAGGGTAACTGAAGTCACCTCCTTCTTCTCTTTCTTCTACAAGAAAAGGAAAATTTTAGTCTAAATAATATTTAAGTCAGCCTCATCTAGGTAGAGCAGATACAATTATTTTTTTTTCTATATAAAATGTCAAGTTGTTTTTGTCTTAAAATTTTAATTCAGAGTGTTTGATGGTCTTGTGCTGGCATTAGAACATCTGGATTCTGTTCCATTTTTTTCAGGACCAATATCAATTGATCAGTGCTAATCCTCAGTGAAATATGAAAATAATAAAATGAACTCTTAAATTCTTCTACATAATAGGAGGACTTAATTTAAGATATATATTTTGTATGTTATAACAAATCTTAGTTTTGAAAAGTTGTGATAACATCAGAATTATACCGCTTAGACCTTTTTAGCTTAAGTAGTAAGACAAAAATATGTCCAAATATATAAAATAAGCCAGGTTTGCCTGTGTTTTTTGTTTGGTTGCTGTTTTTTTATAGGTATAGGTCATAACACTCAATATTTGATTATATTAGATCTACTGGAAAAGGCCTACACTACATGTAGCGCTCTCCCAGAAATGAAAATAAACACAACTTAGGCAATACTAATTAGCTCATGATTACAGTTAGTTCACATGGGATTTGGAAAAAGTACAGGCTCTTTGCAGAGAAAACTACCAAAGATTTGTCTGTCATAAAATTATGACAGGACATACATTAAAGGAGTATTTCTCTGTCAAAGTGAACCCTATAACTAATATAATAAATTATTGAAATATGCTACCTTTTATGTTGCAAATATAATTGCCATTTTAGTTAGATATTGACACTTAAGTGTTGTGGTTTTTTCATAATACATATTAAGACTTGCAGTTACTGTATTTTTCCAAGGCTTTTAGTCTTTTTACATCTTATATCTTTATCAAGATCATCAGTTCTCAGATAATGTAGCTAAATTTGATTTATGAACTGCTTTTGATATCATTTTATGTCCTTATAAAAAAGAAACTCCTAAAAGAATGTAAGTTTATTTTCTCTTGTCAAAAAACTTATGTTCTATCACTGTCATTTTTTAAACTACAAATATGGTTACCTGATAGTAACCATTGACCCAGAAGAAAAGTTAATTATTCTTGAGTTTAAGGTTCATTTTTAGGCACCTCACATACAAACATATGATGAATGCTTTTTGAATTTGTAGTTTCATGGACTGAGCAAGATATTTTTCAAAACCTTTGTTTTTTCATTTTATTCTGTTGCTTCTGGTGAATCTATCTATTCATGGTTTGATTTTTCTTATTTGCTTCAAAGAAATCCTCCAAAAGTCTCTTTTTAAAAGAGCTTGATCCTGATAGAGTTATAAAAGCAACATTTGAATTTCAGTTGGTTGGGAAGTTTTTTAAAAAAAAAAAAAAGTAAAAGATTAGGATTTTTAAAGGAATGTTAATTTTATTTTTAAAAATAAAAAGTCATGAACAAGATTCATACAGAAACAATCATTCCTCTTTCCTCCTCTTCCTTTAATAGGAAATTTAAAACGGCTATGTCTAAAACTGCTACACTTATCCTGTGACACCTGGCTTCCCATCTACTTGCACATACTCCCCTGCATAGAGATCTGTTGTAGTTTGACCCAGCAAGCAGCTTAGCACCACACAGTCACTTGCTCACTCTTCCCAGGTAGGATGGGTGAGAATTGTAAAGGTAAAAGTGTGTGAACTCATGGGTTGAGTTTAAGGAAGTTTAATCAGTAAAGTAAAAGTCATGTGTGTAAGCAAAGCAAAACAAGGAATTCATTTACTGTTTCCCATCGGCAGGCAGATGTTCAGCCACTTCCAGGAAAGCAGGGCTATTGATATGTAGCTGTTTCTTAGGAAGACAAATGCCATCACTATGAATGTCCCTACCTTCTTTATGCCAGCTTTTAATGTTGAACGTGACTTCATATAATAAGGAATATATTTGGTCAGTCTGAGTCTCCTCACAGCTTCTTGTGCACCCCCAGTCTCCTTGCTGGCATACTGGAAAAGAAGTAGAAAAGATCTTCTAAGCACTGCTGTGTGACAACTAAAGCATCATTGTGTTACCAACATTGTTTATGATAGAATCGTTACGGTTTGAAAAAACCTCCAAGATCGCCCAAGTGACCAAGCAATTGTCTAACCCTGCTGTCTCCCTACCACCAATTTTATCCACTAAATCATGTCCCTAAATTATTTTAATCAAAAATCCCAAACACAATATCATATAATCCCCTACAAAGAAAATTAACTGTCTCCCAGCTAAAACTATGACAAGATGGAAATCAATTGCAAAGTCAGAACATATGACCAGCTTAATTTAAGTTTGGAAAATATTTCACAAGTTTGTTGCCTGTTAAACAAGTTATTCTAAACCTAAAAGCCATGAATAGAACACTAGAACAGTGCTATCAAATCCTGAGGAAGGACAACAATGCTGAAATTGCAGTACAATATTACATAAATGTAAGAAAAATGAGACTTGTTAAAGGTGTGAAACAGTTAAAAAAAAAAAAAAAAAGTCACAGTCTATGAAGTCATGCTAAGGAGCCAGAGAAGAGAGGAAAAGAGCCATCAGAATTTTGCAAGGAAACTTTCAGGCTAAGATAGATGATGTCCTTATTCCATTCCATTCCATTCCTGATTAAATATGTATTAGGTCTGTGGTAGGTTAAGACTTGTATTGCCCAAGAACACTCATAAAAAAAAATCCTGATTTATTTTCTCTATCAATAAATGTCTGGTTTCTTTTTTTTTTTTTTTTTTTTCTCCTCTAACTGTAGTGCTTCAGAGTTTGACAAGTTCTGCTGTAAAAGAAAACTACTGTGACTCTCTTAGATAACAGATACTGTTTTCCATGGTTGCCTTTTGCAACCATGCAGCAGTGCAAATATTTCAGTAAACAAATTTTCAGAAGGTGGAATGTCTTGGATATACATACTTTCAATATCATAGACTATAATATCTTTCTGGTGTGCTAGCAATGATGGGGGCAGGGAAAAAGGAGGTGGTGAGCAAAAAGGAGGGAAAGAAGGGAAGGAAAGGCCAAAGGGAGCATTACGATTTATCAGAACTATGTTTAATTTACCAGAACTATGTTTAAAAGTCTTGTTCTTGTCTAGGAAGGAGAATTAAAGTGATATTATTTCTCTTGAGAGAAAACACTGGGAAGTAAAGATAGATTTGTTACATTAAACCATATTTATCATTGATTTCTTTTTTGCCATAATTTTAATGTCTGATTGGTGGAAAGTGAACCTCTCTTCTTAAAATTTGAAACTGCATTCAGGACTGAAAGGATAAACCAAGAACAAAAATGCTAAATATCTAGATAATTCACTGGATAGTGGATCTCCACATTCTGCGTGCAGATACAGGCATTGATTTGATCTAAACAGATATGGGGAAATACTAGCACAAGAAGGAATAATTTTACTAACACCGCCTTAAAATATTTTGAAGGAGTTAGCAAATATTTTTTGTTTGTTTTAAGTTTTATATGCAAGTAGAATGATGTTGAAAGAATTAAACAAAACCAGAACGGAATATGAGGTGAATATGATGGCTAGGAAACAGAGAACAAGTGAAAAAATTAAGGATCACAAGAAATTTCACTCAACAATTTGGGGAATCCCTCAACATTTAATTTAAAGCTTCACCAAGACAATTTGGATTTTATGGAACTTGACAGGGTATGTCTGACAATGTTTGAGGTGGGATTTCTGTTACACTTAGATAAAATATGAGCTTTATTGCGGTGAGAATGCAGTGGTAAAAGTGGCAGAATCAATACATGTGATTAGCTGATTACTGGCAATATATATACAGTTATATATTAAGATAGAGGTAGGGACAAGTACATGGACAAACAGAGTTATGAAGACAGCATAGTTTTGATTAGTGCTTTACCTGAAAAATGGTGTAACTTAATAAAACAGACTTCACATGAATTTGCAATCATATATTGAAAGACCAAGGAATCACACTAAAATCACAAAAGCTCTGATGGAAGGGGAAAGCTTATGAGGTCTGAAGGGCTTTGTAACTCTGTTCAGACTTTGACTTAGACAGTCAATATAGAATAAATATTTAACAAGAAATTAGACATGACAAGAATAGCTTTAGCATAGGTACTTAGAAACTGGAAAAGCAGGAACCATCTAAAAAAAAAAAGCTTGGACACCGACTAGATAAATTTGTGGGACTTCTAACCTGAGAGAGAAGAAAGACTAAGAAAGAAATTGGGAAAAAAAAAAAAAAAAAAAAAAAAAACACAAAATACATTCTTTCAAAAATAAAATGATTACAGCAAATAAATTTTAAAAACTTGCAAGAAACATGATCGAGAGTGAGTCAAGAGAAGGAAATAAAACTTTCTTGATAAATGTGTTTGGAAATGATGATAAAATGAGAAAAGGTGTTTCAGAGATGCATGGAAGGAAGGAAAAGATAGAATAAATATCTGTTTATTTTCTACCTAACAGAGACAGAAAAATTGGTAGGAGGGAGGATCAGGCAAATAAATTTGGTAAGGGCCAGATAAATATTATTTGTGCAATCAAACTGTGTGAGCCACTGACCCTCAAGTTAGGGACAGCTGTGTGTAATAATGAAAATAAAAGCACTTTTTAAAACTGGCAAAGTTGTGCTGAAAGTCTCAGTATTGGTTTATTATTATTTATGTCCATCTTATGATACTTAGGGTAGGTAACACTGTGACTCTCACAGACAATGTAAAAAGTGTATAAACACCCCATAAGCAGAAAAGAAATGTGTCTCTTTGTCTTTTTGTTTATTTACTTATTATTAAAACCAAACATTAGCCCAAAATAATATGGTTCATTTTGGAAAGGCAAAATGTTTATTGGTATGGTACTTTGAGGAAAGTGTTTTTTTTTTTTTTTTTTTAAATTCTCTGTAAGTTAAATCTGTTACAGGAAAACCCACACTGAGTTTAAAAATCTTTACCTGATTGCTACAATTAGAAATTTGAGCATACTCCCAAACTACACATCTAGATAAATTGTGATGTATCTAAATATGATATAAATATCGTAAGCTCAACCTGATAAAATTTGTAATAAAAAGAAATCATCTAAGAAGATTTTTTAAAATTATTTTATATTTCTGTAGAGAATGACATAACTTTATTCACATTCACCCAAGGAAGTTCTGCTTTTCTACACAAGATCTTTAATTGTGTGAGAGCAGCTGCATTTATTTCTCTTAAGTTTTAATTTTGAAACTTTTGAATGGTGTATTAAAAACCTTAGTATCATGAGTCACCAGTTCAAATAGTTACATTTAGAAGACGACAAAAAGCTGCTTCTGTGATTTTTTATTTTATTTTTTTTTACAGCAGACTCAAATAGACTACCATTTCAGCAGAAGTGTACTTTATCTCCATGACATCTTGAAATCTCCAGTTACCATAGTACCCACAATTTTAAAAGATTGGTCATTCAAAAGAGGTTAATAGGCATGCGAATGAACCAATCCAGAATCACGTTCAGCAGTTCAAGTTTCTATTGTTCCAGGTAATAACATGTTCTTAACACTTAGCAAGGATTTTGTTTAGGAGCTTTTCTGGTTAATGTTTACTTTGTAGTATCATGTATGAAAGAAAACTGAATTAAATGATGAGAAAGGTAAACCTTAAGTTCTCTTTAAGGATATTTACAGGTACAGTTCTTAAAGTACATCCGCTAAAAAAAAAATATCTGTTGAATTCTACCCAAATAAATATTTCAAAGGATCTGTCTACACAATATTTTGCAGATAGTTATAAGCAAACTGAGGGCATCTCTCAGATATTCAGAGGCTATCAATATTTCCAAAATTTCGTATTCTACCTATAGCTGTTAAGTTTGATTATATATTTATATATATACACTTCTATGTACTTCAAAAAGACAAACCCCTTGAGAGAGAAGAATATAGGATATTCTTCAGAATGGTGACTGATATGTTGATTAATGCTGTACAATAATCTGGGGTTGGTCTTGTTCAACATCTTCATCAACAACCTTGATGAGGGAATAGTGTCTGCCCTCAGCAAGTATGCCAATGACACAAAGCTGGGAGGAGTGGCTGACATGCCAGAAGGCTGTGCTGCCATTCAGCGAGACCTGGACCAGCTGGAGAGATGGGCAGGAAGAAACCAAATGGGATTTAATAAGAGCAAGTGTAGAGTCCTGCACCTGGGAAGGAACAACCCGAAGTATCAGTACAGGCTGGGTGACAACCTGCTGGAGAGAAGCTCTGAGGAGAAGGACCTGGGGGTCCTGGTGGATGACAGGTTGACCATGAGCCAGCACTGTGCCCTGGTGGCCAAGAGGGCTAATGGGATCCTTGTGTGCATTAAAAGGAGTGTGGCCAGCAGGTCAAGGGAGGTGATCCTCCCCCTATACTCTGCCTGGTCAAGCCTCACCTGGAGTACTGTGTCCAGTTCTGGGCTCCCTGGTACAAGAAAGACAGGGATCTCCTGGAAAGAGTCCAGCGGAGGGCCACAAAGATGATACAGGGCCTGGAGCATCTTTCCTATGAAGAAAGGCTGAGAGACCTGGGTCTGTTCAGCCTGGAGAAGAGAAGACTGAGAGGGGATCTCCTCAGTGTATATAAATATCTGAGGGGTGGGAGACAGAAGGATGTAGCCAACCTCTGTTCAGTGGTTTGTGGGGATAGGACAAGGGGCAATGGCTGCACGTTAGAACACAGGAAGCTCCGCACTGACATGCGAAAGAACTTCTTCATGGTGAGGGTTATGGAGCATTGGAACAGGCTGCCTAGGGAGGTTGTGGAGTCTCCTTCTCTGGAGATATTCAAGGCCTGTCTGGATGCCTACCTAGGCAGCCTGCTCTGAGGAACCTGGTTTGGCAGGGGGGTTGGACCTGATGATCTTTCGAGGTTCCTTCCAACCCCTACAGTTCTGTGATTCTGTGAACTCTTGCAACATCTGCCAAGGAAAGTAACAAATTCTTAATCTTTTGACAGCTTGAAGTCAACAGGGACATCATTCCTTACCATAGTCTTTTGCTCAGAAGTTGATGGTATAGAATTTGATGATATAGAAGTTTTTCTATACCATCTGTAGGATGAGATGTCAGAGGTGCTACTAAAACTTTTATTTTTGTTAAAAGATTTAAATATCGTATCTTATAGATGGACATTATTACTGGCCTTGATTTTAAAATTGTTTATACAAATCCTTTGTTTTATTTATTTTGGGGATTAATTCATCTATTCAAAATTTATGTAGGATAAAATTTGTTATTTATATGAACCAATGATCAATTTACTGAACGTTAGCCATGCAAAGGCATTGTTTCAAAAGGAAACAAAATAGAAATTAACTCAATATACTTACCTATGTGATCACTCTGCTGTCCTTCCAATCAGTCTGAGTGGTGGAAAAGAAACAGAAAAGGTAACAACTGTTATGGAAGCTGACTGTTAAGTTACAAATGCAGGCTGCAATTTCCTTCATTTTGTATGGGAATTAAATATTTCCTTAATTAAAGGATAGAAAGGTAAAGCTGAAGTTTTTAGCCGTGCAATCTCTGGAATGAGCTGGGCTTGAAACACAAAGTTAGATGTATTTATTTGTTGACCTAAACTGGTATAACAATTCCATGCAGCGAACCACCACACTACTCTCTCTCTCCTTCCTCAAAAGGACAGCGGGAGAAAATACAACGAAAAAACGTTCATGGGTTGAACAAGGACAGTGACATTACTTACCAGTTACTGTTATGGGCAAAACAGATTTAGTTTGGGAGATTAACATAATTTACTGTCTACTGATAACAAATTGTAGCAGTGAGAACTAAAAGTAAGGTAAAAACACTGTCCTCCCATTCACCTTCTACCTCCTCCTCTTGAGTGCAGTTGAATGTAGGATGGGGGTTGTGCCCAACCCATAACACATCTGTCTCTTCTTCTCCCTTACTGTCTTCCCCTGCTCCACGTGGCGTCCCTCCCACTGGATGCCATCCTTCTTGAACTGAGCCTGCAGGGGCTGCCCACAGGCAGCAGCTCTTCAAGATCTGCTCCCACAGGGCTCCATACCACGGGGTCCATCCATCCCCCAGAAGCAAACTGCTCCAGCACGGGTCCCCCATGGGTGGGCTGCAGCTCTCTCCAGACACCCTGCTCCTGAGTGGGCTACTCTCCACGAGCTGCAGCTCTGGCCCGGGGCCTGCTCCTGCGGGGGCTCTCCATGGGCCGCAGCCTCCTCCAGGCCACATCCACCTGCTCCACCGGGGGCTCCTCCACAGGCTGCAGCGTGGAGATCTGCTCCATGTGGGACCCATGGGCTGCAGGGGGACAGCCTGCTCCACCATGGGCCTTTCCACAGGGGAACTTCTGCTGTATGCCTGGAGCACCTCCTGCCCTCCTTCTGCAGTGACCTTGGAGTCTGCAGGGATGTTCTTTTTCTCTCTCCACTCTCCCAGATGTTGTTGCACAGCACTTTTAACCTTTTCTTAAACATGCTTTTACTAAAGCAAAACTAGCATTACTTATTGTCTCAGCTTTGGCCAGTGACAGCTCCCGTTTAGAGCCAGCTGCAACTGGCTCTGATCTCACTAGTTTGTGCATAGAAGACAAGAGAGCATTAAAATCCTATGGCAGCTGGGATCAAGAAATGTTCATGAGGATCTAGGGACTGTTGACTTAAGCAAGATGCAGATGGTAAAGAGCTCCCTCACCCTGGAGATGCTAAGCTCTGTAACTAGCTGTCTAACTTCTAGTTGAATAGATTTTAGGGCACATTAGCAAAGACAGTCTGTACAGGGAAATGTAAGTATAATTTGATTCTGTTTTAAAGTGAAATAATTGCATTTGAGCTCATAGTATTATGCCAACCATGCATATAAATTAAAGAGTTAGTTATGCACAAAGTTCAATTGCTAGTTTAGTGGTTTTGGATTGTCTAACTGAAACTGGGCTTATTACAACAGAACACTCCTGATCAAACATGCACAAATGTCCTTTTATACCTCTTGCACAGTAGAAATATAAAATGTGTGTTCTTTGCTATAAACTATTTCAAAACTAATTGAAATATTACACAGAATATTAAACAGCCTTTCTCATTTGTATCTTCTATGTGTGAAAAGTAGATTAAGTTACCAGCAAGCTACTTACTTGGGCTGATCCCAAACTGTCAAAATTACCTGCACAATTAAAATGGAAAGTCCTCTTGTGTAATCTGGGCACAGATTCTGAAATTCGGAGTACCTGGCAGGTGAGCTATCAAAGGCCTGTCTGGCTTTTGGGTAAGTGAAAGAAATCTATAGACTTCCTAACCCTTTCACAAATTGTCACTTGTTTCTAAAGGGAAGATGGCTTAATCTGGAGTTGAAGCCACACAGCAGCCCTTCAAAACAAAAATCAACTCTTTCATAGAATTCACACTGTGACTGTTCTTGCTGGATAAGGGAAGTAGCCAAGAGTGTACTGCTGGCATTTGAGGGTTTCCTTGTGTACCAGGAGAGCCTAGCTGTCTGTTCAGGGAAACAGACATAGCACATAGAAGTGCACTGCAAAAGTCAGGAGCTCAGTTTCGTTCTTTGCACTATAAACATCCAATGTGTAAATGTGCCTTAAAATTTTATGTGCCCAAAATAGTATACCCCCTCTTTCACATACTGGGAATAATCAAAACAAAAATAATTATTTTTGAAGCCTAAACTTAATAAAGTTCAGGTTTTTATTTATAAGGCATTTTAAAACACGAGCATTTCACTAATATCTGCAAGTTTAACAGATAGTTGCCCAAAAGAAAAGTGAGTGACTAGAAGTATAAACTGGATAACACTTAATGAAGACTGGCAGATGGCAACTGAGCACAGAACTGGAAGTGGAAAATATCAGAGAAGACAGCAATGCTTACAGTGATGACAGATTGCCTGACTGGAAAAAAAGCTTGAATGCTCTTGTGTTGTTTTCCCAAGTGTTTTAATGGTGGACACAGAAGTTCAAATTTAGCTTTACAACCGTCAGACCTTTTGGAGTTGAACACAGTGATAACAGTATCTTTATGCATGCTTTCCTGTTATCAAAATTTAATCCTTTCCTCCTAATCACTCTGATCATTAACACCTTGTACATTGACACAGGGAGTACAACTCAACTGTAGGTACATCTAAAAATTAAAAACCAATTACAGCACATAATACTAATGCAGAAACTAAGTGTGTTTTTTTTTTTTTGTTTTTTTTTTTTTTTTTTTTCTTAAAAGTAGAATTCACCTATAGATAAGAATTGTATTTTGGTTACCAGCAATCTTCATTCAAGTGTCTGGTTACTCCACATATTTTAGGTCAGATGTGGAATCCATCCAGGTTTCCCCAGTTCCTTCAGATACAAGTCCTTCCTTACTGTTTATACACTGACTGAAGGAAGAGACTCCAAGAATTTTCTGGCTTTTCATAGATAGATCACCTTGGCCCAGTTGACTTCTTTAGATTACATCTGAGAAATGCTGAAAAGCACCTGAATGCTAATCTTGTTATTGTTCATTTCGTATTTCTATTGAATAGCTAATTTACATGTTTCCCAATAATTTTCTTCTCTACACAGTCAATTATTTCAGTCATAACTGTTGCTTGAACATACTTTGCTGTTTCCTTCCTATAATACCTGATTTTATCTCTGATACTGGTAGTTTTAGTACCATTTTGTTATTAAAGCTCCTTTGATTTGAATACAAACATATCAGTTGTTTCACTCTGACTTTCCTAAATACTTTGTCAGTCAGAAACAGGTTTCACTAATTATACTACATTTGTACATGGTACTATTATCAATTTTAAAACTCTTTCATGTTAGTTTTGTTTGCTTATGCCAGATTAGACAATACTGTGGTTATGTTTGTTTATTTTAAGTGGCCATATCCTTCTCTATAAGCTAAAATAAGACATGAACACAAGAAAAAAAGTATTATTTAAAAAGTATTGATGAATAACCATTATTATAACTTGAGTTTATAAATTAAACTTATTATTAGATGTATGTCTAATAGTTTTCATTTAGCATGACTTCTGTGTATGTTTATACTTTTGAATTAATTTAATTCAAATAATAAAAGTTCTCTAAGCATAAGACAAGGAATTTGAAATATAGTTTCTGTTAATAGTTTATCATGTTTGTTCATAGTTCACAATTTCTTTCTAAATCAAAAGTAAGAAATTGTTGTAGAAAATAAACCTGAGGAAAATGTTGTTGAAAAACATCAGAAAGAAAATATTGCTATTATTTTTCTAGAACTCTCCAGGACATAACAAACAAATAAATAAAACATGCTGAATTATCATAAAAATATTTTTTTGTTAGGCAAAAGACCCCTATTCATAAAAGTACTTGTTATGAACTTAAGACTTGTGGGATAGTCCCACTGATCTGAAAAATTACAGTTCTCTGATATAGAAGTATGCCCTCTAAATTAGTTGAGCTTGAACTTTTGTTCATACATGTATATTATAGTTAAATAGCAAGCTACATGAGCAAGGCCTGGCCTACTTGTATGTTTACATCTAAGTACATGGTAAGTGATTTTGTAAAGACATACAAATTGATCTGCTATACCTTATATATATATATATATATATATATAATATGATATATAATATATCATATATATTATATATTAATATATCAATATATAAATAGATTTATATAATGCGTATTAGCTATAATATATATTATATAATTATATATACTATACAATAATATAATATATATATTATTGTAATATATATATTATAATAAATACAAATATATATATATCTTCCATAGACTTCTACATTTTCATGTAGACATGGCATTTCATCTTAATTTCCTATCTGCTAGAAAACCTTAGGTTTTGAAGAAAAACGTTAAAACATTCAAACAATTTATCATTTTGAAAGACAAACATGTATTTAACTCAATGTCCACACTGTGTTTCTGACAGCTGTCATCCTTAAAAAATAAATAGTTATGTTGCTAAATAATTTCTGTTCAGTGTAATGTGCAAAACACTGTGCACATGGATTTCTGTACCTGTTTTTCCTTGGATTTTCTCTCAGAAGAAAGATATACACCTACATTACTTTTGTAAACATATGGCTTAAAACAAATGCTTCACCTTAATTAGAAACAGAAAAGAACAAGGTGATGAAACTAGTATCATTTTATTCTAGTATTATACATGTAGCTCTTATGTGTACATAATAGCATATACATATACAATAGCATATACCTTCACTCTGAATTTTGCTAAAAACCCGTTGACCACCTTTATAACAAAAGAATATATGGATGAATTAGAAAGGAAATGGGTGGGAATAGTTAGCTACATGTATGATCAATGATACAAATTATAGTTACTGTAAACTTGTATTTTGTACCATGTTGAGAAAGGAAACAAAGCGAAGTTTAACTTTCAGGATGATGAGTAACGAGGTAGTAAGGCCATCAACAGCAGAAAGATCTTGTTGACAATTTGACTCTTCATCAGCAACAGTTAAATTTCTTTTGGTTCTCCACACTGCTTTTTCTGTAGCTTCCAGCTAATTCAAATTATAAATTAAACCAGTCAGAGCAACCTATGGCAAAATTTAATATCATAAATGTACCAGACTGATTCCTCATCTCTGTGAATGGGACAAAAGATGCCACGTTGCACTGCTAGCTCGCAGCCTTCCCTATCTTTCATCTTTATACTTTAATATTAGTTTTGCTGCAAGACTACAAATTTTCATTTAGGCAGACCAACAGTACTATAGTTTGTTATTTTACTTTTACTGTTTAATCCCTGGATGGATAAGTGTTTTATGTTTGGGAAATAGATACAAAGGAGTTTTCAATTCTTAATACATTTATTAAGATATATAAATGTATAATAAATATATATATATAAATTTATTATTTCAGATTAACAAAAGTAGCAATAACAAACTAATAAATTTCTAGAACATACCAAAGTTACACCTGTAGCTTTGTACATTACAATGTATGTTTTATCCTTGCATTTTTGATTTTTTATTTTTTTTCAGGATATTGCCAGATAATTCTTCCCTCATTCTCCTGGATTCATTTCCAGTTCTTTAACTGAAGTTGCATTTTCTGGTTGACTGTAAGTTGCAGCAACTGTTGCCACAGCTAAGTGATTATCACCCACTGTCCTGCTCAGATCTGTGTGGTGGGACAGTGGCACCCAGAAGGTGTCATACTGTCAGTCTGCATTCAACTGAAGATTCGCACAAGTTAGTAGAACAATCTGGTTTAATAACACTTTTTTTTTTTTTCCTTACTTTGCACATACTTTTGAACAGAACTTCCATTTCTGTTCAGAGGCTGTTTGAGCAGATAAACCTCCAGCTCATCTAACCCCATCATGATGTTGTACTGAGTCTGGCTGGGATGTTAACTTTCCCTGCAGCATCCCATACAGTGCTGTGCTCTGCACGTGTAGCCAGAACAGCTGGTATCACACCAGTGTTGTGTCTGCTGCTGACCAGTACTGGCACAGCATCAGGACTCTCTCTAACCCTCCTAGGGGGTGGGCAAAAAAGTAAGAAAAGAAACATCACTTGGGCAGCAGACCTAAACCAACCAAAGGGATATTCCATATGATATCACACTCAGTGATAAAAGGTGGAAACAGGAGGAAGACGGGAGGGGTGGGCTCTTGCTGTGAAAACGTCAATCCTTTTCCCAAACACCGACTACGTGCATTGAGGCCCTGCTTCAAGGACGTGGTCAAGCATCTCTCATTTGTTGGGCAGTGGAGAGTAATGTCTTTCCTGTGCACTTCCACATAGCCTTTATTTGTTTTGTTTATTTGTTGTTTTTTGGGTGTGTTTTTTTTTCTTTTACCCTTTTCCCCTCTCTTTTCCCCTTTCCCCTCACCCCCTTTTTTTTCCCTTTAGTTAAATTGTTTAGTTAATAATAATCTTTCCTTAAAAATTATTATTTTTTTCCCTTTAGTTATATCACCGACCTTATATTATCCTTATCTCAACCCTATCCTTATCTCATCTTTACTTCTTCCCCTCCTCATCTAAGGAAGGGAGAGTGAGAGAGCGGTTGTGGTGTTTAGCTGCCTAGCGTGGTAAAACCACCACAGATGTTCTTGTGTTTTGCCTTGGAATTCACCTCCTACCCTAACGTACACCCCAGCACTGCTCTATATTTCCTTACTCTGGTGGGATAAACCTTATGCTTCCAGGTCCTCTTTCATCTGGACAAATGTGCAAATAGATTTTTATGACATCTTAAAGACTTAAATTGGATGAACTACACTAGATATTCCCTTCTTTCTTATCTGTAAACTTTGACCTATGGTTGCTTTGAGTTTCTGTAACTAGTTTTGATTAGGAAGAAAAAAAGAAAAAAAGAGTATGATTCTTTTACCCTTTTATATAAGCTCCAAAAATCTTCTGGAAGGTCACTGGATTTATAAGCATTTGTAGTGAGTAACTGATGAGAGAGATACAGTGGAGGTGATGAGAGAAGTCAATTTAAATCATGCCTAAGAATCATAGAGGATAATCAGAATGTCACTGCAATACTTCTGAGGCAAGGTAAAGGACCAATTATTTTAACAATGGGAGAATTCCTTTTGAAACTTCCTATAATATTTTGCATAAGAATATTTAAATTATTTTAGAAATAAATAGCTGACTTTTTCCAGTCCTTTTCTAGTCAGGCTCATATTGTCACTATTCCTGATCCCTTCACTAGTTAATTGGAATAGCCAATGTTATTTCCATCATCATTCTGCACTAAACATGATCTCCACATTTAATTATTATTCCCTTTTCATACTGACACCATTCATGTTAGAGCAGCACAGCTTTCACTAGTGGGAAATCACTGAATTTCCAGACGAAGCATGCTGGGTTCTTTACTATAAATATGTATATGTTTTCCACACAAAGTTTGCTTAGATCTTAAAAGGAAACATGTAAACCAAGTATTACTGGCTTCCAGAGGCATTACATCATTATTCACAGAAGAAAAATCTTTGGATTCTTTTAATATGATTTCACATGCTTAATGAAGTCTAGGACATATCAGATGAATTTTCCAGTATTTGCACATTTGTAAAGGCATTCACATTTGCTGTCAGCCTAAAATCTCTATAACCATATCCTATGCAAATATACAACTACTGTAGTACAATCAAACCATAATTTTTCAAAGTTCCATTAATTATAAATATTATGAGAGCTTTTCCCAATAAATATAATAACTAGGTGATAAACAGAAGCAGAGAAAAGTTCATAATTTGTTTGATGTATATTTCCAGGAAAAAAAAAAAGCTGACACAATGTGATGTTTTTTTCAACATTTATTAGGGATTCTCATCACTGAGATTTCTTTACAAAAAAGGACTGCAGAAACAATCTGACATATTTCATTTCTTACCAAATTAGCTCCCACAATCTGACTTATGGTAGCTGACTGCACATTTTCTCTCAGCATGCAACATACAAACTTAAGCTTCAAATTTGTTTTGGTTTTAAGCATAACAGACCCAGCACAGAAATTTATTTATGAAGCTGAAATAAAAGAATGAAACTGTAAAGATTACCTAAACAACAACTGAGGTCTATAGCTACTTAGAAAGTATAAGTAGAAAATATATCTATACATATACCAGTGATTTAGGTAGAAGCAGCAGCAGAATGGACAGAACTCAGAAAAAGAGAAACAGTTATTAGGAGAAGCTTACAAGTCTATTAGGTGTTGGTCAAAATTTCACTCTCTAAATCATTTTAAACTAGCTTGCAAAAGTCACCATAAAATAGAACCTTATGCTGGCAGGATGATGGACTGACCACACAAGTTAATATGTCTTTTCTATCTCTACATTTCTATGAATACCACAGTCAATTTGAATTGCACTGGGAAATCTAAGAAAGGCTGCTGATATGGAAAATATCAAATTGATGCCTCATACTCATACTTTAAAGCATCAATTTGTAGTACTAGAATTCAATCAAACCTTTAGTATCTGTTATTTAGATTTCTTCCATTCCTGAGACAAATGTACAGTGCTTATATAAAATATGCAAACAAACAAACAAAAATGTGGATTAACCATTCTATGATTTCCACTGGATCTAGAAACAGTCCAAAAAATAAGTCTGGACATTGGACCCTGACAAGTTTTGCACTTCCCTTAACATTCAAGTCAAAAACAGATATGAATATCGAAATAAAAACTGTAAAAAATAGGTAGTCTAAGTCTTCTGTGTGCTTTTATCTATTCTGTGGTAGCACTATAGGCTCTTCTCTGTATTTAGTGGTGTGTTTATTTACACCAATGCCATTTGTAGCACTGTGGTGAATGCTGATGTGCAAGACAGACTTGCCTGCAAGCTGTATTTGGAGACTTGAATGGACCATTCTGGTGAAAAGGGAAGACTGGTAATGTTAGTTGTGCACCACTGGGAATGATGGATCATAAGATATTCCTAAGGAAAGCAGAGATTCTGAGAAGATAATTGAAGGAATATACACAAAAGCATTCCTTTGTGTGTGAAGCAATGCAAAAACCAAGAGTAAGCAGTGACAAAATTCACTTTCATTCAGACCTGAGGCTGCTCCAGCAGCTTTCAAACTGTGATACAAATATCACCTGTGAAATAAGAATAATGATAAAAATTAAAGGGTGAAGTAAGAAACTCTATGGATTAGAAATGATAAAGCTGTTACCTTGGGTACTTGCGAGTTGTGATGAAGTAGTTACTACAACTGGAGAACTGCAGGAAAGGTGGAGGTCTTGTGAAGTATTTCTGGAGGCAGAGAATAAATTCCCATCTGCTATGTACTATCACCAGGAAAGTCCACTATGTAGACACCTCATAACCGGGGTTGTGTATAAATTTCATTTTATCTCCATATTTAATAATTCTGTGCTAAGTGATAAGAGTTTTTGTTGATGAGATAAAGGCATGTATGTAATTTTATTTTTTTCAGGATTCATGCAAAGACTGTGGATAGCACCTTTAATATTGAATGTAAGAAACTACTGTTGTTCTTGTGTTTTGTTGGCATGCAGTCTTATTGCACATATACTATTATGTCATACAATATATGCACAAAGAATAAAAATTAACATATTTTTGGCTGTTTCTCATAAATGTTCAATTTGCACTTCGAGTATGAACATTGGTTTCAAAAATATTTTGGATGTAATTTATATTTGAATAAGCCAATGTTTAAGGATTGCTTAAGATCTGCCATGTTTTTCCTTCATCATTTTTTCTCTGTAGATGGAATGTTTCAATACTGGAAAATTACAGAAAGAATATGGACAAAAATTATGAACAAGATCTGTTCATAATCCATATGACATAAAAGAAACACTTCCCAGAAATCTGAAATGTAAAAAAATGCTTTGAAGTTTATCCTCAATATCAGCTGGAAATACAAAAATATTTTGTGACTTACTGGAGTGAAAAGCAGACTGTAATGTTTAAAATGAGTTTACTGTTGACTGCACCTTGCATCAGCACTACAATAGAAAGATCTGAACAACTCACAGATGGTGATTTGAAACATTAACAGAGATTCAAAAACTCACCAAACCAAAATTCAGCATGTCAGTTGTATGATTAATGTCTGTAAAATTCACACTTACATGACAATCCTAAAAGATGTTTACTAAAGCTCTTTACATTTCAAAGAGTGGACAAGTAAAACTCAGTGTAAATCCCACATGCTGATGGTGTTTGTAATGTCATGCTCTGAACTGATAAACTGACCCTGCATTTATGTAATAGGGTAAATAGGACATTTATAGAAGGTCCTTTCCAGCACTGCTTTCTATGCTTTCCCTCCTTTCTATGAAGAGGGAAAATTGGTGCCTTGTTTTTAATCCAGCTTCCAAGGCCATTTAGGCACCAAATCATGGAATGACCCTTGGAGAAGGAACTTGGTCTGAGAGTATTGCTTTATGCTTTATGGCATGCAAAGGGGGAAAGAAGCTAAGAAGTGGCAGTACTGACTGACTGGAACAAACTACTTCACCTCAAAAATCTTTGAAGATTACACATCACTTCAAGTTTTCAGGTCAAAATATACTTCCTTTTTCAAATCTATGCTTTTCTTGTAATAAAGTACCTTATTCTTCAAGTTGTATTATTTTTAAATTGTAGGATTTTTTTTTTTTTGCTTTGTTTTGTTTTAAGAAATCATGTATAATAACAGATAATAATAGGAAAAAGCATACTTTCAGCTCAGAAACACGGTGAGTAGTGATGTGAATTCTGTCTAATCTATTAAAGGTATCTCAAATTTACAAGAAAATTAGCAGTTACAGTCTGTGAGAAGTTGAGAAGAAACCAAAAGTTGATGCAAAGTCCAGTAAGATAAATAGGAAACTATCCTATTTTCCACTATTCTAGGTACCGTCAGAAACACCTGTATAAGGCCATCCTACATAGATAGATGAATGCATGCACTCAGAGTTGACAGAGTTGAATAAATGATAATTGTAGGTTGCTGTTATACCTCTTTCTCATAGTCCATTCATAGGTCTTTAGAGGCAATGATAACAAGGTTCTCCAGATCTGAAGGCAAGAGCAATGAGGTCACCATTTGGGTGCAGCCAGCCTTGAACAGTGAGTCTTACAGACAAGTAAGTATGTAAGAACTGTAGGCAGCTATGCCAGAAAGACTTATTTAGCCCTTTTGTGGTTTAACCCAGCTGTCAGCTAAACACCACACAGCCGTTCGCTCACCCTCCCCTCTCCCTCTCTGGGATGGGGAAGAGAAACGGGAAAGTGAAGCCTATGAGTTGAGATAGACAGTTTATTAAGACAGGAAAATAATAATAACAACAACAACAACAATTATAATAATAATAATAAATAATGTGTACGGAACAAGTGATGCACAGTGCGATTGCTCACCACCCGCTGACTGATGCCAAGCCTATTCCTGAGCAGCTGGCTCCCCCACCCCAGCTAGCCACCCCTATGTATTGTTTAACATGATGTCAGATGGTATGGAATATCCCTTTGGCCAGTTTGGGTCAGCTGTCCTGGCTCTGTCCCCTCCCAGCTTCTGCTGCACACCCAGCCTGCTCACTGGCAGGACAGAGTGAGAAGCTGAAAAGTCCTTGTCTTGATGTAAAAAAGCTGAAAAGTCCTTGGCTTGGCTTGCTGAGGTGATTGGCTCTGGGACAGACGTGTTCTGCAGCAGAGCAGGGGATCAGACAGACAGGGCTAATTTTTCCAGCATCGAGCCCACTTGAGGGAGCCGCCAGGACCTGGCAGCCCTCTTGAGGGAGGTGAACGAGGCGCGAACGAGGCATAGGTGGAGCCAGCAGCGCCCCCTCCCTGGCCGTTCAAAAGCTGCCCCTAGGGAGCGCGAGCGACCAGGAGCGTGGTGAACAGGGCATGGTGCGTCAGAAGGGATTAGCATGGGAGTTAGTGCGGCAGTTCACGCAGGCAGGGCGAGCAGGAAGGGCAGAGCGTCCCCCCCCCCGCCCATACGAACACCTCCTCTAAAGGCAGTCTACCGCTAGCTCAGCTGCAATGGTCTCCACCAGGCACACTGCTCTCTCTAGGAAGTCTGTACACACCCAGACTGACTGCCCACTCAAAACTGTGGCAGTTCAGGTCTCCGGATGCAGGGAGTGCCTGAGCCTGTTGCTACCACCTGCAGGCAGCAGAAAGACTGTGCATGAGGTGTGAGCAGGTAGACGACCTGGTCCGCCTCGTGGCAGAACTCAAGGAAGAGGTGGAGAGGTTGAGGGATATCAGGGAGTGTGCACGGGAGATAGACTTGTGGAGCAACTCCCTGCACGGCCTGAAGGAGAGGCACTGGGGTGAGACACCCCAGATGGGGGTGGACCCCCTGCCCTGTTGCTGTTGAGCAGAGGGAGGGGACCTAGGAGTTGAGGAGGAATGGAAACAGGTCCCTGCTCAACATCACAGGCGATGTCCCCCTCACCGGCCCCACCTTCCCAGGTGCCCTTACGCAACAGGTTTGAGGCCCTGGAGCTTGAGAGACTGGTAGCTGAGGAAGAGGCAGAAAGTCTCCCCAGGAAAATGCCTAGGGTGAGGAAGTCAACTCCATGCCTCAGGACTGCCTCCACCAGGACAGAAAGAAGGGTGATTGCTGTGGGTGACTCCCTTCTCAGGGGAACAGAGGGCCCTATTTGTCGGCCTGACTCTATGCGTAGGGAAGTCTGTTGCCTCCCTGGGGCCAGGGTCAGGGACATTGCCAGAAAGCTTCCCAACCTGGCTCACCCCTCTGACTATTATCCTCTTTTAATAGTCCAGGCTAGCAGTGATGACATTGAAGAGAGAAGCCTGAAGACTATCAAACTGGACTTTAGAGGTCTGGGATGGTTAGTGGATGGAGCGGGAGTACAGGTGGTGTTTTCGTCCATCGCTACGGTGGCAGGGAGGGGTACAGAGAGGACACAGAAAGCCCACATGATAAACACGTGGCTCCAGGGCTGGTGCCAACGCAGAAATCTTGGGTTTTTCGATCATGGGGCACTTTACTCAGCACCTGGCCTGATGGCCGCAGATGGGTCCCTATCTTTTAGGGGAAAAAGGATCCTGGGCCAGGAGCTGGCATGGCTCATTGAGAGGGCTTTAAACTAGGTGAGAAGGGGGACGGGGCTGAAACAAGGCTTATTAGAGCTGTGCCAGGGGGAACAATGGCAAGGCTGGGAGAGAAGGTGTATACTTCATTGGGTTAAAAACTGGCTGGATAGCTGGGCCCAAAGAGTTTTGGTGAATGGAGTCAAATCCAGCTGGAGGCCAGTCACTAGTGGCATTCCCCAGGGCTTGGTACTGGGGCCGGTCCTCTTTAATATCTTTATCAATGATCTGGATGAGGGGATCGAGTGCACCCTCAGTAAGTTCGCAGATGACACCAAGTTAGGTGCGTGTGTCAATCTGCTCGAGGGTAGGAAGGCTCTGCAGAAGGATCTGGATAGGCCGCACCGATGGGCTGAGGTCAACTGTATGAAGTTCAACAAGGCCAAGTGCCGGGTCCTACACCTGGGGTGCAGTAACCCCAAGCAGAGCTACAGGCTGGGAGATGAGTGGTTGGAGAGCTGCCTGGCGGAGAAGTACCTGGGAATATTGGTTGATAGTTGGCTGAATATGAGCCAGCAGTGTGCTCAGGTGGCCAAGAAGACCAACAGCATCCTGGCTTGCATAAGAAGCACTGTGGCCAGCAGGGCTAGGGAGGTGATCGTCCCCCTGTACTCGGCTCTGGTGAGGCCGCACCTCGAGTACTGTGTTGAGTTTTGGGCCCCTCGCTACAAGAAGGACATCAAGGTGCTCCAGAGAAGGGCAACGAAGCTGGTGAGGGGTCTGGAGAACAAGTCTTACGAGGAGCGGCTGAGGGAGCTGGGTTTGTCTAGCCTGGAAAAAAGGAGGTTCAGGGGCAACCTTATCACTCTTTGTAAGTACATTAAAGGAGGCTAAAGTGAAGTGGGGGTTGGTCTATTCTCCCATGTGCCTGGTGACAGGATGAGGGGGAACGGGCTAAAGTTGCACCAGGGGTGTTTTCGGTTGGATATTAGGAAGAACTTCTGTACTGAGAGGGTTGTGAGGCATTGGAATAGGCTGCCCAGGGAAGTGGTGGAGTCACAATCTCTGGAGGTCTTTAAAAGATGTTTAGATGTTGAACTTAGCGATATGGTTTAATGGAGGACTTGTTAGGGTTAGGTCAGAGATTGGACTGGATCACAGAATCACAGAATCACAGAATTTTCTAGGTTGGAAGAGACCTCAAGGTCATCGAGTCCAACCTCCAACCCAATGCTAACAGCCCTCCACTAAACCATATCCCTAAGCTCTACATCTAAACGTCTTTTGAAGACTTCCAAGGATGGTGACTCCACCACTTCCCTGGGCAGCCTGTTCCAGTGCCTCACAACCCTTTCAGTGAAGAAGTTCTTCCTAACATCTAGCCTAAAACTCCCCTGGCTCAACTTAAACCCATTCCCCCTCGTCCTGTCACCAGGCACGTGGGAGAACAGGCCAACCCCCACCTCGCTACAGCCTCCCTTGAGGTACCTAAAAAGATGATCTTGAGGTCTCTTCCAACCTAGACAATTCTGTGATTCTGTGATTCTGTAAGCACTGCTCTGCAGCAATTAAAACATCAGCATGCTATCAGCACTCTTCTCATCCTAATCCAAAACATAGCACCCTACCACCTACTAGGAGGAAAATTAACTCTATCCTAACTGAAACCAGGACAAGCCCTTAGTGGAAAAGAAAGAGGTATTCCAGCCAGAAAATTAAACAAACAAACAAATGAGCTAAAACCACAAAGTTCTTAGATATTTCTGTAAGTTTAGCCACTAGCCAGTGGCTAATGCATCATGAGGTAATGAGGAGGGAAGCCTTGGTAAACTGTGAGATCCATTATCAATATTCATATCACTAAAGTTAGCTGAAATCCTGGCAAAAGTAGAACAGCTCTCTGATGGTGCACTGTTGTGATAAGGCAAAAAGAAATTCGTCACAATATCCAAAACAATTGAATTGCACATTAGGGTTTTGTAACCCTGAAGTCTCTGCTGATCGTTTTGTGCCTGCAGTCTATCAGGTTGCTCCACTCAGTGACCAAGAACATTTCAGTTTAATCACCATTATGTTTCTGGATTACATAGTGTTGCACTTTTTAATCACTACAGCTGGAAGTTGATAATGTAGGTGTGGATCTTGTACTTTTGTGAGTGCTTCATAGAGAAATATTCAATTTTATTTAGATATTGTGTATTGTTCCCCCAAATATGAATTAATCCCTTTTATTAAAGAAATTTTGATTTGATAAAACTATTGCATCTCTAATACAGTATTGACATTGCTAGTAACAGGCCATAAGCTTTGAGCTGAATTTGCAAGACCTCAGGACTGATGCTTGTGAGATCTGTTCTATCCAAACTTCTGAGCTGTCTACAACTTTGTTCTATTTGGCTTAGTTGTGACAGCAATATCTCTAATTGATGATGTCTAATCTGTCTTCCTTTTCTTTAGCCTTTGTGGTACAGGTAAAACTTTAGATAGATAGCAGTAAAACCAGTTATTCTAGATAGTTATTCTAAGTAGAATGAGATGTGACTCTAACATAATGATGCAGTGTGGAGAAATATGTGCCTGGCATTTGAAAAGAGGAAACACAAGATGCAGGGTAGAAGAGAGCAGGTATAGGATGGGGCACAAGCTTGACCCCACTGGAGATTCCATAGCTATGAACAAATCACCAATTGTTAACTAAAGAAATGCAGACCTGCTAGCCACAGGTAGCGTTAGGGGTAACAAAGAAATAATGTCTTCCACAATTAAAGGCACTGTATATAGTGAATTCAGGTGTCACATGGAGCTGGAGATCAGTGATGAATGTTCAAAGGTCTAAGAACATGTTAGCAAATGTCTAAAGGTGACCTCAGTAGGATCCTAGAGGGAGGAAAAAGCCATCAATGTGAACGTCATGTTTGACCCAGTGAAAGGATCCATCTACTGACAACCCACCATAACACTCGTAAACAGAGTGAAGCTACCAGAGATATGATGCAGAGGAGCAGGGGAAGAATGAGTGTAAAAACAGGAAAAGGGGAGGGAACTAATAAATATATTACAATTTTCACTACATAAATATTTTTTATTTTCCTGTAGCAATTAGATTTGTAGAAATACTGACTATACTCTTAAGATTTCTGATATACTAACAGTAACTTTTATGGTTTTACTTGTACATAAGGTATGCTTCTACTTTGCCCATAAACAAGATTTTGAGTATAATACCATATTACCTCACGGTAATTCAAATGAGTCACCAGTCATGGGCCTTAACTATGTTGTGCAGAAGTAAATGATGCAGTCGTTCCAAATTACTTTCTTGTATGCCTCCACAATCTATTGCCTATTATGATCTAGTTTAGTTTTGGGAAGCAACTTGTCAGTGCAGATACTTTTTCTCCCAGAGATGCTGTGTATCCACAGGATGACAAAACACTCTGACAAGTTTAGAAGAGGATTGAGAGAAACACCAAGAGAGAAAAACAAGAAGATTAAGCTACATCTTTCTCTAGATTTCTGGAGATAGATTTCTGGATAACTAGTATTTAGGAGACAGGAAAACAGATTTTACGAGGATAGAAAGGGTTTTGGAGAAGATATGGTGTCCAGGGAAGTGAAAGAAAGAGAGAAAGAGAGAAAGAGAGAAAGAGAGAGAGAGAGAGAGAGAGAAGAGAAAAAAAGGAGAAAGAAAGGGAGGGAGGAAGGGAGGAAGGGAGGAAGGGAGGAAGGGAGGAAGGGAGGAAGGGAGGAAGGGAGGAAGGAAGGAAGGAAGGAAGGAAGGAAGGAAGGAAGGAAGGAAGGAAGGAAGGAAGGAAGGAAGGAAGGAAGGAAGGAAGGAAGGAAGGAAGGAAGGAAGGAAAAAGAAAGAAAGAAAGAAAGAAAGAAAGAAAGAAAGAAAGAAAGAAAGAAAGAAAGAAAGAAAGAAAGAAAGAAAGGAAGAAAGGAAGAAAGGAAGAAAGGAAGAAAGGAAGGAAGGAAGGAAGGAAGGAAGGAAGGAAGGAAGGAAGGAAGGAAGGAAGGAAGGAAGGAAGGAAGGAAGGAAGGAAGGAAGGAAGGAAGGAAGAAAGAAAAGAAAAAAAAAAAAGAAAGAAAGAAGAAAGAAGGGAAAAGAAGAAAACCATAACCACAGGGAAAACCATAAGAACAAAGAAACAAACAAGCAAAAGAGGTTTGAAAACAAAAATGTTTTACTAAAAAGTAGAGCAAAGCTCTTAACCAAAAGGGGAAGTTATAGGAAGATATGTTTTGGATAGAGTGTTAACTTCCGTGTCTGGGCTTTTGGTGTTTGCCATACTATTCAGCTACTTGTACAGCTCGCCACCACTTTAGGCTGTGCCAGTTAGCATTGTCCCAAACAACATTTCAGAGAACAGAAAAGAAAAAGCACTGTTCCCAGTAGGTAGCATGGATGAGGCTGCCCTGCTTGGATGATGATTGGGAGAGAAACATGAGACTGTGACATAGGAAGGCAGGCTGTGCTCTCCCACATGGCCCCCTGGGCAGGGAAACAGCTTAAGTCCATTTTGTATACTAGCAAAGATGCAGCCTGACATCCCACCTGAGGCTATGAAGATGGAAAAGAAAAAGATTTTGTTTTGTGTTTTGTTCTTCAGAAGGACCTATGCCATAATGGGATGTACAGAATAACGTCTGTTTAAGAAGATACCCAGGAAGACTGGTATACAGATGTGGTTTGCTGAAAGTTAAATTTGTCAAAGAAGAACACTCAGCAGTTCTTCTCAGGGAACTAGGAGAAGATACTATTTGTTTCAATGATGAAAACAAACAAAAATAAACAACAATAACTACAATAACAACAACAAAACACAAAACATATGCCCAGAGCAAGTTAAAGTTCTCAAAGATGACCTTTTTCAAGGAGGATAGATCATCATAAAAACAAAATTGGATTTGCAGCTGTGTAACTTGGAACTGTATGTACCAGATCTGCTTCTGACAAGGAGACTGTTAAACAGACCTGGATAGTGAATATACCAGGCATATATAGAACTGCACATATTAATGCACATATTTAAAATTAAAAAAAAATAAAATGAAACACATTATATTTAAAACATGTGAACATAGTGGTAGCTCTGAAAGTATTTATTCCTTGATGGCCATAAGCTGCAAAACTAAGTTTATGCCATGTGTCCCAGTCTAGACAAACAAAGAAGTTTTAAACACAGCTTAACAAATAGCTGAGCACCACAAGAGAGCTCTTCTGCCTGTTTGATTTTCTTGCAGAGGTAGAATAAAAGGTTCTGGGTAAAACTTCTCCACAAAATAAATCATCTATGTGTCAAACATAGCAGGCATGCATGAGGCCACTGAGAATGGTAGAAAACATTGGCAGAGATGGGCCATTAGATTGGTTTGGCTTAAGTTCACATACAAGCTCTGTAAGTCTAATCACACTAGTCATGTATATGCATGTATATGTATATACCCATGTATAGTCATGGGTATAGCAGATTAGAGCTCTATCACACACCGAACTGACTGTCTTGCATTTGCTTGCAAAGCTAGTTCTGCCTCCCTTAGGTTGTCAATGATCTCCTGGATCTCTGTGGCACAGTGGTGAGGAGCTTATAGTCTTCTGTGTATCATTGTCATCTTAAGTACTTTAGAACAAATCCACATCCTGGTTTTAGGAGCAGCAAATTACAAGTGGTATTTCTGTGTAACTGTAATTGTGCGAGTAATACCACCAGAGTAAACTTTTGGGAAAATATGTATCAATGGTTTGATTTTTTTTTTAAATGAAAAATATTGCTTACAAAAAATAATATTTCAGTATATAACTACATACAGAGGTTTCCAGCTGTAGACTTAGATTTTCAACTTGCTTTTGCTTGTCATTGTATAACATTATATTATAATACAATGTAATATCCATTATTCTATTAGTGGTACTGACTATAAAAAGATTTTGTACATCAGAGTGTACAAAAAGGATTTTTGTACTTTTTTTTTTTTTTTTTTAAACATCAGAAATACAATGTCAGATTAAGGTAATGCATAAAATTGTTCTTTTGTTAATTTATTTCCCTTCAATTTAATGAACATAATATTTTTTAATTTAAAACCCAAGGTTTCATTTCTGTTTGTGAAAATGAAAATCAAAGTTAGTGAAGACATACATCAGAGAATTCATATGAGATTTCCAGAGACTAAAATAAGCTATTCTTTCCCACTAGCAATTGAAATGGCTTCATTTATAATTTAAACACTAAATATGCTGGTAAAATACTGATCCAAAAGTACAATTAAAACTAATGAATATAAGAACCCCATTCTTATTGGACCTAACTTCCAAATTAATTTACTGCATGCATGACAAATTCCGACAATATCAGCAGCACTTTTCACCTCTCAGAAGTCTTTGTATGAAGGAAAAGCACTTTTCTACAGTAATCACTTCCAGTCTCTTTATCTCATCATGAAATTTAAGCTGTTTCATTTTTGCAAATCTGCATATTATGTACATCATTCCTACAGACTGAAATGGACTTTCAAAAGACTGACTTTCCCTTACATATATGTGTAGTCAAGATTCAACCATAATGTCAAAGTATTGTCATTATTTTCTTTCCTTAAATGACCTTTGTTACATATTCTGGATGATTCTATGAGAAGATCACCATAGTGCTTCATATGTATTAGTACGTAATGCGATACTCCATAAACTGTCAATGATAAATTGACATTCCTAAATGGCAATTATTATGAGGTTGAAATGCTATCTCATGTATTATTTCATTTTCACTGAAAATAACTTTTTTTTTTTTTTATGAGAAGTGAGAAGGAGAGGTGAAATTCAGGCAAAGTTCTTTACAATTAAGTGCTCTATTTTGCTAACATGACCTAATGGAATATCTATGAAAAACATATGAAAAGGACAAGTCAAATCATCCATATCAATGGTGGCCAGAGAAACAAAACAGATTTTTCAGTCTTTGCATTAAAATTCTATGGCAGTCCAGAAGACAAATAATAAAAGATGCCATTGAAATAATAGGAACATCTGAAATGAAAAGTCAGACATTCCAGGCATCAATGTAGTTAATTATTCTTTTGTTCTTTAGGAACAAAAGTCTACTGTGCTGCCAGATCTTGCAGTGTTTGTTTGATGCACCTTTCATATGGAGGCTTGAAATATAGATTCAAGTCTGACATTTGTAATCATGATCAATGTGACAAAATGCAAAAAAAGTTAAATATTGTTTCATTATGAATGGTGTAGCCTTTTATTGCTGTTGGTTTTTGTTTCATTAAGAGTACAATCTTTAAATCTGTATTCGGATTTTTTAATATTTTATTTAAAATATTTTTCTATTTGTTCATAATATTTTCAAAGAATTTATAAGACTAGGTTGTTCTCATTCTCATCTAGGGTTCCCAGGTATTTATTTCTCACTGAAGTATGAAGCTAATTGAATTTTATTTGAGGTTTATATGCATATATTTCTATAATTCAGAAACTAGAATTAGTTCATTTATTTATTTTGAGAACACTTTCTACTTCTATTCCACACTTTGCTTTGTTCAACCAGTTGTGCAGCAAGTGTTGGGTTTTTTTAGTACAAAAGGAGAAACAGTTGATCCCAAATGTTCCTTGTTACAGAATCCCATAATTTGTATATAAAATTTATATTGTCATTAAATTGTAAAACCCAAAGACTCATGCTTGAATTCTCAAACTAGATAGAAGGAGGTTAACATCAGTGGCAATTGTACAGCTTAATCCCCTAATCAGCTTTGGAAATCTAAATCCAAAAGTCATGCTGACAAAATAAATTAAGCAACAACCTGCTCATCCTTGTCATTTCCTAAAACCCAAAGAAAAGCTGGAGAAAAAGAAAAATGAAAGTAAAGGGCTTTCTTATACCTGAAGCTTAGCAGAATAGATGCCAGATGGAGCAGCATGCTGTGGCTGATGCTGCATGTCGCTTCCCTGAAGCATGATGGTGGCAAACCCAAATCATCTGACCCAAGCGTCAGAAAGTTAGCAGAGTCTAGCAGGGAGCCTTGCCCATGTTCCTCTATGGATTTGTGCTGGAAATGGAAATCAGACATACAGACTGCCATTAAAAACATTCTGCTGCTATGTTGATTTTTTTAATTTTTTTTTTCTTCCCCAAACAAATCTTCAGAATCTGTCTGCCACATGATCTCAGCTATCACTATTATTCTGCCCTTAACTTTGTTAGGCTGTACACCTTGTAAGCTTTTAAAGTGTCACAAAGACAAATAGAATAGGAAGAGATGTTGATGTGCTTTAATTATATCACAGGCTCAAGTTGTCAAAATTACACTGAATTTTAACTAGGCCAGTTAAATACATTAGTTCAGTGTTGTGAGAAACTTTTTATGTGTCATTTGTGTCTCTATTATGCATATCATTCAAGTCAGAATCAGATTATTTTCAATGCTATTGACCACCAATACAGTATATTCTGACCATGTTAGTTACCCATGACAAGTAATTTTGTCACCTAAATTGTGTTTCTGTAGAGTAATCGAGTAATCATCTGTTGTTATTGCATCAGATACAAAGAAATAACAACAATGTGTAGAGGAGCATTTTAAAGCCATTTCTCATTGACATAGAATACACATTTTTTGCTTTACAGATTTGGTGTTCCCATTTTGGTGAATTTTCCCAAATTTGGTGTTCCCAATTTTCCCAAATTTGGTGTTCCTGTTCCATATAAACCTCAAGATGTAGATGTTAATTCTTTGAAGAGCTTTTGTATGCTTCATTCCCAAGGGGTTAGCTTTTGCAACATTTCTAGGACAGTGTGACACTAATTCTGACATAACAGCAAACTTTTACTGACAGATTCAAGAAAGTTGCTTAGGCAAATCTCTCCTTGTCATTAAGGGATCTAGCACAACTCATTTAATTCTGGAAGACTCTTTGGAATAACAATATGTATTGAATTTATTTGTTTGTCCAAAACAATATAATAAAAATATGATTAGGAGTGTTCAGGCTTCACTTTTGTTTGTAATGACATTATAAATGATAGACCTATTCAGGTCACTTCATTTGGTGGATTTATGTGTGTGGTCTCAGCAATATGGGCTTATTAGAATCATGCTAAACTCTGAATATTTGTTTACTAATTCATTCAGTTCTGAATATCACATCCTAAAGGAAAAATATATATGTATTAGCCATACAGAAAATGGCACAGCTTCTTCTCTGGAACTACCTCACTTGTCTGCAAATAATTCTTCTGTATGACAAAAATTAAATCGTATAGGTCATAAGCATAAGAAAATGAAGAAATATTCACAATACAGACACAGTGCTCGAGTATAGCATTCTGTTTATGTGAATCCTTGGAAATGGTGAAGAAGTGTAAATATTTGCTACAGCCATATGCATTGGGCTACATCAGACAGCAAAAGTAGCACTGAACTCTATATATTATATAAACATGTCACAGACAAATAAAACCTGCCTTGTAAATAAAGGATTGATCACCTAGGTTACAGATTACTTGAACATATTACTGAAATGCACACAAGAACCATAAGGGCTCCCTAATTACTTTAACATGTCCTGTAATTACAGAGATGATGAAGGAAAAATATATAAATGAGATACGGAAGAAATGTTTCAATAAGATATAGATAAATAATAGAAGTCACTGTACTGGTTGCTGTGTGGCTATCTATCCACTGTAATGAGCCTTTGTAAAGAATATATATATATATATATATATATTTAATTTTAGTCTTTACAAAATATTGTCATAAAAAGTCATCAGTGTCAGTGACTTCACTTCTTTCAGTGAAAAATTCAAACTTTTACCTTTGAAGCACTATATAGCTATTCTGTGCTACCACCATCTTTTTCCTAATTCATTTTCTGTTCATGTATTTTTTTTCATTAACACCATTTCTACTTTGGTTAGATATTCAGAGAGTCATAGAATAGTTTGGGTTGGAAGAGACCTTAAATGTCACCTAGTTCCAACCCCCCTGCCATGGGCAGGGACACCTCCCGCTATATCAGATTGCTCAAAGCCTCATCCAACCTGGCCTTGAACAATTCTCCTGAAGGGGGCATCCACAGCTTCTCTGGGGAACCTGTGCCAGAGCCTCACCACCCTCTGAGTAAATAATATCTTCCTTATATTTAATCTAAATCTAACCTCTTTTAGCTTAAAGCCATTACCCCTTGTCCTATCACTACATGCTCTTATAAAAAGCCTCTCTCCAGTTTCCTTGTTGGCCCCCTTTAAGTATCAAAAGGCCACTGTAATGTCTCACTGGAGACCTCTTTTCCCAGACTGAACAACCCCAACTCCCTCAGCCTGTCTTCATAAAAGAGGTGCTCCATCCCTTTGATCACCCTCGTGGCCCTTCTTCAGACATGCTCCAACAGGTCTATGCCCTTATAATGTTAGGGGCCCCAGAGCTGAACACTGTACTCCAGGTGGGGTCTCTTTAGAGCGGAACAGAGGGGTAGAATCACCTTCCTTGACCTGATGACCATGTTTCTTTTGATGCAGCCAAGGATACAGTTGGCTTTCTGGGCTGCAAGCACACATTGCTGGGTCATATTGATCTTTTCAACCAGCACCCCCAAGTCCTTCTCCCCAAGACTGTTCGACTGTTCTCAATATATTCTCCACCTAGCCTGTGTTTGTACTCAGGATTGCCCTGACCCAAGTGCAGGACCTTGTACTTGGCTTTGCTGAACTTCAAGAGGTTCACATGGACCCACCTCTCAAGCCTGTCAAGGTCCTTCTGGATGGCATCCCTTCCCTCCAGCGTGTTGATCACACTGCACAGCTTGGTGTCACTGGCAAACCTGTGAAACTCAATTTCACTGCCCATGTCACCAACAAAGATGTTAAACAGCATTGGTCCCAGTACCAACACCTGAGGAATGCCATTCATCACTCATTCTCTTACTCATAACCTTTTTATTAAGTCAGAAAATGTCTTACAGGCTGACCTCCTCTGTGTCACAGAAGACTACATATCCAGCAGCCAAGTCTATGTTATACCCAATCACTTATCCTTGACACATGACAACTTCCTCCACTTTTTTGTCCAAAACCCTCTTCAACACCATCTCATTCTACCGTATTATTCTCAGTCCCAGGCCTATTCCATTAAAAGTGCAACATTTTTTTTTTGGCAGGAAGGGACCTGGAAATTAAATTAAAATAAAATAAAATAAAATAAAATAAAATAAAATAAAATAAAATAAACAAAAATGAACAAAAAATAAATCATGAGATGCTAAATCAATGAGCACCTTCCCATAATCCAGTATCAAATATTGTACAGTATGAACAAATACTTTGATTAAGGTATCTTAGTTTCAATGTAACAAGTTCAAAGCATAGCAAGTGGACAAATTTCCAAATATTTCCAGTATGTATCAATTTTCTGTGCTCTGAATGGAAAATCACATGGCATGAGACAGAAGTCTGTTAACTTCACGTTCAGGTGATGTCTAGACAGGAACATTATTACAAATGTGATGCCAGGCTGCATCGGAAGAGGGGAAATTCTTTACAAATCTGGCATTGAATAATGGATTTTGAACATATATGGAACACTTTCTCGAGGATAGCTCAAATTTCAACAAGAAGTTTTGTTACATTTTGTTTTGTTTTGTTTTGTTTTTTTCCAGATTTTTTTTTTTTTGAGAAAAAGTTCTTGAAGAATTCAGTCAATACAACAACAAATCCATTTAGACCCCTGCAACCTCACAGACTCCCTCATACACAGCTGTAACCATAGTCTGATAAAGATAAATTACCTCTTTTTCCTCTGACTTTGGACAACTTATTGTGTGTGCATTAAGTAATACGTAGGATTACCTATTAACTCTCTAGCACCACAACCTCTAACACAGTTCACCTGAATTATACAGAAAGGGATAACTGAATTTAATAACTGAATTTCCTAACTTAAATTCTATTTCCTGACTGGACAGTAGTTACCAGACACTATTATCTCAACTGCTGAAAATAAAAGCACACAAAGCACTGGAGACAAAGTCAGGAATATCATTCGATCAGCTACTAAAATACAAATTCTCAGAAGCCTTTTATCAGACAACTATCTGTAGTAGAATAAGAATTTATTAACAAAGAAAATAACATACTTTTGAAGATGAATAGGTCAGTAGTTCCCACCAATCAAAATAAATTATTTTCTTAGCATAATAGGAACAAAGAGATCATCACATGAAAGATATTTGAGGGTCAGAATATAGGGATTTGATTTTTCCAGTCTCTTCCTTTGCACAGATCAGTAGAAATCCTAATGAATGGTTTATCAGTGTCATGTGAGAGAAGAGTCAGGGATAGATGTAGCTTGCACTTCCTACAGTTTCCATATTATCAAGTATTTTACTTAGATTTATTGTTCAAGTCAAGTATTTTTCATGTTCAAGTATGTCAGCTAAGCCTTCTTAATTAAAAACAAAGATGTCCTGAAATTCCTAAACACTTACTACTGTTCAATATACCATAAAGGTTATAGGGACATCCCATATTGTTCCTAGTCTAATGACACAGTTAGATAGAGACTTAGAGTCTGTAGCTTTTACCATTAAAGTGTTGCCGACACTGGCAATAATATTCATCTATATCATTGCAAAATAACTTGTGAACTGTACACACCCGGGGGGGAAAAAAAAAGAAAGGAAAATTACAATGCTCAAAAGGGAAAATTCCAATGACTCAAGACTGTAAAATATTTTACAAAACAGTCGGTATCTAACAGTCAACACCACTGATCTTATTCATTCTTGTTACTCTGGGTGAAACAATCTTCCATTTTTACCAGGACTAAGCAGAGCCGTAGTGAAAACCTTTTGTGTTTGACAGGATCCTAAGAGAACATCTATTCTCATGGTAACCTACATATCTTACCTGCCTATGCCCAGGTATGATACTTTTCTACTGATGTCTAAACTCATCACTAAAAAGGAGATTATTCAGAGAATCTGCTTACATTGTCTTGGCATACAAAGAGTGAAAGAGTTGTTAGGATTGAGGAGTTAATTTACAGTAAGTGGTATAAGATTGTGGGGCATAGATTAGTGACTTCTGAATAGAATTTGATTTTAAAATGCTGCTCAAATCCCAGATATTGAATATCTCTGAAGGACAATGAGTTATTTGTTACAGAATGACAGTGCAGAAAATGAAGCAGCCATTACATATGTGCTCAGCAATAGCTCTCAGACAATCTTGGTTATCAGTTTTATAGAGACAAGAGATGTTGCTCACAAGACTGTTATTATCTGCAACTCTTATCTGAAAATGCTTTTTATGAATTTTAGAATGCATTTGGGTAATGGCCAGAGAGCTTATTTTAAAATGTCACCTGAAGTACAGATAGCTCTTCTATTGATAGTGTGCTACGGAATGTCACTTTGAGACTTGAACCTGTGACATTGTGTTGGATGCAAAAATCATAAGAAATGAAACAGAGAACACTTGGCAGCCTGCTTAATGACTTCTTATCTTTACACAAATTGCTACAACAAAATGCATTGCTTCTTAAAGAGAAATGTCATTTCCAAACTTGGAATTAAAACATATGGTCTTTAGTCAGTTTAAATATCCAGTTAAGGCTGGATATTTACTATCCAGTTAAATATTGGTTAAGGCTGTGTCTTGTTTGATATACTTTTAGGAAAAATAGGAAATATTTGTTAATATTTCAAAACAGTAAATGGTTCTATAAATGTTGAAAACAAATCTGAAAAGTGACCTTACCTTCCCATCTAACTCTGATTGCTAATACATATAGTTTCAGAAATATAGTTCAGTATTTCAGAAGTATAGTTCAGTATTTCTTTAAATAGTGAACTGCCAATGCAAGAAATATTTCTACCAAGTTGAGTGACAAAAAAAAAATGACAAAAAAATAGATAATATCTTATTGCATGTGAATTAAAGGCAAAATTCACTAATTTAGAGCCAGAAATTCATGCACATTTCATATAAAATATAGATAACATATTTTGCACTTCTTTCTTCTAGTTTTTCATAAGGCTCAGAGCACTTACCTTTTTGTTTTCTTTAGCAGACTTAAATAAGGAAGGAACTAACCTAATGCTCATTATCCTTATTATCCCCTACTCTGTAGTAGAAGATCTAATAGGCAGTAAACGCTTCTGTCATTAGCAACATAAGTCTTGCATGTATTAAAGACTAAAGTAAGATTTGATCTTATCCTTTTTGTGATTGACATATGTTAATGCAGAATTTAATTACTCCATCATAGTAATTAAAAATAAAATAAATAAAATAAAATAAAATAAAATAAAATAAAATAAAATAAAATAAAATAAAATAAAATATTACTATGGCAAAACACATAATTATATTTTGGCATAGTTCACGCCTCTATGTAAAAGGAAAAGTTTACCCATGATACCCATACCAGCTGTTCTGGAAAAAGACACCTTCTATCTGACAATGCTGTGTTACCAAACTCCTGTGGGCACAATAGCACTGTAGAGTTTGTTGTTGATGGTTCTGTTGAGGTCTTATGTGAGAGTGTAATTTCAATGAATTTTGCAGTATCTAACTTTCAAAGCTGTGTTAGAAACTGATAGACAAGTCATTATACCATCTTTTTTCCATCTTTTTATTTTAGTTTGTTCATTGATCTTTTCCTGAAATATATATTTCATATTTATCTTTAATGATAAATAAAACTATGCATTTAAGAATATACAGAAATTTTAATTGTAGAAATAGAGTGACACTATATCACTGTAGAAATTATCCTTTCTCTTTCACTACTTACTCCCATAAGGATAGGTGGCACCCAGGGATTACATTTTTTTCATATGTAATTCACCCTTTCACCCTTAAGTATAGGGTATCTTTAAATACAGAAAGAAATGATTTGGCATCCTATCAAGTTTATGAAAGGACTGAAATCAGTAGTAGTCTGATACCCTAAACACAATGTTTAGTTTATATTCTGTTCAACTTGCTATCCAAATATTGCATATCTGATACAACCACATACATGTTCAGTAATATATTCTGATTATCCAAATATTTTTTCCAGTTCTAAAAAGTAACACCGATGTTTGCAAAGAGGTTTGACAGTGGCATATACATCTTGACACAGAAACAATAATTTACAATGCTTGTGATGTTCTTGACAGCCTCTTCCTATTAAATAATAAAAAGTACATCAAGAAGTTTTACATTAAAATTCTGAAACCCCTCAAGCTAAAAAATCTTTTGGGTAAACAATGTGCCAGAGTGAAATATATATACTACCATACATACATCTTGTAAGGTAGTAGTCATAACCTTTATTCTCTTTGAACCTAAAGAGGTTTCTTTTGGAAATGTGATTTGGTCTAAATACAAAATCCTACTTTTAAATGTTTAATTTAGTTTCACATGAATTTCTTCATCATCATAGATTCCTAATGGACAACTTCTGAAACCAAAATCCTCTCCACCAATGCATGTACTAGCTGTGGAGGATAAGGGTGTTTTCAATCTCTCTATCATTCACCCCTTAGGGTGAATCTATTATTGCTCAGCAAACAACATACACCTCTAAATAACTTCCTCAAGGTCGTCAGTGCAGAAGAGATTTTATGATCCAGGTGTGGTTAATGTAAGTCTGAAAATGGAAAGGAGATGCATGTATCAGCATAGCACTGCACCTCATCTAAACTGCTTTTCAGAAGGAAGGCTTGGCAGCTAGAACCCTCCAGCATAGGGGTCTGTATTTTCTGTGTTCTGTCTCAGTGTTTGTGCACAATTTTGATGCATGTTTTGTCAACAAACAATTACTCTGAATCTTACTCAGGACTGTTTATGCTGGGCTATTTTACATACTATGGACAATTGGACTTCAGCCAATAGACATAAGAATTAGGGCAAAATACTGTGTTAATTTTATTTTGATCTAATTCTTTTCATACCCATATTGGTAGAATAATATGACAGATTTATTTCACGAGTCACCAAGCACTTTTCAAGTAGCTGTAACTTTCTAACACTACCAATTTGAGGAAATTCTTAATTTAGTTAGGCCTTTGTTAGACAAATATAAATGACTGAAGTTGGAGATGAATAACCATTAATTCAAGCTTAATCTATGAGAACACATCCTGGACTAATATTCATCCTGTTCAGGATGAAACTAAAATGGACTGTTATCATCACTGCAAACTTATTTTAAAAATGAACAGATAGTATCAGTGATTAATGTTCCTTTGTGTGTGTGTGTGTGTGTGTGTGTGTGTGTGTGTGTGTGTGAGACCTAATAATGACAAGGACATATTTCATGTATTTCATTCCTTTCTGTTAATTTTCCTGTAATTCTAGGATTTACCTTCATTACTTTGTCTGAACCTCTGTTCTCTTTAAAGGC